>NW_006442491.1:19008008-19024892 GCF_000325575.1 Pteropus alecto
GAAAGAACGCCCCCGCCCCATGCCGAATCTGCTTGTCCTTGTCTCTATAATTGTCTGTCTGTCTCTGTGTATCACACACACACATCCACACACACACCCTGAGACATAATGACCCACAGAGGCACAGACCATCGTATGAACCCACACAAGCTCCTCCTTCCCCTCTTCTCACCCATGTCCCCATGCATGGGACCTTTTCTTCCTCCCCTTTCACCCATAAGACAGCCTGAATGCGCCAGGACAGACCCTCTTTCCTTCTCCCTGTGGCTCAGTGGGTTCCAGGCTGGGGTCTGGCAGGCATTGAGGGGAGGGTCCCCACAGCCGGCCAGGCATTTTCCCAACCCCTCTGGCCACAGTGAGCCCCCACCCTGCAGGTCCCCCTTCCACCCTGGCTCTGGAGTCTGTGGGAACCAGACAGTTGGGGCTGTCCAGCCGGGCTCGCTTCCTCCCAGGCCCCAGGGGACTTGCTGAGGGAGGAGGGAGCAACAGAGACTGAAGTCAGTGTGGCTGCCTGCCCAGGAAAAGCCTCTGGAAGGGACTGGGATGCCTGTATGATGAAGGGGTCTCCAGCCCCCAGGGTGTCACCTCATGGGACATAAGACCCTCCAGGCCACCACATCAAGACCAGAAAGGGGCTTCTCCAGTCTTCCTGCTCTGTTCTTCTCTCTCTATGCACATGATCCAGAGGGGGGACTGAGGCTCCAGAAGGAAGCCATTTGCCTCAGCAATTCTGGTATTAGGGGGTGTGGGGACAGGTTTCTAAGTCCATTCCTCTGATGGGGCCACAAAAATACACCCATTCCTCCTGCTTCCGCAAGCGGGCAGCTGAAGAAGGCCAAAAGTCAAGGCTCTGTCTCTTCTGATCTGTGCCCAGGACAGCCACCCCCATTTCCCCATGAGAGAAATGCTTTCTTAAAGAGTCACCAGGCAAGCTCAGAGAGCTGGGGACTCAGGGAGGCCCCCATTCCTGTGGGAAATCCAGACAAGAGGATTCCTGCCTGCCTTTTGAGACTTGCAAGACATAACGGGTGCCTTTTTAGCACTGGCATTCCAAACCCCCTTCCCTGTTTCCACTAGCTCTACTCCTGCTCTATGTGGCATCCCTGCATCCTCTCTCAGACTTCAGGTCAGGAGCCGAGGGCAGAGCTCGCAGACCTGGTTTTGATTTCCTCTCTGCCACTCATGTGCTATCTGGAGTTGGAGCTAGTGAGCCCCAAACTCTCCGAGCCTCAGTTTCTGCCACTGTAAAATGGGGATACCATTCCGTTATCACACAGGATTCAGTGAGAGGATATATGTAAGCCCAGGACAGAATAAATGCCACAAATGGTCAGTTATTCTGACCACTCATGATGGGGGCAACTGAGTCACAGAGTTTGGAACTGCAGAACTAGGATAGCCTCACCTCCTGCCTGGTGTCTCTCTTGGTTACATCCCTCCTCTCTTTCTCTCTCTCTCTCTCTCTCTCTCCCATTCCTTGCTCTCCCTTCCTCTGCCTTCCTGGGAAACTCCCTGAGAAAGTCCCCAGCAGGAGAAGGCCTCATGTGGGATATTTCCATCCAGGATCCCCCACCCCTGCCACATAACCCCGCAACCACAGCCATCCAACACAGAAGAACCAGGTGTCCTGGCCCTTATCCCCTAGCCATTCAGCAGACTGGTCCTGATCATCACACTGGCTTTATTGGCCCTGAGAGCCACAGAGTAAATACCAAGGGGTCTCCGCTTCCCCTCACCCCCAAGTCTGTCCAGAGGCCCTGGGAGCTGGCTGAGTGTTCACCATCCAATCTTGGCTTCCTGTCCCAGTGTCACTGGCTTGCCAGGCCTGGGTCCTTTGAGAACTCCCCAGATCCTAGAGTCAGGCTCAGCCTGGAGGGTGTAGTTGGCAGGGGTCCAGCAGGGACTGCCCAAGGCCAAGCTTGCTTCACTCAAAGAAGAACATTCCTGGTGTCCGGTATAAGCAGGGGGTCAACCCCAGTGGGTAGCCAGAGCCTCCCTGGACAGGGAAGCTGCCAGTAACCCAGGGTTCCTTGGGGTCAGCTGGCAGGGGCAGCGGGGCCCGCAGTGAGGCTGGAGGGGTGGGAGGTGCAGGGGAGGGGGCTGCTGAAGCTAAGAGGTGCTCAAGGCCTGAGTCAGTCCCCATGCAGAAATTTAGGGCCTGCAGCCGGCACTGGTAGCTGCTCCCAATGCCTGCCTCAGGAGTCAAGATGGGTGTAGGAGCCTTACTAAAACCCTCAGCCTCAGAGAAGCCAGCAGAAAAGCCAAATGCTGGGCATGGAGAAGACGATGTGGCTGCGGGGAGCTCCCCTGGGCCTGCAGGTTTGGGCGTGAGCATCTCTTTGTGTTCCGTGGATGGCCGGGGCCTGACGTCGGTCGTTGCCGGGCACATGCTGGCTGGCAAGGCTCCCACCAGGCTCCCAAAGCTTAGGCCCTTGGGCTCTGAAAGCTCCGCCAGAAATGGGCACTGCCTGCCAGCAGTGGCGTCGGGGACTCCTGGGTCCTGGCTGGTCACTCTGAGGGGTCCACGGCGTGCCTTGGCAGAGCCCTTGGCGCCTTCAGTACCTGCCCGCCGGGTGAAGCGTCGGCGTCGGCGCAGGAAGCTGCCGTGCTCGAACATGTCGTGGCAGTCCGGGTCCAATGTCCAGTAGCTGCCCTTGCCTGGCTTGCGGTCATCACGGGGCACCTTGACAAAGCACTCATTGAGTGACAGGTTGTGGCGAATGCTGTTCTGCCATCCAGGCCGGTTGTGGCGGTAGAAGGCAAAGCGGCCCATGATGTAGCGGTAGATGCCGCTCAGTGTGGCCCGCTGCCCTGGGGAGCTCTGGATGGCCATGGCGATCAGGGCTATGTAGCTGTAGGGAGGCTTGGTTGGCTCGGCCGCAGGGGCCAGGGGCCCGGGTGGGGGCTGCTGCTGCATGCTGGCTGGGCTGGCCTGGCTGGCGGCTGCTGGGACCACAGGGGCCAGGCACGGGAGTCCAGGGCTGGTGTCCGGCACAGCCGGCCGGGCTGGTTAAAAGGCCCACTGGCCCAGCCTCCCAGCCTGGAAAGGCAAAAAGGGGTGGGCCCGCCAGGCTGCCCTCCCTTCCTCCCTGGCCCCCCTCCTCCAAGGCCCAAGAGAGGCGGGCAGGAGAGGCCAGGACTGGGAAGTCGTAAGCAGCTGCCAGGGGTGAGGAGTTGCGAGGGAAGGGACTAAGACCCTCAGCCCACATGTGCTGGGTGGTGGTGGCTGGGGAGGGACAGGATGTGAAACTGAGGGAGACAGAGACAGAAACAAAAAGAGACAGAGGCAGAGATGTAAAGAGACAGAGATACTGAAAAAAAGACAGAGACAAAGACAACGAGAGGTAGAGGCATAACGAGAGACAGAAACACACAGAGAGACAGAGGCAGAGACATAATGAGAGAGAGAGAGACAAAGATATGGCAGAAAAAACACATGCACACATGCATGCACATAGTATACAGAAAAAGAATCACTGAAAGAGAAAGAAAGAAATCTACAGAGATAGAGAGAAAATAGGAGATACAGAGAGAGACACAAGTACAGACACAAGAGAGGGAGGGGCAGAGAGACAAAGAGACACTCATCTCTAACAAGAGACCGGAGAGGTAGAATCTAAGAGCTGAGTTAGACAACTGGGCGTCTCCATGAGAAAAGCCACAGGGGCCTCTCAAGTCCCCATCTCCAGTTCCCCTTTACTCCTCTCCTCCTTCTCCCAGGTCTGTGGCCTACTCCTCCCCACAGTGCAGAGCCCTTGGGGTCACACTATTCCCTGCCCTCCTTGCACTGGGTGAATTCCAGCAGGCAGTGGGAGGAGGGAAAGTGGACCTAGGATAGTGATGAGAGGCGGCCAAACCTGGTCTGCTGAGTACCAGCGCCCTCTAGTGACTAGTGTCGGGGAGGACAGCCATCTGAGCAGAAACATCACCCCCATCACCCAAAAGGTCCCTGACTCTGACTGAGCCTCCGTTTTCCATCTCTAAAGTAGAGCTGGTGACTCTTCAGCTGTCTGGGCTGTGGAGAGGAGACAACAGGCTCCCTTACATGGAATCCAGTGCCCTCCAAGAGCTTAGCACAGAGAAGGATACGGCTGAAGACTGTCACTCTGAACTGAGGTTCCTGCCAGCTACAGCCTTGGGCTAGGGGGACAATGAAGCCCAGGACAGACATCAGGCCTTCTGAAGGATGAGACAGCCTCCTCAATGCTCTCCCACCCACAAGTAACCAAGTCAGAGGGCATCTACTGTACCACCCTCCATGCCAGGCCCACTCACCTCCCCTCTTCAGCAACCCTGCTCCAGAGGCCTTCATAGCTTCTTTTGAATAGATGAGGAATCTAAGACTCAGAAAAGTTAAGTGACTTGCCTAAGGTCACACAGCTGGTGAGTGAAAAAGCTGGGATTTCAACCCAGTATTCTGAAACTCCTTACAATCACCTCTCCTATGAGGGGCAGGGGTAGAGGACAGTCACTGTACTCCCAACTGGCTGTGAATCCCAAAAGAGTTGTTTAGCTCCATTCCCAGTGTCCAGCATTGGCCTGGAACAGAGTAGGCGCTCAATCAACATTAGTTCAATGAAGTAAAAAAAAAAGTGATTTAATTGACTTCTGTCCTTTGTTGAATCATACAGTCTCACCCCATAAAAGTAGCTTATTAATGTATCACTAAAAGAGATTTATTATGTTGCCACCTGTAAGAGGCAACATAATAAAGTCAGAAATCCTGAAAGGAAAAAAGGTCTGCTATCTGGGCCTGAAAACAGTGAATTACTGACAAGGCAAGGTCAATTACCTTCATGGTTAAGGGGCTTCCTCCCAATTCTCAAGGACTCCCTACAACTTATAGTTTGCAAAGATTGAGGAGAAGCTGGACTCCTGGCTCCCACTTTGGCATCTGCCTCAGGGTTCTATTTGGCAGCCTGCCTCAGTTTCTCCAAAGACAGTATCTACTGGTGCTGGTGGTTCAGGGGTTAGCATCTAACCTGGGTTTGGGCCAAGTCCTCTGTTTTGGGACCTTTCCCCACCCCACTCCCCATTCCCAAAAAGAAGTGAGATGGGGCACTAGATGACCCTAGTGGCAGGCAGGAGGAAAGGTCTGGAAACTCAGGGTCCCTCAGAGCCCTGGCAATTCTGTTATTGGTTGGCCTCACTCTAAACAATCCTGAGGATCTAATTATTGGTAAACTCGGCTTTAAGCAAAGCTTATAATGGATCAATCACAGGTAAGGTCTGCTTTAGGTAAACTGATACAGGCATGTTGGGCTTTCAACAAAGAGATAAAGTCTTGTTCCTTCTGCCCTCATCGCTGTTTCCAGAATCTCAAGGTCAAGTTTGTTTTCCACCTGCTGCCCCAGGCTCAGCTGCCAGGCTGGCTGCCTACACGCTGCATTCCAGGGTTCCATCTCTTCAGCTGAGAGGCCAAAGTCTGCGATCAGCTTCTGCTGTCAGTGGGTGTGGGGAGGCCCCAAGTCTACTGGCTCAGTTTGGGCAGGGCTGGGGTAGGATCTGCAACCTGTGGGGGGCTGCCTTTAGAGGGTCAGAGAGGTGGAAATGGATGCTTAGGGCTGACTGAGATGTGTCATTAGGTGAGTGATGTGGTTGGGGATGAGGGAACTTGCCGCTGAGGTGACACTGTGGCTGCGGCTCTTCGAGTGCAGGAGGAGCTCTCGGGCGAAGACTGGCTCCACCTGCCAGAGGATGGAGGGTGGGAGGCGATGAGCCAACTTTCTCTGTTATTTGCCCCCTATGTCCCCGTGAGAAGTCACAGCCCTACTGACAGCCCCCTTCCACATGCATTTTACAGGCAGAGTCAAACAGCAGGTTTGACTGGGGCAGAGCTGGGACTAGAGGGAGCAGTGAGGGATTTCAGGAGGGGATTGGAGGGTATGGTTCTCTGCTGGGGTGGGAGGTGACTCACATGGGCCATGATGAGCCTCTCCTCAGGCTGGTCCCGGGGTCCCGGGTATTCTTCACCAAAGCACAGACGGATTTGGTACTCAGGCTCCGGGCAACCATCCTGCAGGTGGGCCCGCAGTTCTACGGGCAAGGAGACTGTAGGGGCTGGGCCAAGACAGGGCATCCTACGTGATGCCCAGCTGTGCTCTTATCCTATGCCTACGTCCCGTAAGCCCACATCCCCATTGTGCACCTATGCCCTAAGCCACTTTCATATCCGTATGCTTGTTTCATGTCCTACATCTGTGTCCACTTCCACATGCACACCCCCTACACACCTAAGCCCATATCTGTGCCCAGCCCTCCCCATGCCCGGATTTGTTCCCATTCCCAGTGCTCTGTGTCATGTCTTTTGTTTCATGTCTTTTGTTTGCCCACTGCCCTATGCCCACATCTCGGTGTGCCCATTCTCCTCTGTCCCTGTCCCTCTGCCCACTCTTGTGCGCAGCCGCTCTGCTCTGCACCACCACTGGCCCCATCGTGGCGCCCTTACCCTCGAGGAAGCGGCGTGTATCCAGCAGCTGGCAGGTGTGCTCGCGCTCCAGTTTGTTGGGCTGTGAGCGGTGCGGGGCCAGCGGGCCGCACCAGTAAACGCGGCCTTGGCACAGGCGCTTGGCGAATACGCCCTCGGGAGCCACCCACAACAGCACGCCGCGCTCCAGGTGAGGCAGCAGGCGCTGCAGCACAAGGGCGCCGGGCGGCGGCTCCGGGAAGCGAACCTGTGCGACGCGCGGTAGCGGCCCCAGCAGGCGCAAAGCCGCAGCGGCGGTTGTCTGAGGGCTCAGATGGCAGCCTTCGGCTGTGCGCGCGATTGTTTCACGCACCAGCTCCGCGCAGTAGAACAGCCGCACGTGCAGCCAGCAGTCTGCGGAAAGGAGAGAAGGGCCGCGCGCTCAGGGCAACGGCTGCCGCCTCCATCCCCACAACAGGGCTGGGGACTCAGGTTCCCTCTGGCCCCCACCTCGGGAATTTGGGCATTTTCTCGCGATAAGTGATAATAATTCTAATAGTGGTAATGGTGGTAAGTAATTGCAGTTTCAAGTATAAACAAACTGGTAGCTAAGCTTCAAAAGCATGGGATCTAGGGCCATCTGTACAATGGGGGCATGACACTGAGGCCCTCACAGCACCAACCTCTGAGATTTTAGGAGCTTTTCCCCAGCAAATATTTTAATGCTGGTGGAAACAACAACAACAACAACAACAACAACAACAACAACAACACAGCAGCCTCCGATGTGAGTAGCCAGCAGTAAGCTCTACGGTTAGGACTGTGGGTTCTGCAGTCAGGCCCTTGGACTGTCACTCACTGCCACTTAGGAGCTGTGACCTGTTAGCAACTTTCCCAGGTTACTAGACATGTGATCTTGGGCAAAGTTCTTAACTTCTGTGTCTTGTTTCGGCATCTGTAAAATGGGTGTAATGGCAGGATCTACCTCTCAGGGCTGTGGAGAGAGCTTAGAAGAATGTCTGGTATAAACTAAGCCCTCAACAAATGTTAGCCATTGCTGTTGTTATTGGGAGTCTGGGCTGGGTCCTTTGGGTAGGAGACAAAGGCTAGCTGCCCCTAACCCAGCCCTCTCCTGTTTTGCGCAGTGGTCAGAAGGGAGATTCCTTACCAGGGTTGCTGAAGTCCTCAGAGGGAAAGGGGCTCCAAAGTTGTGCGGGGTGCTGTGCCTGGTACCCTGGGGAAGGAGGAGAATCAGCCAGGCATCACCTCACCCCGGATCCCTTCACCCCTAGATTAAGATCTTGGAGGAGACTGGGGAGGAGGCAGGGGTGGGTGAGGAGACTCGGTCCTTACTGTGGTCAGCCAAAGGGCCCGGGAGCAGGGCAACTGGTGGCAATGAGCCCTGCTGGGCCAGCTTGGGGGGCTGCTCCTTGTCCTTATCCTCTGTGGCTAATCCAGAGCCAGCCTAAGCATCAGGAGAGAGGGTTGTGAGCGTGGGAGAGGAGTTCCCAGACTGTCAACCCTGGGGCAGAGGGAGGTCTGGGCGGACTGAAGCCCAGCTGGGGTTGACAAGAACTTTGAGGTTTCAGAGCTCCAAGACCCTTCCCCGCAGAAAAGTAAAGAGAGAATTGATGGAGTTGTTGAAGGTGATGATGTCAGAGATGAAGCTCACTGCGATAGGGAATAAAATGCTAGAAGTGAATAAGAGAGATGGGGAACAGAAGTGATGGAGACAGGGGAACAGAATGATGGAATGGATGCTGATGGGGGCACTAGGAACAGCGGAATGGACCAGGCTGATGGCAGTATGGAAACAGAGCAATGAGCTATCAATGATGGGGGAGAGATAATAAGGGTAATACAGACAGTGATGGAAATAGAGATGATGGGGTGATGGCAACAGTGAGAGAGCCAGAGGCAATGAAGGGGAAGGGAATATAGTGGTAGAACTGGATCTGATGGGGTGAGTGGGGACAGAGTGATGGATCTAATGATGGTAAGGGATAGGGGGTGAATTTGGAGAAAATAGGGTTGATGCAGACAGAGTGATGGAGTTGAAGATGATGGAGGTGATGGGAACAGGGACAGAGCCAGAGATAATGGAGGCAAAGTGAATAGAATGATGGAGTTGAAAATGATGGCTGAGATGGAGTAGTGATAAGAAGAAATAGAGCTGATAGGAGTGGTGGGGATGGAGGAAAAAAAAATGTGCTGGAGACCATAGAGAGGGTGGTTTGGGTGAGAGATGACTGAGCTGGCAAGGCTGCAGGGGCTGGAAGGACACACTGACCTGGTCTGTCCTGCATGCTGGCTTCATCACTTCTCCAGGGGGCTCCTGCTGGCTCTGGGGACTGTCCTCCTCTTTAGGAGAAGCACAAGCCCTGGTAACTGGATGGAGGAATAGATAGCCTATTGTTTCCTGGGCCCCGAGGGGAACTTCTCAACTGAGTTGATCCCAGACAAGAACACCCCAGCTCACTGCATGATCCATCTCTCTCTGGGCCTCAGTTTCCTCCTTTTCAAATGGAGAGATAAACTGGGTAGTTAAGGTTCTTTTGTGTTTATCTGCCCATGAGTTTAAGCTCAATAAGTCCACCATTTCCCATTTTACAGATGTGCAAAGTGAGGTCCTTACTGTCCAGAGAGCCATCCTTGGCCACTACGTCCAGGGGCAGGATGGTACCTGGGCCATGGGCACCGTTGGACACAATCCGGTAGACTTTGTAGGGGTTGGAGATGTCCAGCTGGCTGCGCTCACGCACCTCACAGAAGTCAGCACTCTTGTTGAGGGCACAGCGGAGCCGTGTCTTCCAGGTGGAGGGGTCCTCCTTGTCAGTGCCATCTAGGTGCTTGCCCTTGTATATGGCCCAGGCCTGGGGATGAGCAGGGGCACTTGGGGAGGAATAGCCTGGGGCAGGGGGCTGGTGTTATGCAAAGAGATGAGGGCCTGCCTTGCCTCTCACCCTTCTCTCTCTCCCTCTGACCCTCTGTCTCTCCACCCCTTCATCCTCCCCTCTCTTCCTTCCTCCCTCCCTCCCTCCATCCAACACATATTCCTTGAGCTCCTACTATGTGCCAGGCCTGAGTTAGAGACTGAATGGGGAACAAGACAGACATCGTCCCGGCTCTCAAGGAAATCAAGTCTAATGGGAAAAGACATCTGCAAACAGCTCAATGGAAATAACTGTATTCCAAATTATGGATTGTGATAAATAAAACATAAACTAGATGATGGAATATAAAAAATAATGACCATACTATGCTATCTGGAGAACCATAAAACCAAATCTCTACCTATTGACACATACAAAGTGGACTCTAGATGATTAAAAAAAGAGTAAGAGGTAGAACTGTGAAATTAATAGAAGATAATGTAGGAGAAAATATTGTAGGGGCAGAGAATTCTTCTTAAATAAAATTTCAAAGGCATGAACCATAAGGCAAAAAAATTACAATGTCCGAAATCGGCAAGGGGCTCAGATCTGGAACAGAAAAGGAACTTCTGCAAATCAACAAGAAACAGAGAGCATGCCCCTAAAGAAAACATTCTCATCAAAGGACAAGAATGGGTAGTTTATAGAAGAGGAAACCAGAAGCCCATAAGCGCACGAGTACCTAAACTCATTAGTGTCAGAGAAATGCAAATGAACATATGAGATATCACTTGTAAGCTGACAAACCTAGCCAGTTGGAAAATGCCAAGAGTTGGTTGGGATGTGGGCACTGTTGGTGGGTGTGGAGTGGGTGCAGAGCTTCTGGATGGTCATCTGGCATGCCTAATTAAATTAAGTATAAACATATCTTGTGAGCAGAAATTCCATTTCCAAAGGAATTCTCACAAAGGCTCGTGAGGGGACCAGGGCAAGGATATCCACTGCAGCATTACTTATGGTGTTGGAAAGCAGACTGGTGTCCATCTCTGGGAAAGTGGATAGAGGTGTGTGTGTGTAATGGATGTCGACTATAGAGTCTATGCAGCATCTAGAAGCATCAAAAGCGGCAAATTAAATGTACAGAGAACAAGAATAAATATTCAGAGCATGATCCTAAGCGAAAAGTAAGACACAGAGGTCTACAACATAATATTGTATAGAAGGTAAAAATATACACAAAACAGCAATGCTCACTTTGTAAGAAAACATAGAAACCCAGGATAATCATTAAACACCTTAGAATAACTGTCGTGGTCGAGGGACTAAATAAACAAAAAATATCAGGGACTACTTTAGAGAGGATGATGACCTCTTGGAGGAAATGGCATTTGAGATGAAGCCTGAATGAAAAGAAGGATGAAGTCTGACAGAGAACTGAGGGGTGTTCTAGGAATAGCAAGTGCAAAGGTCCTGAGGTGGGAAACATTGATCGACTCAAGGAAGGCCAGTGTGGCTGGGGCAGAGAGATAAAGAGGAGGGCGGTAGGAGAGGTCTTGTTTGCTTTGATCACATTCAGAGCTTGGAGGTATTTAACTGATGAATCACATTTAGTCATTGCCCTCAGAGGTCCCAGGCCATAGGAAACATAAACACCAAACAAAAGAGCCACATTCCTATGTTGGTGCCATTTGCCAGTCATGAGACCTTTTAAGGCTTGAATTTATTGTCTGTAAACTATATCATTGATTCCTAGCGTCACGTGGTTGTGGTGGGTATAAGATGAGAGGTCTATGTAAAGTGCTAAGCACAGCATCTGGCACACAGTCAGTGGTGACTTATTGTAGTACTTATTCATTAGATCAAGGATACTCTAACTCAAAGGTAACCTGGGCACAGGGAATAGGGTGCTATCAGCATGATGAGAGAGGGATCTTTATTTTGTTCACTGCTGTATCCCCAAGCACTTAAAGTGCTGCCCGGTACACAGGAGACACTTAATAAGTATCTATGGAATAAGTAGAGCTGGGCCTTTAAGGGTGAGTAGGAAGGTGCCAGGTGGAGTGACTGACATTTCTGGCAAGGGGAACAGCTTGAGTTAAGGCCTGGAGGTGTGAAAGGGCATGGTGCCTTCAGGGAACAGTGAACAGCCTGGTGTTGCTGGAGCTGAGTATGTGTGTCTGAGGGTATATGTACAGTCAATTCTCATTCTTCATGGTAGTTATGTTCTATAAAATTTACACAAACACTGTATTAGTGAATATTGAGTTACTCCTAGGGAAAATACAGGGCTAGGTTCCTGTGAGCCTCTGGTCACACTGTTTTCATCAACCGATCAATACATAACCTTGTTTTATGTGTGTTTCTGTTGGACACTTTATTAATATAAACTATCGATTCATTAACATTGAGCTCATAGCCAACGGTACAGTAACTCACACTTGAACGAAGCTTATCTGACACATAGTTTTGCTGTATGGCACATCACAGCCTTCTTGTGCGTAGCAACGCTAGACAGAACTTCAGCATTACATGTGCTTGGGGGCACATGTAAAATCACCAACAAAAAGCACAAAAATACTAAAAACGTGGCACTAAATAGATGTTGAAAAGGGCACTTGTTTATAGCAGAAGAGCTGAAACAAGAAGGTAGAGCATCACCTGTTCACCCTCAGCTGGAACGTGCATGTCAGTGACTCAGATTTTTTGCTGTTCCACACGTGTCTTTTAAAGGCTACAAAAGT
Source organism: Pteropus alecto (assembly GCF_000325575.1). Classification (NCBI taxonomy): domain Eukaryota; kingdom Metazoa; phylum Chordata; class Mammalia; order Chiroptera; family Pteropodidae; genus Pteropus; species Pteropus alecto. Next base: position 19,020,029 of record NW_006442491.1, read on the forward strand.
GCCCTGAGTATTGATTTTAGGATTACAAATTTTAACGAGTTTAAATTTAGTAAATTTGCAAACATGAAATCTACAAATAAAGAGGATCACCTATATGTGGTGGGGGAAAGAGGAAGAGGAATTAAGGAAGAAGAGACAGGTTGAAGCTGAATCATGAATGTCCTCAAAGGCCATGCTTTATACTGTGGGCTTTGAGCACCAGGAAGGCGTTAAGCCAGGGAGTCACATGTGTGTGTGTCAGTGGCCAGTTGAGGAATCAGTCAAAGCAGCCAGAAGGATGGGGAGGGCCAGTCCCCAGAATCTCTCTCCTCTGAACAGCACATAAGTCTTAAAGGACAAGCCATGCAACCACCTATTCGACACTTATTGAGTACCTACTTTGTGACAGAAACTGTGCTCCACCCTCAAGCAGCTGGAGGAGAGAGACCTATACAAGGGACTTATAATTCATAGGGGAAGTTGTTCCAGTGGGGAAAGCAGAAAGAATCAGGGATGACTTGGGAGAAGCACTGAACTGGAGCTTAATAAATACATTAAACAAATGAGTACATCGGGGAAGACTCTTGAGGAAGAGATGTTTGGGCTGAACATGACGAAAAGGAGAGGGTGTTCCAGGCAGAGGGAACAGCATGTGCAAAGGTCTAATGGAGAGAGATACGAAGCATTTAGAAACTGTAAGAACTGTCAGGCTGGGTCTACACTTGGGGAGGGGAGGGAGCCGAGAGAGATGTGGCCAGGGAGGGGCAGTTCCTGCAGGGCTTTGAGGCCAGTGGTAAGGAATTGAAACTTCATTACAAGGACAATGGGGAGCCAAAGATTCTGAGTAGAGGAATGTCAAGGGAAGATTTCCCTTTAGAAAGATCCCTCTGGAGGACTGAGGGGAGGGCTGAGGGACAGGGGGAAGCAGGGGGCTCTGTGAATTCATTGCAGCTGTCCTGGTGAAAGATTATAGAAATAAGTCCAAGTAGATGGACTGAAGAGAAGTTCTGTGGGAGGAGCCAGTAGGCCTTGGTAGTGGAGTAGAAGGAGATTGGAAGAGAGGGGAGCAGCCAGGGTTCAGGTGCCTGGTTTTGGGGTCTGGTTGGCAATGGGTGCCATTCTCCATTTTGAAAAACACAAGACGTTTGTAAGCGTAAGCTGATCAGCGTGGTGTTGAGGATGTGCGAGTTTGAGAAGTCTGGGGGCTGCTAGACCAGGAGGCTTGGGCTCCATGCCGAGGCTGTGGAAGGGGAGAGTGGGATGTGAAGAGGGAGGTCCAGGAGTGAGTGTTGAGAGCTGCAGAATAGGAGGAGGGGATGGAGGCTGAGATGTAGGGTGAAGGGTGGGCTGGGAGGCAGAGATTCTGAAAACTAAGTGAGAGCGTTTCAAAGAGAATGGAGCCTCCCCCAGGGGTCAAAGAAATGACAGTGATGGCATCCTTGGATTTGGCACCTAGAGACACTGGCAGAATCCAGATGGGGTGGAGGAGGGGGAGAAGGCATTGGAGAGGATGCTGAATGAGGGAGCTGATGATCGGGAGACTGTTTCCAGGTGTTTCTTGCTGGGAAAGGAGAGGAGAGGCCAGAGCAGGGGAAGCTGGAGGCATTCATTGATGACCGTGGTAGTCTGACACGTGGTTGGTTGGTTGGTTCCTTGGTTCCTTATAGCTCATGGGAGAGATTCCAGAGTTTAACTATTACAGGAAGGAGCCAGTTAGGAGGAAGTTAATGATTACTGAGGAAAGGGGCGGGGGCTCTCTGGAGGGGTCCCTGAGAAGATCTGGTGTTGGGAAGCACAGAAAATGTCCCTGGGTCCGCGGTTTTGGAGTGGGAAGTTGAGGGAGTTCCCATTGGTGGTCTCTAATCTCTCCTTGGAGAGGGAGGAGAGGCCCCTGAGAGGTGGAAACGGTGCAGGTCATGCAGCCGCGGTGATTCTGTTTCAAGAGGGTGTCTGAGGGTCTCCCATACACGGAAAACATTACCCTCAACCTAGAGACGACTGAGGCTAAGGGCCGTACGCATCCAGAGCCCTCCCGGGCCGGGCCAGACCGGCGTCCAGCAGCCGGCCGCCGTCCCCTTACCCTGAAGAGCGCTGCGTCCTGCTGCGCCTGGTACCCCTGCTTGGCTGCGTGCTTCCAGGGGATGCGGAAGAGGGTCTTGCCCGCGTCCTCCCAGCGCAACCCTGCGTAGCGCCCGCTCTCGATCTGCGCCACCAGCCAGTCGCGGAGGCGCAGGGGACCCCCGGCCCCCGCCATAGGTCGCCTGCTGTCGAGAACCTTCCCTTCCTCCCTCCGCCAGGGGTCACTGGCCATCGAGGATGCAGCGTCTAGGGGCCAAGTCTGGGGCCCGCGGCGATTGGACCCCAGCGCGAGGGGCGATCGTGGGGCCACCTGGGTGGTGCACGGAGGCGGCGAAAGCGAAAGTCTGGCCCGGCAGGTTTCGCTTTCCGTTTTGTCCCCTCTCCCGGGAGGCCCTTTCCTTTCGCCCCTCCCCGTGTAGCCGGCCCCGAGGGCATCGGGCCTTTGGGAGGGGGCAGCTAGAGGTGCCATAGGACGCCGATGCTCATCGGAGAGTGTGGCGTGGGGCAGCCCGAGCTCTGCCTGTACCCGGGCGTGGAGGGCGACAGGCACACAGAGGTGGCCTTTGCCCCACCCTGCACCTGTTTTCTGCTCTTCCCAGCCTACCAGAAACTTGTCAGTTTCTTTTCAGAACCTGGACTGTAGAAGATGGAAAGATGTCGTGCTTCTCAAACTAAGTCGCATAAGAATTGGGAGGCCTCCATCCCCGATTTGCCAAATCAGATTTTTACAAGTTCCCCATGCGATTCTGATTCCAGGTGGCCACACTTGGAGAACTATTTATCACCTTAAATCTTGGGAGTCCCCATTTACTGATGCTCACCACAGTGCTTGGCCTAGCTAAAGCCTTTCCTGCAGTGTATTAATTGGTTCTCACAACAGCATGTGAGATAGGTATAATTACCTATTTTATTGTTAAGAAGACTGTGGCTCAGAGAGGTTAAAGCCCTATAACAAGGTCACAGAGCTAGTACTAGCAGGTCCAGGATCCCAACCTGCGTTTCTCTGTCCCCAGAGCCCAGGAGCCTGAACAGTGCCCTGTGGGTACCTCCCAACAGCTACATGTGGAGATTATGGATTACTGGTGGGGTCTATGACCCCTACCCCGAAAGTGTATGCAAATTTTTTCATGTCTATGCATTTTTCTAGAGTTTGTATCTTTTATTAAATTGTCAAATGGGGTTTGTGATGTGAAAGAAGGCAAGTAGCGCAGACTGCTCCGCCCTTTGCTGTGTACATGGGGAAACTGTGGTTCCAAGAGAGAAACTACGCCCTCTGCAGCGGGCGCAGATCTGGGCACTGAGCCAGCATTGACCACAAGCTGGGAGCACTGTTCCTCATGTGTACCTGTCAGGAGGCCTTCATGCTCCGCACCCTCTGTCCCCATATTCCAGCAGACACCCAGTTCTGACACTTCTAGTCACAGCCAAGATTCAAACTCAGGCCTGTAGAGCTCCAATAGGGCACAAAGCATTTCATATGATTAAATACTAAAATATTCAAATAATAAAAAATAATTGCATTAAGGCAGAAGTCTTGAATGTGTCAGACAATCTATTTCTCTAGGTGGCAGAGTCGTAGTAATTAGGAGGATGGGGTCCATAGCCAGATTGTCTGGATTCAAATCCCAGCCCCACCCACTGGTGACCTTGGGCACCAATCTATTTACTCATCTGTTAAATAGCAATGCCTACTTCATAGGGTTGCTTGAGAATTAAATGAGATGCAGGTAAAGTGTTTATCATATTTACTTGGCCCATAGTGAGTGCTCAATAAATGAGCGGTATTATTATTGCTGTTGTGTCAGAGGGTGGTGAAAGTAATGATGGAAGCAGGGGGAGCACAATGAAGGACCTGGAACATTAGATCGAGGTGCTTTGTTTTGTCCTATAGGTGATGGGGGCCATGGAGATTTTTAAATAGGGGAAGACACCAGGGGAAATAGAATGGTGTTTTATACCCAGTGGATGGTGACAACCCAGTGGATGGTGACACCACTAACTAGCCAGTACTGCCATAGGCTCCCTGCACTCTGATGAGTCCAGCCATCTTGTTCTTCACACAGGATGCTACTTCAAGGCCTTTTCACTTACAGTTCTCTCTGCCTAGAATGCTTCTCACCAGATAATATAACAGTTCACTCTCTCACTCCCTGACTTATTTTTTCTTTTATCTGTCTATTTGGTTTCTTTCCCACCAAAATGACAGCAACACCAGAGGGCAGAGGTTTTGTTCACTGCTGGTATCTCCAGCGCTCAGCACAATGCCAGGCACACAGTAGATACTCAATGGACATTTGTTGAATGAATGTGGAGCAAGAAGTTGGGCAGCAGGTGGTTATTTCGTCCATCCCTCCACCCCCAGAGCTGGACTCTGGGCCTCCCCACCACCCTGAACACAGTGCCTGGTACATAATAAGAGCTCCATGAAGGTGGCTATAGATTATAGCTATTTCAGACCCCTCTCAACTCCAGGTTAGTTTTCGTTTATGAAAAACTAAATTAAAAGGGGTGGATCCTCCTCTCCAGTAACCTCCAAGACCAGAAGGAGCTGCTTCTTTAACAACCGACTTGGGATGTGAACTACCTCGGTTCAAATCCAGCCTCCCCTGCTCTAGCTGTGTGTCCTCAGGCAAGCTGCTAGAGCGTATGTTTTGGTCCAGGATTAAAAGGTCAGGAGTGAGGAAGGCACTTACCAGCCAGTATTTCTGAATAGGGGAGGGGAGGGGTCTGGAAAGGAGGAGGGGGTTCAGGGGGAGAGGGGCCCAGAGAGGGGAAGGGGTTCAGAGGGAAGGAGAGACTCAGGGGC
>NW_006442491.1:19024912-19063127 GCF_000325575.1 Pteropus alecto
GAGTGTGTGTGTGTGTAAGGGGAAACGGGGGAGTCAGAGAAGTAGTCTCGGAATTCAGCCCTGAAGACTGCAGTACACCAGCGGTGGCAGGCCCTAGGGGAGGCAGAGCCCCTTCTATCCCAGTTTCCTGCAGGCTCCTGTCCCTTGGCGGAGTCCTGCTGTCTCACTTTTGTTCAGTGACTGGGAGGCACTCAGACTGGCAGCTTCTGTGTCTCTTTAATATCCTCCAGGCTCATCCAACCCTCACCCACCACCCACCCACTCCCACTCCCAAAGCCATTAAGAGGCGAGGCCCAGGTGCCCTCACCCCCAGCCGAAGGACTAAGGCACCAGGTGGCTGCAGCAGGCCGGCCCAGACACAGAGACGAACAGACAGGGGTCACACTACTGCAGACACAGATAAGCAGGGTGGGCATAGAGGGCAGAAGCAGGGATCAGGCTGCCGTGGAGGCTCTCACAGGCTCTGGGCCGGTCCTGGAGGCGGTGGGAGGCCCAGACAGCCCCCGCAGGAGGCCAGTCGGGGAGGGGGGTGGAGAGGAGCAGGGGGGGAGAGAGGCGGGATCCTCACTTGCCGCCTTTGCGGGACAGACACCGCGGGAGGCAAGAGAAAGTCTGCTTAACCCGCGCCAGCAGCGGCAGCGGCCCGTGGACTTCCCGGGGCGTCCGCGGCACCAGGCGCTGCAGGGCTCCCTCGGAGGCTGAGGACTGCGACGCGGGGGAGGCGGCGGAGGACGCGGAACCCTGCCGGCAGCGCTTGCACAGGGGCAACAGCGCCCGCACCTCCTCCTCGTCCCGGAATGGGCTTTCACCGAAGCGCTCCTCCAGCTGCCGGCGAAGCTGGGGTGGGGATGTAGGAGTGTAGGGCTTGGTATCAGGCCACTGGCCGGGTCCCGTCCCCAATCTTCATAGCTTCCGCCCTTCTGAGAGCTTTCCACACCTCGCTAAGCCCCTCCCCTTCCTGAGCATCCTCTTAGACTCCCTTAGTTTCTATCCCCTTCACTGAGGCCCTCCCATGAGTCCCTTCCCGCTCCCTAAACCCTCTTCCCTTTTGACACTCCATTTTTCAGACCTGCTAAAGTGACTCCCCTGCTTGCACAGTGGGGACCACATTAACCCTTCTTCCTGCACAGCAACTCCACTCACCCTGGGCCTCTTCTTTGCCTGCTTCTTTCCTAAAGCAGCCTTGCAGATAAGTGTCAGATAAGTGTCTGAGTACCAGCCCGCCACCTGATGAAACCTTCCTGAACTTGCTGCTCTGTCTCTGTTTCTCATCTTTTGTTCCCAGAGAGGCCTCAGTTCCTGACATCTCCATATGCCATCTACCCAGTGTGCATAAGAGAAGGAACTGCTTTGGCCTCATCAAGGACCCAGAAGTGAAGTAGGAGATGGGCATTTCTCCCCAAAGGGGCCAAATGTTCAAATGCCTTCAGGTTCCGGACAAGTGGAGCAGGCAGTTCTGGGACCTGATCAAACTGAAGGGTCCATAGTCTGGCCCAAAGGCATTTTCCTTTTTAAATTAAAAAGAGAAAGAAAACAACTGGCTATCCAAACAAAATACACCGAGGGGCTATATTAGCAAAGGGCCATGGGTTTGAGATCTGAGAAAAATCTGCCAGGTCTGAAGCACAGGCTAAAATCTTTCCAATCATTGCTCAACTCAAATGAGAAGAAGAGTGTCCCACCCTACCTCAGCCCCTACCCCAGTCCTTACCTTCCGAGAGCTGCCCCAGCCAAACTCTTCAAGCTGCTGCCTAAAACCCGGGTTGGGGTTGGCAATAGGCCGGGTGGACTTGATGGCTTCAAGCACGTCCCTCCAGCCTAGCCCAGTCACAGTCATCACATATGCCGTCACGATAGTGGTGCTACGAGAGATGCCTGCAAAGCTGGGACACCCCCACCCCCAAGCTTTAAGTAAGACCCAATCTCCTCTGTGCCCCCCAGAACCCCATCCTCACTTCAGCTCTCCCCCACCCTTGCCTTCTGAGCACCAACCACAAGAAACCTGCCAGGACCTGTCTTCCCACATCCAGGCCTTTGCTCATTCTGTTCCCTCTGCTTGGAGAATCCCCCAGGCATTCTCCTACATTAAAGTCCTGAGTGAAACAAACACTTCCCCATCATTTGTTATTTTTCAGATACTGAGGATATAGTGGGGAGTAAAACGGACATGGTCTCTGCTATCCTGGGGCTTAAAGTATGGTTGGGGGAGACAGACACTAACCAGGGAAACAATTACAGATGGTGATAATTACTCTGAAGATGAGTCCAGGGGCTAGGAGATGGTATAGGAAGAGATATTAACCTAGTAGGTGGGGATAAGGAGGATTAAAGGTGTTCCCAAGGAAGTGATATCAAGCCGAGTCCTGAAAGAGGCGTAAGGATTAATAAAGAATGTTCTAGGCAGCTTAGTTTGTAGGAAGACCATGAGGTGGGAGTCTGGTGGATTTGAAGAACAGGGAGCTGGCCAGTGCAGCTGGAGTGTGGGAAGGAGGGTAAGAGAGTGAGAGACAGGCTGGCGGGAGTTATTCCTACAGCTAAGACTCCGGAATGGGGTAGGTGCTCAGCAAGAAGTTATGGAATGAATGACATCAACTAGGCCAGGGGTGCCTGGAAAGACTGGGGGGTCCTGTCTCCCAGCCCAGGATTCCCCACTGCTCTGCACTATTGCCTCAAAGGCCTGGAGGGGAGGAGAGGGAGCTAGAACTATTGGAGGATGTTTGGCTACCTGTGTGACCTCTGTCCATGTCAGCATTCTTTTCCCCATCTTACAGGTAAGGAAACTGAGTTTCAGGGAGCAATAGCTATTTGGCCACGGCCGAAGCCAGAACTATTGGAGGATGTTTGGCTACCTATGTGACCTCTGTCCATGTCAGCATTCTTTCCCCCATTTTACAGATAAGGAAACTGAGTTTCAGGGAGTTTCAGGGAGCAATAGCTATTTGGCCACGGCCACACAGCTGGTAAAGGACAGAGCCCTGATTTGAGCCCCCTATCGGCCTCTATCAGATGAATGGTGGATTGTCAGGCATAGTGACTGCTGGGCAAGATCTGTCGCAGGTTCCTCCTTCCCTATAGGATGAGTGTGTGTTCGGGATGAAGGACAGCCACTTACTTCCTCCCACTCCCCTCTTAACTCACCAGTGAACTAGGCAGTTCCCCCCATTTAGGCGGCAACAGTGGATGAAGTTGATACATTCTTTGAAGTGCTTCTTGCTAGAGAAGAAAACAATAGGGTAGAGAGCACTGGGGAGGGGCATGTCTCCTAGGAGTTGTCACCCTCCCCATTTATGGGATGGCAAGAGACAAAGAGCCTGGGGGTCCTCAGTTCAGCTAGCAAGTGCAGTGAGTAGGAGCCAATACTATCACATGAGGGGAAGGGGTGAGAAACAGTAATGGTGGTGTTTCAGGTGGTGAGAGAGGCCAGTCATGGCAGATCCCATCACAGAGGCAGGAGCACCTCCCAGTGCGTCCTGTGGATCCTATTTTCACGGGGGGTTTATCTTGACCTTTCAAGGAAATGGGTGGGAGGAAACACAGGATTCTCCCTTCCTCTGGGGTCTGCAATCAGAGCACCTGGGGGCAATGATGGTCAGCAATGGGATTGGCAGCAAGATCCCCAAGGAGCAGAAGTGTCTTATCTGGGTCCCTCCCATGAAGGAGGCACTGCTGCTAAGACGAACAAAAATCCCTCATTCTGAGCCCCCAATACACTCCAAGCCCTGTCCTAGACCCTCAGCCCACGCCATCTGATCTCGGAAAGTCTCCTAGATGCTGATAATGTCCCCATTTTCCCTCTCACAGAGGGGAAGTGATTTGCCCAGGATCATACAGCAAGTAAATGGCAAAGCCTGGCTGGAACCCAGATGTCATAACTCCAAGGTCAGGAATAGAATGAGCCTGATCTTTTCAAATCCGCTGGTGCAGCTGATCCTGTGAGACAGGGTACCTTCTCCCTCTTACACCTGAAGAGACTCAGCTCTGGGAGGTTAAAGGTCTTGGTTAGGGGCATAGGCAAGGGAGTGGCTGAGAAAGAGTCAAACATGAGCCTGGAAGACCACCTATGCTGGGGTCCCAGGACAGCTTTTTGGCCTGAGTCCTCTCTGTCCTTCCCCAGACCACCTCCCATCTCCTTCCCACCACCACAAGATGCAGCTGTCTGTCCATCTATCAGTGAATCCCAGGGGACTTACATGTGTACCTCAGGGGTGTCGGCCACTGGGATGCGAAGGTAGGTTATGTCCTGCAAGTACAAAACACACACAGGCAGTGGAGGGCCCCTGCCTGCACCTCTTTACTCCAGCCTTGGCTGCTCAAGCACATTGTGACCCCAGGGCGGTTTCTGCCCCTCTCTAGGCCACTGTTGTCTACTCTGTTAAAGAGGGTAGATAGCAACTCTGAGGGCCTCCAAGCTCTGACTGTCTGTAATTCTAGAACCTTCTGAGGACTTGATAAAAAAGATTCAAGGACCTTTCTTTTAACTGCTGGGAAAGGGCCACTTGAAGTGACTCCCCTCCAAATGATGATTATAAAATTATGCAGTAAGAAGGGCAAATGAGATTTTTATTTTCTTGAAAAGAAACAAAAATTATGAAAATAAGTTTATAGTTCATGAGTTGTGGTTATAAAACTTTGTGCTAATTATTAAAATAATCAAGGAATGACTTGTCAGTAGTTTTCCAAAACACTTGCTCTGACATCCTTCACTTCATGTGTCACCTTCACAGAAGATCATAAAGATGATTTTTGCCCATGTTCCAAGAACCTCATCACTTTCCTCAAGGACCTCTCTTAATTGTTTGATATTCAAATGGCTCTTTTCAGGAGTCTGGGCCATACTGGCCAGTGGCTAAGGGACCCCCTGCCAGATCCTCAGTTGTTAATGGCTTCATGCGAGAGTCCAGCCTTTCTCTAACTCACTTTCCCTGAGGTCATGCAATCCTGCATCTTTTGCAAGATTGCAATTTCATTCTGCGACACATTTGGCACTGGATTTGCACGGCATTATCAAACCCTACTAGTAAATTCACTGATGGATGGGGCGAGAGAGATGCTTGTGAGAAGAGGGGAGGGCTGTTGGAGCAGGGTTCATTTTGCAAGCAGTCATTTCCTTAGTAAATGTATTCATGACTTGACAACCTTCCCCACGCAACCTAGTGACTGCATACTTCGATTACTCCAAAACAAGCCTGTACTACAAAGCAAAATCAGACTCCGTCGACCTCGAAATTTCTCCTTAGAATGACACTGAGAATCACAGATTATTGGAGGTTGCTCTTAGAGATCATCAAATCAGACACATGGGGGAAACTAAGGCCAGAGAGGGGAAGGATCCTAACCAAGGTCACATAGCAAATCTGTGATAGACCCTGGTCAGGATCTCAGATCCCCAGTGCCCTTTTCCACCCCCAGTTCTTTCCTTTCAGTGGGTAACGGCCTCTAATGAATAAGGAAGAAGAGATCCTGTTTATGATTAACTTTGTTATTATATCATCTGTAATTTGTTAAACACCTATTTTGTGGCTCTTAAGAACTCAGTGAGGTCGGTATTGTTACCAAATTCCCTTTACAGATCAGGCAACTGAGACTCAGAGAGGTGAGAAGTCCTTTGCCCAAGTTTACAGAGAATAAGTGGTGATGTGAACTCTGGCCTCCTGGCCTCCTGACTTTAGCACACGTGGTCTGGATTTCCTGCTTGCCTCTTTTCCTCCTCTGGGTCATAATATCCACACTGGCTCTTTTCCAGGACTCGATAGTACCAGCACCAACAATTCCAGTGGGGGCCATGCTTTACAGTGTGCAAGGCATCTTCCCCATCCCACAGCCCCTTTGCCTCCTCACAACAGCTCCCTGGTGGCAGATAGGACTGAGGGATCAAAGGCCCAGACAGGTGAAGTCACAGCCCTAGGTCACACAGCAAGACATAGAGCCCAGAATCATCTATTTGGAGTCATCTATTCAGTTAGACAATGGGAAGCCCAGGCGGGGCCTTCTTATAGTTCGCTGTGAGGTGTCTGGGGCCAGATGGCCTGTGTTCAAATTTCAGCTCCTCAGCTCCCTGGACGTGTAAGTTTAGGCAAATGACCTCTCAGGGCCTCAGTTACCAAATAAAGATCAAATAGAGAAGCTAATGTAATACAGGCCAGCTTTTAACCAAATGAGTTAGCGTAAGCCAGGAAGTCAGTACAGGACCTGGCACATAGGTGGTTACGTGATAAATGGGTGCTGTGGGGGGTCTGAAGCCCCCTCCTCATCTTTTTGCAGCCCTGGGATAGGAGTAAGTAGTACCTGCAGCAGAGGCTGGGGTGACTCATGAATGGAGATGATGTGTGTGATCTTATTCCGGCCCAGCTGATCCGGGTCTTTGGCATCTGAAAGAAACAAGAAGCTTGAGCCAGTCTGGCAGGTGTGACTCATATGTACTTGATGGCCCAAGTAAGGCAGGGGCTCCCTGCCCAGCTCTCTTCCTCAACCCACCCTCTCCACCTTGGCTGACCCTCCACCAGCTCCCACTCCTCCACCACCTCCTGTTCCCAGCATGACAGGTCCTGCCACACCCCTAGGCCACAGTTTTGTCTCTGGGGCACCTGCAAGTAACTGCTCAGCATCTCCTCCACCTTGTCCATGCTGTTCTTTCCATCTCAAACACCCTTCCCTGGCATATCCTTGACCCAGCAATTCTACTTCTAGGAATAGTGTCTAGACAAGGGTTCGCTTACACAAAGGCCAAGCATAGAGGGCAATAGTCTCTGCAGAGCTGCTTATAACAGTAAACACATCAGAAACAGTTAAAAATGGATACAGGCTGAATGTCCATCAAAAGGGAGCTGGATAAAAAATGGTATATTCATACTTGAATACTATGCAGCCACTAAAAAGATTCCTATGGGCCGATGTGCAAGGATGTCCACAGTATATTATTAAGGGGGAAACACGGGTTACAGAACAGCATGCAGAATAGGTTTACATTTTTGTTTTAACTGTTATATCTATACCTACAAAGAGATATGAAAAATGACCCAGGGGTATGTCGTACACTGCTATCAGTGGTCATCTCTAGGGGCTGGATTTCCAGTGTATAAAAACCTATTATAATCAGAGTAAATAACACATATCCCCTTTTCCTCCATATGTCCACGTCTTTATTCAACACATTTATTGAGTGCTTACTATGTAAGCCTTGGCTGTGCATGGAGGTAGGTGGTCAACTCCATGGCCTCTGCCTTCATGGGGATTCAGACCTTACCTGACCAAATACTCTGAAATCAATGTGGAGTGAGCTGCTGAGGTAGCTCCAGGGAGGAAGGGATAAGGGTTTATGAAAGTGAAGCACCTAAGCCAGTGGGAGACAGGGTGGATAGAGAAGGCCCTGCCCCAGTTCAGATGTCCCTTCCTCTCTGGCTCCACAGATAGAAGTAACTCCTCCTACCTTGGGTCCCCCAAGCCCCAGACCGGCTTGTCTTATGGTCTGAGACAGGCAGAGTGCCATTGCCTTGGGACAGTGTGGGTAGTGCTCACCAATGAAGTTTCCGAGGTAGAGTCCAATCTCCAGAACTTCTCCTTTGAGGAGGAGATTGTGGGAGGAAGGGTCCCCAGCTTCCCAGCTAGAAGCAACACCTCCAAACAGACCTCAACCCAGAACCTCAGAGCTAGAAGAGCCCTTAGAGGTGGTGGGCCTTGTGCTGAGGGAGAGGCTGAGGCTCAGAGCAGGTGCAGACTTGCCCAGCATCCAGCGTTCTGAGCCCTTTGCACTGGGAACACTATCCACCCATATGCCCTTTAGTCCTTGTGAGCTCTACCCCCACGCCCCCAGCCTGGCATCTCTTCCCTGCCCCCAACCCGAAGCTTGGGCTCCTCTACGGTGCGTGGGTCAGAGCATGAATTGTGGACACAGGCCTCTGACAGGCAGAGTGCCATGGCCTTGGGACAGAGTGGGCAGTGCTCACCAATGAAGTTTCCGAGGTAGAGTCCAGGAAGTACCTATGGGAGAGACAGGCAGGGTTGGGGAAGGTGGGTAGGGGAGCATGCCCTTCCCACCCCAACAGCTGGGGCCCATAGCACTTCTCTGTCCACAGAGGGTGTCTGGACCTCAGGACTCGAGGAGCACTCTCTACCCTCTCAGGAGCCTGGACTCTGTGTGAGAGGGCTGGGGAGGGCAGGAGGTAGCACCAAGGGAGGCTGGCTTCAGCAGGGGTGAGAGGAAAGAGGAGGAAGGGATACAAAGAGGGGGATGGGTTGGGGGTGGGCGGGGGGGAGATGTTAAGAGCACAGAGGAGGGGGCAAGGGAAGAGGTAGACTTGCCAGGGTGGGAAGTGGAGAGCTCTGTGGAGGAGGGAGTGGGAAAGCAGGGACAGGATCATGCAGAGGTAGAGGAGGAGAAGGATGAAGAAGCAGCTCCAGAGAGTCCAAGGTGTCAGAGACAAGGGAGGCAGACACACAGAGACAGAGAAAGGGACTCAGAGAAAGACAGAGTCTGGGAGTTACAGGAAACCACAAAAAGATAGCAAGAAATACAGAGTCACAGAAAGAGGTAGAGACAGACTCAGGGAGACAGAGACCTGAGAGAGAGGGAGACATGAACAGAGACACAGAGATATGGAATCAGAGAGAGATACCGCTCCAGAGAGACACACAGAGAGATACAATCTGAGAGTCACAGGGAAACAGATATAGAGACAGATTCAGAGAGAGCCAGAAGGTCAGAGACTGGGGGCCGCGGCCGGGACTGGGGACCGGCAGGTGCGGGCTGCGCGATTCGCCCCCACCCTACCTTGGTCATGCCATTCCCCATGATCCCTGGGGCTGGGGTCCAGGTGCACCCCCAGCTCGCCGCCAGGAGAGCGCTCGGGTCACAGCTGCCCTGATGGCCCAGGCCCGGCGCCTGCAGCCCGGCAGGGAACAGGGGGCTTGGCGTCCGCGGCCCCGCCCAGCCCTGCCCAGCGGCCGCCGCCGCCGCCGCCGCCGCCACTACCCGCTGATGCCCAGCCAAGGAGGGTAATGATGGTGGAGCCGCCGCCGCCGCCGCTGCAGCCTTCACCACCGCTGCCGCAGGCTCCTCCTACCCCCTCGGTCATGTGGGGGCCCCTCCCGTGGGTCGCGGCCGGGGGCTGGACAAAGCCCCAGTGTGCCAGGCCCAGGGCCCGCGGGACAACGGCAGCTTGTTGGGGCCGCGTGGGGCCGCTACCTCCGGAGGTGGGGGCGGGGGCGCTCCCCCCACACTGGCACTGTCAGGCGCCGGCGGGGTCGGGGGCTTAGAGACTCAGATCCTAGTTCCGACTCTGCTTGGACTTTCCTGAGGGTGCTGGGGCAAGGCCCCCAACTCGTTCCGCCTTGGTTTTCTAGCAGAAATGTAATGGGGGCTGGACTTTGTCCGCTATGGGTCCTCTGATATTCAGATTTCGTTTGAGTCAAGTAAAGTGGGTAATTTCTTCTTTTTGTAATCCCCTCTCCTGCCCTGCTCCCCATGGGCATCCTACTAACCAACCATCCTCTTCTCCAACTCATAACCATCCGTCTTCCCATCCTCCAGGCCATCCATTCACTGGTCCGTCTGTCCAACCGTCTGTCCATCCAACCATCCATCCATCCATCCATCCATACTGGTCCGTCTGTCCAACCGTCTGTCCATCCATCCATCCATCCATCAAACCATTCTTTCGTCCCCTCCTCTCATCCACTTTGGCTTCTATGTGGATGGTGCCATTTGGGTCAACTCTGCTGGGACCAGGCATACCTGCCTTCAGGGCCCTCAAGAAGTCAGAGGTAAATGTGAGGAGAGGAGAGAGTTGCAGTGGCCTGAGCCCCTTAGAGTAAAGGAGACTACAACGGGATGTAGTTGGAGCAAGAGTCCTGGAAGGTCAGTCTGTAGACCAAGTTTCCAGGTCCTTTTCACCTCTGACCTGGTGGGTGGCCCTTGGAGTCACACCTACTCTGTCTGTATATCCAGTGTGTTGAGGTGAGTCCTTTCTGCTACTAGGACCAAAATAATTGAGACAAGATATCTCTGATGGGACTGAAATAGAAGCAGCTGAACCAGCTTTGATCATCCAGCCATCACTCCCCTGGCCTCCCATTGACAGTAGTAGGTGACTGTGGGAGGAATGCCAGTACAGAGCCGGTCAGAGGGTTGACAGAACACATGTGAAACGCAGCGACTAGAGAAAAATAAAACTCTTTTGAGTTTCTTAATTCCTCGAATTCACAGTGTACATGAGGCTGCCTGTCTTGGCTCTGTCTGTGCCCAGTGTTTTCATGAAAACCAAATTATTCGACAAATACTGAGCACCTACTACATGGTAGGTTCTGGAGACATGGAGGTGGATAAAGCAGAGATGGTTCCTACCTTCATTGTCTAAGAGTCTAGACCAGCACTGTACAATAGAAATATAATGTAAGCCACATGTGTAATTTAAAATTTTCTAGTAGCCACATTCAAAATGTAGAAACAGGTTGTTAATAATGTGTTATTTAATCTGGTATATTAAAAATATTATTTCAACATGTAGTAAATATTTTAAAATTATTAATGACATATTTTACATCCTTTTTATTATATTAAGTCTTTAAAATTCAGTGTGTATTTTACATTAAAGAACATCTCAATTAAGACTAGCCACATGTCAAATGCTTCATAGCTATATCTGGCTAGTAACTACATATCGGTCATCTCAGGTCTAGGAAGAAAGGCAAATAAGCAAGTAGACAAATAAAGCATTTACAAATGGTCATAATTTTTCGTGAAGGAAACAAATGTGAGACAGGTAGAATCTCTCTAAATAAGTGACATTTAAGCCGAGACCTGATATGGAAGGACTGAGCTATTTAAAGAGTGGAGAGGTTTTTAGCAGAAAGGACGACGTGGGCAAAGGCTCTGTGATGGAAAAGCTTGGCCTTTGGGAAGAGTCAGTGGGACTGGAGGGGAGGGAGCCATAGGGAGGTGGTAAGAGTGAGACCGAAGAGGAGAGTGGAGACTGAGGGTGCAGGACCATGTATGGCCATGATTGGAGGTTTAGTGTTTTCTCTTCTGCATGATGCAAAGTCAGTGGGAAAATTTAACTGGGAAAGCCATGTTGTTATCTGATGTACATCTTAAGTCCATCACTTTGGCCCCTAGATGGAGTGTTGATTAGTGAGGAAAAGCAGGGAGGCCAGTTAGGTTACTGTGGCAGCTCAGACAGGAAATGAGCCCTGGTACAAAGTGGGAGCTGAGAAGCTGGAAAGAAGGGGACAAACTCAGCACGTATTCATATTTTTGCAGTGCAGCTGACAGGATTTGCAGATTGATTGGATATGGGGGGAAAGAAATGAGTTCTAGCACAATTCCTGGTTTTCCTGCCTTGAAAATCACTGTCTGTGCCACAGAAGTGAAAGCAGGGTTATTCATACATTCAACAAATGTTTATTGGGCACCAGGTTATAGATGAAAAATTGCACCAAAGATGGGCTGATGTCTGACTTGCATTTCCCAGAATGTCCCACCCAATGGATGACATAAAGAAATGCTGATTAATGGGCCTAAAGACTAGTCCCTCATCATGGCCCTGTCCTTAGCAGCTCTGTGAACGTGGGCAAGTGACCAAATGCCCCTGGGTCTTTTTCCTTATCCTTAAAGGGGGAATTATAACAGCCCTTTGAACTACTACTTGATTGTTGGCAAAATAATGAAATCACAGGTAATGAAAGAACTCTATCAGATTAAAAGACCTGGAAAAAACAGCAGATATAGTTATTAGATTTAACACATTTAATATCTATGAAGTGTTCAGCCTTTGAAAGTGTTAGTTGTTGCAAAGCCAGTTTGCCTTAAATAAGTCATGAAGTGAATTGTTTCATAAAACAAATAATAAAAAGATACTAAAATGCAGGTCTCACCTTGTCATTTCCTTGCTTAAAATCCTTTAGCGGTTCATTGTTGTAGGCAAAATAATGGTTCCCCCAAAGATGCCCATGCTCTAATTCCTGGAAATTGTGAATATGTTATGTTAAATGGGAAGGGGGAACTAGGGTTGGAATTAAAGTTGCTAATCAGCTGACCATGAAATGGAAAGATTATCCTGGATGTTGGGGGCAGGCCCAATGTAATTACAAGAGCGCTTATAAATGAAAGAGGGAGTCAGAAGAATAAAGACAGAGAGAATGTGATGACAGAAGCAGAGGTCAGAGTGGCACAATTGCTGGCTTTGAAGATGGAAGGGGGCCGTGAGCCAAGGAATGCAGGTGAGAAAGCAAGGAAACAGATTCTCTTAGAGCCTCCAGAGGAACTAGCCCTGCTGACATCCTAATTTTAACCTAGTGAGACCCACTTTAGATTTCTGACCTCAAGAACTGTAAGCTAATATTTGTATTGCTTGAAGTCACTCCGTTTGTGGCAATGACAGCAGCAATAGGAACCTAATACACTTACTAATGTCCTTAGGAAAAAGTCTAGCTTACTTAGCATGGCACACAAGGCCTTGTGGGATCTGGCTTCTGCCATTGTGACCTTGAACAAATTTTTTAATTTCCATAGGCCTTGGTTTCATCATCTGTAAAGTGGGGAGGAAAAAAATCACTATTAGGTCTGTAATGAGATTAAACGAAAGGACATATTTAAAGTACCTTGTAGAGAGACTGGCACATCATTATTATTATTATGGAGCAATTGACAGGGAGTTAGGAGGCCTGAGTTCTATTCCCTTCACTAGGGCTCTGTTTCCATATTTGTAAAAAAAAAACCAAAACAAACAAAAACATACAGATTTGGCAGCCTGATCTCTCCTCTCTTCTCCACCCTTTCCTGGTCAGTGATCTGCATTCACTTCCTCAAACACGCTTCACACTCTCTTACTTCTGATGCACATGCTATTCCCTCTGCCTGGAATGCTCTTCCCATCCCCTGTGCCAGGGTAACTCCCATTTCCTCTTGGAAGTCTTTGCTGACCCCAACTAGAGTTGGTTAGACCCCACTGTTAGGCATTTCCAAAGCATCCTACATTTCCTCTATCATAGTACTGATTTTCTTTCATTACTATAGCATGTGGACATTTTTTATTTGGAAAAAAAAAAAAACAATCCAGATAAGAATACTTTGACCTATTTACTTCAACTGCGTTGTTTAAATAAAACAAAGCATTCCAAATAAACTTGAAGTAGTTGAAGTTCGCTTTTCTCTCTCCTCTCCCTTCACTCTCTCCCCAGAGGCAACCACGATCGTGAATTTTGCGTGCCGCTTGTCAGTCTATATTTTTGAAATTTTAATACCTATATACCCATAAACATATAGAATATACTTTTGTGTGCTTATAATTAACACAAATTGTAATTTTTAAGAATATTTATCATCTTACAATTTTCTTCGATTCACTCAATAATAGGTTTTGGGGATATTTCTTTATTGATATAAATCTGAATTATTTATCACTCTAGTACTTTGTTATTAAAATACACCCCCATCTTATTCATCCATAACCCCACTAATGGACATTTAGATAGTTTTAATATTTTCCACTATTATAAAGAATGTTGCAAAGAACATCCTTATACATATAACCTATGCACATATGTGAGTATTTCTTTAGGAAAGGTTGTCACCTTGCACATTAGTAGCAAAATGATAGGTAGTCCATGGGATGTAGAGCTGTATTAGGAGAGCCTATATGTGCAGTAGTGCAATAGGCAAATTGTAAGGTGTGTGCATTTTCAGCTTTACAAGATATTGCCAAATTGCCTTCCAAAGTGTGAGTGTGCCAGCAGCACATAAAGATTCTCGTTTTCCAACTTGCTCACACTTGGCATTGAGATGTTTTTATTTTTATCTAGCTGGATTTAAAATCATATGTTATAATTGTTTTGATTTATATATCTCAATTTGCTTATTGGCTATTCAAGTTTCTTCTGCCGAATGTTCCTTATGCATATCTTTTGCCCATTTTTCTTTTCTTTTGTAAGTTGGGGGGGAGTCTTTTTCTTAATTGTCTGTAGAAATTCCTTGAGTATTAGTCCTTTGTTCTATATGTTACAAATATTTCCTCCTAGTCTGTAGCTTGTTTTTTAATCTAATTTACAATTTATTCTGTTATATGGCAGTTTAAATTTTGAGAGAGTCACAGATCAGTTTTTCTTCTTTATGAGTTGTGCTTTATTATTGCTTATCTAACTCGTTCCCCACCCTGAGAGCATAAAAATATTATATGTATGCACATATATTTCTAATAGTCTGAAATGTTTGTTAGCCATATTTATTCTTTAATTAATTTGAATTAGGCATCTATTTTTCACTCCTATGGAAAGTCAGTTTCTTGGTGTCATTTACTGAGTCTTCCATCTTTTCCGCACTGATCTATGATGCCGCCTCTATTGTACATCAACACACACACACGCACGCACACACACACACACACACACAGTTTCTAGGATTCCCATTTTATTCCATTGATATTTGCCTCTCCTTGCATCATACTGGGGCTTGATAGGCAGAGAAATATCTCCTGCCCCAACATATACACTTTGTTGTTTTGGTTTGACAAGGGATCTCAAAAATCCTGACTGGATTTGGGAAAATACACATCTTTATGAGTCTTCCCATCCACGTATATGGTATATCGTTCAATTTATTCAGGACTACTTTAATGCCCTTCAGTGTTTTGCAATTTTATCTACGAAAATATAAACACAGAGGCAGATGCTTGTTGGTTTTGTTCATTGCTGTATATCCTCAGAGTTCAGAATGGGACATGACAGAGAGTAGATGTTTCATAAGAATTTGTCATTTAATGAAATGTCTTGCATACGTTTTGGTAGACATATTCCTACATAACTTATATTTTTGTTGCTATAAAACAACAAAAAATTTAAAAAAAAAGTTTCTAATTGGTTATGGTTGGTACACAGATCCTGCGGTAGTGCGGAAGTGAGGCGGGGAAGGACAGGGAGCCAGTACAGGGTGCAATGGCAAATAAGTTGCCACTTCAGGTTATAGTCAAGGAAGAGACAAGATCAGATTTGTGTTTTAAAGAGCTCTTTGGCTGCAGTAAAGAGAATAAACTGGAATAGATAGGGCAAGAGTGGTAACTAGTGGACCGCTCAGGTGGCTACTGTAGGCAGGCATCGAGGTGAGTCCTGGCATAGAGTTGGTGCCTAATAATTAGAATGTGACTAGGAGAAAACAGAAGTGACTGGCTGTGTTACCAACTCATCGACTGACCAGGTGACTTAGTGAGGGAAGAGTAAGGAAACTTAGAACCATTGCATTTACCAAAAGCTAGTAACTTTTCAGACTCAGCGCTCTTAAGTCAAGCGAAGTGCAGTTTGGAGGGGCGCTAGGCAGTGAATGCCCGAGGCAGGCAGCCAGTCTCTGGCCAGGAGTGCCCCAGGGTCGCGGAGGCGTGGAGCTGAGAGAGAAAGGTTCAAGGAGTAGAAAGGTCTGGGCGTGCAACGACTCCAATGACTTGGATGTGTCTACGGCACCGAAAGGTGCTCTTGGCTCATCCAATCAGAGCGGCGGATCCGGGCGCCCTCTCCGTCTCCTTGGTAACAGGACGCACAGACTCGCGCGGGGCAAGGTGGCGGTTTGGCTCGGGCCCTGGGAATCGTGTCATGTCGCGACCAAAGGTAGGAGTGCTGCCAGGCTCAGACGCTTTCATCGACTCTAGAGGGAGGGAGGGAAGCCGCGGAGGGATTCAGGATCGTGGTGGTCCTCGCGGAGGGATTCCTTACAGAGTGAGAGAAAATTATGAACCCGGAGAAAATTATGAACCCGGAGAAAAGACTAAAAGTTCTGGCATGCCGCGCGCCGACAGAGCCTCTGAACAAGTCAAAGGAACCAGACTCGCTGGCGGGAAATTTATAAAATTCTGGGATTCTACACCGGTTTCTGTGACCCTGGGGGAAGCACAGAATTTCACATTTTCTGATTTGGAAAAGCTCTTAAATATCTATTCATCCCGTCGCCCACTTGCCTACCTATTCATCCATTCATAATCCATCCAGCCAAAAAAAGCTAAGTAGTGCCTTTTCCCAGTCGAGCCCAGTACTGGCCGGGGACACAGAAGTGAATCAGGCAAGCCTCAACCCTCTAGCGGTGCAGAGGCCGTCTCCCCCATTCTAAGAGTAGGGAAAATGAGACCCAAAGAAGGGAAACGAATTACTCTAGAATCCACTTTCCTCACCCCCAACCTGTTTCTTACCCCATATTCCAACTCTCATGCATGGCACCCCTGTTTCTTTAATTCTCTCTCGCAACAAAAAAGGAGTGAGTACATTGGGCCTACCCAGATAATCCAGAATAATCTCTATTTTAAAGTCAGTTGATTAGCAACCTTAATTCCACCTGCAGCCTTAATTTCCCTTTGTCATATAATGTAACATATTAGGTCCTGGGGATTAGGACATGGACATGCTGCTTACCTCATACTATCATCAATTAAAAATGAAATTTAAAAAGTAGCATATACAATATCACAAAGTCAAATATCTATGAAAAAATTAATTAAAAACATTCAAGATACTGAAAACTAGAAAACATTGTAGAAAGAAATTAAAGAAGACTTAAATTAATGGAGAGAGACAGTATTCATGGATTACAAGAATCAATATTTTATAACGTCACTTCTTCCCAAAATGGTCTATAGATTTAATGCAATTCCAATCAAAATCCCAACATGCTTTTTTTATAGCAATAAGCAAACTGTTTCTAAAATGTATATAGAGTGCAAAGGACTCCAAATTGCCAAGACAAGCTTGAAAAAAAAGCAAAGTTGGAGGACATGCTACCTGATTTTAAGATTTACTAGAAAGCTACAGCAATGAAGACTGGTAGGGACATAAGTATAGACAAATAAGTAAATAGAACTGACCCACATATACAGTCAATTGAATTTTGACGGAAGTGCCAGTGCAATTCAGTGAGGAAAAGCTTTTCAACCAAAGACTTTGGAGCAACTAGATAAACATATGGAAAATGGAATCGAAAACATGAGGGAATGTAAAAGGTAAAATAAAAAAAGATTGGGACATATGGTTTACTGTAACACTCAAAATCTCCCCCCCTCCAAAAAAAAAAAAAAAGATTATGTCACTTAACTAGTGCTGGGGAAGTTGTGGGGGGGGGCTTGAATGGATTAATGGGATAAAATTTCACTTGCTTTTGTGGGCGAGCTTACTTCTGCCTGTTTGTAAAGCAGTGTCTTCTATTCCCCCTCCACCACTCTTTGAGGGATAGGATGGTATGATAGGCAGAATTCTAGATGGCCCTCAAGATTCCTATCCCTAGTGTGCACACCTAGTATAATTCCTTTTCCTTAAGTGTGGGTGGAGCCTGTGAATTTGATGGGATAGTTACTACCATAATTACGATAGGTTGTTTAAGACTCCATTGTGGCTGAGTTGTAGAGAGGAGGGTTGGAAGTCAGACGAAATGTTCCTTCTGGCCTGGAAGAAAGCAAATTTTCAGTACTCTCTAGGAGCAGAAAGCAGTCCCCAGCCAATGGCTGGCAAGTAAATAGAGACCTCAATCCGACAACCCCAAGTAACTGAATTCTGCCAAACAATCTGGATGACCTTGGAAGAGGACTCTAAGCCCTGGATGAGAACAATAACCCAGGCCATCACCTTGATTGTAGCTTTGTGAGACCTGAGCAGAGGATCCAGCTAAGCCATGTCTAAACTCCTGGCCCATGGAAACTGTGAGATACAAATTTTCACTGTTAAAAGCCATTAAGTTTGTAGTAATTTGTCATGCAGTAATAGAAAGCTAATGCTGATAGCAGGTCTGTCTAGCTGCAGAGGTCATCTTGCACAAGACCAGTTCTGATTTTTTTTTTCATACCTGCCATTAAGGATCAGTCTTACCAGGGCTGAGGGCCAAGCTGTTTTAGATATGGTAGAAGCAGAAAAAAAACAACCACCCTTTGAGGATTTGAAAGGTCGAATTTGGGTGGAATAAATTGACTTTGTTCTGAGTCTTTGACTTAGCCTCCTCCTGGATCATGGATCTAATCAAACATTCACGGTTAGAGTAGAGGGTCCAGATCCTTCTCACAGAACCTGGCGAGCTCAGCCCTCAAAACTGAGGTTCAGGATTGGACCCTTGGAACGTTGAAAACTAGATATTCATTCTACTGATCATGCCTGTGGAGCAAGCCTATAGTGGGGTGGGCCTTGGATACTTGGGGGTTCACTCCAAGGACCAAGTTGCTGAGCTCAGAGAGACCAATGAGAACTTGGCCAGGCTGGGCCTTCCTGTCTCAGGATCAATGCAATGTCAAGTCTGATGGTTTGAGCATTTAAATATCTGCAGTAAGTTGACCTGGTAATACAAGGTGGATATGCAACATCAGTTACATCACTTTCCTTTTTTCACTGCAGATCCAAAATTACAAGGGCCATGGATTATCAAAGGGAAAAGAGCGGTGAGTGGTCCCACCCAAACCAATAACACAGAAATAACTTCCTTCCTTCCTTCCTTCCTTCCTTCCTTCCTTCCTTCCTTCCTTCCTTCTTTCCTTCCTTCCTTTATTTCTTCCTTCCTTCCCTTCATCCATCCCTCTCTCCCCCTCTTTTTAATAATCAGGATGATAATAATAATAATCATAATAATAATTATAAATAATTATTGAGCATACACCATGTGCCAAGCCCTGGGCTAGTCACTTTACCTGTATTATCTCATTGAATCCTTACCGCAGTCCTTTGAAGTAGATGCTATTATTGTGTCCATTTTACAGATGGGGCAACTGAAGCTCAGAGAGGCTAACTAACTTGCTCAAGACCGTAGGATCAATTAGTAGCAGAGCTTGTTGGACTCCAGGGCCCATATTTTATCTAACTATGCTCTCCTGCCTCCTTCAACAACCAAGTGAAGTTGACTTACTAACTCAAATGTCAACTCCATCCTGATTCACTGCTTCATCCTGCATCAATAACCAGCACCTCTTCAGACTTCCTAAACAGAATCCACTTGCACAAAGCAGGAGTGAGCAAAGGAGACTTCACTGAAAATTTTTGTGGGAGTTACAAGAGGTAGTTTACACACACCATGGCGAATATTTTAGATATTTCAATTCTCTATTTCATTAGATATTTCTGTTCTCTCTTCAAGTCCCTCCTGGCTATACCACCACTAGGGAGGGCATGTGTGGTCTTCTATCATGCAGCACCCATCTTCTTTGCATTCTTTCTCTTCATACTGACACTATCCCATCAATTTCAAATCGCTTACTCTTTTATGTAGCGAAGTTCAGCTCTGTTCCAGATCCTAGCCCTAAACTTGCACAAAACTACTCCTACCCCAACAAAACAAAGAGCATTTTAGTTAACACGTGGGACAGGACCCACCCAATTTATTAGGGTTGATATCAATTAGAAATGTGTTTAGCTACAAGTAACAGGAAACCCAACTAATAGCTGGTTTTAAAAATTGGTTTTCTTTATGTAACAAAGAATCTGGAGGGTTGGTGCAGTGGTTCAGTGGTGTCAGAGCTAGTGTCTCTGTGATCGTCTTGACCTTTTCTTTATGGACACCAAGTGGCTGCTTCAGCTCTAGCCTTCACTGGAGAAGGAAAACTCAGTTCTCTTTCTCTCTCTCTCTCTCTCTCTCTCTCTCTCTCTCATCTAAAGGACAAAAACTTCCAGGAACCCAGCCTCTTTAGCAATCTTATGCTTTTATCTCGTTGACAAGAATTGTGTCACATGGACACCCCTAGCTGCATGGGTGACTAGGAATACAAGTTACATAAGTGACATTATACTGTTATTTTTCTGCACCCTGTTTTTATCGCACACGATCATATTTTCAGTATTTATCATGTTGGTGCATGTAGCTCTGGATAAATTTAATCACTATGTGTGTTCCACTGTATACTGCAAGTTATTGATCTATCTTCCTATGGAAAGGCACTTAGGTTGTATCTTAGTATTAGTTTCCTCCAGAAGCTGACCCTGAGACAAGGATGTGAGGGCAAGTTGTTATTTAGAAGGTGATACCAGTAAGCATGGTCAGGGAAGTGGGAAAGTGAGACAGCTAAGGGAAGGAAAACAAAAAAAGATGCACTATTGGTAGGTTATTGCTGGGTAAGTGGGGTTTAATCTCACTGGAGATTCCTAGGATATTGCATAAAATGCACCTCAAACTTAACCCAATCGAGTGATGAAAGAGCTGGAGAGTTTATCCATCAACTCATTGGTTATATGCTGTTGGGGAGGGCAGTTAATTCCCTGGTATTTCAGATGCTCCAAGCACTGGCTGGCACACTCTGGGAGCCAGAAAAGCCCTCAGGCAAAGAGCTGCAGGTGCTGGCAGTGGAAAGCTCTCTGATTGCATGCACAGGAATAGTGAATGCCCAAAGGATAAGGGCAGATCACCAACAGTGCGTGCTGCAGGTTAGTTCCATAAAAAAAATATTAACAGTTACAAATGAACATCCTTGTACATGTATTGCCTAGTACGCATTAGGGTATCCATCTAGGGTGTAGAGTCAGGGTGGAATTGCTGGGTGCAGAGTATGTGCATGCTTAGCTGTACTAAATACTGCCATGGGGCTCTCCACACTGCCTTCACCAGCAGAGGAGGAGTTTCCATTTTAGCGCAATGTTGCCAAAACTTGGACTTTGAGATTTTTGCCAGTCTAATGTGTATGAAATAGTATCTGATGGTTTTAATATGCCATATTGCTCTCTAAAAGTTTACCCAATTTACACTCCCATCAGCATTGTAGGATAATTATCAATCCTCCACATTCTTGCAAACACTTGGTATTTGTCTGATTTTAAACATTTTACTTTTACATCTGGGATCTACGAGGCAGAAAAGAAATGCAGAGAATTCACCGCCATGCTCTTCCTTGGGTCCTGAAGCCTCTCTCCGGTCTGCCTTGTTCTGTCCACCTTATAGAGTCTTCTTTTGTTTGTTTTATATAATGTTTCGGGTTTTAGTTGTACTTGTAGGAAAAATCGGGAAAAGTACATCTGCTTCACCATCCCTAATGAGTGCCAGAGAAAGGGATTTGCAAGTACTTATCATTAAATATAAGGATTAGGCAAGGCAGCCAGATCATGCCTGGCACATAGTAGGCGCTGAATACAATGACTGCTGTTATTTTTCAATGATCCAAAGATTTTATAATTCTCAATTTGATTATTTTAAGTGTTGCCTGCTATGATGCTAAGTTCTGATATTCAGTAATTCTACTTCTTGGCATTTCCAAGTATGGAACTTGGCTCTTTTTCCTTCTCCATTTTTTCTGTCCTTGAACCATCCTAGTAAATAGTTTATCCTCAGCAAGCATTCTGTTGCCTTGTGTTTCAGAGAACAGAGAGCATCGATCCGGTTCAAGACTACTCTTATGAATACTCTCATGGATGTCCTTCGCCACAGGCCAGGATGGGTGGAAGTAAAGGAGTAAGACACCACCTCCACCCCCTCATCCCTCCTTCCCTTTGTCTCACAGGTCCTTGTTTCCTTTCATTTTTCTCTCAGTTCCCCTGGGTGGCTACTGGGATTTGTCCCAATTTGGCTGTGACAGGGGCCAACAGTTATTTAGTACTCACAACGTGTCAGGCACGTCGTTGACGCCACCTCTGTCTTATTTAAGCCTTACAACCATCTAGCAAGATATGATTATGTTCAGAGGTATTAAGCCAATACAGAGGTATTAAGGTCACACAGCACGTAAGTGGGATTCAAACCCAGTTTAGTTTGACACTTCCACAGAGTTGCAGGCTCATCTACATTCTATGTCTCTCTGTAGAAACAAGGAATGCAGCCATTATAGACCAGCTGGCTTGAATCCTCCGGTGATGGCAGGTCCAGGTGAAGGGCTGCTCTTTCCTGGCCACTTACTAGTTCTGTGACCTTGAACAAGTTATTTAACCCTTGAGCCAACACTTTTTCTTCTATGCCAGGCCCTAGAGATACTGAGATGAATAAGCTTACAATGCCTGGCACATAGTAGATGCTAATATTAGTTACTAGGGTTAAGGTTTAGATGCATGTTACAGAGACTCCAAGTAAAAGAGGCTTTGACACACTAGAAGTTTACTTACTTCTCCCATTGAAGTCAAGATGTAGGCTGTTCAGAGATGGTATGGAAATGTGGGACTCATCTGCTTCTGTCTTTCCACGCTGCTATCCCTTGAGTGAGGCCTTCGTTCCCATGGCCTGAGGTGAAGCTCCAGCCTCACATGCACACTCCAAGAACAGTAGCTAGGAAGTGGCAAGAAAAGGCATGCTCTGCCCTTGAAAGACATAACCCGGAAGTCCCTCCCATTTCACTGGCTAGAACTTATCCATGTGGCCACACCTAGCTGTAAGGGGATCTGGAAAATGTAGTCTTTATTCTAGAAAATGTGGAAATTTTCTCAGGTAAATGTTGGGAAATCTATTATTGTATAAAAAGAGAAGGATGGGTATGAGGGGTGAGGGCAACCAGCTTCCCTGATATGGTGCTCAGTAAATATTGGTTGCATAACAATAGCTAAGGCTGCTAGACACTCTTCAGTAAGACACCTTTAACATGAATGACATCTGAATCATCCAGCAAACCTTCCAGAGGGGTGCTATTATCGTCCCCATTTTACTGATGAGAAAACTGGACACAAAAGAGGAAAACATGCCATGTTTGAGGTCGCTCAGCTTGTAAGGGCTTGGGCTAGGATTTGCACCTAGTCTGTCTGTCTGCAGAGTCCCAGGGTCATCTCTGCCCTATTTTAGCAGCCTCTCAGTGAATGAAGGAACAAATGAGCCAGTGGATGAATACATGATTCCCACTGCCTGGTGTAAAGTAGGATGTGGAGAGAGGGGTTGGGGATGAATTAGAGGAGAGTGAAGTGACTAGCAGGTGAAGGTAGCGTATAGGAAAGGGCTCGGTCCTGACCTGCTGTGTGACCTAAGGCCACCCCCTGCTTCTCCTCAGCCTTGCTCTATGGTCAGGTGGAAGAGGGTCTGAGTGTCTGGTGCTGATGGTATGATAGTCCATGAAGAAGTGTGCTCCATGCCTGATCCCAGATTGCCTCAAGAGTCCTCAAATCAGAAAGGATCAGAGGCCAGGACCTTTATACCAGACATGGCTCCGTGAACACGAGACTTCATCTCTTAGGACCTTACCTGAAGTCTAATATTTCTAGGTAGAATGAGGTCTCAGTTCAGACCATCAGCCTGTCAAGAGTTTGGAACAGATGTGGCCAGAGCTATCCCTTCTCTTGCTTCCCACTAAGAAAGCTGACGTGACGCCTGGAACGGCAGCAACCATCTTGTGACCCGTAGGTGATGAGCATGAGGACAAGTTAAGGATGACAGAATGGGGAGGTAGAAGGAACTTGGATCCCTACTGCCCTTGTCGATCAGTTTAATGTCTTTCTGGGTAATTTAAGAGCAACTTGACTATGATAATCAAGAAGCTGGTGTGCAAATGACTGAACTTTCAGAATCAGAAAAGGATTCAAAATCTGCACCATAGTCTATAAGGCCCTGCTTTATTGGGCCCTACCATACCCTTTAGCATCATCCCTGATCTCTCTCCTTCCACTCTGGATTTTCTTCACATCCTTGAATATGCCTGTTCCAACCTCAGGACTCACTGCCTGCCCTTCCTTCTCCTAGAACCCTCTCCCCACTGCTCTTGACCTGGCTGCTGCTCCCTACCCTTCAGACCTCAGTTGAAATATCACCTCTACAGAGGGGCCTCCACCCAACATAGGTCCCTCAGCTACCCTGCCTCATGGCCTTCTTCTGAATTACTTATGGCACATTTCACAATTCCTCATTATAGAGTTATTTGTTTCCTTGATTATTAATCTTCACCGGAGTATTGTATAGACCACCTGGCCAGTTTTGGTTCCTCCTATATCCTTGTACCCAACAATGCACCCAACATTGTCTCTGACACTAAGACAACCTCAACACATATATGTTGGGCAAGTGAATGGATAATACATTATTTATTTATTTATCCATTATTTACTCATTCATCTGAAACAAAAGATTGTTGAAAAAGCAAGTTGTGAAAGGAAACAATCAGAAGTGGTTCTAACTACAGAACTTGAATTCTGGAGCCTGATGGTCTGAGTTCAAATCCTGCCTCTGCCATTTACTAGCTATATAAACTTGGGTGAGTTCCTTAATGTCTCTCTGACTAAGTTTCCTCATCTGTAAAATGGGCTTAATAACAGAACCTAACACACTTAGGACTGCTATGAGAATCAATAAGTTAATACTTGTAAAGTATTTAGAACAGTATCTAGCACATGGTAAGCAATAAATGTTAGCTATTAGAAAGTTTAAAAGCATGCCAAATAATGTCATGTGCTATATATGGATATACACATATAACATGTATACATAGGTAGGCTATAAAAACACTCACAGAAACGATACACACCAAATTCAGGCTAATGACCTGGGAAAGGAGAGGTAATAGAATCAGGCGGAAATATACATGAGGCTTCAGTTACATCTGTAATTTTTTTACTTAAAAAAATTAGAAGCAGTCATAGTGGCATTGTTTTATTTCTTGCCACATCTTTTTCAACCACCTCTTCTCTACACCTCAGCTCTGATATTGGATTTGGTAGATGAGTCTGGTTTCCTATCCCCCTCTCCCTGGCATGGTGGTGAAGAATGGGGTCGAAATCTGAGGTCAGGCCTGGGTGTGAATCCTGGTGCTGCTATGTCCTAGGTGAACAAGGCTGACCTCGTCATAGGGCTCCAGGCATGATCATAGTCACTTTCAGGGCTGCTCTGAGGATTCAGTGAGAGGAGGGCCTTTTGAACCATGTTACCCAATTCTACTGCTTGGTAATGTGGGCTGGGAAGCGGGGTGGCAGCTCTGATGCTTCCAGGACCCAGGCAGGTAACACGATCAGATGAGGTTGACATGGGCTGTAGAGAGTGGTAGGGACTGTGATCTGGAGAGAGCGTTCCCTGTCTGATGTAGTGGCCGCTCCTCAGTCTCGCCAATAGGTGCCAGGCGGCATCTGGGCTCAGTTGAAGCCAGCAGGCCGGAGTTTTGTGTGATCATATCTCTAGTTTTCACTCTGGCCTAACAAAGCAAGTTGTGGTCAGCAACCGCCCATAGCCACCTCCTTGAGACTCCTGATAAACACACTGCTACTTACCCCTCAGCTGTACCTCCCTCGGCCCCAGACCCCCGGCAGGTCTGAGGTCTCTGGTCATGACCTTTGTCTCACCTCACCCCCAGTGAAGGAGAGTGGGATTTCTACTGGTGTGACGTCAGCTGGCTCCGGGAGAACTTCGACCACACCTATATGGACGAGCACGTGCGGATCAGTCACTTCCGAAACCACTACGAGGTGAGCAGGGTGGGCCGAGAGGACTGAGTCAGCCGACTCATGTTCCTGGGTGTGGCGATAAACAGGAACTAGTTTGGGTTACAAGGACTAGAATGAAAAGTGTAAGAGAATTTGGAGCACATGCCAGATGGGGACTATGTGCATTAGATATATGATGAGCTAACTAACTAGTAAGAGGGAGCAAGGGCCCCAGACCTCAGGAACAGGCCGTCTTGGGGTAGAGACGGAGGTCATGGGCTGGTTGGTGTTTCAGCACTAGAGATGTGAGGGGCAGGCAGGCTTGGGAGTCCAAGGGCCAAAGGAGCAGGATGCTTGAGTGATTATGGTCATTTTAGGGGAGAGACAAGTTGAGCAGTTTGGAGTCTAGAGATGGGGGAGGGAGGTCCAGTGGGAACCAGACCACGAAGGTGGGACTGGAGGAACCAGTGATGGGAGATTTTTAAAAAAGTTAAGTGCAGCTTAGTCATTAGAAACATGAACTTCAGAATCAGACCCTGGCTGTGCTGCCATCAACTGGTAGCTCTGGGCAACAGACTTAACCTTTCTAAGCCTCAGTTTCCTCACCTGTACAATGGGGATAATTATAGAATAGCAGGCTCTCAGTTAAAGTTATTCTTACTGTTATTGTTATTTTGTGAGCCAGAGTATGGAGGCTGTAGGAGCAGTTGAGATGGTTGGGGTTGAGAGGGCAGGGATAGGGGGTGAAGTAGGGCAGTGGGCACAAGCGCTATCGGCCTCCCCGCCCATCCTGCTACCCAGCTGACCCGCAAGAACTACATGGTGAAGAACCTGAAGCGTTTCCGGAAACAGCTGGAGCGTGAGGCAGGAAAGCTGGAGGCAGCCAAGTGCGACTTCTTTCCCAAAACCTTTGAGATGCCCTGCGAGTACCACCTATTTGTGGAGGAATTTCGCAAAAACCCGGGAATCACCTGGATCATGAAGCCTGTGAGTGCCCAGTGCCTGAGGACTTGGGGGAGGGGACATCCCAGGCACCAGAGCAGGGATCCCTTTTCATGCATCTCGGGACAGGATCTTGCCTGGGGATTCAGCTTTAGAGGAACCATCTGCCTCCCCAAAAGGGCCAACTTCATCTCTTCCTTAGAGCAGGGTATGGACCCAGCAGCTTTGACGGCTAGTACATAGTAGGTGCTCAATAAGTGTTTACTAGATGAACCAGTGATCCTCAGGACACCAGGGTAGAGAATCCAGAGGATCGCTGGAGCTCAGGCCTGTCTTCCTTACATAAAAGAAAACCATGGCCAGGCATGAGAAGTGCTATACTTGCATTGCCCCAGGTCTCATGATGGTCCTTGGGAGGGGCTACTACCAGCCCCGTTGTAAAGATAAGGAGCCTAAGACCTATTTATTTAAGCTTTCCACCAATACTTATTGAGCACTTGCCATGTGCCAGGCACAGAAAAGCCTGAGCCAGGATTTACCCAGGCCTCCTGATATCCTCTTCTTGGTGAGCGAAGGCTGGCATCCCTTTCCCAGGAGCCACAGTGTGCAGGGCTCGGAAGCTGGAGCAGAAGGGCTTAGGCAGATGAGCACTGCAACCCACCTGCGAATTCCAGCTCCCTGCAGGCATTATCCTCTCAGACAAACGGTAATTTGTGCTAATTGGGAACGAGCAATTGCATATTAAGTTGATTCCTTTCCCAGCCCACGGCCTTTACAGCTGTAATTAAGAGGAGGAATCTTTGCTCTGTGTGTGTGTGTGTGTGCGTGCGTGCACACACACATGCATACACACACACATAAATAGCTGAGGCACGCTATCTGCGGTATGGGATGTGGAGAGTGGGTGCTTGTAGTCAGACTAGCTGGGTTCTAACTCTGTATCTGCCATTTCTGAGCTGTTTAACCCTGAGTAGGTCATTCAATCCCTTTCAGTCCATTTCCTCATCCATAAAATAGAATTTAATGAGTCCACCATTGCTGCTAGTTCACAGAGGACACTCTGAGTCATGAGCCTGTAGAGAAGTAATTCCCAAACTTGAGAGCGCATCAGAATTTTCTGGAGAGCTTATTAAGGCACCCCACCTTCATAGTGTCTAATTCAATAGGCTTGGTGTGGGGTGAAACTTTGCTATCACTCTCAGGGGATAGAAGAACAAACCCTTGGGCTGGAAATTTAGAAGTCCGGCCTAGAGATAAATTGCACACATCCAAACTTTTTTCCATCTAAGCATTTCCCCCTCCCACCAGCTCAGGCCCCTGGGTTCACAGGAAGGCGGACAGGACCCAGATGGTGGGGAACACACTTGCTCCTCCAGCCCCTCTCTTGCGGCAGGACATTTCCCCCTCCCACTAGCTCAGGCCCCTGGGTTCGCAGGAAGGCGGACAGGAAGGTGGGGGACACACTTGCTCCTCCAGCCCCTCTCTTGCGGCAGGGAGGCAGGTGCTGGCAGTCAGGTCCCTGGCCTGTCTGTCAGTCTCTCTGTGTCTGCGGAGCTGGTCTAACACTTCACTCAGGGCTGTGAGTGTCCTGGGCAACCTGGACTGTTCTCAGCATTGGGGACCTCTGTCCAAACTGCAGGATGGAAAGAACAGCATCTTAACATTTTGTTTCGTGCATTTACCCCAATCAGAGCTCCTCACACTTTTTCACTGAAATCTCCTAAGAGTTGGGAATCTTTGGGCAGCAAATAACAGAAACCCCAACTAATGGTAGCTCAAACAAGAAGGCAGGGGTTCTGAACTGTTCTCATGCTTCGGGCCTCTTTAGCATCTGGTGAAATGTGCAGACCCTGTCACAGAATAGTGTTTTAAAAAGCATATGATAAATGTATTTGATTATAAAATAAAGCAACTATATTGAAAACAGTTATCAAACTGTTAGTCTGGGTCCTCTGAGAAACAGATGCCAAGACGACATTCAACATGCAGAATTTTGCCTGTGAGAGAATAGGAGGAAGGAGCCAGGAGAGCTGTCAGACCCCAGTGCGGGAAGGAAGGTGGGTGGAAGCTCCTAGCCTGCCATGCAAGCCTAAGCGATGATCAGCAAGGCTGATGAGAGGCCTCAAGCCAAAGTCACTATTCGAGGAGTCCCCTGTCTCCCAGGAGTGGGCCAGCCTTCATGTCCCTGCAGTCCTCAGCTGTTGGCTGGGACCTGAGGCTTGGCAAGCACAGCATGGATTTTAGCAGCAGCCTGGGCTCTCGGTCAGTCACGCTCCTGCAGTTAGAGACCTGTAGTACATTCTCACGGCCACCACACAAACTATTATACATTCTTTATGCTGAAGTAATATAGGTGTTTTTCATTAACAATTAAAGAGAATCTAGCAGCAGGCCCAATAGTTACCATAATTTTAAAGTCATCACGAGCATAAATGATATTTGAGATACCTGCAACAATTATAATGCAATATGTAAAAATAACTGCAATTTCTTTTGAGAACAAAGTCACAGGCATGGCCAGTACTACTATGATCTGTTGCCTGATAAAAGGAAACATGAAAATCTGGTTAGGGGTTAATGAAAATAAAGATGAAAATTTTTTGCTTGTTCGAGTTTACAGGCCCTGGGGAATTCTCTTTAATAATGAAAGGTTGACCTTAGGGATGGTTTGTTGGATGGCTCAACCATCATCATCAATTCCCACCCCAGTGGGCTGGCTGCTCCTCTCAGTCACAATATGGCTGCTGCCACTCTAGCTTCGCCTCCTCACACCTCTACCTGCCACAAGAATAAAGGAACACCTTGGTCTTGTGTCCCTTTTGAAAAAGGCACAAACTTCCCAGAAGTCCCTGAAGCAGATGTCCCCTGGCATTCTGCTGGCCCATGCCTGAACCAGTGGCAGTGGCGTGGGACCACCGTGAGGGCTCAGACCTCCTCAGAGGGCAGAGACACTGGGAAGAGGTGATCCAAATGGGGTTCTGTAGGTAAAAAGAAAATGTTTGCTGGGGAGACCACCAGTCACATCTCCAACACCGATGAATGCCACACAATGAATGTCATTTAAAAGTTAGTGGTGCGAAATCAGAATATGGTTCATTCTAATAATCCATTCAATAGTTTTCCAATCAATAACATATTTTTATAAAAGTAATATAAAAATATTTTCTCCCAAATTATCAAATAAGATTGATACTCCCAGAAATATCACTGTGTTTATCATGTGACTCCCAGGCATTTGTAGGAGGTATATGAGCCCCAGGCTTGTGAAGCACAGATTGAACTATCCTGGATTTGTCACTTGCTGGCTGGGTAACCTTGAGCAGAGTGATTGGCCAATCTGTTCTTTGGTTCCCTTGGCCACAAAATGGGGATAATATTAATGCTACATATAGGTTTTTTTTTTTTAAAGCTTTAATGAAGTGATATGTGTAAATCCTTGTGCCTGGTACATAGGAAACATCTGAAAAGTATTCGCTGCTAGTATTACCATTGTTATGAACCATTCTCCTAAAGTTGGTGTTCTTGTTCTATTGCTGCAGCCTAAAATGCAGCGGCCTGAAACAACGATCATATCTTATTTAGCTCATGAGCCTCCAGTTTGGGCAGTATTTGGACAGCGAAGGCTCATGGCTGCTCCAGCATCTACTGGGGCAGCTCCTCTAAGGGTTAGAGGATTCGCTGCCAGGCTGGCTCATTCAGCTGGCAAGTCGGTTCTGGCTGTTGGCTGGGAGTACAGACAGTGTTGAGGCCTAATAGACTCAGTTGCCCTCCATATAGACTTTTCCATGTGTCCTGAGCTTCCCCCACAATATGATGGCTGAGTTCCAAAGCAACCATCCCTACAGAGAAAGCTGTGTGGGAGGGAGCTGTATTGCCTTTGATGATCCAGCATTGGAATCCACACAATGTAGCTTCTGCCACACACAATTAGTTGAGATGTCCTTAGAGGCTCACCCAGATTCAAGGGGAGGGGATGTTGACTTTACCTCTTGATGGAGGGTGGGGGTAGCAAGGTTCTTCAAAAACACAGGGGACTGGAAATAT
This sequence comes from Pteropus alecto, assembly GCF_000325575.1. Lineage (NCBI taxonomy): Eukaryota > Metazoa > Chordata > Mammalia > Chiroptera > Pteropodidae > Pteropus > Pteropus alecto. The sequence continues at coordinate 19,055,135 of NW_006442491.1, forward strand.
TGTTGTGACTGTTTTTGGAAACTGCAATCGCCAAACTAGATATTAGGTGGCTTCTAGTATTAACAACCCTGGGATATCACTGTGCAGGAAGTTTATTTTCCACTCTTTAGGATTATTCCCTTAGGAGGATAATTACTAACAATTCTTTAAACAATAAAGGCATTTTACTGTCTTACATAAGAACGCTGGAAGTAGGAAGTTTCAGGTTTGGTGATGTGCTCAATGATGCTATTAAAAGCTCAGGCTCCTTCTTTTTGTCCACACTGCATCCTCAGTGTGTTGGCTTTCTGTCTTCAGACTTGTCATCTCATTGGTGTGAGATGGCTACCATGGTTGCAGGCATCATCTCCTCAGACTGTAGTATTCGAGGAAAGAAGGAAAGAAGCCAGGCATTTCTCTCTCTCTGTCTCTCTGTCTCTCTGTCTCTCTCTCCCTCCCTCCCTCCTCAACTCTGATATTTTTAACAAGTAGGAAAATTTTTCTCAGAAGCCCCAAATCCAAAAGCAGATGTCTCCTTAGGTCTCATTGGCCAAAACAAGTCACATAGTTTCCACTAGCTGCAAGGGAGGCTGACAAAACGAGTACCGGGTCTTTCCAGCCTCCATCTCAAGAGGTTGGTTTGCCAGCCAGGAAAAAGAGGAAAGGAATGGCTATGGAGAGGGCAGCCAACAGGGGTGGGGATCGGGGTTCCTAGATCAAAATGTATGTGTCTTAAAAAAACACTTTTTAATTGAATTTTAATAAAACAGAGCATGCCTAAATTAGAAGGGTACAGCTTGATAAGTTTTTGCAAAGTGAACACACTCAAGTAACCAGCACCCAGACCACTAGAGCATTACCAGTCCTTCAGCAGCTCCCTCAGACCCCTAAGTCACTAACAGCATAGATTTGTTTTTCTACCTTTGTACTTTATGTAATTGGAATCATATAGTATGGCCACATGGTATCTGGTTTCTCTCCCTCAACATCATGTTCATGTGATTCATCCATACTGATGTGGGTAATTATAAATTATTAATAATTGTTGTTTTTACTAGTCCATTGAGTGAATATTCATCCATTTGAGAGTTTCAAGGTTGGAGCTATTATGAATTGTGCTGCCATGGACGTTCCTGTACATGTCCATGAGTGCCCACGTGCATGCATTTCTGCCATGTAGATACTAGGAGAGGAATTGCTGGGCATGGGGGTGCCTGCGTTCAGCTTTAGTTAATGCAGCCAAGGAGTTTCCAAACAACGTACACTCCCACCAGTGCTTGTGAGGGTTCTAATTTCTCCACATCTTCACCAACACTTGATGTTGTCTGTCTTTCATTTAAGCCATTCTTAGGGAGGGTGTAGTGGTATCATATTGGGGTTTTCATTTGCATTTCCCTGAAGACTAATGAAGTTAAGTGCCTTTTCATTGTTTACATTGGGTAATATCCTCTTTTGTGAAGTGAACTTAAGTCTTTTGCATGGTTGTGAACTGTTGGAAGCCCTTGATACACACTGATTAGTTGCTTTCCAAAACAACTATTCACATGTGGATGCCCTTGAGTCATCAGTCTTTTAGGCACCCCATCTTCTGGGCACACACACTCCTCCTGAACCAGGGTGCACAGCACAGCAGGCAAAGCAGGGCCGGGCTTCAGCTCCCACTGAACCCAGGACTGGGATCTCTTCATGCAGTGGACAATCTGTACAGCCATGCCTAACAGCTCTGCCCACCCCTACATTGTATAGAGGGCCGGCCCCACATTGACCAGCTGGGCCATGCTCAGAGAACGGAGGAAAATGAGAATTTACATTTGCTGGATGCCTTCATGCTGAAGAAAAGACAACTCAGGGGGACTGCAAATAACTAAAGGGCTGTCCTGGAACCCAAGAATCAGGTTTGTTCTAGGAGGCCCTAGGGGCCAGAGCCATGTGGACAAAATTTAGCTTAACACAGGCTAGGCTGTGAAAACCGCATGAGGTGTGTGGGTTACTGTTGTAGCATAATGCCCACTACACAGTAGACACCTACTATATACCTTTTGGATGACTGCTTAATAGAATTATCCTGCAACAAATGGACTGTGTTGGGAGGTAGGAGAAGTGAACTCTTACTGTGGATGTGCAAGGCCAGTAGGTGACCATGGTAAAGGGATGTCACAGGAGGAAGTAATGCCTTTGGTGTCAACTGCTCTGCATGATATTAAAGATTCTCTCAGCCCCTTGACACGGTGAAGCTATGAATTATCCATGCCGGCATTCTGTGAAGGCAGACTGATTTCTGTATTAGCCAAAGCAAAAACCTAATTAGGAAGGCAAATTGATTTCCAAAAAAAGAATGATATGTTCCCAGGACTGTTAGAAATGGTTTTTTAATTGTCTGCTCTTTTGTATTATTCATACAATTGTAAGCCTTTGTGAGCTAAGTTGGTCTCTCACTTTCCTCTCTGCTTCTCTCTCTCCCTCCTGCCAGGCTTAACACCTTTTTTGTTCCAGCTCCTTTAGGTCTCTTCCTCTGGGGATTGCTGGGGGCCCAGGGAAATGGAAACAGAGTAGTTCTGGGCAGGGGGTGGGGTTGGGGGGTTGGGGGGGCGGCGCAGGCACAGGGATGAACAAAGAACCACCCAGAGCTGAGAGCCAACCTTTCTGCATTTACTCTCTCCTCAGGTAGCCCGGTCCCAGGGGAAGGGCATCTTCCTCTTCCGGAAGTTGAAGGACATCATGGACTGGAGGAAGGTGAGCATATCTCTACCCCTTCCTACCCAAACTCTCTCTGCCCTCACTGGAATGAGGGGTGCCTCCTTCCTGCCCTCAAAGCTTGGAGGGCTGGCAGAGAAGCTCTGCCCACGGGCCTGCCCATGGATGCGGGGTTTCTGGAGCCAGGTTGCCTGAGTTCAAATTCAGACCTTGCCCCTTGATAGCTGTATGACCTTGGGCAAGTTCCTTCACCTCTCTGTGCCCAAGTAAATGGGGGATAGTAATAGTACCTGCTGAGAATGCAATAAGTTAATATGCCTAAAACTTGAGAACATTTCATTCTTTACCTGGACCCGCTGCTCATCTGGCTGGGGAGAGTTTGGCTTAATTTCTCTAAGTCCTAGACTGAGCCTGAAGTAGTTCCCTTCCTCCCCCTGCCCCCATCCTTGTCTCAAGATACAGTGTAGTAGAAATCCTGGTTCCAATCCTGCCTCTATACTCAGAAGCTGTGTGGTTTAGGGAAAATTTCTAAATCCCTCTGAACCTTTGAGATGATAATGGAGCAGGGGTGGGCAAGAGGAGCAGGATGACCAAAATCCTACACAACCAGCACCTACTGCACTAGCAGGCTCACAGCAGGTGCTCAGTAAATGAATTTCCCCCCTCCACCATGTGTCCTGATTCCTCCCATGAAACTGTCAGGGTACTGCTGGGAAGAAGCTCACCAGCATGGAGGCTCAACTGGCCAGGAGCACTGTCAATCCCTCTGGCAGCCATGTGAGTATACCTGGGGGCAGCCCCAAGCCCCAGGAAGGGAAGGCCTGGCTGCTTCTGTCTTGAAGCAGCTTAGGCCAGGGGATGATGGTAGGGATCAAAAATTTTGCCCTTGGGGCCAGAAGCCCTGGTTCCAGTGCTCCCCATCACTGGACTGTTGTGCGACTGTACCTAGTATGTGATACTTGCCTTTGGGCCTGGTTTCCTCACTGGGTTATTGTGAAGGGGACAGTGGGTAGGCAAGGGCTTTGCAGACTACGAGGTGCCATGTACGTTTACGAGAGAGCATTACTGTGTTCCTCAACTAGACTGGCCAGGAAAGAATTAGCAAGCAGAGAAGGGAGAGGAGTGTCCTTGAGGGCCTGTGTGGTGCTCTAGGCAGCACTGACCAATAGAACTTTCCACAGTGGTGAAAATGGTGTATACCTATGCTTTCCAATATGGTAACCACTGGCCATGTATTCATATTGAGCCACTGAAATGTGATTAGTATGACTGAACAACTGGGTGTTTAATTTATTTCCTTTTTTATTGTGGTAAAGTATACATAAAGGATATCATTTTAACCCTTTTTAAGTGCACGATTCAATGGCATTAAGTACATTCCCATCGTTGTGTAACAATCACCACCAACCATCTCCAGAACTCATTTTCATCTTCCCCAACTGAAACTCTATACCCATTAAACACTAACTCCCCATTTCCCTCTAGCCTCTGGCAGCCACCATTCTACTTTCTGTCTCTCTGAATTTAATTTAGGTACGTCATATAAGTGGAATCATACCATATTTGTTCATCTGTGGATGGCTTATTTCACTTAGTATTCTATCTTCAAAGTTCATCCATGTTGTAGCATGTAATTTCACTTACTTTTAATCAATTTAAGTGTACATAGCCACATGTGGCCATTGACTAACTTATTGGGCAGCACATGTCTAGAAGTTAAATGCCCAGACCCTGGGCCCAGCCTGTGTGGGTCCACTTCCCAGCTGCACCACTGATCGGTTGCGTGGCCTTGGGTAAGTCATCCTCCCTCTCTATGCTTCAGTTTCTCATCTGTCAAATGGGGATAACATTAGTACTTCCCTAATAGGGTTGATTTAAGGATCAAATGATATATCCTAAGTAGAGTGCCTAACACAATGCCTAATACACAGGAGGTGCTTGTGTTAATAATAATTATTATTACAACTAGGATGCAAGAAGTTCAGATGACCAGAAAGAAGAAATTCCTGTGGAGAACTATGTAGCTCAGCGGTATATTGAAAATCCCTACCTGATAGGAGGTAAGATGCCTGTCTGTGTTCCCTGCCCTTCCACTGAATGGTCAGTCAGTCAGTCAACAAACCTTGACTAGCAGCCTGCTGTGGGCTTGGCCTGACACCAGGCATGATGGGCTACAAAGATGGAGATCCATCCTGCACCCTCCTGCCTCCTAGCCATTGCCTATGCACTTCCTCTGCCTGGCATGCCCTTCCCACTCCCTTCTTGGTTCTCTAAAATTCCCCTCAGTCTTCAAGAATCAACTCATTCATGTGTTATTCCAACAAATATTTATAAAGAGCCTACTCAGTGCCAGCCACTGTCCAGGGAGCTGGCTGCCCACCCTTCTCTTATGGAGCTTATACCCCAGATGAGTAGAGAGTAATAAACCAGAAACGGAAATGATAGTTCCACACATGGCGAGTGTTATGAAGTAAATCAAACAGGGCGATGGGACAGAGTGAGGGAGGGCCTCTCTGAGGAGGTGAAAGGTCACCTGAAACCGGAGTGACAACTAGGATTCACCTGTGGGTAGATTTGGAGGAAGAGAGAGCTGCAAGAGCCTAGGGCCTATGGTGGAACTGAGCCTCCCCCATGAAGCCTTCACAGATTTCCCCAGGCTCTCTCTACATCTGCTTTTGCCACATGGGGTCTGAAATACAGCATATCAGGTTCTGTGTGAGAAGGGGCATGACTCTGGAAGGTCTCATCTGAGAGGGGCCAGGTACTGTAAGGGGCATCACTAAATAGTGTTCATGCCCACTTGCCTCTTCTCACCTCCTTGGGTAATGTCTTACCCCAGGGGCAGTCCTTGGATCTCTTCTCCTCCCCACTCTTCATCCTCCAGTAACCCCATCTTCTTTATGTGTCTTTTAATGCCACCCAGTTGCCAGTGACTCCCAGCTTTCTGTCTCCAGCCAAGATTTTGCCCCCACACCCCAAATTTTGATGTCCCACAGCTTGTGACATCTTCTGGGTATCTCCCAGCAACTCAAACCCAACATGACTGCACCCCAAATTTTGATGTCCCACACCTTGTGACATCTTCTCCTGGGTATCTCCCAGCAACTCAAACCCAACATGACTAAAATCCAGCCTCTGTACTTCCTGCACCATCTGGCTCATTCCCTAGCCTCCTGATCTGCGGACACAGCCTCTCCACCCCCTGGTTGCTAAGCCAGAAGTCAGAGACCGTTCTGGGCGCATCTCTCTTTTCCCCTCTCCAGTTCTTCATCAAGCTCCCACGCAGCAATTGAATCTGTCTGGCCATCTCCAGCCCAGTCCTGGCCACTGTCATTTTCCTCCTGGATGACTGTGCTGGCGTCCTCACTGGTGCCCGCTGCTGCTCTGGCAATCTTTGCTCCCTCTCTAACACAGTAGCCAGAGGCATCAGACACCCTTCAGCACCTTCCCATGGTTGGTGGAACAAAATCCAAAAATGGCACGTGATCTAGTATTTGCTAACCTCACCGACCTTGTCTTCTTCCACTCTGCCCTTGGACTGAGCTCTTTGCCCCCTCTGGGCCTCTGCCTCTCTGGGCTAGGCAGGACCTCATTGTGGTTTTATTGGGATTTGTGTCTGTATGTCCTCTGCTGTATCTTCCAAACCTACCATGGTGCCTGGCCCTCAATCAATATTTGTCACACCAATTAATTCTTTCCCTGCCTGACAGGCCGCAAGTTTGACCTGCGTGTCTATGTGCTGGTGATGTCGGTGAGCAATAAGACAGGTCCCCTCCTCCAGCGGTGGGTAAGGGGCAGCTGACTAGGGGCAGGAGTCATTCCGGGGCACTTGTGTGAGCTTCTCTGGTTTTACCCGCCTGGGAGGGGAGATGGGGACAGTTAAACAGATCCAAGTTTTACCATCTTAGATGCCCCAGCATCTGGATTTGCCCTCCACTTGTCCTTTATTCATTCAGTCATCTGTGGTAACCACAGTGAACATTTATTGAGCACCTACTTAGTCCCAGGCCCAGCTATTTAGCAGGTTTTATCTTATTCAGTCCTCCTAATAACCAGGGAGGTAAGTTCTATTATTCATTTTCCCAGTGAGGAAACAGATACAGAGGGTTTGAATGACTTGCCCAAGGTCACTCAGCTGGAATTAGAAATCCAGGCAGCCTATCCCCAGAGCCTAGTCTCTTAACCAAGGAGTTGCTATTCTATCTCCACCCATCCATTCACTCATTCATTCATTCATTCATTTTACAAACACATAAAACCTTCAGGGGGGACTACTCTTTGCTGGGCACAAGGAGATGGGGGTGTCCAGACAGGCTCAACATCTAGTGGGGACTATGGACACACCCAGAGCTGGGGGATGTTACAGGTGAGGGTCGAGCAGAGAAGAGTCCCATTAATTTTATTCACTTCTCAGCCTCAAAGGAGGCTGATGTTTGAGCAGATTCTTAAAGGGTGATTCAGGATAGAAGGAGAGGCATTCCAGGTGGAGGGAATAGCAGGTGCAAAAGCCAGGAGGTTATAAGTGTGTACGTATTCCCCTTCCCTTTTTCTCCCTCTGTTTCCCCCTGTATCACAGTACATCCCCCTGCGGGCCTGGCTGTACCGAGATGGCTTCGCCCGCTTCTCCAACACCCGCTTCACGCTCAGCAGCATTGATGACCAGTGTATCCTAGAATCCCACCTCCCCATCCCCTGTGTACTCTGCCCTACTCGTCCTCTGGCCGGTCCTGAGAGAGCTCCTCCATCCTACAATGTGTTGCTGAGGGCCTGCCGAATGCCAAGTTTTGGTCTGGGCACAGGAGGTAAAACAGTGAAAAAGGCAGGCCTTGTCCCTTCCCTCCAAAGCTTACAGTCTTGTGGGGCTAGGGGATCCCCCAGTGACCAGAGGAAAGCAGCTCAGCTCTGCTCAGAATAACTCACTCCAAATTGCTCTACTTGATAATCATATTGATGACATGCCTAACATTCACCTTGATTCGTATTCATAAGATCTAACATTCACACTGATTTGCATAAGATTGGGCAGTTTAAGCTCCTTTGGAGAACATTTGCATCCTTTTACTGCCTTTTCTTGAGTGCCTAGTCATTGGCTCACTCATTCGCTCACATATAGTGCCATTTTTACCCATCAAATTGACAGGGATCAAAATCTCGATAAGACACTGTATTGGCAAGGCTGGGAGAATACATATGTTGCTGGTAGGAGTGTAAATTGGTACTACTTAGGAGGCTATCTGGAAAACGTCTATCAAAGACAAAAATGCACATTCCCTCTGACCCAGCAATTCTTCTTCAGGGAATTTCTCCTTCAGGTACACTC
>NW_006442491.1:19063137-19096482 GCF_000325575.1 Pteropus alecto
GGGAGGTTATTCACTGCACAGCCTTGTTTGTAAGAGCAAAAAAAGAAAAAGAAAACAACTAAATGAATGACTCATTTATCAGTGGAATACTATGTATCTGTTAAAAAAGGAATGGGGGAGAGCTTTATGCACTGATATGAATCATCTCCATGAAGTATTGTTAATGGGGAGAAAAAATAAAGTATAGAACTCTGTGAAAAGTATGTGCCCATTCATGTTAAAAAATGATATCTCTCTCTATATTTTTATCTGTGCATAGACATCTCTGAAAGGATGTATAAGAAACTGGAATCAGAAGTTGCCTTTGGGAGGAGAAATGGGTGGGTGGGGCCAGGGGCGGGAAGGAAATATTTCCTTATATACGTTTTTATACCCTCTGACTTTTGAACTATGTAAATGTATTATCTGGTTAAAATATCAACATCAAAAAATGTTTTTAAGATTTTTGACCTGAGCATCAGAAGGAAAGGAGCAAACAACCCAGAAAAATATCAGAAATAGATGTGCAGGACTAGATTACCTGCATATGCGAAAGATGGAAATGGAAAGTGAGGCTGCCAAACTTCTGGCTTGGGCAATCCAGCTAATGCCTTTAGCTAATTCACAGCTCTCTGCCTTAATTTCATCATGCAGTTAAGCGTCTGTCCAAGGTCATGCATTTGCCTTGCCTGTGTGTTAGAATGGGAGCAGGTCCTCCTGGGAATTTTTCATAATTTGTATTTTTCTATTTTGGCAACTTCAACATTTCCAGTGTGTTTGTTTTATTTTGTAATTCTAACAAGCATTTATCAAATGCAAGTCATCAAATTTATTTTAGTTTTGTTTTTGTTTGCCATCTCATTTCTTATTAAAATTAAATGATATAGGTAAAGCATTTACAACAGTGCTGAGCCCAGAATGACTACTCAGGACACACAGTGGTCTCCCTTCCCTCATTTCAGAGTGTTTGCAGATCTCTGGGCATCATGGGGCCTCATTAAACAGAGGCCCAGTGCTAGTTTCTAGTTAATGAGGCTTTATTGTTTTCACAGTGAGTGAATGCATGTAATTTTCTACCCCTTCTTTTAATTGTTTTTAATTTTTAATATTGAAAGATTTAAAATAAGTAGAAAACTGCAGAAAAGACTTTAACAGAAATCCATACATCTACCATCCAAATTTAACAGATATTAACGTTTTGCCATATTTGCTTTAGATGGTACACACCAACTTTTAAAATAATAAAGCAATTTTGGATCACAAAATAATATGGCATTTTAAACCTGATAGTAAATATATATTTACATATATATACTTTACATAGAATTATTCAAATATATATACATACACGCACACGCAAAACACAAAAATATTCACCTTAACACCGTAATAGTAAACAAGTAGAAATAATTTAAACCACCCTTCAGGGATGGTGAGATGAATGATAAAGCATCTCCATGAGATTGTGCAACTGTAAAATACAATGATGTTGATTGACATGTCACAGAAAGGAATCTAAGATAGACTATTAAATGAAAAACAACATGTAAGTAGAGAATTGATGTGTTTGTAATCCCATTTTTGTTTTTAAGGAGGTATGTTTCTGTTTAGAAGAAGGTATGAAAGATGTTCACTAATCTATTAACTCTGAAACAGCAGAGGATTCGAATCAGGTCAGGAAACATTTATTTTCAACTTTACCCATTTTCCTATATTATGAATTGTTTTTATAACCGATATGCATTACTTTAAATAATAAAATTAATAAAACATTTAAAGGACATAGCTTTCATAATAAAAGTATTATGGCTTTTTAAAGACAAATCAGAAAATGCAGAAATGTATAAAAAGGAAAAAAAAGAAAAACCTTGTTTAGTCAAAATTTCTAGAGAAAACTACTTACTATGTTGATGTACTCCTCCCAGGTTCATTTGTACAGTTTTCTGTTATTGTTTGACTTTTATATACAAGTGATCCCACTGTATAAATATAACCTTTTTTTTCACTAAATATTATATCACTATTTTCCTTGTAGACATTTTTTATCAGTTACAAAATATTCCACTGGGTAAATTTATTGGTTTACTAATCCTCCATGCTGCAGGCATTTGGGAAATATTCAGTTTCTTCCTAGTATGACATACAATGCTGCAAAGAAATATTTTTTCATAAATACTGTACTATATTAAAATTTTTCTTTTGGATGATGTCACACGAATACTGGGTCAAGGGTGTGTGGCCAGATTGTTTTCCAGAAGATCTCTTGGCATTTTTACCCTCTCACTGACAGGATTCATTTTATCCCCACTCCCCAGTACTGGGGGCAGTCATTTTTTAAAGTCATTTCTGAAACAATTGGCACATCCAGGTGAAGCATATATGGGTAGTCACTATATTATTCTTGTAACTCTTCTGTGGATTTTGAGATTTTCCAGATAAAAAGTTTTTAAAAATGTAACTGACTTGATGTGGGAAGCAGGGTTTTGCCTTAGAATTTCCATCTCTTCCAATTAGCATTTTGTTCCCGTTTGCATTCCTTTAAAATTGTATATTTCATCTTTTATTACTAGAAACTTTGGACATTTTCCCAAAGGGTCTTTTACCAGTTATATTTTCTCTTTTATGTTTTCATATCCATTATCTATTAGGATGATAAAATTTCATTGTTAACAATTTATGTGGGATTTTCATGTGACAAAAACTTCAGCCTGTCATATTTGCTACAAATCTTTTCTCTTTTTTAAATTTTTTTTTTATTATTATTTATGCCTACAGCACCTGGTCTTCCTAGGTGGTCTTTCATCCAAATACTAACCAGGCCCAACCCTGCTTAGCTTCTGAGACCAGACATTGGGCTTGTTCAGGGTGACATGGCTGTAGACCATGGACTGTGGCTCCACTGGGATGTGAACCCAGGACTTTCTGCATATAAAGCGGATGTGCTAACTGTTATACTGTGGAACCACGTCCACAAATCTTCTCTCCGGTCATGTTTGCCTTTCATTTTTGCCTTGGTATCTCATTATTGTTATTTTGACATAGTCGACTCTGTCCACTGATTTCCTTGTGATTGCTACTATCATTTCTAAGCTCAGAAAATTGTTTCCCCTGAAAGATTTCACAACTAATCAGTTCAACTTTTCTATGGATTAGTTCAGGTTGTTTGCTTACTCTTTGCTACTTGGCTGTTTGGTCCATTGGAACCTGATTTCAGGTCCATCTGTGCAGAGGGGAGACTCTGAGGTCAGCTGACCAGTCTTGACCCCGCCCTAAACTGGATCACTTCTCCAGTATTCCTATTATGTGGCCACCCAGCCTGAACCCCTCTAGTGACAGAGAGCCCAGAATGTCCTGAGGTGGCTGTTCTACATTTAGTCTCTCTCTTTGTTAGAGAGTGTTCTCTCCTCTTGAGCTGAAAAATCTTAATATAGTATCAGCTATGCCAGGCACTATAAGAGGCACTTCTATATAGTATCTTATCTGATCTTGCAAATAACCCTGTGAGGACAGTATGCTACTATGTACCCCCATTTAATAGGCTGGGAAATAGGCCAGGGAGGTTAAGTGACTAGCTCAGGTGCCCACAGCCAGTAAACATGAAGGCAGGATTTGAACTCAGACCCATCTGATTCCAAAGCCCATGCACATGACCTCTGGACTGTTTCATAGCCTTCCCCATCAATTCCCAAGCAAGGGCCTTAGTTTGGTCCATAGGGACTACGTGGAGCAGGGCTTCCCCTTCTTTCCCACGCTGGTCCTTGACAGTCATCCTCTGCCAGATGTTCACCTCACCAATGTTGCAGTGCAAAAGACGTCCCCGGACTACCACCCAAAGAAGGTGAGAAAGTTTGGCTTCTGCCCTCCAGGTGTAGTCTCTGGGACTGGCTAGGGTGGGGAGGTAGAGTGCTGAGGAGCCCAGGACAGTCCTGTCTTGGACTCCTAGTTCACCGACAAGGTCAGGTCCATCCTTCCCATTTGCAGGGCCCAGGGCAAGAGCACAAATGGAGGCCTGTGCATTACATGTCTAGATATGTAAAAGCTACAAATTAAACCAACACACCCTTTGACAAAATGTGTTCCATCCTCCTGCCTTCACAGATATGCTTTACCTGCCCATCTATCATCTATCTATCTATCTGTCTGTCCATCTGTCCGTCCGTCCAACCATCCACCTATCTATCATCTAGTAATCTGCAAGGCCAGGTTCAAATTTGGAACTCCGACATTCCAGAACAGAAATGCTGGTCCCCAACCCATACCTACTCTCTTCACACCCAGCTCCATCACACACAGTGGGGACCTCCTGAATTCCCCACCACCCCCACCACAAACAGCAGCCTGTTGGTCACCCCTTGGGCCTTGGGGTACACACGTGGTCAGTGCAGTCTGTCCCCAGGGAAGCAGGCCCACGGAAGAGGCCTGTGCAGGGAATTTGGGCAGGAACTTCTGGGGTCTTGGCTACCCAGGGTGTGCTCTAGAGAGACAGGCTCTGGGTAGGCACATCCATTTGGGCATATAGAATCTTTACCCTACAAGGAGAGGTACACTTGGGGTTCTCCTGACCACAGGACTCAGGGCCAGGCCTCTTGTCCAAGCCTGAGAGCCACGCTGATGGTGACTGTTGGAGGGCCCCCACAGCCGGCTCCCGGTTAACTGAGGCTCCCTCTCCCAACCTGGGTGCTCGGGCCCCAGGGCTGCAAGTGGATGCTCCAGCGCTTCCGACAGTACCTGGCGTCCAAGCACGGGCCCGAGGCAGTGGAGACACTCTTCAGTGACATGGACAACATCTTCATCAGGAGCCTGCAGAGCGTGCAGAAGGTGATCATCAGTGACAAGCATTGCTTCGAGCTGTATGGCTACGACATCCTCATAGACCAGGACCTCAAGCCGTAAGTGGGTGGGCAGGCAGCCTGGAGAGCCAGGGGGACATTTTACACGCTCTGCACTCAGACTACCAGGGTTCAAGCTCAGCTCTGCTGCTTCCTTCTTCAGTGCCTCAGTTTGCCTGTCTGTGAAGTGGTCATTGTTAAGAGGAATGAATGAGGCGTTGTCTGAGCACTGAGCCCTGTGCCTAGCACTAAGAGGCCTTTCCTGAATAACTGCTGAGTGAGGGATCCCACCCTGGTACCAGGCAAGAACATCTCCTCTGTAAGCCCCGGGGCTTTGGGGATGCAAAGTGCCATGTAAGAGAGTATTATCACCGTGTTGACCCCTGCCAGGAATTTAGTGCACTCCTACAGGGCCCATGAGGAAGGTGAGCTGACAAGTAGAATAAGCCTCAGATGGCAGGGACCACAGCAATGGCCCTCACATGATACATAGTACAAGGTAGCCCAGTGGGGTTGTTCTGGGAGTTTGAGGTCACACAATAGGTCAAGGGCAGAGCCAGGCCCAGGGTCATAGTCCCTGGGCTGAGTTGCTCCCCACCAGCACTGCAGCTCCTGGACCCAGCCCCTCCCCATAGTCACGGTTTGGTGTTGAGGGGCTTTCTGAGCCAGGAGAGGAGTTGTAGAGCGAGACCTAAATTGGGCCCGTATTAATGAGAAACAGTCCTGGCAGCAGTGGGTCTGTCTCCTTTGTCCCTGGGACAAGATGTGGCCTTGGGCATTAGAGTGGACACTGATGGTGGAAACAAGTTTGGGAGGAGGCAGCCGAGAGTGGAAAGTAGGGCCCCAGTCTTCCACTGTCCTGCTAGGTGAGCCCTTCCCTCTCTGCCCCACATTCCTGTCCATAAATGACCAGGTTGCATAAAGCAAGAGGTTGCAAGCTGGAGGCCCTCGGGCTGCTTCGGCCTGCAGACACTTTGAGTTTGGCCTTCAGAATGTTTTTTGCTTGTTTGGTTTTCATTTAAATTCATTGACAATCTCTAAAAACTGAGAGATGTTTACACAAAAATCTGGAATTTTGGCTTTTCTGGAAAACTCAGACAATCTCAAAATTCTGGGTTCACACTCCCATAGGGCGACACTTTCCCAGAGCTGGCCATAGCCACCCCTTTAGATGATGGAATGTTCTTTCCTGTTCACCACAGTCTCTGCCCCTCCCCTCTACTCCCCAGCTCCTGACAGGGCAGGTGGGTAAACTTTCAGTAGGGAAGGGAAGGCTTTCTTTTCCTCACAGCATTACTGGAAGAAGGAAAAGCAATAATAGAGCGTAAGGGCACTGAAATCATTCTAAGCACACCAGCTTTCCTCATTAAAGTTACCTCCTGGCCCCTGTGGGGGTCTCAAGTTTGTGGCAATTGTTTTAAAATTTTTTAACCACTGAAATCTTTCTCCTAATGGAAAAGTGGACTCTGGTCGCATTGAGGGTGGGGCCCAGGCACCCCATTTAGCCTCTCAGTGAAATTCCATGAGTTCCAGGGACCAGGCAACCTTAAAGCTCCCCATTTCCCTTCCTTCCCAGATGGCTCTTGGAGGTCAATGCATCCCCGTCGCTGACAGCCAGTAGCCAGGAGGACTACGAGCTCAAGACCTGCCTCCTGGAAGACACCCTGCACATCGTGGACATGGAGGCCAGGTGAGAGTTGCTCATGTACCCTTGTACATGACAGTCAGAGCTCCCCCCAAGGAAGAACTCAGAACCTTGGGACTTGAGCAGCCCTCAGAGACGACTTGGGCCTGTCCCACTATTTTCTGGATTCGGTCCAGCAAGATTTCCTTGACAGTTCCTGACTTTGGGACCCTGGACCAGTTGCTTCACCTCTCTGAGCCTCAGTTTCCTCTTCTGTAAAATTGGAAATGTCATACCTACCTCTCACATCTGTTAGATTAATCTACCAAGGTAATTTATTGTCAAGTGTCTTGCTACTGTAAGCGCTCAATAAGAGACTATATATTGTTATAATAATTTGTATATAATGGAAAAATCCAGAGTCTAACTTCAGGAATGGCTGAATCCAGGTGCTCAGTCAATGTTGGTTGATCTGTCTTCTCCCTCTCCCTCTCCCTCTCCTTCTCCTATCTCTTCCCCCCGCCTCATCTTTTTCTGCTATATTAGCTTTTTCTGTTATTCCAGCAAGAGTTTGAAGGCTGACTGTCATTGCTCATTGGTGGGGATTGGATCACATGCCCATCTATTAACCAATCATTGTGCTTCTGATTGGCCAGGCCTAAGTCTTATGCCCACCACTCAGGGGGTGAGGTTAACCCCACCTGAGCCATATGAGTAAGAGAGGAAGGAATGGTTCTCAAAGGAAAAACTAAGGTACTCTTCGGCTGAAAGAAGGTGAAATGGATGCTGAGTAGGCAGAAACTCAAGTGTCCACTATGTCTACCATCACTTATTCATTCAACAAATATTTGAGGCTCTGCTGTGTGCCAGGCCCTGGGGACACAGTAAAGGACAGGATAGATCCAGTCTCTGTTTTCATGGAGTTTATGTTCTGGAGAGGAACATACAGCAGACTTTAAACCAGAATGCACAAATAGGTGTACGTTACCAAGGGCAAGTGTGGGAGCTTAGGGACAAAAATGGGGACAACCCCTCTGAGACCTGTGTGAGAACCTGAGAAACAGCCAATGAATGGATGGACAAAAGAAGGCATTTTGACAGTGTGGGAACCAGTAGAGTACAGGGTGAATCAGGAACCTGGCTTCGGTCCTCAGACCCCACCAGATGCACCTTCATTAATCCTTTATGTCTCCTGCCTGTCCAGACTCACTGGAAGGGAGAAGCGAGTGGGAGGCTTTGACCTCATGTGGAATGATGGCCCTGTCAGCAGAGAAGAGGGGACGCCCGACCTGTCGGGGATGGGGAGCTTTGTGACCAACACACACCTTGGTATGTGGGGCCAGGTGGGGAGGGGGTACCAGGGATGTGTCATGGGAGGTGCCAGGTAGTCTTGGAGGCAGCTTGGCACAGTGGTTAAACTGTTTTAATTTGATCTACAACTTACCAGCTGTGTGACCTTCGGCAAAGGACTTAACCTCTCTGTTCTTCATCTGTAAAATGGAGATTAAATACTTTCTATCTCAGTATGTGCCTAAAATACTACCTGGCACATCTGAGAGATACTAATCAGGAAATGGATTTCAAAAGGCTTAGGAAAAAAAACCCTGCACAATATGTTAAGAGAAACTAAGGACTTCAGGACTTGACTTTAAACTTGGTATTTAAAAAAATAAAAAGTTTCTCTGGTTATAAAAATTATTCACACTTATTGTAGAGTATTTGAAAACTTAAGAAGAAAATTAAAAAACATCCAGACATAACTATCTTTAACAATCTGGTGTATTTCCTTCCAGTTTTTCAAAAATGCATATATTCATACTTTTTCTTTTTCAAAATTGGCATTGGGCTGGAGTTTTGAGTCCCACTTTTCCACGTAACATTTTCCATATTATTCAACATTAATATGAGCCTCCCTTTTGGAAACACTTTTTGGCCAGGTCCAGACTAAATATTTACATACGTTATCTAATTTCATTTTAGGCTTTTATTATCATTTTACAGATGAAGAAATGGTCTCCAGATGTTATACAACTTGCTTAAGGTCTCAGTTGTAAGTGGTGAGCCGGGCCTTGAACTCCAATCTGTCTGACTCCAAAACCTGAATGCCTGACTGCTCAGCTCTCCTGTCCCTTCATGCAATTAAAGATAAAATTACCATATGGCTACAAAATAGTCTAGCTTGTATAGATGCCAAATTTGCTAAACCAATTTCTTATAATTGAGCACTTGGCATGATTTCAATTCTTTACTTTTATAAATAATGCCATGATGAACTTCCTTTCACATAAAGCTCAATTAAAAATCTGGCTGTTTCTTTAGGACAGATCTTTAGAAGTAGAATTCCTGGGTCAAAGGGATGGACTTATTACAGTCAAATCGCTTTCTAGAAAAGTACATGAATTTGCCAGCTCTGAATTTAAACAAACAAACAAACAAAAAACTTTGCCAATTTACGCATTCCATTGATTACTGGTGAGGTTTCAGATTTTTAAATTTGCATATCTTCTTTTGTAAGCCATACTCTATCTATTTTTTAATGGGTTGTTTACATTTTCCTAAATGTATAAAGGCCTTGGATAGTAACATGTTGAGGATATTACCCCTCTGTCAAACTTACTGTAAACATTTTCCTGAGTTTGTAATTTGCTTTTTAAATTTTGTTTGTGGCATCTTCTTTTTTGATAAAGTTTTAAAACTTAAGGGTTTGGTATGATTTAGGATTGGGTTTGGCTGCAAGCAATTAAAAAGCCAACTACTTGCACAGAGAGGTACTGACTTGTCTTGAGCTACAGGAAGTCTTAGGGTTGACTGTACGAGGCTGACACAATGGCTGCATGAGGCCCCCAAGAACCCAGCTCTTTCCTCTTTTCTGCTTCACCACTCAGCAGGTTGCTGTGGTGCTCATGCTTGTTGCCTCGTGGTTGCAAGATAGCTGCTCTAACTCCAGACACTATGTCTTTGTCCCAGGCAGGAGGAAATAGGAAGGCCCTAGTGCCAAAACCTTTCCTTCAAGCTTTGACTCTTTATTCCAAAAGGGAAGCTCTCTCAGGGATTTCTGTTGATATCTTACCTACCAGAACTGGGTCACATAGGCACCCCAGCTTCAAGGAAGCCTGGGGTGTCAGATAGTTTGTCTTGAGAAAGGCAAAAGTGAGGAGGTTTGTGAATGGCTTTTCCACAGCAGATTCCTAGTGTCTGCCACACTGTGTTGTTGGAGGATGACTATACAGTGCTCTCAAGCTGTGCATACAATCACGTGGAAGTATTGTTTAAATGCAGATTCAGTAGGTCTGGATGGGGCCTAAGATTCTGCATATCTAACAAGCTCCCAGGTGATGCTCTATTAGTTACTATTACTGTGAAACAAATCTTCCCCAAACCTCACAGCTCACAACAACTATTTTATTTGCTATTCATTCTTCAGGTGTCACCTAGGATCACTCTTAGGGCTGCAGGCACTTGGCAGATTTAATAAGGCTTGATGGCCTAAGATAGCCTATTCCCACGTGTGGTGGTTGATACTGTCAGCTGGGCCTCTTTCAGGTGGCCATTTGTTCTCCAGCAGTGCTGTCTGGACTTCTTCCCATGGTAGTCTCAGGATTCCAAGAAGGTGAGAGAAGACATAGTAAAGCTTCTTGAGCTAGGCTTAGAAGTCCCACAGTGTCATTCTGCCACAATCCATTAGTTTAAGCTAGTTCAGCCCAGATTCATGGTGTGAGGAAATAGAGCCCACCTCTTGGTGAGTAGGGCGACAAAGTCACCTTGAATTCTAGACTCCTTTCTGAGTTACTTGCTGATCTTTTCACCAGGAGATCCCTCAACATATCCCTACAGAGAGGTGTACATGTAGGAATGAGAGAAATTGTTGCAGCTCTCTGCTGACAATCCACCTCAGATACCAATGCCTCTGGTTCCTGGACCCTATTTGAGTAGTAAAGATTCAGAACAGTGGTTCTCCACCTTGGCTGCATATTGGAAGTGCACAGGAGCTTTAAAAAAGACTAATGCCTGCTGGAGATAAAGATATGGTTGGTCTGGGCATTGGTCTTTTTTTAAAGCTCCCAGATGACTCTCCAGCATAGCCTAGGTTAAGAACCACTGATTCAGAAGTCTCTAGAGTAATCCCCAAGTCTCCAATGGAGTGTCTGAGAAGATGGTGGTGAATACAAGAGGAGCAGGTTGGGAATGGGAAGAGTATTGATAAGATGATTTAGGGATATGTTGAGGGATCTCCTGGTGAAAAGATCAGCAAGTAACTCGGAAAGGAGTCTAGAACTTCAAGAAGAGTTTTGCGTTAAACACAAAGATTTGGGAGTTATGAATGGGCCAATTACAAAGCTAGGGTTCCATGGAACTCACTTCGGAAAATCCTGGGGCTGCAGATAGTAGGCTGTCAGTTCAGTGAAGCCTTGATGACCTGTGAGTGCCCAGGAGGCAGGGACAGTCTTTGAGGTTCTAAGAAAGTTGGCCAGCACCTCCTGGTCAGTAGTTGTGGATTCATTCAACCAGCATTTGAGAGTGCCATTAATGTGCCTGGCAGAAGATTAAATGACCAATGGAAATGCCTTCAGGATCAGCTCTGAAAGCAAATAGGAAGTGGGTGACACCATGAACATGCTGGGGGAGGTGTCTCGGAAGCTCACATCAGCCTCTCAGCATGGACTGCCTGGAACACACTTTCATTGGGGGCCACTTGTGGGGAAGATTCATCTCTTAGCTGATTGTGCCTGACACATGGGGTTGACTAAGGGAAGAAAGCTAACATTTAAACTATTAGGTACCAGGCACTGTGATAGCTATAAATGCATTTTCACTGAGCAAAGCCCAGAAGGCAGGCAGTGTGGGGCAGTAGTTAAGAGCTTGACCTCTGGAGCTAGATGACCTGGGTTCAAGCCCCAGTTCTCCTACTTACTGTGTGTTTTAGAGCAAATTACTTCACCTCTCTGAACCTGTTTTCTCTTCTACATATCATTCTGGCAAGTGCTCAACAAGTTAAGCGACATTTAGTACCTGAGCTAAGTCCCAAATGAATGTTACCGTCTTTTGATGATCCTTACACTTATCCCATGAAGCAGGTATCCTGGTTTACAGATGAGAAAACTGATGCTTAAATAGGAGAATGACCTGCTTAAGGGCCACGGCAATTCAGGAGTGGAGTCAAGATGCAAACCATAGGCCCCCCCATGGTTGCATGGCTCCCGCTATTCCCTCCTGCTCCCAGAGAGTGGAAGTACGGGCCACTCCACTCCCCACCCCTACCCCCTCTCCTAAGGACAGGCCACCATCCCAGCCAACTCCACTTCCCTTCCAGGTTGCATCAATGATCGAAAAATACAGCTGAGGCAGCTGTTCCACTCCCTTCAAGGCCAGAAGAAAGCTTCCGGCTAATCCCCAGCCGCTGGGAGGAAAGCGACTCTGGAAGGTGCCATGCCAGCCAGTCCTCTCCTCACTCCATTTCCAGCACAGCAGCACCTCAGATCACTCTCCTCCCTCCCTCTGGCTGAGCCACATCTACTGCTTGCTGCTTGGGCCCCGCCCCCTGGATTCCCACACCCCACCCCTGGGTATTTGCACCAGGAGACAGCTAGGTCTCCTAGGACTGAATAGGTTTTAATCTTAACAGATTGGCTTGGTGATCAGGCCCAAAGAGAATAAGTGCAGTAAGTTCTGCTACACCAGAGAGATCACGTCTAATAAATGAGCACAGCCCTTACTCAGTCACTGGGCACCGGGCCTCGCTCAGGGAATGCTGTCAGCTGCAGCCACATCCTCCTGACTTTGACCCATTGATGTCACCCAAGAGGTCAGTGCTGAAAGGATCCTCAAGGAACAAGAGCTCGGGGGCTGGGGAACTTGTCTTAAGCTGTGCTTGCAAAGCAAGCAATGAGATTGTTTATTGGGGTTATGGAGGACCGAACCCTAAGTACATCTTCCCCTCTTTGTAATACCCTGACGTTGCATGTCAGGGGAAGCTGTAGAGCTCTCCTGATCATCTGAAAACCAGTATGCCAGAGCATCCCCATTTCTCAGATGGACAATGGAAGGATCAGGAAGGTAGAACTGCTTAGTGACGGTCCCTGCAAAGGTGTACTTTAAATCAGCTGGGTGATCTCGGTGCCTTTCTGGGTCTTCCTGCTCAGGTTGGGAGCTGAGCTTTTTAAACCGGAAAGCCTTGGGCTGGCACACAAGGAGATGGCTTAGGGAGTTGGGCTCAAGTAAAAAATGTCTCCTTTTCATTCCTACATTCCCATGCCACCTCTTGGTTTAATAGGGGTGGTCTGGTGGGCTAACTACTCTATGGGAGACCTCGCATGGGACCCCAGGCAATTCCCTCTACCACTCTCTGCTTCAGGACAGTTCTGTTGGCTGCAGATAGCAGAATCTGACTGCCCAGAGAAGGGCTTTTGGAAGGAAAATACTGGCAAATCCAGTTAACCTTGGAAGGCCGGAAGCCAGGCCGCTCTGGACCTGCCTCAAGCATGGTAACTTCCCTCCATCCCTGATACTGAAACGAGCCCTGACAGCCTCAAGCATAGGTTCCACCTTTCCAGCAGAATCTGTTTGACTTTTTCACATAGCACCCACCTTGCCAGACAGGTAGGGGCAATGTTCAAACAGAAATTGTAAAATGGGCATTCATACCAGATAGTATCCACCAAAGTGAATGCTGCAACTCCCAACTTTTAAAATTTATATTTAAAAATATGCAACAGCAACATTCTCTTCGCCCCAACCATGCAGTTTCTGTTCCAAGGGAACCACATTAGTGATTACATACAAATCACCAGCTTATTAGACACCTGCCTGCTGCTTGCTTTTCTCACTTAATCTTGGAGCATGTTCCAAATTGGTGCTCAAAGAGTTTCTTTATTCTTGTTTATAGCTGTGTAGTATTCCACTACCTAGAGCTAATCAGTTCTTTAACTAGTCTGTGAACAGACTGTTTCCAATTCCATCTCCCTACTTCTTAGGGCCATCATGGGAAAAACACTGGAATTTCTACTAAAAAAACTCAAGAGAATGCAAAATCGTAGGTCTGAGCCAAATGTGACTTATGTATTTTGTTTGGCCAATACCCGTTACAAAAATTTTCTAAATTAGCAAGATTTAAAAAACAAAAAATCCAACTTAAAAATCCAAATTTCTAGCCCTCTTGAAGAAAACTTAAGATTTGGCCATACCAGCCTGTGTTCTCACATAATTATTGGCAGGCGCTGAGTGGAGCAAGGGGAATGGCAGTGTGCCCTCTCCATTTTGCCATTTGTTGTTACTGCCCATCTAATCCCATCATTTCAAGGAGGAACCACTGTCCCTTCATAGGTGGTATCCTAAAGGGAATGGTGTGCCCTCAAGGTCTGAATGTGATAAAGACTTGAAGGTACTATTCATTCACTCAGGGAACATTTATTGAGCCCTCAATGAACAGGAAAGACACTGTGTTGTCCTCACAGCACATTTACATTAGGACCCGAGACCACTGAAGGCAGACGGGAACTCTGAAACCAGCACTGGCCCCAGGACCTGCTTTCAGAGGTGGTGGAGGGGCATCCTGAATGCACAGAGCACGTTAAGGGGCAGCCCCCCTCACTCATCTCCGGTGCAGGGTTCTATAAGGCCTTCCTGACTAAAAAGCAGCTGCGGCGGATTGATAAGCAGTGCCCACTCTGCTCCATATGGGAGAAAGCAGAAAACACAGGCTAAAATGGAGACAGTGGAGGAAAATGGTGTGTCTGCTCCACAGATGACTGTGGTGAACCATGAAGCACCAAGATTCTGTCCTTTTTTCAGAAACCACCTGTGAGCCTCCTGTTTTTATTCTAATTCTGTTGAAAATGTCTTTCTCCTTTTCTTAGAGGAATGCTGGAATGAAGCTCCTATTCTTCCCCTCGCCCTTCTTTCTTGCCCAGGGCCCATCTGAACAGCAGGCCACTGTTGAGAAGTGCCTGTTGCAGTCATTCTCATACCCCCACACACTCACTGGTGGCTGCCAAGGCCTGTCAATGGGTCTTGTGTCCATCTAGCCCCAGTGGTTAGGCCAAGCAGACACTGGCAAGTGAAGGGTTCCCTCCCACCATCACAGAGCAGCCAAGTGCTATAGATAAAGAGGCTTCGGACAGGAGTCATGGCTGAATTCCTGACACCCGTCCCTTTACAGGGTAAATCCTGTCCTTTTAGGTTTCAAGGTTACAGAGTCCTAGGTCCTTCATGACCCCAGTGTGGATGCTGGTCTTAGGTCTCCCATCTTGGTTCTTGAGTTTCATCCTTTCAAGATGATCTTGAGAGCTTTAAGCTCATCCTGGTTGAGGGGGTTCAGGTTAAAACCCTTCAGCTCTGGTTTGCCTATAGGGAGAAAACAATCTATCAGTGGGTGAGTCAGGCCTCCTGCTTTCCAACCTACTGGCCCTGAAGTCAGGCCCAAGAAAGGGGCTTACACTGCATTCATGCTGCCAAACTCTTGACCTTGGGTTCTGAAGGGGAAGGGCCTCAAATGTGCAATGCACTGAATAACGTACACTGACACCCATTCCTGAGTTACCAAGAATCTAGAGAGTCATGACTCTGCTATCAGAGACCTCCAGATTTCTGCCAGCCCTGTGACCAATCTGGAGTGGTTAGGTTTACCTAGAAATTGCTCTGATCTCAACCACCTGACTCAGGCCTTCTGAGTTCTTTTAGTCAGAGCTATCCTGGTCCCTACACCATGCCCTGGCATATAATGTGAGATACCTCAGTCTCATCCTGGTACCTGGAAAAGAACCTGTGACAGAAAGAAGACCCCATAAACTAGAGACAACCACTGCCCAATGCCCACAGCCTCAGTGCCACTCAAGCCATCATTGCCCACCTGGGGGCGCTTCTCACCCCTGCCCTTCCAAGTCCATGTTGATCGTTCTCTCCCCTCCTGGTTTTCTGTCCCCCTCCAAACCTCCCCCTTCCTGTGCTCCAGGCCAATACCTTGAGCCTCGAAGAGACGGTTGACCTTCACTTTAAGTTGTTTCCGGAGTTTCTCTATTTCTTTATCCAGATGATCCTGATCTGAAAAATGAGATAAGCAAACAGGATGAGGTTATACCAGACTGACCCAAAAGGAGTTGGGGATGCCAGCCTCTCTCTAGCTCCCCTTGAGAGCAAAGGCTCTTAGCATTCAGGAAGGAAAAGGGGACTCTGGAGACCAATTGAGGAAAAAAACTAAAATCTAGAAAAAGGATGTGACTTGCTCACAACCACTGAGTGAGTCCAGAACCAGACTAAGCACACCAGTCCCCTCTCAGTCCCCAGACTTGTTTTCATCATGCAAAGTATCTTAGGCTGGTCAGTATATAGGGAAGGCAACATGACGACTTTAGGTCACCCTCCCATAGTGAAATTATGGAAAATTCAAATGTGAGAACAAAATGAAGAACCTAGACTCAGTCTACCCTAAGATGGTTAGAAAATGGGTGACTAAAGGATTTTACAAACCCAAGTCCATGAAGGTGAGGGGTTTTTAGAAAAGCATGATTGTAGTAACACACAAACTTAACATAAACAATCAACGGGCAAGCCAAATGCTCAAGTTTAACCTAATTAGACACAGTAAATAGAAAAGGTTATCTTACAGACGGTACTTGAAGACAAACTGCATTATGAGAAGTGGAGGCTAACAAGCTCAATGATACAACTGATTAATGCCACCCAACCCATTCTACCTGCTCCATTTTCACCTGCTCATGGGAGACATGCTAGCAGGTTTGTCTTCCCCACACTTTCATTCTTTCTGATGGGGAGAAGCCCTGACCAGCCAAGCCTCCTGGCCGGGGAAATGGTTCTACTCAATGTTTTAAAGTGGTTTACTCAACGTAAACAATTAGCCCAGTCTCTCATGAGATTGTTGAGCCTATGTCAATTCCTGAGAACCAGAGATGATGATGTCCCAGAATCCTTCTAAGTTTGGTGACAAGACCACATTTGTGGGCCAAGAGAGCTGAGGACCAGATTCTGAACCCACATAAGTGACCCCTCTGAAAGCTTAGCCTGAGTGGCCTCCAGCACACTACCCAAGTGCAATGACAACTTGTAATTTTATAAACATAATATTAGTGTATGTTGTTTAACAGGGCAGCTGGAAAATTCTCCCCCAACCTGATCTAGTTTCCTTTGCTAAAATTTTGATTTCAACAGAGACAACCTGTCTTCAGGGATGGAGACAACCTTGGTGGTCCTCTTGGCCCTTACATTTTCAAGGGTGGGAAAGAGAAAATATGCTAAGGACCCACTTGCCACCTGACTTTTTGTCTTTATGATGCCTCTCCGAAGAGCTTCAAGGACTGTGGTTAGTGAGACTTAGTAACATCTGTTGAACACCAAAGCTTTGGCAGATCCTAGAGGTTCACTCTCTCCAAACTCCCATTTTTAGCCCAGTGTCTCTTGCTGGGGATGTAAAAAATAAAAGCTCACTCTTCCAGGCTCCCTTGCAGCTATGGGTGGCCATGTGACTTAGTTCTGGCCATAGAGATGTCAGCAGAAGTCCCTGAGGATGACGACCTTAATTCCAAAATAGAAAGCAAGGCCGCATATGGAGAAAGCCCTTTGCCTTTCCTCCAGTCTTTCATGTGGGCATGAGGCCTGCAATGATATACCATGACCATGAGGATGTACTAAGGTGACAAGGCTGAGCAGCAGTGCCAACCTCAAACTGCTGATCTCTATACAACCTCTTTCATGAGAAAAACAGACTGTATTATCTCAAGCCTCAATTTGTTGGGTTTTCTGTTATTTGTGGTCCAACTTGTTTCTCACTAATAAACAAGCAGTATGCTAGGCACACATACTGTTTTTTTTTCAACTTCGCAACTATGCTATAGAGATGTACCACCCCGCTTAGAGATGATGAAATAGAGGCACATCAGTCTGAACCCTTTAACACAGCCACTTCTCATCGAGCTGTCCAAAGCCTGATTCTCAGTTCTGTGTTTAGACTGAAGCTGGTGGGGGAGGCAGCTGTGTCCCTGACCCATGCCCAGAAGGCCTTACCTTTCTCAATCATTTCCTTTGTCTGAGGGTGAGGCATCTTGATAAACATGTTCCCGAAGCAAACCATCACATCTTCTGAAATGGTAAATGGTCATTCCTTCAACAAGTATCTTTGAGCACCTACTACCTGCCAGTCATTGTTTTAGATGCTGAGAACACAGAAGAACAAGACAAAGTTCCTGCTCTCATAGAACTTAATTTAAAGTGGAGGAGGGGGAATAAACAAGGAAAGATATCATTTGTCAGACCCTGACAAGTCTAAGAACTGTAGAGAAAAATAAACCAGGGTAAGACAGATGGGGAATTCTAGAATAGAAGAGGGACTTTTTATACCAAGTGGTCTGAGGAAGCCTCACTGATTATGTGACATCTGGACAGAGATCAGAAGAAAGTGAGGATATGAGCCCTGCAGACATCTGGGGAAAGAGCGAACCAGGCAGAGGAAACAAGAACAGTGAAGATCAGTAACATGCTTGGGGTGTTAGAGGAACAGCAAGGAGACCAGTGAGAATGGAGTCAATGAGTGAGGGGGAGAGTAGAGATGATATTGGAGAGTTCAAGGGCATCTGGATTACATGGGGTCTTACAGGACTCTAGATTTTACTCTGGTGAGATGAGAAGCAACTGGAAGGTTTCAAATTTTCCAATGTACTTTAAACAAAATTCAAACTTTTCCCCTTCATTATGGCCTGGCCTCTGCCCATCTTTCCAGCTTTGTCACATGCCCCTCCCCCTTGCTTACTCTGTCACAGCTACTTGACCTCTAAAAAGCTCCTATCCCCTCCTCCAACACAACACCTATCCCACATCCAGTCCCTTCTTCAGCTTTCTGTTTTCAATGATGTATTTATGTTGTTCTACTCATCTGTAGAGCACAAGTTTAGAAACCGAACTGTTTTTATTCCCCACCTCCCAGTTTTCCAGTGCCATCACTGATGACCTGTCATCAAGGCGAGCAGCTGAAATACTGAACCACAGTCTGTGTCAGACCTGCAAAATTTTCTCTCCTATCTCCATGGGCTGTGTCACAACCTGTGGCCTCCTGCCTGGTCTCTATTAAGGACAAGGCAAAGGCCTTAAACAGAAAGCTGAACAGGCCTCCTGGGCTACAGTGAGGAAGTCTTGACTTACCAGAGAGACTGAGATCCTTCTGCAGGGCCCTCAGGCCCTCTCGGTTCTGATTCCTTTTGGTGTCCAGGTCCACAATCTGAGAAGCACAGAGGCAAGAGGGAACTCAGTTACCTCTTACCCCAGCCTGTCACCTCCCAACAGACCAGAAGCTATTAAAACCTAACAGAAACAATAAGATATCATTCCTGGGTTACTACCAGTGTCCAATCTAAAATGGATTGATGTGTGAATCTCTTTCTTACTCCTACTCAGCTTCCAGGTCCTTAAAGACCATGCTTTGTGCAGGTGTCTTCCCCCCGAGAGAAGGTGCTGGGGAAAATGCCGACAAAACAGGTAATTTTGTATTATTAACTGGAATGCTAGTTCTCAAGCTTTAGGGCATATGGACAAGTTCTTCCAGCTGATCCTTAACTAGTATCAAGAGAAGCCCAACAATACTAGACTGGATCAGGAGGGGGTAGGGCACTGGGATGGTAACAACACAACAGCTACCAAGGAAGCGAGGCAGTATAATGTGGTGCTAGAGAAAGGTGGCACTGGAGCCAAAATATCCAGGTTTGAATCCTGCTGCCTGCCGTGCACTGTGCAATTTCACCTTCCTATTTGCTTCTCTGACAAATGAAGATATGATCAATACCTCATAAGTTATTGAGCCAGGAACAAAATGAATTAGTACAGTACTTGACACACAGTAAGTACTTGGTAAACTGCTATTATCATCACCAAGCACACCATGACGCAGTGTTTAATAGGCTCTTACCCACATCTTCTCCTTCTCAGTAAACACCCCGCAGGCCAATCATTCTAACTAGAGAAGAGTCATGACTTCATCTTCTTGACTCCTCCTACTCCCTCACCCCTGTCTGTAACCATCATTGATACCTACTCAGTCCATCTCCAAAATATATTTTGACCCATCCCTTACCTAGTCTGTGGCAATGGCCCCCACCAGGCCCTTGTCCCCTTATATTCTGTGCTCCACGGAGCAGCTAGAGGGATCCTTTTAAAACCTAAATCCAATGACCTCGTCCCTCTGCCCACCATGAAATCCCTTCAAACACTCGGCACTTCGATTAGAGCCAGATCTAAACTTCCTGTTCAGGTCTACAAGGCCCTCCATGATCCAGGACCCATGTTCCTCCCGCGTCTCCACCCTTGCGCAATCAAACAACTCAGGCCTCTCTTCCATTCCTCTCTTCCCCTCAGAACCTTGATTGGGACGGTGCAGGCCAGGTCAATGAGGGGGCCCAGGAACTGCATTTTGAAAAAAGTGTTCAGGTTAAGCGCCCAATGGATCCAAGGGGCAATGGATCGGGATCCGGAGAGCACAGTAAGGGGCAGAGGAAGGATAGAGAGAGGGGATGCCTAGTACAGGGCAGGCGCTCACCTAATACGTGCCGTATAAATGGATGCAGCGCGGCGCTGTGCCAAGCAGAGAGAACTGCCCTGTCTATGGTCACAGCTGTTAGAGCATCAACCCGAGTCAACTCACTGCCAATTAGTGCTGGAGCCAAATTCCGTACCCCGTGCGCTTCCCTACGGCGCTCGCCACCAGGCCCCAACAGCCGAACCCCGGCCCCAGCGCCGCGGACGGTCCACCTACCTGCCGCTTGTCCGCTAACACCGCCTCGGCGAGCTCCTCCACTTCTACCAGGTACCGCAGCACCCGTTCGGCCTCGGGTGACAGCATGGTACCCGCCAGCTCCGACCCCGCTAGGCGACACCCGGCCTCAAGTTCCCCTCTAGCTCTGCCTGCGCAGGCGCTGCTCTGAGACGGGCTTCCGGTGCGCATGCGCATTAGAACATGAACGGCGGTGCGCAGGGTCCAATGCATGCGCGTCAGCCGAACGCAAGAGGCGGGGCCTCGTTTGGGGGCGGGGTTGAAGTTTCCCCTGCTGTCCGCAGTGCGGCCTCAACCTCTCCCTTCCTCCCTTTATGTATTCCTGAGCAATTATTATGTGCCGGGCAGTTTTAGGTACTGAGGATGCAGCAGTGAACAAAACAAAGTCCCTACCCTCATGCAACTTCATTCTAGTGGGAAACAACGGTAATTAATGACAAAACAAATAATTATATACTATGGAAGGCAGTGATAGGGCTTTGGAAAAATATATCATTCTTCCCCTGTTCGGGGCACACCAAGGAGGCCTGTGTGGCAGTGTGACATATTTAACCTCTGACACCTTCAGTTTCCAAATAGAAATGAATAAAAATCCTCATTGTCTTTCCCCAGGATCGGAAGGAGGCAGGAATCATTTTTAATTCACTTTGACCAGTGTTCATTGACCTCCTGTGTTGGGCTCAATGTCAGGAGTAGTTGATCTAGACCCAAGGAAGGGCCTGGAAAACCATAGGCAGTGAGCAACGAAGTGCCAGCTTGAAAAAGAAGGTCCATATGTGCTGGGAAGTGAATCCATGTGGGTCGTATGATCCGGGAGGACCTCCGAGAAGAGGCTGGCAAGTGAAAACTGGCCGTCTTTCAGAATCAGAGAGTTCCCTAGAGATCATGTCCAAACCTTTCATTGTACAGGTGGAAAAATCAAAGCTCAGAGAGTGGTGAGGACTTTAAAAAATCAATAGCAGATCTGGTATTAGAACTCTGACCTCCTGCCTCCCTAAGTCTAGCTTTCTATTCTATTCTTTTGGCCCCTTGTGACCAAGCACTTTCACACCCCTTGCCTTACTTGAATTTCCCAACCTTGTATGGGTGGGTTATTCCTTCCCCATTTCACAGCTGCAGATTCAGGCTGGGAGACGGGCAATGCCTTGTCATGCAGAAAATTGGGAGCCAGCGTGGGTCTAGAAGCTCTCCGGTCTCCATACCACAGCTATCTTAGGATCTGAAAAAAAGCCCTCCTCTAAACTGTGGCCCTAGAAGTCTCAGTGGCACCTCCTCTTTGCTTGGCTTTTGGCTGTCTTCAACTGCTGGAGGCAGAGCTAATTTTCCCTGTAGCTGCCTGGTATAGAGAAAGAAAGATTCATTAAGAATTCTTCATTGAGGGTGAATTTGTCGCCAAAATCAGGGTGTTTTGTGTAAACACCTTCTGGTTCAGAAACACAGACACAAGCCCTGGGAAGGAAGGGAGAACATTTGCCAAGGGAAAAATGGGCCTCACCAGGCATCACTGGAGCCTGGACCCCAGAACCAGGTCTCCTCCACCTTGGGGCCCAAAGAGGACTGGACTAGGCTGACCCCTGACCCCTGCCAATGGGCCTGGATGGGAAAGGGTTGAGGGAGGCTGCCAAATTGGTCACCTCTTGGCTGTGACAGGCCCTTAGAGAGCACCCCTGACTACTGGAAGTGTTGGAGAGGGAGGTCATGTCCAAGCCTTTGAGACAGTCAATCTTGAAAGGACTATTGTTTCTGAACCATCGATTTCACAAATATTTATTGACTACCCTGGCTCAGTTATAGGGATTCTGCCATGAACAAAACCAAACATGGTCCTTGCCCTCAGAAAGTTTCCAATCTGGTGGAAGAGACAGACAATAAACACTTGAACAAGTAAATATGTCATGCCCAGGTGGTGATAAGTGCTCTGGAGAACAACAGAGAAGGACAAGGTAAAGATGGAATGATGGAGGGGCTATTTGAGATCAGGTGGTCAGGGAAGACTCTGAAGAAAGAGGTGGCACTTGAGCAGAGAGGTGGAGGGAGTGAGGGGGTGAGCCATGTGGATATTTTGAGGAAGAGCATTCCAGGCAGAGGGAAGAGCAAATGCAAATGCCCTGGAACTTGGAAGAACAGCAAGACCAGTGTAGGTGGAACTGAATGAGCAAGGGAGAGAAGGTAGGAGATGAGGACAGAAAGGGGGAGGAGGCACTGAACATGCGGGGCTATAGAAGGGGCTATAGATGCCCTTCCCAAATTGGCAAAGCCCTCCTTGGAGGTCACCTGCTGACATTGCCATGCATGCCTGTGGCTTCCTGCTTCTCTCTGCTCATGGATTGAGTGGGGAATGTGGTGAGTTAATGCCCACAGGAGTGGCCTTCAACCAAGAAAAGAAAGGAGTTAGTGGCTGCATAACCCAGCTTCTTTGCCTTTTTGTGGGAGACCCAAGAGGAGGCTGTTAAAATTACCCAGGTAAGATAGATTGGTTGCTGGAGCAGAGGTAGCAGTGGGGCTGGTGAGCACCAGTGGAATTCTCAGGGACCTTGCACACATTCCTCAGTCAGCCTGGATTAATTTTCTCCCACATCTTTGTACCTGCGTAACTACTACATATATCCCACTTATCAGCTTGTTGTCACCTCCCCCTACAGGTCAAGAGTCCCCACTTAGCCCCCACAGCTTCCCGGGCTTCCCCCACCTCTACACTTATCATAACATCTTTTTTCTGTAATAATCTCCCTTGCCAGTTATGAGCTCCTCAAGGCAGGGACCTTATGTCTTGTTCGCTGCTATGTCTCCAGAACCTAGAATTGTGCCTGGCACACAGTGGGTGATAACATCTATCACTTTCCAGGATGATAATATAATTTACTTATATTATTTACAGGATGAAGGAGTAGACTCAATATGAAGTAGAACTTTCTAAAATCCAAAGTCTCCAAAGATGAACAAGCTAACTCAAGGGTAAGTGATTGCCCATCCCAGAAGGTATGCAAAGCTGGACTGCCACATGGTTGAGATATTGCAGAGGGTGAGTTCCTCTGCAGTCTTAGATGGGGGTGATATCCACTAAGTCTTTTCTAACCAGATAAACTCAACCTGGTCAGACTGAAGGAATGCCTCCCATCTTTAGCCACCTCAAGCCTGGGCCAGAAAGGAGGTGGCTGCTGGAGCTTTGGTGTTTGGGGACTGACCAACTTCATCCATTCCCCTTGGATCCCTTTTTACTACTTTTGTGCACCCCTCCTTGGTAAGTGTTCAGTAACCTGCACTCACTTCTCTTCTTGGAGGGGACTGCCATCAGGCTGCTGGAACCTCCTGAGGGGACTTATCCTCCCCTTAAGCTGTAACCCATCATTTCAGGGATATGAAAGCTCACCTTCCCTGCTTGGGCAGCTGGCGGGGATGTGGGTGGATAACTCTGAGGTATAATTACACTCAAGGTCTCCTGTGGGATTGGGCTGAAGCAAACACCCACAAGACATCCGCAAGCCCTACTTGGCTTCCTCTCCTTCCCAGTCGTGCCTCCTCTACTCTTTTATGGTCAAAACTCTCCAATGCTCCCATCTCATTCAGTAAAAGCCAAACTCATGACCAAAGCCCATAAGGCCCTGCATGACCTGCCCTACCTCTCTAGGGCATCTCCCACCTCTCTCCTCACCTCCTTGCCGTTCCTCAAACATGCTAGGCACAGTCCCACCTCAGGACCTTTGCACTGGCTGCTCCCTGTGCCTGCACTTCCCCTTGACATCAATATGTCTCCCTTCTTCATTTCCTACAAGTCTTTGCTTAAATCCCACCTTCTCAATGTTGCCTACCCCAACCACCCTAATCAAAAATGCAACCCCTGCCCTTCCCAGTACTCCTGATCAACTTCCTCTGTCCTACTTTTCTTTTTTTAAATAACACTTATCACTTTCCATGAGGGTGGGGAATCTTTGTCTCATTTGTTACTGATATATCCCAAATGCTTAGAACAGTGCCTGGCCCATAGTACGTACTCAATAAACATTCTTGAATGAATGAATAAGAAAAAGAGCCAGAATTGTAACCAAGGCAGATACTCTCCGAGGTCAGGCTCTTAACCCCTACGCTGGAAGTAGGGAGTGGAAGTGACAGATCACCGCAGGCCTTGCTGGCTAAGGTAAGGGAGTTGTATTTTGTTCTCAGACCAGTGTGAAGGTTTTGAGCAAGCACAGAACATGATTGGGCTTACTTTGTGAAAGCTCCCTCTTTCTGTGTGGATAGGATGAGCTAAAATGGGCAAGTGTGGTACAGTCCTCTGGGTGTGTGTGTGTGTGTATGTGCATGTCAGTGGTGGGAGGGTGATGATGGGGACTTGGAGAGGTGACAGGGCTGTGTCTGCACTGGGGCTGGGAGCAGCAAGAAACCAGCTCATATTCTATTTCTCCAGGCAGCCTGGGAGGCTGCTTCATGGGCTCTGGACTGTGAGTAGTCCAGGCCGGGCCTTCCAGCTGCTGACAATATGTCCCTGTCTCACAGATGGGCTATTTGCTCTCCTGGGTGGTCCCCATCTCCTCTCTCTGCTTCCTTTGCGCCCCTGTGGGCTTGGCAGGTGGAGGGGAGGCCTCCACTCCCTCTCCTCTCCTGACCCAGAGAATAATCCTTTATATTCATGCGCTTCTCCTTATGTCCTCACTTCATCCTCCCACAGCCCCCAGTTACAAGGAAATCTGATTCCCATTAGGCTGATGAGGACATTGAGGCCTGGAAAGGGGATGGGACCTCCCAAGGTCATGAAGCCAGATGGGGACGCTAGGTGGGGAGCTGCCTCCCAACTCCCCACCCCTCGATTTCATCAGGCAACAGATGGTCCCAAGGTTTGACCTCAAAGAGAATACAAGCCCAGAACGTTTCAGGCCTCCCTGAGCTGGTCTTTACCACTACCTTTCATACTAAATCCATTCCTTTTAAATTCCATGAATAGATTCTTTTTATTGAAAATGAAAACATGACAGAGAAAAATAAAGATTCTTTTTGACACTCCTCCCCCACCTCGGTTTGGGTGTGTATTTTCAGAACTATGATATTTGGGTTATATTTTCAGAACTATGATATTTATTTAAGGACATAGTTAGGAACGCAAAGAACATATATAAGACTATTATGTACATGGCAGAGTAGGAAGGTGGGACAGAGAACATTACACTAAAATGAACCCACTCCACTACCTGTTTGCTCTTGGGCATTTTTGATTCAGGTATTTCAATCTCTCTCTCTTACTTTCTTACAGCAGCAAAATCTTCTGTAGTGTAAGCACCACAGTTCATTTGTTTATCTAACTTTCTAAATCAAAATTTATAGTTATTTTTCATGCAATTAAGTACAGAGGGTTGAATTAATCCCACCTCTCAGTTCTTAACACATGGTCACGAGTTAGTCTGCGAAGACCCTCTATTGTTTGTATTATTTTCTTCTTCCTCCCCCTACTCAATTCTGACTTTGCCAAAACCTCTGCTGTTTGATATGTCCTTAAATATTTGAGATTTCTTGTAAAATGCATAGTAATTGTTTTATGCGTTTATGTATTTTTTAAATTCTTACTAAGGTATAACACGTGGAAGAGCACACAAATCATAAGTGTACAGTTCAATGAACTTTGAAAAACTGAACACAACCATGTAAGCAGCACTCAGATCAAGCAACAGAACATCAGTAGCCCCTAAGGATATCCCCTTCAAGCCCTCCTAACCACTACCCGAAGAAGAACCACTCCCCTGACTTCTAACACCATGCACGGGTTTGGCTTGTTCTTGAACTTTGTACAAATGGAATCCCAGCGTGTGCTTTTTGTGCCTGACTTCTTTCTTTCACCATTTTATTCATGAGATTTATCTCTACTGTTGTGTGTAGCTATAGATCACTTACTCTCAATGGCGTAGTGTATTCTATTGGATGACTACACCATAATTAAACCATTCTGCTGTTGGTGGACATGTGGTGGTTTCCAGCTTGAGGCTGTCACAGAGTGCAGATATAAATAATCACATATGTATCTTTGGGCACACACACACGTACGCATTTCTGTTGTATGTATACTTAGGAGTGGGATTGCTGGGTATGTTATCAGTAGTAGATACTGATAAACTGGGCATATATTCTAAATCCACATAAATATTATTGTGCTGTAAGTCATGTTTATTTCCTACCTTTTTTTTTTTTTGCTCCTCCTGGTGTTTCTCTGATCTATCCATGTACTCTGTGTACCTATAGTTCCTTGCTCCTGGCAGCTCCAGAGAACCCAGAACTGCTTTCCTCACATTTTACTTGTCCTCTCCCTTGGTTGTGGATGCTCGAGTCTCCTTTTTCTCCCCATCAGCACACACAGTGCCACACCAAACACCTTAGTGTGCTGTTGCCTTGTCACAGGACAGGCATACACTTGTTTTTCTTAAATGCTGCCACATTCTTCTCCAGGACAGCTGTACTAATTTACACTTTTACCAATGATGCACATCCTCACCAACATTAGGCACTATCCACCTTCTACGGCTTGCCAGTGTGGTAGTATATTTACCGAACCATCTCAGGTGGATGGACCTTTAAATTGCTTTCCATCTTTTGGGATTATAGATGCTGCTGCAATGATCCTTCAGGAACACATCTCCTGGTACTTGTCTGTGAGTTCAACTTCTCTGCCTCATCTTCCACCACTCTTCTTGAACCCTAGGTGGGAACCCTGACTTTCCCACCTCTCTCTGCCTATGCTCAGGCTGTGCCCTCTGCCCTCTGCCCTCTGCCTTTGCTTTCCTTCTCTACTTCTGCGTGCTTACTCCTCCCATAATGCCCCTCCTCCTAGAAGACCCTCCTTCTCTGACCTGACCCCTCAAGAAGGTTGCTAACCATCATATTCTCCAGAAGGACTTTGGTCCTCCTTTTCTTCTGGCATCAATCCCTTACCTCTTTTGAAATAGACCCATTTTTTGCTATGGTTTTGGCTTTCTTACCGGCCTGGGAGCTCACTGAGGCCAGAGGCTCTGTGGGCTTCCCCTCAGGTACCCAGGATTTTCAGAGGATGCCTCACAAGAAGTCTGCTGAACAACTGAGCAA
Organism: Pteropus alecto; assembly: GCF_000325575.1. NCBI lineage: Eukaryota > Metazoa > Chordata > Mammalia > Chiroptera > Pteropodidae > Pteropus > Pteropus alecto. Next base: position 19,090,397 of record NW_006442491.1, read on the forward strand.
GGCTATGACCTAACCATGCCTTGGAGGGAATTAAGGGTCTAGTCTGTCTGGCTGTCTGTCTGTCTGTCTGTCTTCTTTACCAGCCAGAACTTTTCAGGAGTAACTCATTCTACTGGAAAGAGGGTAGAACATGGAATTAAGACTTCCCCTCTCTTGGGTGGAGATGAGTGACTTGACCCATCTGTAAAATGGGTGTTAGCAAGGTAAGAAAGACAAACGTGTCCCCTTTGTACCTTTGAATTTTGAACCATGTTAATGTATTAATTATTAAATAAATAAAACAATCATGTTTGTTTAAAGGACTTTCAGATTCTATAAGGAAGAAAGTGACATCAGAACAGAGATGACATTCCAAGATTATTGAATTGAAGGTGTCTTAGTGGTTCCCTTGTCTTACAAGTGAGGAAGCTGAGGCCTAGGGAGGGAAGGTTACTTGCTCAAGGTTACCTTGAGCAATTAATGGCAGAATCAAGAGTGGCTGTTACCTGAATTATAGACCTGGGTCCTTTCATGTCACAGCTGGCTCAGGATCACTAAGCATTGATGTGCCAAGCTCTGCTAAGTGCTAAGGACACAGTGGTGAACAAGATAGGCATGATTACTGCCTTCACAGATTTTATATTCTAGACAAGAAACAAATACATATTATAACTTCATATAGTGATAAATGCTTTGGATAAAAAATAAAGCAGATGAGGGGATAAAGTGTCAAGGGAAAATTATCAGGAAAACCCCTCTGAAGAGGAAACATTTTAGAGAAGAGAAAGATGGAGCTTCTGAATACCTGGGGGAATAAAAGTCACAAAAGCTGGGTGGGAGGGAGAAGGTTGGAGTGTTAAAGGAATAGCAAAAAGCCAGCGTGGCTAGAACAGAATGAGCAAGGGAGACAGAAGGAGGTGAGGTCAGAGAGGAGAGTGGGAGAGAGTCTATAGGCAGGGCTGAGGACTTTGGCCCAAAGTGAGGTAGGTAGTAGTCAGAAGGTTCTCAGCTGACAAGGAACCTGATCAAATTTCCTCTTTTAAAAGGGCCCCTCTGGCTAATGGTGGAGATGGAACATTAGGAGGGGAAAGATGGGCTGCAGGGAGCACAGTGAAGAGGCATAGCCTGGGGCAGTGTGGTGGGGAGCAGAAGTCTTCCCATCTGTGCAACTAGGGAGTTAGATGAGAGATCCCTTAGGGCCTTTCCAGCTCTGGCAGTTTGTAATTTGGTGGATTATCTCAGCACACACTAAGGAGGTGTAGCCAAGCCACTGTTTTTCTTTTCTCATAATCTCAGTTTCTTCTCTTGGATTCTGAGTCTCGACAGAGCCCAGATGATCTGAGGCTCAGAGCAATGACTCCTGACCACCCCCATCACTGCCAGTCCCACTCCTGTTCCCACCTCCAAGGGACAGATGGGCGGGCAGCAGAAGGCAGTTGAGCCTCAATGCCTGCAGGGCCCCGGGAGAGAAAATTATCCGAGAGTTCATAACCCCTCTCTGCCTTGCAGATCTTGAGTTAAAAGCCCCAAATGTCACAGCCCCAAGAGACAAGGGTTGGAGGGTGCCAGGAGAGGGGCAGACCAGGTGCTTTTATGACAGCAGCTGCCCACATGGGGCAGAGACCTGGGTTGCTAAGAACTCCAGCCCTGGGAGCGGGAAGCCATTAGCACTGAGGCTGAAAACTGGTGGCCTTCAGGCTGTGTCTGACCCACTGACCTATTTACTTGGCCTGAAAAGTGTTTTGAGAAAAAAAATGGAACCAACATTTAAAAATCAAGAGATTTTACAATACAATCCAGATTTCTGGTTTCTCTTGAATAATCTGACCATACCAACTGCCTATTCCCATATGACAGCATTCAGCAGTAGCTGATTACCAGCTGTCCCCATTATTATATTATTTTACTAATAGATAAATACATTTACGTGATTCCAAAAAAATATGTAAATTGGCATATAGTAAAGTCTTCTTCCTATCTTTGTTCTCCTTCTTCCCAGTGCCCCCTTCAGTAATTTCGTTTTCTTATGTATACTTCTAAAGTTTCTTTATGCACATACGAACATGCATATATTCTCCCTTTTCACTCAGCTTTGTCTCCTGTCCCTTGCTTTCCCCAATGGAGGCCTCTCTGAATTAGAAGGGCTTCACCACCTTCTTTACTGCCCCATGCTATTCTGTTGTCAGGAAGTCCATGATTGATTTAGCCAGTCCCCTACCGATGGGCATTTGGGTCCTTCCCAATATTTGCTGTTATAAACCATGCTGTGTCAATTATCTCACACATCATTTGCTTAGGACCTAAAGGAATATTATTAGAAACTGGTCCAAGCTGAGGGTGCAATAGGCATGGACTGAGCTCTCAGTTAATTGAGGAAATGTGATGAGAGTTATTCCCGAGTGATTCTCAACAAAGCCCGGAGACCATGCCCTTGAGGACTAAGGAAAAGCGCCCAGATTTTCTTCTGCCACTTGATAGATATGGGACTTCCCTCTGGGCCTCAGTGTCCCCATCTGTAAAATTAGAGAGGGGTTCAGGGAACTGGATGAGATCTCAAAGGGCCTGGCAATTTCTGACCAGCTGTGGTTTACCTTCTACCTCCACATGAGCCAGACCCAGCCTCTTCTCAGCCCTTGAATGAGCCTGGCTCAACCCTATTACAGAGCCTTTGCCCAAGCTGTTCTGCCACACCTGCCCCTTACCCCCGCTGGAACACCACTCTTGTACTTCTTTATTGGTCCTAGTCTGAATCCCTGATCTCATGCTACTCAGAACACACTAGTCCAAAGTGCTTAGGGCAGAGTTCCCAATATGATACCACTGACAGGTGGGTCACTTTCACCTGACCTGCACTTTAAACACTCCATCAAATCCTTCCTTCCTCTGTGTTACCCTGCCCTGTTGCCTGAACTAGAGTTCTTGAATGCCAGCTCTGCTATTTTCTAACTAATGGCCTTGGGCAAGTGACAGTACCTCCCTGAGTCCCAGTTTCTTTACCCAAAAAGTGGCTGGTTTGAGAATAATGTGGCAATATCAGTATAGGTCTTAGCATGACTCCTGACATACAAAGGGACTGTTAATTCTATAAGTCACTGCCCTTGTCTGAAACAGTTCCTTGTTTACAAAATGGGGAAAGTAATAGAACCTATTTCGTAAGGTTGATCATTCATTCATTCATAGTTCATTCATTCAATCAGTGATTTTTTATGGAATACCCGCTGAATGCTAGGCACAGCAGTGGGTATTGGGCAATTTGCTGGTGAAGAAAATGGATGAATCTTTCCTCTGTGGCAGCCATTGAAGAGCAGCAGCCATGGCTCTGCATTACTCCATGGCTGTGGTCCGCAACACGGGCCATAAGGTGACCAAGAACATGAGCAAGCTGAGGCACAGGCATCACTGCAGATGCCTCACCAAGCATACCAAGATTGTGTGGGACATGATCTGAGAGGTGTGCAGCTTCACCTTGTGTGAGCTGCACGCCAGGGCACAGCTCAAGGTCTCCAAGGACAAGCAGGCCCTCAAATTCATCAGGAAAAGGGTAAGGACACAAACCCATGCCAAGGAGAGCTGAGTAATGTCCTGGTGACCAAGAAGGACTAAGCCCCCTCCCCTCTGTGAGTAATAAAACCTTATAAGAAAAAAAGATGAATTGTCCCAACTTTCATGGAGCTCCCAGGTGATTCCATACAGACAAATATAAAAAGATAAACTGCCAGTATACTGATGTCAAGAAGGAAAAGACTAAAGTGTCATGGAAACTCATAACAGAGCTATGTCAGGGAGACTTCTCTGAGGGATAGGGATCAGGGCACAGCTGGGTGGGAGATCTAGGAGGGCTTCCTGTGGGAGACATCACACCAGCTAACAATCAGCATTAATTATATCACCACAGTCCTAGGAGGAAAGCACTAGTTACCACCTCCCCCTTCATTATACTTTCTTTTCTAAAGCTAGGAGAAATTGAGTGACTTGCCCAAGGTCACGGAGCCAGGAAGGGATTAGTAGGTTTTGAACCTAGGTTTCCTGGCTCCAGAGTCTCAGACATAAAATTATGTCTTCGATTGCCTGTTTGAACAGGCCTATCCTGGGATTTAGAGAGGCATGGCTGGTAGAAGGCCTCTCTCCACTGGGAGGTGCGGGGCGGGCAGAAGTGAGAACCTAATTCTGTCAAGCTCCATCCAGGCACCTGTGAGAAGGCAAAGATCCAGACACATGCAGAACTGGCCCAGAGTTATAAGGGGGTCGGGGGTCAGATCTTTCCTTTGCCCAGGATTCTGTACACTCCATGAGTCTCCCTGTCTATGGTTGTAGGAGAAAAAGGAAAAAAAAAGATATTGCTCCTGCCTAAATCACATTGGGACTCAGACTCCCCTCCAACCCAGTCCACAAAAACTCCCACTAGTCTATACATGCCTGTGGATAGAACTGAGAAACTGTCAGCTTTGAATTGAGCCTGGAAAACTCCTTTAATCCCTAATTTTTCCTCCTCCATTTTCAGCCTTGGGCAACAGCTGGCACTTCAACCTCCTGAGCATTGCTGGGACCAAAACAGTCCCTGGACACGAAGAGGGATGCTGGCCTGCAGGACTGCAGATGGCTGCTCCTTCCTGACCCAGGGCAGCTGTCTCCCTTCATCTTTTCTTCTTTGCCACTCTGAGGCGCAGTGGTTCTCAAACCTCCCTCCTCCCCTCTTCTTTCTTCGCTTTCTCTCCTAATTCTTCTCCTACTCTTGAGAGGTAGTAAAACCTATTCTAGAGCCAGTTTATAGGTTTGAATTTGGCTCTAGCACATTCTGTGTGACTCCGAACAAACTAGTTAACTCCTGTGTGATTCAGTTTCTTCATCTGTAAAATGAGAGGGAAAATGTAAATTATCTCACAAATTATGAGGATAAAATGAATTAGTAATTATACAGTGCTTAGAAGTCCTAGGCAAAGAGAGACTGCTGTAAGAGTGTATAATAAATACATCCACTTTGGGCAAAGGGTGGGAGTATGAGGAATCCTACCCCCTCTCCTGAATTACTGTTGTATTCTCCCTCTGGTCTCTTGACCCTCAGGCTGTTTTGCTAAGAGCACTTCTCTCCTCTGGCTGCAGGGTCTTCATTCAAATTCCTTGACTTGATCATATTACCCTCCTGGTCAAATAATGCAGTGGTTCACCATTGCTTCCTGGATAAAGCATATCTTCTGGCTCTTTAGGATCTCATCCCTCAGAATTCTCCAACCTCATCTTTCCCCCTCCCAGAATCTGTGATCCAGATTTCCTTGAAAACGTGCCCTCCACTCTCGGGCCTCCAGGCCTTTGCACAAGTTCTTCCCTCCTCTGGTGTTTCCTCCCTTCCCTTCCCCTCCCTTATTGTCCCCTCCCCTGCCCCTACACTACTAGGGCTGTGGCCATATGAAAACAGTCCTTAAGGAGGAAAAGGGGAGAGTGGGGAAGAGACAGCAACTCTCAAGACCTAAGTTTTCTCAGCTTGAAAACAGTAAGAAAAAGACAATAAGAAAAGAGACCTCTGAGGATCAAAGAAGGGGACGGGACAATATGTGAACACTGTAAACTATGAAGTGGCGCGTTAGCATCGCGTGACGGCTAAAGGGTTACAGGGGCACCCGCCTAAGCAGTCCCTTACTTCTAAGTTCCTGGTTTACCCCTACCCTTCAGGCCACTGGAGGTAAACCGAGGAGGTAAATGGAAGAGGAGAGGATGGAGAGAAGGGCGGTGAAGAATAGAGAAAGGAAGTGGAGTGGGGCGGGGTGGGGGGTGGGAGTAAGAGGCAGAGAGCATGTGGTTGGGGCCCCACACCTCTGAGGAAGGAAGGAGAGGGTGACCTGGGATGCTCTCCCCTCCCCTCTCCCTCTCCCTTCCCAAGGGGGAACCCGGATCCGGCCACAGCCCAGGCAGGGTGGGGGAGGGGCGAGGGCGGCGCCGAAGAAAATGAATAATTAAAGTAGAAGGAAGGAGGAAGAAGAGGACAAGGAGGAAGAGGAGGAGACGGGAGCCACCCACGTAGGGTCCTCCCCACTCCGCACCCCACCCCCTCCGCCTCCCGGAAGTCGCTCCCCGCCTCCTGCTCCGCCAACATGGCCGCGAAGTCTGATGGA
>NW_006442491.1:19096614-19137608 GCF_000325575.1 Pteropus alecto
GTGCGGGCGGGCGCGGGGAGGCGGCGGCAGTGGCCGGGACCCCGGGAGTGACCGGAGCGGGAGGCTCGGGGCCGCGCTACGAGCTGCGGGACTGCTGCTGGGTGCTGTGCGCGTTGCTGGTGTTCTTCTCCGACGGCGCCACGGACCTGTGGCTGGCAGCCTCTTACTACCTGCAGGGTCAGCGCACCTACTTTGGCCTCACGTTGCTATTCGTGCTCCTGCCCTCGCTTGTAGTGCAGCTGCTTAGCTTCCGCTGGTTCGTCTACGACTACACGGAGCCCGCGGGGACCCCGGGACCCGCCGTCAGCACCAAGGACAGCGGCACTGGCGGGCCCTCCATTAGCACCAAGGACAGCGCTGTCGCCTTCCGGACCAAAGAAGGCAGCCCGGAGCTGAGTACCCGGCCCGCGCCCTCCTCTGCCAGCGCCTACCGCCGCCGCTGCTGCCGCCTCTGCGTCTGGCTGCTGCAGACCCTCGTTCACCTCCTGCAGCTCGGCCAGGTCTGGAGGTAGGAAAAGTGCAGGTGGAGGGAGCTGACTATGAGGAGTGGGGGTGGCGAGGGGCTGCCTGCCGCCCCAGACCTGCTCTGACCTCTCCAGACCCTCATCATGTCCTGACCTCCGCCCGCCCCACCCTATTGCAGCTTTGATTTTTTTTCTCTGCCAGCTACTCCCTGACCTCTGCCCTCAAACTCTGACCAACCCCATTCTCTCTGATCTGGCCATTGAGAGTGGAGCGGATGGGGCAAGAAAAGAGAGAAAGATCCTCAGGGGTGTAAGAATGAGGAGGACCCTGGGCTCATGAAGATGGGTGTGAAGCTTGGAACAAGGCCCCAGGGCTCCCTCCAGCCCTGAACCACTCCTTTTTGCCTGAGTGATGAGCCTGGGTTTAGGAAAAATCTCAGAAGTCCTTCCCTGCTCTCAAAGATTCTCAGTTCAGAATTGCAATCCATTCCCAACCTCCCAGGATAAACATGGAGGCAGCTAAATAAATATCCCACTCAAACTTTTTAGACTTTTGGGAAAGGGTATGCTGGACTCGGCTGAGAAGGCGTCTGGCTCCTGTTTCTTAGGACTCCCCCAGTGCCCCACCCCAAACACACGCCTCAACGGGGCCAAGAGGATTTGGGATCTTGAATCTGAGATTAGATGGCTACTAACTGTCCTTTAATCTCAGGACAGTAAGATAAAACTGAGTCTTTGTATAAGCAGCCCACTTCCAGCCTTCTTCCTCTGCCAGGACTGAGGGTGCCTGCTGAGCTGAGCTGAGTTGATTGGAGATGGGGAATTATGAACCTAGGATTCCCCTTGAATCAGGATTGCTGTAGTAGCTTAGGCTCTACTGTACACTGATTGAATGAACTTACCTACTATGTAATCTTAGGCAAAACTCCTCCTCCCTCCAAACCTCAGGTTCCTCACCTGTGAAATGTGGAAGAATTCCTACTGGTCTGTCATCATATTTTTCTTACCTAGTGAGATGATCAGGTGAGAGAAGGTCTGTGTGAAGGCCCTGCAGACTGTAATGTATTTTAGGAATGTAATAGATTGTCGTGATTATCACAAACGTGGGGAAAGCATGGAAAAGTCAAAGTAGTGTAAGGATGTAAAAGGTGATTATTGCTGTTCTTATATTTATTCTGCTACTTATTAACACATTCTGTCTAACTCAGAAGATTCAGTTCTGGGCTGAGGGTTAGAAACAGGACACCCAGGGTTTGTCCCAGCTGCTCACTTGCTGTGTCACCCTTGTTATGTTGTCGAATCTCTCTGCCTTGGTTTCCCCATCAATGCCTTGTCTAGATTGATGTGTATATTCCATTTAGCTTGCCCTGGGGGAAAAGGGGAGTGGAGTTGTATCCACACAAAGGGGTGTTATTATTATTAGCTTGACACATAAAAATATTCATGTCTACATCCAGGAACTAATCTGCATTTATCATTCTGTGCCCGAGTGGACAGATGGTGAAAGATATTTTTAGATTCTGAAATGGTAACTTCCTATTCTTGGTAGCCAAAGCTTCGTCCCCCTTTCCCTTCAGCCTAAAATGGGCCAACTGCCCCTTGACTCACTGGCTACCTCAAACCCTCCTCTTCTACTTGTTCAGAATCTACTTACAAGAAACTAATACTTCTTTCTTGAACATAAGTTGAATTTCCCTCAAACTGTGAGAAAAATTACCATGGGGTGGAGATAAGGGTCTCAGGGGAGTGGCTGGAGATGGCTGAGGGTCCATTGAGCTCCATGGCTTCTTAGATAAAAGGGCTAGCTATTTCCACTCTCCTTTATTTGTAAAATGAGGGGATTGGGATGAGATGATTTTGCAGAGATGACAAACGAATGGCCCTTAGGTTGAACCTAGCCTGCAGAAGTATTTTGTTTGGCTTGTATAGTATTTCAAAAATCCAAAAGTCTTAGCTTCTATTGGGGGGAAAAAAAAAAGGAATCTAACAGTTTTTTGGCCTGTAACAATTTAGGCAGGGTATATGTGCTCCAATTTGTCCGGTTCCAGTCCCCTTCAACACATCTTGACCATTTCACTCAAGCTTTAGGGGAAAGAGAGGCCTAATTTACAGTTCTATAACAATTATTTTATTAAGCACTCACTTTGTGCAAAGCCTATTGGTTGCCTTTTTACCTGTTTCATCTCCTGTATCCCTCCTAAGACACCTCTGATGGGTTGTATTATCATTCCTACGTAACAGATGAGGGAATGGAGGCTCAGAAAGGGGCATCCTTGCCCAAGGTCACACAGCTAAAGGGTAGGATAGCTGGGACTCAAGACTCTGCCTTCGAAGCTCAAGTTCAATTTACCCACCCTGCAGTTCTGCCACTAACGTGTTCCCCAAGCTCAAAGAATTATGAGTCCGAGTTCCCAAGATTCCTGGATGATAGAAAGTCAGGGCTTCTGCTGCACTGAGATAAGAATGTGAAAGGAGCGGGAGGGAGTTGGGCTATCTGGGTAAGGATGGGAAGACAGTGTATATTGTGGGGGAAGTGCTGGACTGAGAGCAGTGGATCAGGAGACCTACGTCTTCATCAGGGTTTGTAACTAGTTTGCTAGGTGACCTTGGGCAAGGCTCTTCCCACACCTGGGCCTCAGTTTCCCTGTATGTCAAATGAGAATATTAGATTTGATAACCTTAAGAGCCTTCTCTTTTCTGGAATTCTAACTCTAGTCTAATTATCAGAGCTAAAGCCTCTGGGCTCCTGTCTCAAAAGCTTTGGCTTCTAAGATGGCTGAGGGTCTGGCTAAATGGAAGATAATCTAGACAAGGTATAGAGAAGCCAGCAGGGCTGCATTCCTAGAAATTAAGCAATGTTGGCACAACACATTTGCTTACCACATGAAATGTTCCCACAGTGAATAGGTTCACTGTACTTGGTGCAGATGTTCTGAGTGGTGGAACCTGGGGTAATGAGGAAGGAGATGTGTGTCTGAGCCCTCCAGTATCAAAACCGGGAGACCAGGCAGTCATTCACCTTCTGATCCCATGCTCCAAATTCTGAATAAAATAATTGGAATCATAAAGATATTTTTCAACTCCTCATATTTGTACAATGCTGTGTCAAAAGCTTAAATATTTTGAGGAGCCAGGTGACACAGACTTGTGTCAGTACATGGGTGTCAGTTAAGAGGATATTATGGGGTAAGCAGTGCCCTAGAGAAGGGGAAACCACTACCTAACTCTAGCCGACGGTTCCATGAGAAATTGTGGACCCAGTTTTGTCAAGTCTTGATTTCTCAAGAGAAATGGGAAATTGGGATTTTTGTGTGAATTCTTCCAATTTTCAACTACTAATTAAGATTTTTAAAAATAGTGTCAACCAAAGGAAACACATTTGTAGGCCTGTCATCTTTGTGACCTCTGGTCTAGCACTTCACAATTGATAAGGTTCTTTCTTATGCTATTTCCAAACAACCCTGCAAAATGGGTGCTGGTATTAATTTAAACACAAATGGGGCTCTGAGGAGGAAGAGGAGAATGAATTCATGGACACCATGCACCCACTGTGTCCCAACTGTTCCCACGTGCGGTGCTCCAGGTACGTGATCTTGCTTTACCTCGAAACTGCCCTTGGTTGGCAAGTGAGGCTCAGAGAAGTCAAGTAACTTGTCCAAGGTCACCCACTAAGAAAGTGGGGGAGAGATGAAGTACCAACCCAGCTTTGCCCAACTCCCAAGCCCAAGCTCTGCTTTGGGAGTGTCACAGAGCAATGCCCATGTACAGAGACAGATTGACCCCCGAGAGAAGAGCACACAGATTTTTTGGTAGAACATGAAGCTGGCTATGGGTAGGACATCGACCTTTGTTTTCTTCTCTTTCTGCCCCCCTACCCCAACCCTCTGAGCTATTAAGCCACTCAGGGCTGTTAAGCCAATTAAAGTCATAACCCTGTCTCCTCTGACCCTGTGGGCAGCGGAGCGGTAAGCCATGAATCCTGCTTCCCTTAATCTTGAATTCACTGGGCTCCAGCTTTACCCAGATAAGCACAGTTTGCTAAGCCAATTAGTGGCAGACGATCTGGCGATCTGGCGTGGGATTCCTCCCAGGCTGTCAGGATCTGGGGATCCCAGAATGGGGAGCGAGGAAGGCAAACTAGGCCTTAAAGGCCATCCCTCCCTTCTGTGTCTATGCCCCAGCTCTGTGTCCTCTGCTTTCTCACGAGCCTGCACTCAAGTTTTGAAATGAGTTAGTGATTTGCTTGGTGTAAAAGTCAGGCTCTGGGTCTCCTCTCTAGAAAGCCATATTTTTGGCATTATGGTTAAGAACAAGGACTCTGGATTCAAATGTTTTCAGTTCAAATCCTGATCCTATCACTTTCCATGCATGACCTTGACAAGCCATATAATTTCTCTGTGCCTGAGTTTCATCCCTTGTAAACTAGGGACCACAATGGTACACCTCTTGGATTGTTTTGAGGTTTAATGAGATAATGTGTACCAAAGAGTCTAGCAAAGGGCTGGCCCCATTGTTATATATTCAGAATCATTGGCAGTGATTAGTGCCATCAGCCTGGGCTTTGTTCCCTGAAGAAGGAGGTTTGTTCACTGAGCAGGTGGCCAGGGAAAGGGCAGGAGGGCAGGAGGGCCTTGAAGGCCCCTGAAGCCATAAGGACAGAGCAGATGTTCATTTAATCTGCACTCATTCATTCAGCAAATATTTATGGAGCACCTGCTGTATACCAGCACTGTGCTAAATGCTGGGAATAGAGTGGTGAACAAGACAAAGTCCCTGCTCTCATAGAGCTCAGTAGTCTAATGGGGAAACAATAAACAAACAAAATAAAATAAAATAAAATATATATTATGTTGCGGGGGCACACAAAAGAAAACTTTCTTCCCACTTTCTAAGTTCTTCTAGCTGGGCTAATAATCAAATTTAATGAATATAGATTAACAAGAGAAAATATCCAAAGTTTATTACAGATATACATGCAAGATGTTAGAAGAAATGAGACCCACTGCATCAGACAGTTGAGGTTTATGTGCCATTTTGGACAAAGGAGAAGTGAGGCAGGGGTCTGGGATTTCAAAGGGAAGAAAACGTATAAACAAATTCTTACTGACTAACCCAGAAACAATGGGACACAGAGGGCAATCTAATGAATAGATTTTGCTTAGGTCCTCGTCTGCCACACTTAATTCAAAGATGCTAAGGTGAATACCTAAGAGTCCTTTCCTGAAGCAAGTTCTATCTGAATTCCTTTAGCCAGGTAAGTGAGAAGGTCAAGAGTTCTTTCTGAGTCTTTTGTTTCTTAAGAACCAACTTAAAATTAATATCTCAAAGGGTATATTTTGAGATGGCAAAACTTTGGTCCCCTTCAGTATGCATAATATAAAATATAATGGGTCAGATAGGGGTAAGTGCTACGGAAAAAGTGAAACAGGGCAGGGGGCGACAGAGGATCAGGGAGGAGATAAGGTGGTCAGGGCAGGGCTCTGCAAGGAGGTGGCATGTGGGCGGGGGGCGGAGGGTACTGGATGAGGTGAGGGCGAGCTGTGTCAGGTCTTGGGAGAGGTGTTCCAGGAAAAGGGAAGGAGAAGAGCAAAGAGAAGCCCTGTGTGCCAGAAGCAGAGAGTTCGAGCAAGTGTAGGAGACCATGGTGGACAGGTTGGCTGGGGTTAGATCACCCAGGGCCTCATAGGCTTTCACTCAGCATGAATAGGAGAGTCCAAGAGGATATGAGCAGAGGAGGCGTGGGGCCTTGACTCATGTTTTACAACGTATACTCTGGCTGCTGGATGGAAAATAGACTGGAGGGAGGCCAAGATAAGCCTGGAGGCTCTGAGGAGGCTGCTGGATGGTCCAGGTGAGAGAAGATGGGGGCTGAACCAGAGTAGTAGTAGTAGCAGCAGGGATGGGAGTCTGTTTTAGGCAAGGTGGACATGATATCTTTTCTTCTCTGGTCAGTCTCCTCATTGAGGCTAGAACGTCACTGGTTAAGAACCCACACTCTGGAATCAGTCATATCCTGTGTCTGCCACTTTCTGTGATCTTGGACAAATGACATAACATGTGTGCCTTGATTTTCTCATCTGTGAAATGGACATTCTAATAATAGGACCTATCTCATGCAGCTTGGGGGAGTAGTAAATTAAATAATGTGCATATAGTGTTTAGCCCAGTACCTAGAATACAGAAAGTGCTCAAATCTCATTAGCCATTACTATTTGTATTATTTATGAAACATGACAAGAGTTGGATTCTATAGTGATTTTCAACCTATATTTCATTTCACACCATCCATCATTTCAACCTGAGTATCTCTTGAGTTTCTCTTTTTTGACATGTTGGTTACGTGTCTAAGATTTTGTTCAGACAATTCCATAGCTGAAACATGTTTACAACCCCCTGAACTTGATGATTACCCACAAGATTCCTCCATGCTCTCACTTTGCAAGGTTTTTCCAGTCCAGCCTCTCCACCCACTTCCTGGGAGACTCCTCTCCAGGACTTCACCACCACCACCCTCCTCTCCCTGCCCATCCGGCAGCAACAGGCCATTAGAGCCGCTCCTAACAGACACAGTGGCGGCAGTTGGGCCCAGCGTCCCCTGTTTGATCTATAAAGACCACACAGAAGAAGCCCTGGAGGGAGGAGGGAGGGCTGCCAGGAAATGGCTTTGAACCTACAGCTGGGGCGAAGGTCCCTGGGGAGAGGAAGGAGGATGGGTTAGGATCTACTCTGGCCTCTTCATTCACCACCCTGCCTTTGTTAGGGCCTCAGAATTCCTCCCCTGGGAAATTCTATCAGCCTCCGGTTTTCCCCCTACCTGACCCTATCCCGCCTCCACCAGCAGCCGGAATGCTAGTTCTAAAGCTCAGATCTGACCCTGCTACTTTGGAGCCAGAGGGCCAGCCCTGGCTCCCTTCTGACCCTCAGGTGAGTCCAAGTGCTTTAGCTTGGCATCAGGCCCTTTGCCTCCTGCTCTTTCTTTCCTTACTGCTTTAGCCACTCCCAAAATAAGCCACACACTCCTTTGCTTCACACCTCTGAGCACCGCCTTCAGTCTTTCCCCCAGCAATGCTCTTTCCCATTCTGTTCCCAGTGAAATGCTGCACATCCTTCAAGGCCAGGCTCAAATGCTGCCTCTTCTGAGACACTTCCCTTGAACAAACTCAACACATGCCAGCCTCTGCCCCTCGGACCCCACCTCCCACTCCCTCAATTAGGCAAAAATTTTTTTTTCATCTAAAATGGAAATTGCTTGGTTGTTTTGTTCATTTGTAAAAGAGCTGTACACTTTTGTTGAAACCTTAGGCAGCACAGAAAAGATACAAAGACTCTCCCCTCTGCTCAGTATCTCTGGGGGCGGAGAGGTGGGGTTATGGGAGATTTCCATTCAGTAATTAGATATTTTTTGTACTGCTTGAAGATTTTGCTCTGGTTTTTAATTAATCAAGAAATACATGTATACAGTCACCTGTTAAAAAGTTAGATGTTACTGAAAATTATAGCTACAATTTATAGAGACTTAGATTAGCTCATTCCTCTTCACAACGATTCTGTCAGGTAGGCATAAGAATATGGACAGCGAAGCCCAAACTCTAGCTCTGCTGCTTATGAGCTGTGTGACCTCGGGCAAGTCATTTAACCTCTCTAGGCCTCAGTTTCCTAATCTGCGAAATAGGATAATAACGTCCCTATACAAATGGCCATTGTGAAAGCTTATTGAATTAATATATGGAACATGCTTTCTACATCTGTAACATGGGCCAATAATGCTAGCTAACACTAATTGAATTTGTGGAAATTAAGGCAGAGAAAGGTTAACAGCCTCCCAGTTAGTAGGTAGCAAAGCTAGGGTTTGAAGCCATACAGTCTGGCTTCCAAGCCCACATGTGTAGCCACCAAGCAATACTGCCCTCTACTAGTTGAATGTATACTTATAAAACGTCAATCATGTATTGCTTTGGGAAGAGGGGAAAATATCAGAAAAGCATTTTTTAAGTTTTATTTCAATATAAAGTACCCACTGTTAACATTCTGGCTTCTTCCTTTCAGACTTTTCCTCCAGGCACAGTTATTAATTCCTTTTCAGCCTCACAGTCCTGACCATATACTGTTGTGATCATCTGCCCACCTGTCTGGTTTTCCTACCAGATTACAAGCCCTTGGGGAGTTGAGGCCTTGTCCTTTCTTCTCTCTATCCCCCATGGTGACTGGCCCAGAGCAGACCCTCTGTTGCTGTTGGTAGCCTTGCACCCAGCCAGCTCTGGTGAGGTATATAGCAGGTTCTTAGAACATGAAGTCCGATGAAATAGGCTTTACATCTGTGGCTGATATAGGGGGTGCTAAGGCAGTGTGGGAGCCTTTGCCATTGTGGATACAGCACTGAGGTCAGCTAGACCTACATCCACAGCCTTCCACACTGTCATGGACAAATGCAGGCTAAAGGCAATGCATTAGTACTTGCATCAGATGTAATGGGCACAACCAGGGCTGAGTTCCCAGGAGGATGCAGGTGTGGCTGACTTAGGAGATGGAAGAAGTAAAGTTTCTCATTTGTAGTAGTGTGAACTAAATTGAATCTTCAAAATCAGAATCTTGAGCATGACACACTTCACTGCCTGGGGTTCAGTTACCCCATCTGTAAAGTCCAGTTGGGAGCTTGAAAATCCCAAATGAGTTTACCAAGGACTCAGACAAGAGAGCAGAGAAGCTGAGGGCTGGGGTTCTGGTGCAGCTCATGGCTCCATGACTTCCCAACTGTGTGATCCTAGGCAAGTCATTTCACCAATCAGAGCTCTAGTCTCATCTGTGAAATGGGGATAGTGATAGTATCCACTTCTTAAGGTTCTTATAAACATGCCTGAAGATAATATAAACGCACAGGGCTTGTCACATACTATATGTTCTGAAACTATTTACCACTATTTACTACTATTATTGACCCAAGTTGCGGCCCATCCTACTTGCTTAGTAACAAGATAGGGGGTGGAGAGGGGCATCTTAACACTCCCTAGCCCTCTCCACCGATGCCCTCTCAAGGATGGGGACTTGTTCTGTGGCCCTAGAGATGGTGTGAGGACACATAAGAATCCAAGGTTAAAGGGAGGCAGACTCTATTTGAATAGAAGCAAGAATACCCTGACAGTCAAGCTGCCCAGAATCAGAGCGGGCTGTTCCCCAGGGCATGAACGCCACATCACCAGACGCGCACACAGGCAGAAGTGGCTGACTTTGGCAGGAAAGCTGTAGCAGACCTCCTACATGGGATTGAGGATACGCTAGATGGTCTCTAAAGCTCCCTAAAGTTAAAAGAGTCTATGGATCTGACTTGGGCACTTTATGATGCTTGATGGCCAGACCACAGGTTGCAAATCAGTAGCTGACTGGCAAATCCAGCCTGAGGACGTGTTCGTTTGGCCCGCAAAGTACTTTTCTCCCCTACTGTTTACTGAAACTTTTTATTAGGGAAAAAATTTAAATACATAAAAGAAGAGAGAACAGGATATGATCCCGCATGTACCATCACCCTGGCCAACCTTGTTTTATCTGGGCCAGCACCATCCACTAAAACTTTCTGCAGTCACGAAGATGCTCTATATCTGTATTATCTAATATAGTAGCCACTAGCCACTCATGACTCTTGAGCATTTGAAATGTGCCCAATGTGACTAGGGAACTGCATTTTACATTTTATTTAATTTTAACTAATGTAAATTTAAATAATCATATTATGTGGCTATTGTAGGACAAATAACTTGGGGAGCATAGATCTGGACCTCACTCCATTTCTTTCCTTTCCATGTTATTTTGAAGCAAATCTCAGACATCATATCATTGTATCCATAAATATTTCAGTACATCGCTAAAGAGATAGACTTTTTAAAAATATAACTAAAAGATGTAATACTGTTATCACACCTAAAAAAGGAATAATAATTTCTTAAAAATTCATATGGTATTTTTAAAATTAGTTGCCAACATTTCCAAGTTGGGTGATGTTTTTGCATAAATATCTTAATTTCCAGCTATTCTTGAAAAACTTAAATTCTAGCCATATTGGGCTCACATTCTCCCAGGGCAGCAATTAGCTGGAGTGGGGATGGGGGAGCTGCCCTTTTAGACAAGGCGCCCCTCTATTGTTCTCCAGCGTCCCTCATGACGATAGTAGCTCAACCCCTTTACCATCTCGGATCTCACACCCAGACCAGGGACAATTAGAAGTGGTGCTTTCTCCCTGCCTCAATCTCCAGGTACCCTCAGGTGAAGTGACCAAAGCCACCAGAGACTGGAATCTAACTCCCTCTCCCCCCAGCTGGTTCATAACATCCCAAACTCTGCCCGAGATATTAGGAAAAGAGAAAAATGGGGGACAAAGAGTCTTGGGCTAGAGTACAAGGTCCTGGGTTTTAGTCTCCACTCTGTACCCATTTCACAGATGGAAAAGTGAAGCCGGAGAGGGGAGGAGATCTGGCTGCACTCACACAGTGAAGGACATACGAGAACCTGGTCTAAAAGGCTTTGCTGGAGAGGGCCTGGGTGCTTTGCTGCTTGGCAAAAAGAGGAGCACTGGCCAGGAGCTGCTGGTGGTGGGTGGGCTGGGAGAGGGTCTCAACTTTTTAGCTGAGCCTAAAATTAGTGGCAGGAAAATGTTTGGCTTCAGCTCCACAAAAAAATGAGGTGCTATGACTCCCTAGGGGGCTGCTAAGGAGGAGGGAGACAGCCCAGCTCCCAGCACCACACAAAATGGGAGCCAAAATGGGAGCCAAAATGGGCCGATATGGAGGAATCACATTCTTTACTGGCATTTATGACTCATTTGGCTGCCAACCCCAGGAAGGTCCTATTTTGAATCTGTGCAGGAGTGCTCAGCATTAGGGGCGGACAGATGGAGAAGGGGCCTTAGGGCCATTCCACCCAAGAGCTTCTTGGGTCACACTGAAGGCGAGGTAGTATATGACTGGGGGCCCAATATTTCCCCAAGAACCCACAGACAGCATCTGGGTCAGCTTGATTTGTGCCCTGTAGTGAAATAAGGGAGTCAGCCAGCCCTGATTTAAGATGCAATCCTGATGCTTCTGGCTGTTGATCTTGGACAAGTCACTTCTCAAAATGCCTACTAAATGTCTCTGGAGTCTATCGTCTTCCATCCAGGCTATCTTCACCTGGTAACTGGTCTACCACTTGCCTCCCTCCAATCTGTTCCCCACAGTCAGGGTACTCCCTCTAAAATGCAGAAGTGCTATCTAAGCTTGTCACTCCCTTGTTTAAAACCTTTCTGTGGCTCCCCGTCACTCTTAAGATAAAGACCAAATCCTTTGCCATGTCCCACCTCATCTCTTGCTTTCTTAACTCCTTCTCCGAGCTACAGCCATTTTGACCACTTACTACTTCCTCCTATATCGGGACCTTTGCCCATGTTCCTCTGCCAGAGAGTCCCTTCTCTCCCTCCTTTACCTAGTTAGCCCCTGGTCTATTTCAGATAACGGCTCACTAGCCACGTCCTTCAGAAAGCCTTCCCTGACTGCCACACCCTTCCCACGCTGGCCAGGCCCTTCTCCAGCAATACTGCTTTCCTCAGTGCTGGAGCATGGAACTCTGTTTGCAGCAGGTCTGGAACTCATGGAATATGTTTGTTGTTACATGTTTACATAATGATTTCATTCATGTCCAGATGGGCTGGCTCTGTCTTGCTCACCATTGTGTCCACCAGCATTTTAGCACAGTTCTTGATACATTGTAGGTACTCCAAAATGCTTAGTGAATAAATGTCAAATGAACCTCCTCTTTTCTGAGACTCAGTTATCTCATCTGGAAAATGGGGATCATGCCCATGAAACCTTACAGGGCTATAGTAAGGATTTTATTAAAACATATACAGAAGTCTTTGGTGAGTGGCAGTTATTTTCAGAAGGAGGACAAAGACCCCAAAGAAGATTCTGCCCTGTGAACTTGCCCCAAAGGGACTTCTCTGACCCTCTGTTTCCAGGGAAAGCCAGCCTAGGAGTAGGTCTCAGCTCTACCAGAAACTAAACTGGAAACTACAAGTCTTCCTCTTTATGCTGAGGTACCTGAGTCGAACAACTCCTTAAAATCTCCCATTGATCGAGTGCCCAGAATTGGGCTGGGCATTTTATATATATATCACCACTTTCTGATTTCATAGCTACCCTATAAGGTGAGCATTAAGTGGAGGAGTTCAGAGAAGGAAGTGACATGCCTAAAACTATATAGACAATAAGTGATAGTCAGAATCCGAACCTGGGTCTCCTGGACACCTAAGCCTAGGTTCTTTTCCTCTGCATTTGACCTCCTTTATTTGGGGAGCTTATAATTTACACTCTTCCATTCATTCACTCATTCAAGAAACAAATATATACTGAACATTAACTATGTGCCAGACACTAGGGACATAGCATAGAACAGGACACCCATAGCCCCCATACCATTGGAGAGACATACAATAAATATTTACGTGAATAAATTAGACTGTTTCAGATTGTGATGTGTGTTATTAAGAAAACAGGATAACATGACAGAAAGTGGCCAGAGCAGGGTATAAAAGTGCTTTGGTAGGAGAGCAAGGGGGATCTAGAAAGGCTTCTCTGAGAAGATGACACTGAGCTGAGATGGAAAGCATGAGAATTTGCCAGGCATTGGCGAAGCTCTTTCCAGGAAGAGGCCCTGAGGTGAGAATGAGCTTGGGGTGTGCAGGAAGCAGCAAGACCAGTGTAGCTGGAGAAGTGTGCGATAGGGAGAGTGAAGGAAGAGAGGTCCTAGACGTAGACAGAGGCTGGATTGCATTGGGCCTCAAAGTCACAGGGAGGATTTTATTCTAACAGTAGTAGGCAGTGGCAGGACCTGATGTGTAGGATTTTACAGGATCTCCCAGCTGCTGTGTGAACTAAAATCTCTAAGAAGGCAAGGATGGGAAGAAGGAGATCTACCAGGTGGATGGAGGGCTGTTGCTGCTTGGGTGGCTGGTTTGAACCAGAGTGATGACACTAGACAGAGTGGAAAGAAGTACTTGGGTTCAGGACACAGCGGTTAGGCCTTAATATTATCAGAATTGGATGGTGGAGAGGTGGGCCTGATGGCAAGAATCAGGTTACTTGGGCTCATTTTGTAGAGGAAGACTGAGGCCCACACAGAAAGTTCAGTGAAGGACTTGAACCTGGGTCTTCTGACTCTCCAATTACTATTTGTCACCCCTCCTGCAGTTTTCTCTAAACTCACGTAATCCCCAGCAAAGCTTTTTGGTCCATCTCTGTCCAACATGGATCCTCCTAGGCAGTGGTACCACACTTCCTCCAAGTAAGCAAAGCACATTCTCTGGTGCAGGGGCCCATGGAGAGCCAAGTCTGAGTCCTACGTGTAGTGCTAACTTGCTGGGTGACTTTCTACCCGCCCCAGTCTCTTTCTGGTCTCAGTTTCTTCATCTGTAAAATGAGGATAATAATAGTACTCACCGCAGAGATTTACTTTGAGGAATGGACAATATGTATAAAAAGGCTTAACATGGCCTGTCATGCAGTTGGTGCTCAATAAATGTGAGCTATAATTATTAATGCCTGGATACTATCCCCCTACAGAGCAGTAATGGGCCCAGTGTGGGTCTCCTGCCCCTTCTCATCAGCCATGCTCACCTGTCCACAGTGGATACCGGGAGCTAGCCAGGGTGGTGGGGGTGGGGACGTTCCTGGATGGAGCAGGAGCGGGGGCGCCACTGGAAGCTGCTGTGTTTTTGGCCCAGAGTATGAGGGGGAGTGGAGAGGGGCGAGAACACACACTCGGAAACACCAAGACCGACAGATGGAGGAGCTGAGGATGTGAGAGACGCAGACAGACAGAGACCTAGAGTCGAGGAGAAGAGGATCAGACAGGGGAGGACAGCCAGAAAACTGGCAGTCACTCCGAGCCACGAGTTGAGCAACAGACCAGCAGATGGACCAAGCAGCCAAGAGACTGACAGACAGACAAACAGGCAGACCCAGTATTCAAAAGATGGACAAAAAGACAGACTGAAAAACTGACCCATTATCTAAGGGGACAGATAGGCTATCCTGACATCCAAGGGACAAACTGATATCCCCAGCCTCTAAGAGAAGACAGACAAGCTGACCCAGGATCCTAGGTCAGAATGACTAATAGATAAACGTAGTATCTGAGAGACAGCGTGACCCATAGTCCAAGGTACAGACAGGTAACAATAACTGAGGAAAAGATAAATATAGGCTGACCCTGAATTCAAGGGACAAACACGACAGGCTGATCTGAGCCCCAGACAGAAGAGACAATGGCCCAGGATCTAAGGCAGCCAAAGGGACAGGTCCAGGCTCAGGCCTAGGTCTGACTATCTGCATGGGGACTGAAGCCCTGGCCAGGAACTCTGACCTAGTACCAGAGACTTAGGGTGACCCATGGACAAAAGAACAGGAGAGAAAGAATGACCCAGATGCTCGTCCTGGAAACATTCTGTCTTCTCAGGGATGTGGGATCCCCTTATCCTTCCCCATTTGAGAGGAGCCTCCCAACTCGGGGGGATGCTGAGAGGTCCCTGGGTCACAAAGGCAGCCAGGCCTGGGAGAAGACAATGAGCTTTCTCCATTTTTTGACCCTGCTGCCTGCTCGCAGAGGCAATGGAGTCCAGAAGGGACGGCTTTCTGGATCCTCGAGTGGAGGAATTTCACACCCCAACTTCCAGCTTCTCTCCTCTCTAGACTTGTTTTTTTCTTTTTCCTCCCAACCCCTCTCTCAACAATACACACTATCTGCTCTTCCAGTTTCCTCTCAAACATGCTTCCTCTCTGAGCACAAAACTGGGAGTCGGCAAATTAGATTGAAAATAGACCTCTGAGCTCCTGTTTCCTGTAAAAGGAGGCCGGTAGAAGCTGTCTGTTCGGTTCTGGCTCAGCCTGGCCTTAGGCAGCTTAAGGCTGGGGCCGTCAAAGCTGGGCAGGCTTAGCCGGGCTGAAGGACATCAGAGAAATCTTCTTGGAGAAGGAAAGACAGAATGAGTCATTGGGGACAGGAGTTGCCTGCGAGGTGTCCTAGCTCTATGCAGACTCAGGCAGAAAGCTCCAGGGCCTCCAAGGTCAGGAGGGAGACACATGCACGCATTCATATTTATTCATTCGACAAATTTATTGAGTGCCTACTAGATGTGCTAATGCCAGGGATACAGTGGTGACCAAGACAAAGTTCCTACCTTCATTGAGCCATAGTGGTAAAATAGAAAATAAATGTGTAAATTAATAAAGTTTCATAGTGGATGTGAAGAAGAAAACAAGAGAGGGCAATGTGATGGACAAGAGAGATTTGGCGAGGGAGGAGGGGCCGACATAGGATGGGTTACCTAGGAGGACTCTCGGAAGGTAACGAGGAGCCCATGAGAAGCCAGCCACAGAAGGATTTGGGGAAAGGGCGTTGCAGACAGAGCAAGTAGCAAGCGTAAAGGTCTTGAGTCAAGAACAAGTTTGGCTGGGTTTGAGGAACTCTCAGGGTATCTGAAGTGCAGGGAACAAATGAAACAGTGGTTAGAGAGAGAGAGAGAGAAACAAGCACAGCCAGATGGTTCAGGGCCTGCAAGCCAAGGGGAGAAGCTTAGATTTTGTTCCAAGTGTGATGGGTGGCCCTTTGAAGGTTTTGAGAAGGGGAATGACATGATTTGACAGGTTTTAAAATTACCTTTCAAGTTGCCATGTGGATACAGGGAGCCCTGTGGATACAGGGAGCCCACCAAGAAGGCAAAAGATGACAGTGGCCTGGACCAGGGTGGTGGCAGTGCAGAAAATGAATGGACTGGGGATGCGTTTCGGGGGAAAGCAGATACATCCTCCCAAGGCCGGATTCCTTTCCCTGAGATGGAGCATCCTTCTCCGTGGGTGGTATCAGTCCTGTTTATGGTGAAGATCAACTTCTTCCAACTTTCTTTCAAATAGAGTAGAATGGGGCAGGCTTCCTGGAAGAGATTTCAAGAGAGGCTGCTTGGTGATAAGGAGGAGCCAGAGGCCTCTACCAAGCATGTGTTCCCCCACTCTATGTGCACATCCCTCTGCAGTTTACAAATGCTCACACCATTTGAAGCTCAGAGAGGCTCAGAGAGGAAGAGAGACTACCCAAAGCCACACAGCATCTAGGGCATGGCTGGGCAGCAAACCCACAAGCCCAGCATATTGCCAACTTGCCTTTCTGATCCTCACCCCTAGGGGCTGTGATGTAGGCAGGAGGACAAGTGCTGGCCTTTTTTTAGAGAAAGCGAGACTAAGGTTCAGGGAAATTAGGATGCATGTCTTGGGCAGGGCTGTTTTAAGAACTCTGTGGACCCCTCATCTATCAAGCATATTAAAATACAGCCATCTCAAGCATCAAATGTAAATTATGTATAACCAGATAAAAGCCAAATTGCAGTTGACTGGCTGATATCATGTTCTGTTTTGCAGACATTTAATTAAACATTTATTAATTTTGATTCTTCAGTTTTTCCCTGTGTTTCAGAGCCAATTTTTTTTCCCCAAGCCTCAAACATTTTCCTAGGCCCATAAAAATTTCGCAGGCCCTTGGCAATGAGCATGCAGTGCGGCTGGAAGGAACAGCCACAGTTTTGGGTCCTGTTGCCAAAGCAGGCAGAGGGATGCCGAACCCAAGCCCTTTCATCCCTAGACTATGACAACATGATCTTTCCACGCTTTCCACTGATCCCACGTTTTGGGGTCTTAGAGGCCTTCCTTCTTCCCCTCCCCCTTCCCTGCTCTGGCCCACTGTAGTCCTGGGCTGTGGGCTGGGTGAGCCCTTTGTCTGCAGTTAGGGGGCTTGGGGTGTTGGGAGCTGACAGAGGATGGGGCAGGAGTGGGCGGGGAGGTGGGCAGGCAGCCTGTCAGGTGGTGATGGATGCTGGCTGGGCCGGGGCCTCCCTCATGCTGACCAGGGCCAGGAAACAGATGGTCTTCCAGCCTGAGAGAAACTTCCAGGGTGTCGCCCTCCCCCAACTCCCCAGGCCCCTTCACGTTGGACCAGCTGGTCTCTCCTTCCTGATCAAAGTCAGAGCCGCAGCAATGGGGAAAGGAATGGGGTCAAGGGGAGATGGAAGCTGGGAAAGGTGGCCTGTGTTCTGGGCCCTCAGAAGCTCTGGGGGCCATCTCGTTCTCTTCCTTAGCCCCCCTACCTCTGGCCATCTCCCGCTCTGTCCTCTGCCCCTCCTCTGTGCCCTGCCTTAGCTCAGCCCTGTCATTTCAGGCCTGGACCAAACCCCAGCATCTCCTGGCTTCCCTCCAAGCCAGCCTCCAGAGCGAGCTTTCTAAGCCACTGAGCTTATCACATCATCCCTGATTCTGGGATAGAATTCAGATTTAAAAAAAATATAAGCTCTTCAGTCCAGAATTTGATGCCCTTCACAATTCTAGTCTTCTTATGCCCCTGCCCATGAAAACCCTCCCCTCTAGGCTGGCAAACCACTGGCTATTCCCTTAAAAGGCCATGTTCTCTCATACATCTATGCCTTTGCCTCAACTGGTTCTTCCACATGGAATGCCTTTCCACCTCCTGTGTGATTCAAATGCCTACCCATGCTTTAAAACTAAGATCAAGTGCCTCTTCCTCCAAGAAGTCTTCTCCGACCCCTCCCCCAGCTAAAGTTACATATCTTTTCTCTGAGTTCCACAGAATGTCTAGAGCGCATATTTCAGCTCTTGACTCTCTTCCACGGGACTGCAAGACACTTAAGGGCACAGGACATGGCACATAGCGAGTGATCAAAATATCTGGGAAATCCTTGGTTCTTCAACTTCAGATTCAAGCAATAGGGTCACTAGATCTGTTAGGATTTTCTTCCCTGGTTTCTAGGGAGATCACTTCCAGAGAAGCCCTCTCCAGTTTCGGCAAAGGGCATGCCTGCCCCAGGAATCAGAGAATTTGGGGATTGGGAGCCAATGTCTTTGACTGCAACTGCCAGGGGTAGAGCTGCTGGGCAAGGCACCAGGGCAGAGACCTGTGTGGACAGGTCCCTTGTCACCAGTGGGTATAGTTGCAAAATATCTTCTCATCCGTTTAATCCTCACAGCCACTTTGGGAGGGATTAAGGAGGACTCAGAAAGGATCTTGCTCAAGATGACATAGTAAATAAAAAAGCAAAGTCAGGGATCAAACTCAGGCTTTCAGTTTCCCTTCCATATACCCTATTGGGTTACCAGAGTTTCATTCAATTAAAACTTTCGATCATGCACACACATTCATTCATTCGGTCAACACAAATTGAGCACCTACTGTGTGCTAAGAACTGAGGCTACATCACTTAGCAAGCTGACCTAGTCATCCTCAAGAGTTCACAGTCCAGGGGAGATGGATGCACGATCAGGCAGTTATAACCCACTGTGACAAGTGCTGGGTTGAAGGACAACCTGAGAGAGGCCCCTACCTCAGGTAGAGGGTGGTCAGCAGAGGCTTCCTGGAAGAAGTCATGTTTGTAAGCTGAGCCTTGGAAGAAAAACAAGAGTTTTTCCAGGCTGGGGGCTGGAGTGGAGGTGGGGTACAGGGCAGGGTGTTCTAGGCAGAGAGAACATCAGGTAGGTACAAAAGCTCAGTCGTGAGAGACAGCATTGTGAGCTAAAATCTGTGACCTATGCAGAGTAGCTGTAGCCATGAAGCTTGTTCGGAGAAGTGACAAGAGAGGAAGCAGCAAAATCTCAAATGCCAGGGGATCTATAAGCAGTTTCCCTGTGCCCTGTGGGGAGAACTGGGCACTGAGAGGTGGGGTTGGGAAGAGGCCAGAAAGCTGCTGGTGACAACAAAACTGGGGGCTGGCACCAGGAACTGTTCCTGAGGGAACCTGTGTGGGGGTGAACTCTTTATGGCATAGAGGGAGAGGCAGAGTTGCCTAATGGTTAGAATGTGGGCCCTGCGGCCAGGCTGCCTGGGTTTGAATCCTGGTTCCCGTGCTTCCTGGCCGTGTGACCTTGAACTAATGACATACCTCCCTGGGTCTGTTTTCTCATCTATAAACTGGGCATAACAGGGCTATGGCAAGCTTAGGGCACTGCAAAGTGTCAGAAACCCTGCAAAGAAAGCAGATCCCTATGGTGCCAGAGCAATGATGATGATGAGAATGCTGTACTAAGTGCTTTCTTTGTGTCACGGCTTTAAAGAGCCCATTAGGAGCTTCCAACAACAGCCCCAGGAGGTGATGCTTCCAAAACGCCCATTCTACTGTTGAGGTAATAGGCTCAGCGCAGTGAGTGACTTGCCCAGGGCCACACACAGCCGCACGTGCCCTTCGCGCTTGCTGAGTGGCACGGGTTGGGTTGGGAGTGGGTGCCTGAGCACCACGTCCCTCCTGTAGGTACCTGCGCGCCATGTACCTGGGACTGCAGAGCCGCTGGCGTGGGGAGCGGCTGCGGCGCCACTTCTACTGGCGGATGCTGTTCGAGAGCGCCGACGTGAGCATGCTGCGCCTGCTGGAGACCTTCCTGCGCAGCGCGCCGCAGCTCGTGCTGCAGCTTAGCCTCTTGGTGCACCGAGGGGGCCAGCCCGACCTGCTGCCCGGTGAGCCCCGCTCCCTCCGCCCTCCCTGCGCCGGGCTCTGGGGATGCCCTGCTCCCCTAACCCCACCCCCAACCTGGGCTCACTCATCTTCAGTATTCAGTATTCTGACTGCCCCACGTGTCCACTCTCCCTGCTTCAGGACCCCCGGGGATGTCCTGTGCACCCCTCTGCGCTGCTCCACTCACTGTCAGGGTTTGGGAGGCCCCGCCCCTTCTACTCTCACCACCCTCCAGGCGTCTGGAGAGCCCCCACTCTCCCCTGCAATGGCCCACTTACCTTCAGTGTCCAGGCCCCTCCACCTCTTGCTTCCTTTCAGGCCTCCTGGGCCATCCCGCCCTCCCATCCTCCTTTCCCCATTGTCAGGGCAGACCAGACCCCATTTCTGCCAAGTCCAAAGAGACCCTTGACCCCATCACCACACCTCAGACCCTCTCCTGCCTGCTTCATTCCCCAAACTGTCCTGATCTCAGCCTGTCTCTCCTGCCTCACAGACCTGCCCAATCACCATCAGTTTCCAGAGAGCCTGTCATCCACTCTTTTGCTGCTCGTCAGCCCTCTGGGGACCCCTCCCAGGCCTAGTCTTGGTCCCCATGCACACAGCCCCAACTCAACTACGACAGACCAGGCCAACCCCTTCCATGTCAGAGAAAACCCTTGAGCTCCCCGTGCTCCTCCTATCCAGACTCTGCCCAGTCCTCAGTGTTCTGAAAGACTCTGTCACCACCTACAGGTCCCCTGGGGGATCCTTTGCCCCAGTCAAAACTTTTCCCACCCTGGATTTTCTTCCCATCCCCTCAGCTGTGCTCAGCGTGGATATCCTTCTCCACACCCCAACCTCATCCTGGCGACCTATAACTTCTAATAGTCCCCTCCTGGCTCCTCCATGCCCTAACTGTGACCCCCCTTCACCTCTTTTTCCACTCCCAGAGTCCTAGACCCTAATTTCCTACCCTCCCACCAAGACCCCTGAGCCCTAATAGCCCCGTACTAGAGACCCAGATCTGACTCTTATATGGAGACCCAAATCACTCACCTTTCTTCTCCCTTTCTGCTCCCACCCTGAAAAAGTACCCAGCTCCATCCACTCTTACTCCCCCATCATTGCTCTTGAAGATCACCCGCCCATACCTTCCCCTCACCCTGCCTGATTTACAGATCCTTCCCTCGCACCTCCTGAGAACCCAGCTCCTGACCCGGAACCCTCCCCTCTACCCAGACCCCGACCCAGACCTGCCCCTAACCCAGCCTGCCCCACCTCCACCCTGTCTCCACAGCCCTCTCCACTTCTGCCTCACTCGTGTCCCTGGCCTGGACACTGGCCTCCTACCAGAAGGTGCTGCGGGACTCACGTGATGACAAGCGGCCGCTGTCTTACAAGGGTGCCGTGGCCCAGGTGCTGTGGCACCTGTTTACCATCGCAGCCCGCAGCCTGGCCTTCGCACTCTTCGCCAGCGTCTACAAGCTCTACTTTGGCATCTTCATTGTGGCCCATTGGTGCATCATGACCTTCTGGGTCATCCAGGGTGAGACGGACTTCTGCATGTCCAAGTGGGAAGAGATCATCTACAACATGGTGGTGGGCATCATCTACATCTTCTGCTGGTTCAACGTCAAGGAGGGTCGTAGCCGCCGCCGCATGACCCTCTACTACTGCATCGTCCTGCTGGAGAACGCAGCACTCACGGGCTTCTGGTACTCCAGCCGTAACTTCTCCACCGACTTCCACTCGCTCATCCTGGTCTGTGTGGTGGCCTCCAGCTTTGCACTGGGCATATTCTTCATGTGTGTCTACTACTGCCTCCTGCACCCCAATGGGCCCATGCTGGGGCCCCAGGCACCTGGATGCATCTGCCCTGAGGCCCAGGAGCCCTGTGGCCCACCAGCTGACGCTGTCACAAGTCCCCCAAGGTCCCTTCCAAGGACTACAGGCGCTGAGCGGGATGGGGCCTCCATGGGAGCTGAGCGTGCAGGGACCCCCACGCCACCTGTCTTCCAGGTGAGGCCTGGCTTGCCTCCCGCACCAGTGACCCGCACCTTTCGGACAGAGGGGCCTGTCATTCGGATTGACCTGCCTCGTAAGAAGTACCCCGCGTGGGATGCTCATTTTATTGACCGCCGGCTCCGGAAGACTATTCTGGCGCTGGAGTACTCCTCACCTGTCACACCCCGGTTGCAGTACCGGAGCGTGGGGACACCCCAGGAGCTGCTGGAGTATGAGACCACGGTGTAGGCCACCGTCTCCCTCCAAAAATGGATGGGCTTGGCTGGCCTCATATCGACCACAGTGTTGAGCCTGGAATTTCAGGGCCACCAGGCTAAAGGGGAGTGGATCTATTGGTCCAAGGGTAGAGTGGCCCCATCATTGGGTTCTTTCAGGGGAGGGGGCAGCCTTGTGGAGGCCCCAGCCCTAGGCCTTGTTTTCAGCCCTGTGGCCCATTTCCTATACCCCCTCGAACCAGGGTCCGGGGAATCAACTGGTGCTACACTTTTCATGAGCTGCCCCATTTTCATGAAGGCCTCCATACCACCTCTGGTGCTGGGGGCCTCATACCCTCTTCTCTGCCTGCAGTTGCCCATGCGTCACCCCTGGTGGACCCCTCAGAGAAAGAACACTGTCTGGGGCCCTGTGCTCGTGAGGCGGTGTTAGGAGTGGGCTCTGTGGTGAGAGGTCTCTGAGGATGGAGGAGGCTGTGGAAGATGTGGGGTGAGGTGAGAGCATACATAGACAAGGTGGGTACAGTTCCCGTGGGGTCCAAGTTCTGGAACCTTGGCAAGAGAGGGATTAAAGGAGGGAGTTAGAGTAGGATGGGGAGTTGGGGGGTGGGGGGCTGACAGTGCTGGGGCTGGACAGGAGGAAGAACCCTGAGACATCTGAGGGGTTCAGGCTAGCCAAAGCATGAAGGGGTAGCAGATTTGGGGAAGGGGAACCCTCGATCCGGAGCATAGAATATGTTCCCCAAGTAAACTTCAAAGACACTCTTTGTTGTGGGCTCTGTTATGGATGAGGTCCCAGACACCTCAGGTGAAATGTTTCCAGGAGCCTTTCTTTGTTCTAGATGAGCATCTAGAACATTTCTTCTAGGAAAAAATCTTGAACACAACAGAAAATACGTCTAGGAAGATACTCTGGACTCAATTATAGATAAGGTTCTAGCACATTTAGCAGAGGAACTGTTCTAGAGAGACATTCTTAGTTCTGGATTAAGTTCTAGAACACTTAGCTGAGAAAATATCCTAGGAAGTCGCTGATTTGGATTCTGTTATGAGGGTGAATGCACTGGAGCCCAGCTGCTATGCTCTGGGGGGTTCTCACTCCTGCCATGGTGGTGGTGGAGGGGCCTCTAGAAATATTCTAGAAATAGGTACTCCAGTTCTAGACATGGGGTTCATAGGCGTTCTGTGCCCCTTTCCACTTTGGTCCTCACCCCTCTTCCCAAGAGGAAATTGTCCTCAGAACCCCCAATACATTTCAACTGCCAACGGGTTTCCAGCTAGAAAAAATGAGCTCTAGGAATGTGACATAAATCTTGGCTCTCAGCCACCCTGAAGATGTCATTCCCTGGGGCAGCAGCTGGAAAAGTGCTTTGTTTTGCCCAAACCTTCTAGGACTTGTGGTTCATTCCCATGGCCCAAAACATCCCAGGGTACCCATGAGACCACTCGCCCAGGGCCCCTCCTCTCCACCTGGATAGGGTACGGGAGTAGGCAGTAGGAGTAGGCAGTTCTGTAGGGTAAGGGGACAAAGCCTTTAAGCAGGGCTTAGAACACCCCCCACCATATCCCTACTCCTCCATGCCAGCTAAAGTGCATTCACTACAAAGGCACAGCAGAGGATGTTAAGGACAGATGCAGACCTGGGCTGGGGGTGAGGTGGACCATGAGAATCCTAGACTATGCAAATTAGAGGGGCACTTAGTGCTCTCTGGTTCAGCTTCTTTTGAGTTATAGATGGGAAATTGAGGCCCAGAGTGGCATCTAATCTCACAAAGTCCCAGACTCCTGGCTGCCCCATCAGGTAGTGATAGGTGGTAGTGAGTTTGCTGAGGATATGGGGAGAGGGCCACACTCAGGGTGCAGGGTGACCCCGAAGGCAGAGGGGATAGGACCACACACATACACTTATACATATAAGCACACATCACACCCAGGCCACAAGTCACCTCACCCACCCCGGCACACAGGCCAAGATGGTGTGCGCATCCCTCCCACCAATGCACAAAGAATTTTTTTTCCCTCTCCTATTTCCCTGATCCCTAAGAAGCCTCAGGAACCAGGCCTCAAGGTGAAGGATGGTGGGGGAAGCCCAAAGCTGACCCAGACCCCCTCTGGTGCATTCACCCATCCTCTTTGTCCTCTGCCCATATCATCTTTGGAGGCCAAATTCTATGGCCAGTTACACACATGTTGAAGCCCTTTGTTAGATGGGAGTATTGAGGTTGTGGACCCAGATCCACCTGACTATTTCTCTAGGGCTGATCGTTCCAGGAGTTTTCACCCCACGTTGTTTCACTTAAATTTTACCTTATTTGAAACATTCCTGCAAAAGAGATGTTATCAACCCATCTTACAGAGGGTCACCCTTGACAAGTTATTTTATTCCCCAGTCTCCTGGGATGGCCCATCTGGCTGCCCCGTTCTCTTCAGTTCTAGACTTCTGGTTCGTCCCCATTCTCTCTGAAAGGAAGAGTTAAAAATATCTTCCCTGGGAGCTGGGAGTCCTTAGTGTTCCAGGAGACACCCAGAGAACCAGGAAATAGTACTGAGCTGGCCGTGCTGAGTGGCTTGAGGTTCTCAGGGAAGCCATCACCACATTTTTAGACCTTATTCCATCCCCACCCCCCACATAAAACCTTATCAATCATAAAACCTTCCCTCGGAACCTCTGCCTGCAAGGACATGAGAGCAACAGAAATGACCCTCAGAGGGAGCTGCAGGCACCTCTTCCTGCTTCTTACCTTCAGGAAAGAGCTTGTCTCCTTAAGGACTCTCCCCCACACATCCCCGGGAGCTCAGAATCTCACCCTCCCAGGCCTGAGGTTCTTCTCCCCACCAGCCTGTCCTCCACTTCATCTTGTCCCTGCCAGTCCCCTCGTTCCACTGGGATAGAGAAGTCAGAGTGGGGAAGGGCACCATCCCATTTGAACTGTTATTTTGTTTTCATTTCTGTGACACAATCTACCTCAGCGGGTCTCTTCCTCACCAGAAATGGACCCCCTGGATTCCTGATTCCTGCTCCCTATTCCCGGTCCCCTACCCCAGCCTGGGTGCTCAGTCCTTTCCAGAATCCTTACAGAGTCCTTCAGTGAGAGAAGGTTCCAGAACCACAACCCAGCGGGGTTCTTGGCGTCCCCTAAGCCAACTGTCCTCCAAGTCCACCATAAAGGAGAAATGCAGAGGCCCGGAGAGGGCCAGGGACTTGCCCAAGATCACACAGGAAGTCAATGGCAGAGTTAGGCTTCTTCTGGAGATGAGAGACAGTTGGGTCTGTCTTAACTTTGCCAGGACCAGAAGAGAACAAGATACTCTGGGTACCCAATGTGCCAGGCCCTGCCTTGCCCTCAGTATCCTCATCCCCAGGAGACCGATGTCCCCATTCCTATGGCAGACTTCTGCCTCCTGGTTTTCTTGAACTGATCCCCCAGGCTACTGACTGTGTCCCCCAAACTTCTCCAGGCACCACACACCCCTCATCGCCCCTCCACGCACTGATGTACCACGTGCCTTGTAACTGTCATCCCTGGTTGAACAGCACACACCTCCACCCCTCCCCAACAAGGGGCTCCCCAACAATGAAGGCTTTATTGGTTCCCTCTTCTCATCCACTTCATCCCAGTGTCTCCCTCAAATCTGCCTTACCCCTTCCAACACTTGTGACCCACAGAGGTGTGTGTCACCCCTAAGAGTTGGGGTAAACAGAGCAGGGAGGGCAAGGCCTGGGTAATGTCCAGGTCTCAGGGTGAGAGCCAAGGGGGCTGGGAGTATCCAGGGAAGGTCTTGCCTGGCAGCTCCAGTGCCCTCCTAAGGGCCAAAGTACCACAGGTCCTTCCCTTAGAGTTCACCTGAGCTTGGAGTTGAAAGAAACCTCAGGCAGTGGGAAGTTTTCTGGGGCAGGTGCATGGGTTGCAAATTCAGAAGCATTCAGGTAATGAAATGGAGGTGCTAGATCAGCGGTCCCCAACCTTTTTGGCACCAGGGACCAGTGCTCCTATGAGAATCTATGCCTGATGATCTGAGGTGGAGCTGAGGCAGTGATGCTAGTGCTGGGGAGCAGCTGCAAATACAGATGAAGTTGCGCTCACCTCCTGCTGTGTGTCCCAGTTCTTAACAGGCCATGGACCAGTTCCAGACCCCTGTGCTAGATGATAGGGAGTGGTGAGGACTCTGGCAAATAGGAGAGTACATGCCCTGCCTATCGGCACTAAAATTCAAATTTTTGAAAAACCCTGTGCTGACCAAACTAAACAGTCATATTTGGGCCATGAGTCTACCAGTTTGAAAACTCTGGTTCAAAATGAGAAGGTTCTTGGAAGCCCTGCAGTCTGGACACCCCCTCGGGGAAGTCAAGGACAGAGGCCTTGGTTTCCTCCGAGACTTTTCTAGTTCAACCCTAACTCCCCAGCACCTGGCCACCTGAGAGCTAGTCCCGCTGTCTTCTCAGTTGAAAAGGGAAGGGAGGTCTGGGTGTCCCAGGATTCCTGATTTGGGAACCACTATCTGATAAGGGCTACAGGCCCCTCCAGTGCCTGTGGGGGCTAGTTTAGGTGCTGGGTCTTCTCTAGTTTGGGACCTGGTTAGGAGGGACATGCATTGAGTGGGGGACAGTCCAGGTACAGGATGAGGACTGAAAGCCAGAACCCAACTGCCCCCATCCTGTGCTGGCCCCTGCTACCCTTTAGCACTTGTCTCCTTTCCAGATAGAGCTAGAGATAGGGCCTGGGGCGGGGTGGGGGAGCCATCAATATTTCTGTACTAATGTGCTTTGTGATGTCTCAATGAAAGGGACTGAGCGAGTGCCAAGCCATGTGGCAGCGGTGGGGATGGGAGCTGAGTATGTCCTTCCCAACCAGAGGAGCTTCTGAGACTCGGGCTGGAGGGAAAAGGGGACCGTATGTGCTATTCTGTTTGGGAAGAAACTAGGACATTCCTGGGGTTTTGGTTGCTGTGTGCAGGTAGAGGCAAGGGGAGGAAGAGCAGGAAATTGTGAAAGCGGGAGAGGAAGGCCCAGTCTGGGATGGCCTGGTTCCTGGAGGCAGAAAACTCCCCAGGGGGGCAGGGGTGGTACCCTGGTGCCCTGTCCTAGCTCCTCCTCAAACAGAAAGGCATATACAGTCCCTTTTCCCTCCACCCTTCCCTTCTCGCTGCAAGGAGGGGCTGCCCTCTCCCCAGCAATCCTGGCCTTTATTCTATGCACAATCCTTGTAAGGGCACCCACAGGCCAGGCTGAAGAGGTGGGGGCCTTCTCTTGTCAAAGAAGACAACAGAATATAGGCATTCCAGGTACCCAGCTTCATCGGAATCTGCTCATCTGTCTCTATTTCAATATTCTATGGTCCTAGTAGGTGCTAGAAGCGGTCCCCAACCTTTTTGGCACCAGGGACCAGTGCTCCTATGAGAATCTATGCCTGATGATCTGAGGTGGAGCTGAGGCGGTGATGCTAGTGCTGGGGAGCAGCTGCAAATACAGATGAAGTTGCGCTCACCTCCTGCTGTGTGTCCCAGTTCTTAACAGGCCATGGACCAGTTCCAGACCCCTGTGCTAGATGATAGGGAGTGGTGAGGACTCTGGCAAATAGGAGAGTACATGCCCTGCCTATCGGCACTAAAATTCAAATTTTTGAAAAACCCTGTGCTGACCAAACTAAACAGTCATATTTGGGCCATGAGTCTACCAGTTTGAAAACTCTGGTTCAAAATGAGAAGGTTCTTGGAAGCCCTGCAGTCTGGACACCCCCTCGGGGAAGTCAAGGACAGAGGCCCTGGTTTCCTCCGAGACTTTTCTAGTTCAACCCTAACTCCCCAGCACCTGGCCACCTGAGAGCTAGTCCCGCTGTCTTCTCAGTTGAAAAGGGAAGGGAGGTCTGGGTGTCCCAGGATTCCTGATTTGGGAACCACTATCTGATAAGGGCTACAGGCCCCTCCAGTGCCTGTGGGGGCTAGTTTAGGTGCTGGGTCTTCTCTAGTTTGGGACCTGGTTAGGAGGGACATGCATTGAGTGGGGGACAGTCCAGGTACAGGATGAGGACTGAAAGCCAGAACCCAACTGCCCCCATCCTGTGCTGGCCCCTGCTACCCTTTAGCACTTGTCTCCTTTCCAGATAGAGCTAGAGATAGGGCCTGGGGCGGGGTGGGGGAGCCATCAATATTTCTGTACTAATGTGCTTTGTGATGTCTCAATGAAAGGGACTGAGCGAGTGCCAAGCCATGTGGCAGCGGTGGGGATGGGAGCTGAGTATGTCCTTCCCAACCAGAGGAGCTTCTGAGACTCGGGCTGGAGGGAAAAGGGGACCGTATGTGCTATTCTGTTTGGGAAGAAACTAGGACATTCCTGGGGTTTTGGTTGCTGTGTGCAGGTAGAGGCAAGGGGAGGAAGAGCAGGAAATTGTGAAAGCGGGAGAGGAAGGCCCAGTCTGGGATGGCCTGGTTCCTGGAGGCAGAAAACTCCCCAGGGGGGCAGGGGTGGTACCCTGGTGCCCTGTCCTAGCTCCTCCTCAAACAGAAAGGCATATACAGTCCCTTTTCCCTCCACCCTTCCCTTCTCGCTGCAAGGAGGGGCTGCCCTCTCCCCAGCAATCCTGGCCTTTATTCTATGCACAATCCTTGTAAGGGCACCCACAGGCCAGGCTGAAGAGGTGGGGGCCCAGGAGCACCTGCAATAATCCCAGAGTGGAGAGTAGGGGGTGAGAAAGGCACCAGGTAGGACAAGGATATTCCTCGATCTCCCTCTCGCCCAAACCCCAGAATCCAAACCAGGCCTATGTCTACTGGGCTACATCACCACATTTGGAGGGGCCTCGTAAACTGAGCCCCGAACCTCTTGGTTTTCTGAACTGGTCATAAATAGCTGGAAAAGACCCAAACAATTCCTAGAGCCTGAGGATCCTAGAGTTTGGGAGAGTTTCTCCCAAATAAGCCTCAATTCTTAAAGAATAATTAATTTTCCCATATTAAATTGACTCAAGCTGAGCTTCTGATTGCAGATAAATGCTGCCAAGGCCTCGAGTTAGCTTCCAGGGCTTGAGAGCAGGGGAATATTTGTGTTCTTATTGGAGTGTTTATACAATTCTCAAGAGCACTCCTGGGCCCCCATTCCTCCCTTTGAAACCCTCAGGGCCTGGGACCCCAAGGTGGGAATTGGCGTTTTAATCACCCAGTGCCCTGTTTCAGTGAAGGGAAAGGCCCAGAGAGCCCAAGGTCACACAGTGAGTTGGTGGCAAGGTGGGACCAGAGGGTGCCCGGGGAGCACCCCCAGTCCTGATAGTCCCCCACTTCACTCTAGCCCCCCCACTCCAGGAACCATTAGCCATGGTTGAGGGGTCGATTTCCCTCCCTCAGCACAATTCCAGGTGATTCTCCTCTCCAGGTTCTCTCTTCCCTCACTAATCGGGCCCCACCCCTGCCCATTTTAGTTTCCCATTCCAGTCCCACCTCCTGGTATTACTACATCAGTGCCATCCTCAGTCCCCCACCCCCACTCACCCCTCTGCGCTTCCCCTAGGAGGGGGAGGGGGCCCCAAGCTGGGGCTTCTGTACTGAGACTCTTTTGTACACCACGAACTTTTTGTATATTTTTAATTTTGCTGCGACATGAGATATTAAAAGTCATTTCAGTACCTGCTGTTTGTGTCCTATTGTTTTGGCTGTACTGGCCAGAGGAAGGAGAGAAAGAAGGAGGGAGCTGGCAGGAAGGACATCCTTTGCCCGCAGTCCCTGTGGCTCTTTTAAGAGACAAAGATATTTAGCAGGGGGAGGCCAGGACATTTCACAAAGCTCCCTGTTGATTGGACAAAGCTTCAATTAATCAGAATCTTGCTGTCAAAGGTTTCAGGGATTATCTCCAAACTCTTATTTTTATAGATAAGGAAAACAAGAGAGATGGGGTAGGTGCAGACTTGCCAGAGGTCAGAGAATGAGTCCACGACAAAATCAGGACCCAGACTGAAGTTCCTAAGGCCACTAAAGCAAGTATTTATTGAGTATCTACTATATATGCCAGGCACTTTTCCGGGCACAGTGAAGAGAAAGATATATGGAGTTTCCATTCTAGAGGGTTTTGCCCTTAAATATTCTCTCTGCCTTAGGGGGCTTCAACCCTCTAATCCAGAGATTCTCAAACTTCAAAGTGCAAAGAAACATTTTGGGTAAAATGAGTTTGTTTTACATGCAGATTTCCATCTCCATAGCCAGTGGGTGGATAGAGCATGCATGGGAATCTGCATTTATAAAATTCTGGTGCAAGCGGTCTGAGGACCTCACTTTTAGGACCACTGTTTTAATGCATCCTCTCACAAATCTTATCCTGACATTTCCTTGCTTTAGCACCTCCCCAGGGCCTTCAGGATAAAAGTTTAACCTTTTTCTCTGATGAGATTTCATAGTCTGAGCCCAAATTACCTCTTGAGTTTCATCTCCAACATTATGCTGCCCAAGTCCTCACAGCCTCTCCAAACCACTCATCTCGTTTCTATGAGACTCTCCTGGTTGTCACCCAATGGCCTTTCTCACCATTCTTTCATGCAT
The DNA here is from genome assembly GCF_000325575.1 of Pteropus alecto. Lineage (NCBI taxonomy): Eukaryota > Metazoa > Chordata > Mammalia > Chiroptera > Pteropodidae > Pteropus > Pteropus alecto. Next base: position 19,127,343 of record NW_006442491.1, read on the forward strand.
ATAGAGCTCATTTCCTAGGCGCCTCATCCCAAGTGTTCAGGAAATATAGCCTCCTACCTGGTCCCAAGTAGCACGTCACCACTGAACTAAAACTGATTCTCGAAGTGTGGTCCCCAGAACAAGCTGTACCAGGGAATTTGTTAGAAATGCTAATTATCGGGCTCCACCCCAAACCTACAGAAGCAGCCACTGTTGCATGGGGAGTAGCATGTTTTTATAAGCCTTCCAGGTGATTTTGATGCACAACTAAGTTTGAGAACCATTGGTGCAAGATAATTCCCATGACTGAGGATTGGTGAGATTGCTGTGAGGCAGAAACTGTTATGTGTCCCCTAGTATCCATGTCTCCCCCTTTTTTTTCTGGCTTATATACAACAGAAATTTATTTCTCACAGTTATGGAGGCTGGAAGTCCAAGATCAGGGTGACAAAATTGTTGAGTTCTAGTCAGAGCCCTCTTTCCGGTCATAGGCTGCTGACTTCTCATTGTATCCTCACATAGCAGAGAGCAGAGTCCCTTTTTCTTTTCTTTTTTTCTTTTTTCTTTTTTTTAGGTGAGGCAACCCTTGGTTGACCTCACAGACTGCAAGGACCTTGTCAGCTTACAATCCCTTAATTTTTTATTTTTTATTTTTTACGCCTATAGCACCTGGTCTTCCTAGGTGGTCTCCCATCCAAGTACTTACCAGGCCCAACCCTGCTTAGCTTCCTAGATCAGACAGGATCGGGCTTGTTCAGGGTAGCATGACCGCAGACAGAGTCCCCTTTTCCCATACAGGAATTTTTAGCTGGGCACATATCCACCCAAAATAGAAGACTGCATTTCCCAGCCTCCTTTGCAATAGGTATTGCCATGGAAACAAGTTCTGGCCAATGGGATATGAGCAGTAGAACTTTGTTCTAACTTCCAGATCATCCCTTTAAAATGAGGGGATGTGCTCTCCTCTGGCTGTTTACCCTTCCTGCTGGCTGGACTACAGCTGTGTAGAGAGCCATCTTGAAGTTGAAAGCAAAACCCTAGTATGGTGGAGCAACAAGACAGGAAGCCCCTGGGTCCTGCATACACAGAGCTCCAATACCTGCCCTGGACTACTTATGTGATAGAAGAGACAAACTTCTATATGTCTAAGCCACTATTATTTAGGTCTTAGTTACGGCCAAGATATATTCTGGCTAATATATTTGGCCCCTAGATTCCTAAGAGAAGTCTTCTGAAGACTCCCTGGGAAAGGTTTTCCTTCATAATAAAAAGATACACAAGAAGGGGAAACCCTTGACTTCATCAAGGGCTGATGGCATCAAAAGCAGGATAATGTGTGTGTATTACTCCTGAAGCTGCAACAGCCATCTTGCCAGCTGTATGAGTTTTCTAGGGCTGCTGTAGCGAAATACCACAGATTGGGTGACTTAAGCAACAGAAATTTATTTTCTCACAATTCTGGAGGCTAGAAATTCAAGATCAAGGTGTCAGCAGGATTGGTTTGTTCTGAGGCCTCTCCCCTCGGCTTGCAGATGGCGGCCTTCTCACAGTGTCCTCGCATGGTCTTTCTTCTGTGTGCGTACACCCCGGTGTCTCTCTGTGTGTCTGAATTTCCTCTTCTTATAACGACATCAGTCAGATTAGATTAGCAGCCACTCTTCAGCCTCATTTTCACTTATCTCCAAAAACAGCCACATTCTGAGGTACTGAGTCTTAGTGCTTCGGCATATAAATTTTGGGAGACACCATTCAGCCCATAATACCAGCAAAGCAGAAAATATAAGAAAGTTGATGCCATTTTTGAGCTGCTCAATTAACGAGCTCTGAAATCACTTACGATTAGACTTCTTAAGAGATAATAAATTTTTCTTATTGTCTAAGCCACCTTTGATCGGGTCGTCTATTCTTGGCAGCCAAATCATTGCAACTCAGGTATTCTGTGTGTTTGCTCGAGCTGTTTCCTCTGCCTAGAGTGACCTTCCTTCCATACGCTCTTTAAAGCTTGATTTGAATTCCATGAGCTTGGGGAGTGGCTCCTGATTCTACCTTCCCCAAACTAGTCGCTTGCTTTACATCAGAGTTCTTTGCCTATGTGTCTCTCTCTCTAACCAGGTCAGGGTCAGCATACGCACTGTGTACCAGCTGCCACATTCCCCGCTCCTGTCCCATGGCAGGCATTGATAATCAATCCCTTTTTCATGCTGAGAGTTGGCTGGTGTTTATAATCCTCTACACAGAGCTCCAAGCAGCCCCTGCCAATCAACTGGAGATGGCTCAAAAGAAATGAATCCTATTTGCCACAACTGTTAAGTCTTTGAGAGCAGAGACTTTGTTTTATTCATCTCTTTTATGATTCACAAGCTAATTTTAATAATAAATGCTACCATCATATGTTTCTCTTTTCATTTAATCCCTGCAGCAGCATTCAGAGGCAAGCACCATTATTATTCTGCGTTTGACACATAAAAACTCTGGGCTCCAAGAGATGAGCTACTTGTTCAAGGTCATACACTTTTGAACCTAGGTTCACCAGTCTCCACCCACTTCCATGGACATTTATTAACCACTTGATCTGTTCGTGGCCCTGGGATGGGTACTGCAGAGGATACAGATAGTTTGGTGTTTCTAGTGGCACTCAGAACATTTCTGATATTTGAGAGTCCCAGCAGTTCAGTGATGTTTGGAGTTAGTCCAGGAATAATATACGTCTGCGTTTTACAGATTGGGAAATTGAGGCTCAGAAAGAGAAAGAGACTTGCAAAAGCTAGTCATGGATGTGCCAGAGCAAGAGAGCACCTTTCATTCCCTGCTGCCAGGGAATGAAATTCCCTGAGGGTGAGAATTCAGGGCTTGCTCAAGGAGTTAAATGGGAGTATTAATGTCAGGAGCGGTCAGAGATTGGGTCACACACCCTGGCCTCTTCCTGTTGGCTGGATGCTTGATGGAGAGCTCCCTTCCTGCTGCTAGGATGTGACTGGCAGGATATAGAGGAACAGGAGGAAGTGGCTGTGTGGGCTTACACTAAGCAGGCTGGACAATTCGCCCTCCCCCAGAAAAAGGGAGGGAGGTAAGAAGGAAAGGCTGGTGGTTGGGATTCTCCTGTGGCCTTCATACCCAGAGGCAGTGGGAGCTCTGACCCTTGCTCCAACGAGCATCGACCTGGCACATCCATAAGTTCAGAAAATACAGTCTTATGCATTGGCCCCTGCATTTCACAATTTCCAACCACTTTCTCATCTTGATCTTGATGCCTGATGTCTCTCTTGCTGTACCTCTAACTGTAGGGCAGGGCTTTGGGGTTATTGTTCCCATTGGAAAGACGAAGAAAGCTGAAGCCCAAAGAGGTTATGATAAGTAACTTGCCCTGGATCATACAGCAAATCGGTTCCAGAGCTTGCGTCTCTGGAACCAGGTGTTATGGCAAGGAGAGGTTGGGTCAATCAGAACCTTTCCAATTGTCCTGGGTGGGCCACGCAAGTGCATTGGTCCTATAGTTAAGGACTAGGCTTCAGATCCAGACCCGGCAGCAATCCCAGATGCTCCTCTTATTCACAGTGTGACCCCCTTGGGTCAGCCTCTGCAGATGAGCCTGTTTTTAAAATCTGTACAATGGGTATAATAACGGCACCTCAATGTTATGAGGACTAAATGAAATGAAATATATCAAGTGTTAAGCACAGAACTACAAAGGGAGCCTTGCCACCCTAATATTCTCCCAAGAGACAGTAAAACTGCCCAGGACACAGACACATAACTAAGTAAATAGTTAGTACTTACTGAGCACTTCATATGTGTCAGGAACTCTTCTAAGTGCATTTAATCCTTACAAGGTCACTACGAGGTCAGATTGGTATTATGTCCATTTTATAGAGGAAATTGAGGCACAAGAGATTAAGGGACTTGCCCAAGGTCATAATCCTAGTAAGTGGCGAAGTCAAGATTCAAACTCAGGCAACCTATCTCCAAAGCCCATACATACTGCCTCCCTTAATAGAAATGATTAATTTTTTAAATCACAACTTGCTTGGACACAGTATTATATAGTTTATGAAGCACCTTCCCACCCACTCTTTCATTTAGTTCTCACCACAGCAACCCAGAGAGGGTTGGAAACATTGGAAGCAATGTTTACTTCCAATTCAGAGTGTGCGGGGGACAGAGAACTGAGGCTGTGAAAGGGGTAACTGACTAACTGACTTGCCTTGCCAAAGTCACACAGCAAGGTCAGTGGCAGAAGTAGGGGTGGAGTTCGGAATTTTCGGACTCCAAATTTTCTGACTCCAACCTTACTCAACTCCCAAGCCCTCTCAACAGCAAGCCTCTGGCTTGTTCCTCCCCAGGTCAGTTGCTCTGGCTAAGTTAGGGTTCCAAGGCTGTGTCCAGCCCCCTCCACCTCTGCTCACTATCAGACAGGAGAGGCAGGAACTCCAGGGCTGGTGGAGTTTCCGATCAGGCGATCAGGCAGGAAAAAGAACAAAGGAACTGCGTGGGGGGAGAGGGCCGAGAGGGTGGAGAGGGTGGCCAGTAGGGTGGCAGGAGTAGAAGGGACGATTCACCATGGAATATGAAGTCAAGAAAGGGAAAAAGGTACGTGGGAGGTTGGGAGGGATGCAGGGCACAGAAATGTCCCCAGTGCTGGGGAAGTGGGAAACTTGGGGTGGGGGCGATGGGCAGTGAGGGATGTAAGTACGGCCTTTCTTCTCATTTGGAAAGGCCTTCCTCCCTATCCTTGGGCAGCCAGACATTTAGGCTTCAAACTTACTAACTAACCTGTCCTCCCTGCTCTCGGCGGCCTCTGTCTAACCTTAACCACCCTCCACCCCGCTACAATGCCCCAGCCCGCCCCCCACTCCGCCGCCACCGGAATGTACAGGCAGACAGGAACCTTCTAGGGAAACCCAGCCGAACAGATTCATTTGGGAGATAGTCCCAACCTCCCTCCCTGGGGTTCCTGGGGGTTCCTTCCTGTAGCTTCTCAGATGAAGGAGCAGACATCCAACAGATCCATCCCCCTGCTCTCTACCTTCCCCGACAAAAGGACCTCAGCTATAAGGCTGCCTATTCAGGCTTCAGACACATACCTCCTCCCCTACTGGGTTCCCGTCTGGTCTGCCCCTCCCCATCCTTATACCAGGGCCCGCTCCTCAGGCCTCAGCCTAGGAATCATCTCCCGCACCCCTTAGGTCCCCACCCTTTCCCAACACTAAGACATGTGCTCCCGTGGTTCTCTGTTTCTCTGATTGTCTTTGCAGTTCAGGGAGCCTCTCGGATTCCAACTCCCACCCTCATCCCCACCAAGCCCTCTTCCCCCAGGGATACCTAGGTCAGGCTGTTCCAAAAGCTCCCATGTGAATCATGAGGGCTCAGAAGGGAGTCAAGATGGACGTGCTTGTTTTCTCTGGATTCATTCTTTCTATAGATATTTATTGAGCACCTATTATGTGCCAGGTACTATGCCAGATGCTGGTGTTGTTGCAGTGGCAAACAAAGTCAGACGAGGTCCCTGCTTCCTTCCTGGAGCTCACAGTCTAGTGGGGGAGATACTATTAATTTTTTTTTAAACAAAGCAATTAATACAACACTGCATAAAATGCTCCCTACTCAGTGCTAGATAATAGGGAACCCAGCCGTAGACTGGTCATTTTGAGCTGAGATCTGACAGATGGAAGGAAAGGGGGTAGGGAAGACTGTTTCAGGCAGAGGAACAGCATGTGCAAAAGCTCCATGGTGGGAACGAACAGCAAGGAAGAAGGACTGAAAGATGTCCCAGTAGCTGGAGGGAAGGAGTGAAACGCAGTGTGGCATGAGGCTGGAGAGGTGAGCAGGGCTGGACCATTCAGGGCCACAGACAATAGTTACCTCCCTACTCCACTCACACATATACACACACTCACATACACAGCTCCATAGCTGGCAGTCAAGGTCTCTATGACATGTTCATCTCATAATTCAGCCACAAGACTACACACAGCTTCTCCAGGCTCATGCTCATCTGGTCCTTAAAGCCTCCAGGGTTTTGCACACGCTGTGCCCTCTGACTGGAATGCCTTTCCAAGGAGATTATTTGTTCTCATTTCTCAGACTTTCCATATACCCCATCCAGGCTCCATGATATTGGTTTTAAAACTTGAGCTAGGCATGCATCATAATCACCTGATAGCTTGTTAAATCACAGATCTTTGGGTCTTACCCGGGGTTCTGATCCACTAGGACTGGGATAGAGTGCGAGAATGTGTATTTCTCTCTAGTTGCTGCTGCTGCTGCTTGTCATCCAAAAACCACACACTGAGAAGTGCTGCTCCAGAGTAGTGCTCAAACTCTTCTGTGAGAATTAGATTCTGTTAGGCTGGGCTGGAGCCCTAGGATTTACACCTTTAACCTTGTTCCAGGCCATTTTTATGCAGATGCCTACTGAATTATACTTAAATGAACTTTTAAACTATTTCTAATTTTTAGGAAAGCACAGAGAAGAACTTCAGAAATATCTAGGTTCCCACCACTCAGTCACAAGGATTCTTAATATTTTTCTGCATTTGCCCCAACCTGAACCTTGACAGGGCATCCACCCTCATCTGGGTGTTTAGAATGGAGGTTTTGGAGCCAGACTGCCCAGTGTAGACTATTGGTTTTACCATGATTAGCTGGAGACCTTATCAGCTAGTTCTCTCTCTGAGGCTTAGTCTCTCCGTCTGTAAAATGGGGATTATGGAGGTACCTCTTCTGTAGTTTTTGTGAGAATTAAGTTAGGTAATGTAAGTAAAATCTAAGAATGGTAAGTGCTCCACAAAGTCGGTCACTGTTATCCATGTTATTCCCCCACCCTCCTCAGGGCTTCGTTTCCCCCATCCGGAGGCTGGTGTTCCCCAAGGCCGCACGCAGAGCAGCCTTTCGAAGCAGTGTGAGCCGCAGGCCCCTGCATTCCATGCCCCTTTATCCCCCTGACTACCTCATCGACCCCCAGATTCTGCTGTGTGACTACCTGGAGAAAGAGGTCAAGGTGCGTGCGGGATGAGAAGGGGTGGACACAGTCTTAGGGGAAGAAAGGGTTTTCCTCAATCCTCTCAAATTCCCTGTCTGGGTCTAAAAATTGAACTGACGAAGACAGAGTCACAGGAGAAAAGCATATACATTTTATTAAAGTTTTACATGTCCATGGGATCCTTCACAAGAAAACAAAGACTCCAACAAGTGACCAGAGCAGAAAGCTTTTATATCTTTTGGACAAAGAAACAATGAATTTGTGAAGAATTAACAAGACACGAGGGGTTTGGGCTAGGGGTAGTGAGTGGTGAAGTAACGAGGTTTGCTTACATAGCCTTCTCTGGCCTAAATCCTGTCTCCTCCTCCTGGTACAGGGAGGGGACATTTCACATGGGAAATTGATCAGGGAAGGGTGAGTGGGGAGGACAGAGTGATCTTCGTGTATCTGCTATTTTCTCAAACTCCCTCGGCTTAAGATATTCAGTATGCCAAGGTGTCATCTGTTGGGGTAGCACGTCCTGGATCCCATCAGGAGAGACCTTACGTCTCCCCGACATCGACCCCTGACCAGCCCTGTCTCATGCAGGGGAGCCTCAGGGGAAAGAAGACTGGGCAGCCTGTACCTTGCCTTATGCTGTGGACCCTCAGCACATGACTTTCATCTGCTCAGCCTCAGTGTTCGCATCTCAACACAGGGCTCAAAATCTACCTCCTGGGGAGTGCGCAGGGAGGGTGCTCCGTGAACTAAAAAGTCCTACTTTCCTGTGAGATTTTACTGCAGTGACATTGTTGCTACTCAAACAGTGTCCAGGTTACAGGAACCCAGTTCAGCAAGTCACAAGGGACTTAGGCCACTCAAAGGCTTTACTCCTATTTCATGAACATCATGAAGGAACTATGAAGAATTCTCATTACCCAAGGAAGATTGATACGGGGGCAGGAGTGTCAAATTTAGCAAAATTTGCCACCCAGTTAAATTCGAATGTCAGATAAACGATGAGTATTTTTTTAGTATTAATATAGGTCCCAATACTACATGAGACTAAAAATACTAAAAGAACAAACTAAAAAAGTATTTGTTGCTTATGTGACATTCAAATTTGTCTGACATTTCATATTTTATCTGGCAACCCTCTATAGAGAGAAAAGCTAACAAATAAATCCACTTAAAAACTGAGGACTGAAATTTCATAGAGAATTAAAAAAAGAGAGAGAAAAGGTTTAATTAGCAGAATTCACCTAAAAGAATAAAAGTAATGAAAAAGTTAATTCTTATATTGATGAAATAACACTTAAATTCAGTGGTAATATTAAGTTATTAAGAATGAATTAAGAATCAACTTATTAATTTGGGACATAGTTTTTCTGACAAAATTATATACTAATTCCATATAACATTCGTCCCTTTCCATTTGACTTCTGGAACAAGATCATAAAGAGGGTGAGTGACTTGTACAGTCAGTTGACTCTGGTGCTTGGGGTGAACAGAGGCCCTCGGGCCAAGCAGGAATTCACGAGTAGTCAGTTCTTTTGAGCTTTTGCTTCTGTCGTAGCTAAATAACCATGTATTCATGTGATCTAAACCAGCTTTGAGAGTGTGGACTCTTGTGTGGAGCTAGTGGCTGGAGCAGCTGGTGGAAGATGTCAGATCACGCCAATTTTGCCCTTTCTAGGAATGTGATGTTGGGCATGTTGTTTACCTTTGCTGTGCCCTCGTTTTCTCATCCTTATAGTGAGGATGAATGAGTGAATGTACATGAAACGCTCAGGACTGTGTCTGGCTTCTATGACCAGCTCAATAAGTTATTACCAGGTTTTTATTATTGTTTCTTTTAACTTTATCTTTTATCTTTTTTGTTTGTTTATTCGTCAGGTTCTTATTATTAATTCAGATATTTCTACCTCAGTGAGGAGGTCAGGGTCCGCAAGGCTTCAGGGTGACCTCTCTCTGCCCTTCTCCCACCACTCTCTCCACCCCACCCCTGTTTCCCACCCAGTTCCTTGGCCACCTTACCTGGGTGACGTCCTCATTGAACCCCTCCAGCCGGGATGAGCTCCTGCAGCTGCTGGACACGGCCAGGGTGAGGCTCCAGGGAAGGGAGAGGGCAGGATCTCGTCCCCTTCTCCCTCTTCCACCCGAGGCCCCCAGGGATTCAGGAGATTCGACTCATCCCGCAGCAGCTGAAGGAGCTGCCGCTGAAGACAACGGCGGAGCAGGACAGCATCCTGAGCCTGTCAGCCCGCTGTCTGCTTCTCACCTGGCGAGACAATGAGGAGCTCATCCTGCGTATCCCCACTCACGAGATCGCCGCCGCCTCCTACCTGCAGGACGACGCGCTGCACCTGCTGGTGCTTAAGACAGGTACAGCAGGCGAGGCCTACCGAGGGACAGGGCCAGGAGGTGAAGGGGGAGAGAAAAGGTTCCAAGTCTTGTCTTCGGAATGGACATGGCCTGGGGCAAGGCTGGGGCTTGAGGCTGGGTGATGGGATGATGGAACGGCCTGACCACCATACCCTGAAACTAGGAGTAGGCCAAGGCCATAGGCGATAAGACCGAGCCCAAGGTTGAGGTTGAAGAGCGGGCGGCCTGACCCACTGTCCCTTACTAAGGAAGCCTGGGAAAGGGTGGGGAAGCCAGAGAATCCTGAGGCCACCACAGGTTGCAAAGTTAAAGGACATGGTGAGGGAAGGTGTAGTGAAGCGTGGCCGCAGCGCTCCAAAGGTAGAGTGGAACGCCCGGCGATCCGCAGAGTCGGATCTGGGGACGCGGCCATAAGCAAGGGGCGAAGCTAGCGGCTGGGGTAGCTGGTGGAAGATGTTAGATCACGCCAAACGAGGAGCTGGGCCTGAGGTCAGGGGCTGAGTTGAGGGGAATCCGGAATTCAAGGAGGAGACCCTGAAACCAAGGACAGGGTCCAAGTTGAGGGTACAGAGGGAGGGGACAGCCTGACCACCACCCTCAGACGGCAGGTGCGCCGAGGTGCGGTGGAGCAGGTAGGAACAGTCTGCTGAGCCAGGGGTGGAGCCGGGGGCGAGGCGGGATGGTAAGGACGCTGTGTGGGGGCGGGTCTGGCCTCAGACCTCCGAAGCCAGGGATGGGGCCTGAGGCTGGGGGCGCAGCCGGGCGCGGCGAGACCCCTGGGCTGAGCCGTGAGGTCCCGCAGCTGGCTTCAGGAGGGGGCTGATAGCCGGATCTCCTGCGGCTGACGGCTCCCTGGCCTCTCCTAGGTCTAGGCGTGGACCCGGTGCCGGCCGGTGTAGACGCCAGCCCCGGCGGCGCGGGACGTGACCCGGGCCCGCCGGGTG
>NW_006442491.1:19137910-19210284 GCF_000325575.1 Pteropus alecto
GCGGCGCCACCCGGGCCCCAACCCTCTCGACCCGCAGAACCCCAGCCCGGACGCCTACTGCAACCTCGTGATCCTGGCTGTGGCCAACAGGGTGAGCTTGAGGGCATCTCGGGCTCTTACGCTCTGCCTCCCCCGCCTGTCGAGAGGGTGGGAAGGTGCCGCTCCTCACCCCCCACCCTGCCCCATTTAAGAGGTTCCTGGGGTCTACCCTGGCCTCCTTCCTTCTCCCTCCTTCGGCCCTACCTAGCACTTCAGGTACTAACCTGTGTGCCCATGACGCCAAAAGGCTTCTAAACTGAAGCCCCGGATCCCTCTAGGACACTTCCCCCTTGCTGTCCCAATGGGATGAAAATTCAAACTGGCCAAAACAAACTTGATGTATATAACCCCTGCTCCTTCTCCAATTTTGTCAGTATCCGCACTATCACAGGAACAATCATGAGGACACTAATCACCAGCATGAACTGAGTGCCAGCAGATGCCAGACACAGAACCAGCACTAACTTATTTCATTCTCACAGGAGCCCATAGAGGAAAATAGTACAACCGTCCCCATTCTATAGAGAAGGAAACCACGACCCAGAGGCTAAGTAACTTGTGCAAGGTCACACAGGAAGCAGGTGATGATTTCAACACTGGGACCCAAGAAGTTCAGACCCTGTATTCTTGGTGACTGTCAGTCACCCAAGGCAGAAAAGCCTTTCTGCCATTCTTGCCTTGCCTACCCTCCTTCCCCACCCTCCACATTCACCCTTGCTTTTATTCATTTCGCTATGTTTATTGAGCGCCAATTTGTGCTGGGCATTGGGCTGTGGATGCATTGAGATATATCCATAGGTGCTGTGGATACAGAGATGAAAGACATATTTGGTGTCCTTTCTTAGGGAGCTCACAGTCTAGCAGACATCTTCAAGCCTGGAGCCTTCTAAGCTTTTCCTCTCACCCAGGGAGCCCCGACTCCCTCTGTATATAAACTATGGTGAACAAAACAGACATGATGCCTGTCCAGAGGGAGAGATGATAATAACCAGTTAACTCGGTCTCCAGAGCTGACTCACTTTCCCTTGAAACACTTTCTCACTTGGCTTCCCGCTCCCCACATTCTCCTAGTTTTCCTCCATGGGGTGAGGGGAGACTGCCTTACCCCCAGCCAGGGACAGGCATTGGTCTGGCTCAGCTTCTCATACCTCAGATGTTCTGTTTGCAATAAATGCCCAATAGCCAAAACAAAAACAAAACAAAACAACAACAACAACATAAAACCAGCTGGAGTTGGTTCCTTCTCTTCTCTCCAGTCTTTAAAGTTTGGAGTGCTCCAGGCTTAGTCTTTGATTCTCTTTTTTCCCTTTACACTCATTTCTAGGTGATCTCCTCTAATCTCAGAGCATTTAAAACACTGAGAATTTCCCAAAGCTTATTTCTCACCAAATCTCCAGATATGTTTCTCCACTCAAAGGTCTAACTAATGACCTTCTTAAACGTAACACATGAAAAGCTGAGCTCTCAATCTTCTCCCTCAAACTGCTCCTCCCTTGGTCTTCCTGTCTTGATTAATGGCAGCTCTGTCCTTCTGTTGCTCATACCAAAACGTTGCAGTGATCCTCGGCTCCCCTCTTTCACACACCCATGTCCACCTCATCAACAAATCCTCTTAGCCCTGTTTTTAAAATATAACCAAAACCCATCTGCTCCTCCCCACCCAGTGTCCCCACCCATGCCCATGCCCCATCTTCTATCATCTGAGTCATGCAGTCACCCCTCACTGGTTCGGCCCATGCTTACAATCTGTTCCCCCACACAGTCAGAGCAGTTCTGTTGACACTTAAGTCACATAGTGTCACTGCTCAAAATCTTTCAATGGTTCCCCATTTCAGAGTAAAAGCTAATATCCTTACAACTGCTTATAAGGCCATCCACTTTATAGTAGCGGCTCCAGCCACCATCCCCATTCCCTCTCTGGCCTCATCTCTTTCTAGTTTCCCCCTTTATTCACTCCACTCCAGCCAGACTGGTCTCCCTGTAGAGTGCAAGAGACCTGTGGGTTCCGGGTGATTCGCTGTGCTATCTCTGGCTCCTAGAACAGTGCCTGGCACATAATACGTACTCAATAAATACTGAATAAATGGATCAATTAAATCATATTATTATACCTTGTGACGGGACCAAGAAGAAACCAAGCAGGTTGCAGTGATAATTAGGGGGGAGATCCATTTTCCATAAGGAAGGTAAATTTGTACCTTGTTTATCCCACTCGACTGTGAAGACTTTAGGGTACAGACCTTATCTAATTCATCTCTGAGACCCCAGAGCCTGGCCCAGTACCTGGCACATAATAGGACTAAATGAGAAATTGTGGAATAAATAAATAAATAAATGAAGAGTTGTTTTCCGGGAATATCTTAGCCTCTGGCCTTCCATTTGAAACATTGTGATCCCAAGGAGAGTACAGGATTTGGAGTCCAAAAACCTGGGTGCCAATATTCACTAATGCCACAAGCCTGCTATATGAGCCTAGGGAAGCCATTTAACCACTCTAAGCCTCAGTGTCTTTTTATATAAAATAAGGATCCTGTCTTCCCTGTCCATTTTGTAGGGTTATTATAAGGTTCAGTCCTGGTTTAATGATTAGTACACTCCCACATCCCAAAATGCCTATCCAAGGTTACATTTTAATTCATACCCTAGGCTTTTTTTAGAGGCACAAAATAGTAAATGCCTTCATGGAGATGGTCTCTTCATCAGTTATGGTCTTTCTGCATCTCTGGCTTGAAGACATAAAGAGGTCAATTAAAGAGGCAAATTCTTTTTCAGATTTGCAATCTCCAAAAAGTTTTACCTAGGAACTTAAATTTCTTACTTCTATCAGAGACTGACCTGCTTCCATTTTTGCCCTGGGTACCAAGAAGCTCATACCTAAATGTGGCATCTAGTGGTGGTAATTACGTTGAGCCTAAAATTTCCATACATTTAATTCTTCCTCTTCCTAGTAGGTATTAGGAGACCTGGGTTCTCATTCTGGCTAATCGCTTTACCTCTCTCTGTCTCAGCTTCCTACCTGTAAATTAAAATAAATTAGAGTTTTAGATAAGCTTCAGGAGGGCCCATGAATCCTCTAGAAATTAGGGGTACATGCATGCATTTTTCAGGACAGAAGGGTTAGAATTATCACTGGATTCTATAAAGGGATCCAAGACACAGAGAGCAGCCATATAATTTTTATGGAAAATATCCTCAGTCAATTTAAAGGTGTGTGTGTGTGTGTGTGTGTGTGTGCACATGTGTGCCTTTGTGAGCCCCCTCACACTGTGTTTTAGGAAGCAGGGGTATCTTGGTCACTGGAGAGGTCCTGAGCTCTATCCTCCTCCCTGGGCCAGGATGCTGCCGAGGAGTCCTGCGCCCTCATCTGTCAGGTCTTCCAGGGGAAAATATCCTCAGTCAATTTAAAGGGGTGTGTGTGTGTGTGTGTGTGAGCACACATGTGTGCCTTTGTGAGCCCCCTCACACTGTGTTTTAGGAAGCAGGGGTATCTTGGTCACTGGAGAGGTCCTGAGCTCTATCCTCCTCCCTGGGCCAGGATGCTGCCGAGGAGTCCTGCGCCCTCATCTGTCAGGTCTTCCAGATCATCTATGGGGACCAGAGTATTGAGTGTGTGGACCGGGCCGGCTACCACTACACATCCACGCCCGAACGGCCATGGCTCTGCAGCCGCAGTGAGTACTCGAACTCCTGGCCTCCCCTCCTGTGAAACATTCCAAAAGGCCAGGGAAGGGGGATGCCCCAGGACTTAGGGCCAATGAAAGCCTTCAGGGGTCCGATCTCTACTGCAATTACAGTGTACCCTTATATGGAGTTAAAATAAAAATATCAGTTTTCATGATGACCTCAAACCTAGCTTCTTCATAGATGTTCCAGCTGTCAGATTCAGATGAGTCCCTCCAAGCTGAACTTTTCTCTCTCTTTTGTTTTTCTGTGTCCCTGCTTTTGCAGAAACCTAAGCACATGCATTGTCGGTTTACTGAACTGGCTAGCCCCACTAGGGCAATAGATCAAAACCAGGACTTCCGGACCAGTCCTTGAATGTAATCAAGGGCTAAAATGAGAAGAAACATTTACCGAGCATCAGCTGTGTGCCAAGCACAGTAACAGTATGCCAAGTCTTATTTAACCCTTATAGCGACCTTGTCTGTCCTGTTTGCCACTGTATCAAGTGTGCCTAGCACGGGACCAGGGACATCATAGATGCTCAAGAAATATTTTTCAAATGGGTAAAAGAATTCTCTGAAGACTTATGATTCCAGTTTTACAGATGAGGACATTAAGGCTCAAAGTAGTCAATAAATTGCTCAAGTTCACACAGCTAGTAAATGGGAGAGTCAGGATTCAAACCCAGGTGTGTCTGATTCTAAAGTTTCTTTCTGCAACAGCTTCACCCCCCATGCTGCCTTCAAGGCTACTAAGTAAGTATTCTCAGTCATAGTCACCTCAACATGGTCCCTGTTTGCATAGTTCTAGCAGTAAGGAGCTGGGATAGTTCAGCTGTCACAGGGATGATAGGCAAGTAAATAAGAGAATTCAAAAAATATTTCAAGAAAACTCATTCATTCAATATATACATATTGAGGAGGTACTGTGTGTTGGACCCTGCTAATCACCAGGCTGTACTGGTGAGAAAAACCAGATGTGGCCCTGCCCTCATGAGGCTTGCATTGCTGAGGAAGGCTGACAGTAATTAAACAGTTACACAGATACAATGCAACCACACGCTCTGTGCTATGAGAACATATAATGAGGAACCAACCTCCCTTGGGAAGTCGGGAGTATCCTGAGGAAGTGACACTGAGTGAGCCAAGATCACTAGAAGGTGAGGCTGCTACCTGGATTCAGTGAGATACCAGGGCAAAGTACAGAGCATGCTCTCTGTAAACGGTGCTTCTTTCCTCTCAAGATTTTGTGTTCCTTCCCTCTCAAAGTTCATTTTTTGTCTCACCTCAAACACATACAGTTTACAAAATTCTCCCTCACCTATTCCCTCATCTACTATACTCAAGACCTCCATGAGGTAGGCAGGAAGGTGACATTGTCCCGATGTTGGAGAAGTTGAAGGCCAAGAGATGGGAGGTGAGTTGCCCAAGGTTGGCTGTGTGTCAATGAGTGGCAGGGGCAGGAATCATGGTCAGAACCTTCCATTAACTGCCCATTTCGCTCAGTAAAAGCTAACGTCCTTACGATCACTTACAAGGCCATCTGTGCTCCAGCCACCATCCAACTCCAGGGCTGAGATCAGGGCCTCAGAAGCCAGGGATGCTGCCTGCTGCTTTGCCACCTCTAACAGCCCCTCTGTCTGCTGGTCCCAGGTGACAGCTGCCGAACCGATGGGACTTATGCCTATGATGCCGACTTCAGCTGCTGCAGCTCCTTGTGAGTATCACCCTTGTTGGGGACCCCACTCTTGCCCTCCCCACCCATGAGGCCACTGTGGCTGTGGCAAAGGGCGTGAGGGAGAAAGTGGTCAGAGAGGAGGTTTGGTGGGGAGCTCTGGAAAGTCCTTGCATGTCATGAGCAGACTTAAAGACTTTGTGACCACATTTGACAGAGGGTCTAACCCAGTCTGGGGAGATCAGGGAAATTTTTTCTGAGAAGGTGACATTTAAGATCTAATGATGAATAATAATTAGCTGAGCAAAAGATAGTGGGAGAGAGATGTTCTAGGCCGAGTGAAGAGCATGTGCAAAGGCCCAGAGGTGAAGAGATACTTGGAGAATTAGAGGAAAAGAGAGAAGACAGGCTGGAGCACAGAGCAAGGGTGAGAAGAGGCTTGAGAGGCAGCCAGGGGCCAGATAATGTGGGGCCTTGAAGAAGAAATTAGGACCTGGGATGAGGCCTCAGGCCCAGACCGCTGGTAGCTGTGCCCTCCCACCTTCCACCTGCAGCAGGAGAGGAAGTGGAAGGAGGGCCCCTTTCTGCCTGTCTCTGCAGTAATGGCTCCCAGGACACATTTGAAGCGTGTTACAGCGGCACATCTACACCCTCTTTCCATGGCTCCCACTGCAGCGGCAGCGACCACAGTGGCCTGGGCCTAGAGCAGTTGCAGGATTACATGGTCACGGTGAGCTGGGGCACCAGTGCAAACGGCACAAGCAAAGGCCTGGAGGCTGAAGAAAACATAGAGTATTTCAGGAATCATGAATAATCCTAAGCATGATTGAAGCATAAGACCCCAGAGGTGAGGGTGGGACATGAGGTTAGAAGAGTAAACTGAGGCCAGCCTGTTGAAAGACCTAAACTAATGTCAGCTAGCATTTCCAGAGGAGGGCTGGGCCATATATGTTCTCAGTGAGGGCTCTGGGAGTTTTAGGCAGGGCTTGGGCGGGGGTTACTTCCTGGGATTGATCTCAAATTGTGCCCCACAGTTGCGGAGTAAGCTGGGGCCCCCTGAGATCCAGCAGTTTGCAGTGCTGCTACGGGAGTATCGGCTAGGGCTGCCCATTCAGGACTATTGCTCAGGCCTGCTGAAGCTCTATGGGGACCGGCGCAAGTTCCTCCTCCTTGGTGAGCCCCCTGCCCCACCCCACAAGGGTCAGCCAAGATCCCTTCATGGTCCGTGACATTCCTGGTCAGACACCAGGCTGGAGTGTTATTCCTTACCCTTCAGCTTCCGATAAGGCCAAGATCATGAGTTCCATGGAACATATGAGGAGACTGAGGTTTAAAGAGGGGAAGGACTTGCCTGCAGTTGCAAGTCAATAACAGAGCAGTAGTATAGCCATTTCATCTTCACAGCAAAGCTGGGAGAGGGACTGATTCTTTTCATCTCATCCCATGAGGAAGCTGAGGTTCAGAGAGGCTAAAGAACTTGTTCAAGATCACACAACTAGTAAGGGGAGCTAATAAAAACAACAGGAATAATAGTAATAAGCTAACATATATTTGGCAGTTACAGTGTGTGCCAAGCATCATCTCATTGAATGTCCTCAGTTTTAGGAAGTAGAAACTATTATTTGCCCCCATTTTGCAGATTAGGGAACTGAAGCTCAGGAGGCTCAGAGAAACGAAGTAAAATACTGAAGTCACAGCTAGTATGTAGAGATAGAAGAAAAACCAGCAACTTTTATGGGAGATCCTCACCTTCCTATGGGGAGAAGTACAATTATCTCATTTTTACAAGGGAGGAAAATAAGGCTCATGGTAGTTATTTAATGAGGGTGACAGCTAATAATGGGAATGTGACAATTGTAATAATAATAAGCTAATATGTAGTGAGCATGTACTATGTGCCTAGCATTATGTCCTTGTTCCCTGGCTCAGAGAATCAAAGAATTGTGCTAGGCCACACAGCCAGTGATTGGTGGGGCTGGAATGTGAACTCTCCAGCGAAGGTGATGCCTCTGTGGGAGGGGAAGGGCCTGAATGAACTCCGAGGAGTCACCTGGCCCCCGGCCCGCAGGAATGAGGCCCTTCATCCCGGACCAGGACATTGGCTACTTCGAGGGCTTCCTGGAGGGCGTGGGCATCCGCGAGGGCGGCATCCTGACTGACAGCTTCGGCCGCATCAAGCGCAGCATGAGCTCCACGTCGGCGTCGGCCGTGCGCAGCTACGACGGCGCGGCTCAGCGGCCCGAGGCGCAGGCCTTCCACCGGCTGCTTGCCGACATCACGCACGACATCGAGGCATTGGCCCCCGACGACGACGACAGCACCGGCGAAGATGACCTGGACTCCCCGAGCGGGGGCGAAGCGGCTGAAGACAACTACCTGTAGCCTGTAGCCGCAGGCCCAGGCTGAGAGCAGGGAAGGCATGGCCCCGCAACTCCGCCTCTGCGTGTCAGTCACTCTTGCCTGGGGGCTCCAACCCCAATGCCCTTTCTCACACCCAGGGCACAAGGACCCTGCCCTCTGGGATCCAGTCTATGCAGTATCGAGAATGCCCTGTAGGGGGCGAGATCCTAAAGTCCTGGGCAGCAGAGGAGAGCCTGCGTCCTCTTTTGTCCCACTAGCCCGGAGGCTCGGCCGCCGGATACACCCTTCTCCCCTGACTCCGCAGCTTTCTGGAGGCCTAGGGGAGGAATGATGAGTGGGTGCCACCTGCTGGCTGACTGAGAAAAGTATTTCTAGAGCCCAAAGATAGCCCAGAGATCTCTATTCCTCCTACTCTGTAGATTGAGAAACAGAGGTTTAACAGAGGAAAAGGGCCTTGAAGGAATCTCCTGCTTTTCCTTAGATTACTTCAAACTGACCATACTAAATAATGTAGAGCCTTTGTAAGGCTCTAAATGGAAAGGTCTTTCCATCTCGCGGTGGGACTCAGATCATCAGTGTGGAGTAGAGGTTTTCCTCTACTGAGAGTTGACTCAAAGGACGGTGGTCTGGATCCCAGTCCAGGCTCTAAGACTCCTAACTTCTTGTTCAGATCTTGAATTTGGAGCCAGACAGACCCAGGGCTGCTGTCTGGTTAGTGTCCCAGCCTCCGTGCCTCCTATTTCCTTGTCTGTGGGATGAGGTGGGTCCTACCTACCTCACAGAAATGGTCAAGGGAATTAACGAAGGTCAGGACCTTAGCGCTGGGTCTGGCACATGATAGACGCTTAATAAATGCTGTTGCCTTCTACGTCTAACACTTTCTAATTCGGTTTACCTGTCTTTATCCTGTGTGCAATGAAGTGGAAATTGTGGTTGGGGGTGAGATGTAAGAAAACCCTCAGAGAGCACCGTTTGGGAAGAGGAAATAGGACCTCACAGCCCCATTGCAGCCTGGTTTTAAGGGTTAGTCCCAAACAAAAAGTCCCTGAGACTCCACACACAGCCATCTTGGGGGTCTGATGTAGTCAACAGAATCTGAGGGCAGAGTTGAAGAAGGAAATAAGTCAGCACAAGAACAGCACTTGGCACAGCCCAAGTAAAAACTTGGAGGCTAAAAGGAAGGAGCCTTGAGAGGAGGCAAGAAACTCACATAGAAGTGCTAAAATTTATTTGTAAAACTTTACATGGCCAGACACATGGTGCACACTGTGAGATAGGCACTATTATCACCAATTTTTAAATCATTATTATTATTAGGGTTTCAGGTCCAGAGAGTTCCATGATTCATACTCGGTTTGTGGCAAATGATCATCCCATCATAACAGTCTGTTCAAGGCCCTTCTGATATTTCATTGTGTTTTGTTTTCCCCCTTGTCCACACATTCCCCACACTCTTCCTGCCCACCTTGGGCACCCATTCCTTTGTGTTAGTATATATTCCTTGGCTCCATAGTGTAGTGGTTAGCACATCTGCTTTACAGGCAGAAGGTCCTGGATTCGCACCCCAGTTGGAGCCACGGACCATACCTGAGGTGTGCCAGGCCCCTCGAGTGTGCCAGGGGTACTAGACCTCAGGGGCCCAGGCCCTGGGGGCGCCTGGCCCCGGGTGCACACCACAAGCATGTGGGAGGAGATGCCCCGCCTTCAGAGATCCAGTTCTTAAGGGGAAAATGGCAACATCCATAGATCAGGAGTGGAAGTCGGCGGGGGAGGTGGGGGATTAAAGAGGGAGGGAAAAATTCAAAATTGTTTGTGTGCATGTTTACACTTGAATGATATTGGGCAAGGCTCTCATTCTGTTGCTTTTTTTCACTTCATAATATGTTTTTTAAGATCTACCCATGTTGCTACTGGGAAATCTAGCTTATTGCATTGATTGAATGGCTGCAAAATATTCCAAGCTGAGCATCCACTGTTTTATATACTCATTCTACCAGTGGTGGACACTCAGGTTGTTTCCAACTCCCTCTCATCGCAAACAGAACTGTGATGAACATCTTTGTGCGTGATCCCTATGGGACTATGTGAAAATTTCTTTAGATTCTATACCCAAGAGTAGAATTACTAGATCACAGGGCATATAGGTTTTAAATTTCACTAAATTCTGCTAGAATGGCTCCACTAACAACACATGAAGAATGCTCTCTCCTAACATTTCCATCAACGTTTACATTATCTGACTCTGTAATTTTTGCCTACATTTTAGATTGGTAAGGTGGCATCTCATTATTGTTTTAACTTGCATTTCTCTGTTAATGCTGAGATTCAGAATCTCCTCCCATACTTGTCAGGTATTGGGCTTCCCTTTCCGTGAATTGCCTATTCAGATCTTTTGTCCGTCATCTATTGGGGTTCCTTTTTCTTGTTGATTTGCAGGAGTAGCATATAAATTTTAGCTATTAATCCCTTGTTAGCTGTTGATGTTTTGGATATCTTCTCCCAATACCTTGGCCATCTGTTAAGTTTATCTATGGAAATGTCCTCAAACTTTAGCATGCATCAGAATCTCCTGGAAGGCTTGCTAAAAACAAACATTGCTGAACCCCACCCCAAGGTTCTGGCTCAATAGAGCATTTCTAACAAGTATTTGCATTTCTAACAAGTATTCAGGTGATAGTGATGGTCCAGGGACCACATTTTGAGAATCACTGGTCTTGGGTGCTTTCTTTGGAACAAATTTTTTTCTTTTGAACAAATTCTTAATTTTGGTATTTTCAAGTCTATTTATTCTCGTTTTATGGATGAGGGAACTGGAGCTCACGGAGTGAAGTGAATGCCCCAAGCTCACACAGTGAGCTGAGATTTGGACCCCTACCTGGCTAACCCCAGAGCCCAAGCTTCTAACTGCTCTGCTTTTCTGTCTGCCAGTTTTAGGATGGATGTAGCGATTGCAGGCTGAGGCATTTGATTTGGACCTGAGGCTACAGGGAGCCCCAGTAAATTCCCCGAGTGAGGCAGTGGTAAGAGGGAGGAGTCAGTTGGCTAGGGGCGGGGCCAAAGAGCTAGAGGTTCCTCTTAAAGGCCTGAGGGCTTTGCAAGATCAAACTCAGAAACTGCCCACAATCCTAGCCAGGGCACAGTGACAGGGCTGCTGAGAAACAGTTATTACCCTACAGCTCTAGCAATGGAGCAATTTCCCTCACACCCCAAGGAAGTCCCCACCTACCCCGGAACTACCCTGTTACCAAAGCCATGTAACCCCTAGTTACTGAGGTCCAAAGGCCCTGGCTGGGGCAACCCAGACTCTGAGCATGAGAACTCTGTCCACACTTCCTCCTGTTTCATCTAGAGTCCCTACCGATCGCTTCCTATCCTGGCACTGAAAAAGAGGGAAACCCCCTATGGGTGGGACAGCTGATTCCCAAAAGCTTCTAGGGATGGGGTAAGGATGTAACTTCCCTACCAGCTAGATCCCGTGAGAACAGTCTTGCCCCACTGACAAGTGGTGAAATTAATGAAATTGTCTCTAATCCCCCCAACCCCTTACACTATGCCCCTTTCATTTCGAGACACGGCAACCTCCTACTCCCTCCCAGCTTCCAACTGGAGACTCCTAACAGTCCTTTCACAACCGTGTGTTGGGGAGGAGTCCTGGGGCCACTGTCATTCAGTCACCAAGCATTTAGAGAGCACCAATTAGACACTAGAGGAAAATATTATGCCAGACACTCTGTTAGACACTAGAGGAAAATATAAAACAGTCCCTGCCCACTGGGGGCTCCTGGCCTGATGGGGAAGGCAGGTCCCCAAATAATCACAGCAGAAGGTTCTCAGTTGTAAAAATCAGTGAGAAACAGCTCTTTCTGGGGAAGATAGAAAAGGCTTTGCAGAGGAGGTGACTTATGAGCAAGAGTTTGAAGGCCAAGCAAGATTTTTGGCAGGTAGACAAGACAAGAGAGAGCCCTCCAGGAGGGGCCGACCGGTGCAAACTCCAGGGAGCTCGAAGGAACATCACATACTCTAAGACTGGTGACCATTTGCACCAGTGCAGTGTGGTTAGAGGCTCAGGGTCAGACTGAGTGAGTTTTGAATACCAACTCTGACATCTGCTAGTTGAGTAATCTTGGGTAAACCCCTAAATGTCTCTGGATCTTGGTTTTCTCATTTATAAAATGTGGATAATAATAGCATCACCCTCATAGATCTCATAGATTATCGTGAGGCTTAAACAAGATAATCCATGCAAAAGTATAGGTCTAAACGTTCAATAAATGTGACCCTTATTATTGCTGAAGGACCATTGGGTGTGTGAGGTGAGGGCCAAGGTGGAGGAGGGGTGTGCAAATCAGAGGAGAAACCAGAGGAGTGGGCAGATGGAGAAGGCCTTGTAAGGAAAGGCAGGCTAGGAAGAATAGGCAATGGAGAGTGACCCAATGGGCTTGCATTTTCCAGAAGTGAACATAGCTGCCTGGAAAGGAGGGTTAACTGGAGAGCAGAGGAGAGCCTGGGTGCTGGGGAATGGGGCAAGGGGCTGGGACGAAGACCAAACAAGAGATGCTAAGACCTGACTTAGATGGGGAAGAAAGAAGAAGAAAGAGGAGAGGGCAGCTCCAGAGGGGAGGGAGGGGAAGAGGGCTCTCTCCTCGCTCAGAAAACAGCAGCCTCTCACATACTTCGATTAGACTCATTCATTCGTTCATTTATTCCACAACTATTTTTTTTAGCACTTGAACCCCGGGCTCATGGAGCTTATATTCTAAGTTTATGTAACTATTCAATAATGTTACTTGGTGCATCCAGATGCAGTAACCACCCAGTCAGGCCTACGTGATCAGAGATTGTTCAGCCTCACTCGTAATAAGAAAAATCCAAATTCATACTACATCGAAAAACCATTTTTCAATTATTAGACTGGCGAGGTTGGAAAGTTTGTAGGTATGAGGAAACTGGCATGTTCATACATTGTGGGTGGGAGGGTAAGTTGATAAAAATCCTATTTAACAATATCTACCAATATTTTAAATGCACAGATCCTTTGATGAAACAATTCCACTGCCAGGAACGTCTACATTTATATTCACACAAGTGGAAACAGTGGATGTGCAAGGAAAATCATGGCTTTCTTTCTAATAACAAGAGATTAGAAATAAGCAAAATGTTCAGTGACAGGGAACTGGTTAAATAAACCATGGCTCAGGCAGACAATAGAATAGTGTGTGGCCATAAATAAGAATGAGGTTACTCTCTATGTACTGTTACGAAATTATTTCCAAGATAGAGCAAGAGGGAAAAAAAAGGGAAGGTGCAGAACAATACACTTTGCATAGTGCTTTCTTTTGAAAGGTGGAGGGGAATGACTTTGTGTATATGCATGGAATAATTCTGGAAGGATATACAAAACAAGTGATGCTTGTTGCCTCTAAGCTGGAGGAGCATATAGTTGTATAATAAGGAAGAAAATAAACTTTCTTTTCATGATGTTGTGCCCTGAATATAAATTACAGAAAAGCAATTTTTAAAAAACCGCTATCGTGATGTTTATTGTACTCTATAACACCTCTGCTTTTATGTCTGTCTGACCTCTCCACCCCCACCTTCTCTCTCTCTCTCTCTCTCTCTCTCTCTCTCTCTCACACACACACACACACACACACACACACACACACACACACACATCTTGTTAGGGGCTGGTTCTGACCCATCCCTACACTCCTCGGAGACCGACACAGCACCCAGCACAAAGTAAGTGCTCAGAAAAGTTGGATACATATTCATAATGACTACCTTCTCCAAGATCCCAATTAGTTTCACCTCCTGGTATTCATGCTCTCGTGTAGATCTTTCCCACCTTGAATAGGGGTGACCTGTGTAACCCATTTGACGTTTCACCTTGCTCTTCTGGATCACTCACTCTGAGGGCAACCGTGTCATGAGCACACTCAGGCAGCCATATGGAGAGGTTCACGTGGTGAGGAGCTGGGGCCTGCCAACAGTCACATGAGTGAATCATCTTGGAAATGGACCACCCAGCCCCACTCCTTCAGATGACTGCAGACCAAGCTGACCTTGACTGCAGCCTCATGAGAGGCTCCTAGCCAGAACCACTGAGCTAAGCTGCTCCCAGATTCCCAACCCACAGAAAGTGTGTGAGATAATAACTTTATAATGTTCTAAGATGCTAAATTTTAGGTAATTTGTTACATGGCAATGTATAACTAATACAATCAATAAACCTTTATTAAGCATTTATTGTCTATCAATTCAGTGGGGAATGTAAGACAAAAACTTATGGTCCTGCCCTCAGGGAAGCAGTTCATGTACACATTTATTCTTAGACTCATTTATTCCTTCAATAAACATTTATTGAGCACTTATCGTATACCTACCTAGCCCTGCGTTGAATGCCGATTCACAGAATGTTGGCAATTAAAATACACTGTAGGGCAAGAGGGAACTTTCTGGAGTGATAGAAATGTGTATCTTAATGAGGTTGAAATTACATAGCTGCATATGCATTTGTAAAAATTCAGCAAATGAACACTTACTTGGTCTTGTGCACTTTTTGTATGTAAATTTTACATTAAAATACTGTAAACAAACATTAACTCTAGTTAATAATATGTCTGCTGAAATCATTTACTTTGAAATACATTTTTAAAAGATGAATTGATGGATGGATAGAAGGATAACACAAGTAACATGTTAATGGTAGAATGCAGGTAGTGATTATGAGGGTTTTATTGTAAAACTGTCAATTTTGCTGTATGTATTTTAATTATACAAATAAAAATAAATATAGTCTAGATTAAATTTTTTAAACAAATAGAGAATAAGTTATCATCTCTTTTTTCCTGATCTCAATATTCCTTTCTTCTTCAGTGGCAACCTCTATTATTGTCAACTGTGTAGTTTCCAGACCTTTCTCTGTGCATTTACATACACATATAGCTAAATACAAAACTATGTTATTTTAAAAAAATGAATGTACCCTCTAAACTATTATGCACCTACGTCTTGGGGATCGCTCCATGTTAATTCGTACACATCACCTCAGTTTTAAACTGCTGAGTAAGAGTGCGCTTTCAAGGTGCCAGGCTCAGAGACAATATCTAGCCCTGGAACAGACAGTTAGTTAAAATTGCTGGGACGTGAACCCATTCTCCTAGTTCCCAGGCTTGAGTGCACCCTGCAGGAGCAAGGCCACCACTGAATGGGGGCAGGACCGGGGCCCAGGCCTTTTTACTTCAAGGAATGCAGGGATGGCCAGGTCCCACTCTGCCCTGCCTTCCCCCCACCCTCCCACCTGCCTGAGCTTCAGTGCACCCAGACCCAAGAGGAAGTTCTCTAAGTGCTTCCTCTTTTCTTGGCCTCTGGGGACAGTGGGAGGAGGGAGGAGGGTGATTGTGAAACTGAACTGTTCCTCACTCCCCTGGGGGGACCCGTCAGCTGGAGGTGGCCTTGCAGCTGGGGGCAGAAAAACAACTTCACGGGGTACTACCACCCCTCAGCATCCCCATCCCTGGCTAAACCCGCCATACCCCTGAACAGGAGGTCAACTACCTTTAGGACCGTACCTGTCCCATAGGGCAATCTCCCTGGTCGCCTACAGGAGAAAGCCCCAGCTCCTTATCAACTGCTGTTGCCGTCTCTAGCCTCATCTTCCTTCTGTGCATGGCCAGGGCTTCAGGCATAACAACACAGGTTTGTGGCTCATCTAACAGGCCTAGCTGTTCCTCCCTCAAGATTTTCAAGCTTTGTCCATTCTGTCTGAAATATCCTTTGCTATAATCTTCTACTAGTATCGTTTAAACTTCAACTGATCACTTACTTCAAGAAGTCCTAATGCACTCCAGGCTGGACCAATGTTCCTCCTACTTGGTCCTATGATATCATGGGCCTTTCTCTCTACTATAGCATTTTCCACTCTGTATCTAAGTTATTGGTTTAAGTTTTTGTCTCCATAAGTGAATTGAATGTTGCTTGAAGGCCACAACTATCTTGTCTATTTTTCATGGGTGTGTACCCAGTCCTTGGCAGAGATGTGCTTAGTAAGCCCTTAATAAATATTAATAGAATTAATCAAAGAATGACGAGTGTGACTCTCAGCACTATCATTAACTGGCTGTTAATAAACCTTGAGCTTTAGTTTCTCCATCTGTAGAATGGGCATAAGAATAGTATCTGCATGGAATTTGCAAAAATGTAGAAGAGAGAGACAATAAACAGATTAATACATAGATATGTACTATAGTGCTTGGAGGTGACAAGTTCTCTGGAGAAAAATAAGGCAGGGAGGAGGGGCTACAGAAGATGGAGGATGGAAAACCTTTTTAGAAGAAAGTTTAAGGACCTGCCGGGGGCTGCCGTGAGTTTTTCAAGGGCTAGTCTTCTCAGATTTTCACCTACTTCTCTTGGAAAATGAGGGCAGCAGTGACCTCCCGCCTGAGAGGGTGTAGCTGTGAAATAAACACTGGCTACTTTGCAAATAAAAGGGGAAATATCTGAACCCTGAAATGATGATCGTGGCTCTCTTCCCCATCCCCATCTTGTTTTGAATATAGAACAATAAACAGTGGTCCTAAAGAATTTGAAATATGAAATGCAAATGCCCCGGGAAATAAGAAAATATATTTTTGAAAGAGCCAGCATCTGATCCACTGTAAAGTGAACCTCGTGTTGTGCCCTAGCTCCCGCCCTCCCTCCAGGACCGAATCCTGCATCATGTCCTCTAGTCAGCATCATTTTCTCTACTTCTCAATGTCCAGAGAACACTGAATTTGTGTAGTCATTACAAGAACAGCCTTTGGAGGCACTCTGGAGACTCAGAGTGCTTAAATCCCGGCTCCACTGCTTGCTGGCGATGTGACCTTGGACAAGTGTCTTTACCTCTCTGAGCCATCTATTTATAGTCATACTTATCTCAAAGAGGTTAATCGAGGTGATGTAAGCGAGGGCACAATAATAAGAGCTTTTTGTGCAATAATTCAATGACCTGGTGAGGTTGATACTCTTATCATTCCACTTTACAAACGAGAAAATGAAGTCTCAGCCTGCGAGAGGCAGTCAGTGCAGCCTCAATACCTTTGCTTCCATCGTTCCTCTACCCCTGACCCACTGCCAAGTGCACATCCGGAAACTTTCTTGACTATTTTCATCCTCTAAAAATCCTGCCCAGCCTCAATTCTATCTTGTCCATGAAGTCTCTGATTTTTTTTAATAGACTTTATTTTTGAATAGTTAATATATCCAAGCCGCTCAAAGTTCAAGAGTGGAGAGGGTACACTGGAAGCAGAAAGTCTCCCTCCCTCCTCTGTTACCCAGCTACACAGTTCCCTTCCCTGCAAGAAACTACTGGGACAGCTTCTTATGTGTGCCCTTCTTGACTCAGCCCAGACATGTTGTAAATTCCCACACATTTGTTCTCCTGTTCTATGCAAATGGTAAAATACAATAGAAGTTATTGTATACCTTGCCCCACCCCTTACCAGCTTGTTCTCTATTAGTAAGGCGTTTCTTCGTTCTTTTTTAACATCATTTTTATTGAATTATAATTCACATAGCATGCATTCATCCATTTAAAATGTACAATTCAATGATTTCTAGTATAGTTACAGAGCTATGCAACCATTACCACAATCAATTTGAGGACATTTTTATTACCCACCCTCCCCCGCCCCCAAAATCCCTACCCATCAGCAGTTATTTCTTATTTCTCCTCAACTCCCAGGCCTAGGCAACCACTAATCTACTTTCCATTTCTGTAGACTTGCCTATTATGAACATTTTATATAAATGGAATCACACAATATGTGGTCTTTTGTGACTGGCTTCTTTCATCAAACAATATTTTCGAAGTTCATCCATATTGTAGCATGTATAAGTACTTTCTACCTCTTTATTGACAAATAACTTTCCATTGTATATATGTACCACATTTTATTTATTCTTTGAAGGACATTGGAGTTGCTTTCACTTTTTGCCAATATGAATAATGGTGCTATGAAAATTTCACATACAAATTTTTGTGTAGACACATTTTCAGTTATCTTGAGTATGTACCTAGGAGTGGAATTGCTGGGTCATGTGGTAACCCTATGTTTAACCTTTTGAGGAATTGCCAAACTGTTTTCCAAAGGTACTGCACCATTTTACAGTCCTATCAGCAGTGTACGAGGCTACTAATGTCTTCATATTCTCATCAACACTCATTATTATCCATCTTTTTTTTAAATTATAGCCATTCTAATGGATGTAAGGTGGTAGCTCATTGTGGCTTTTATTTGTATCTCTGTAATGACTAATGATATTAAGCATCTTTTCATGTGCTTATTAGCTATTTATATAGCTTCTTTGGAGAAATATCTGTTCAGATCTTTTACCCACTTTTCAATTTTGTCATCTTTTTATTATTGAGCTGTGTTATTTACATATTCGGGATACCAGTCCTTTATCAGATCTATAATTCGCAAATATTTTCTTTCATTCTGTGTATTGTCTTTTCATTTTCTTGATTGTATCATTCACAGCACAAGTTTTAAGTTTTAATGAAGTCCAGTTTATCCATTTTTCTTTTGTCACTTGTGTCACGTCTAAGAAGGCTTTGCCTAAACCAAGATCATTAAGATCTATTTTTAAGAGTTTATAGTTTTAACTCACACATTTAGGTCTATGATCCATTTTGAGCTAATTTTTGTGAGTATTGTGAGGTAGGGGTCCTATTTCATTATTTTGCATGGAAATATACAGTTGTCCCAGCATAATTTATTGAAAAGACTATTCTTTCCCCTATTGAATTGTCTTGGTACCCTTATCTTGACCATAACTGTGAGGGTTTATTTCTGGACTCTCAATTCTGTTCCATCTATCCTAATGCCAATACCACACTATCTTGATTATTATAGTTTTAAAGGAAGTTTTTAAATTGGAAAGTGTTAGTCCTTTAACTGTATTTTACTTTTTCAAGATTGTTTTGGCTGTTCTGGGTTTCTTGCCTTTCCATATGAATTTTAGGATGAGCTTGTCTACTTTTACTAAAAAAAAGACACTCAAAGTTTTGATAGAGATTATGTCAATTTGGGGAGTATTGTCAATATTAGGTCTTCCAATTCATGAAGGGATGTCTTTTCCATGAGTTATCTTTCCCATCTCACGCAATGACTTTATTTGGGTCTTCTTACATTTCTTTAAAGAATGTTTTTTTTAGTTTTCAGAGTACCTTGCACTACTTTTGCTCAATTTATTCCCAAGTATTTTATTCTTTTTGGTGATATTGTAAATGAAATTGTTTTCTTAACTTTATTTTCATAATGTTCATCGCTAGTGTATAGAAATACAATTAGTGTTTATACTTATTTATTTATTTATTTATTTTTTAGGTGAGGCGATCCTTGATTGACCTCGTCAGCTTACGATCCCTTATTTTTTAAAATTTTTTACGCCTACATCCAAGTACTAACCAGGCTCAAACCTGCTTAGCTTCCGAGATCAGATGGGATCAGGCTCGTTCAGGGTGGCATGGCCGTAGACTAGATCTTTATATTTTTTGACAACTGCTTGGTACTCCATTACTGTATTATCATTTATTTTCCCAGTCCCAAGTGATGGATATTTAGGTATTCCCAGTCCTTTCCTGGTAAAAGCAGTGCTGCAATGACTCTCCTTCTACATACCCATGAAATCTCAAACATTTTCATTTTTCTTTCTCTGAGCTCCTACAATTGTCAGTTTCCACCACCGTAGCCCATGCCACCATTATCTTGCCCTTGGATGACTGCCTCAGCTTGCTCAGGCTGGGTTTCCTGCTATCCCTTGCCCCTCCAATCCATTCTCTACCCAGCAGCCAGAGAGATCCCATTAAAACACAAGCCAGTCTGGCTTACTCTGCTCAAAACCTCCAAAGGCTCTCATCTTATGTCAATTAAAGTATCTTCTCAGTACCAAGACATTCACGCCCTCACAAGCTAGCCCCCCTACCTCTCCAACATCATCTCCATCACTCTCCTCTGCACCCACTCTGTTTCGGCTCTGCTAGCCTCCTTGTATTCCTTACTACACCAAGTGTGGTTGCATCTCAGGACCTTTGCTATTATTATTCCTCCTGCTTGAAACACACTTCCCCCAGATTATCACATGATGTACTCTCCCAGTTCAGTTGGTCTCTGTTCACATAGCCCCACTTCAGAGAAGTCTTCCCTGACCAGGTGTCAAGTCACACCATCACTCCTCCTACCCCTGCTACCTCTCCCCTTGCCCTGCTTTGTTTTTCTTATAATCCTAATCACCCTTGGACGTAAGATGCTAGCTGATGCTCACAATGACTCACAAAAGTAAATACTATTATTATTCCCACTTGACAGATTAGGAAACTGAGGTCAGAGAAGTGACATGATTTATGCAGGATCACTCAGTTGATAAATGGTTGTGCCAGGGTTTGAACTCTAGTCTGACTCCAAAAATGCAGTAGTTAGTGCCACTTTTTGTGGTCAGCTATATTCCCCATGACGATGAATAAGTGAATGGATGAATGACTGAATGGACAAAAGGTTTACCACCCCAAATACTGAGTGGTAAGACAGTGTTTCAGGACAAAATTTGTAATTGTAATAAATGTTCTTTGATGCTAATATGAGTTAGATGGGAAAATTTTTTTAGTTAAAAACAATGACAATATCAAACTGGCAAGGATATGGAAAATAGAAACCATTCATTGATGGTGGGAATGCAAATGGTTTAATCACTTTAAAAACCAATTTAGTAGTTTATTATAAAGTTAAACATAGACTTACAATATGATCCAGCAATTCCAGTCCTAAAGATTTACCCAAGAGAAATCAAAACATGTCCACACAAACCCTTGCACATGAATGTTCATAGCAGCTTTATTCATAGAGCCCCAAACTGAAAACAACCCAAATGTCCATCAAAAAGTAAATGGATAAACAAATAGTGATACATCTACACTGTGGAATACTACTCAGCAGTGAAAAAGAACAAAATGCTGGAATGTGTAACAACATGGAAAATCTCAAAAGCAATGTCAGTAAAAGAAGACAGACATAAAAGAAACATACTGTATGATTGCATTTATGTAAATTCTAGAAAAGACTAAGCTAATCTATAATGACAAAAAGACATTCAGCAGTTACCTAAGGCAATGGATGGAAGAAGTTGACTGCAACAAGGTAAAAAGGAACTTTTTGGAGTAATAAAAGTGTTATATATCTTGATTAGGATGGTGGTTATACAGGAGTATACATTTGCCCAAATTCATCAAGCTGAGCATTTATAATGGTGTGTTTTATTTATAAAAGCATTCGACAATAAAATTGATAGGAGCTTTGGGAACATGTACAAGGATTTATATTACACCATTACTTTAATAGCAAAAAAAAAAAAAAAAAAGAAAGAAAGAAAAGGAGGCCAGGGTGGCGGCGGGAAGAGGAATTGGTTAACAGGAGAATGTTTCAGCTATCTGTGGTCCTTTGCCATCACAATGGCAGACTTATGGAAAAAGACGTAGCTGATGCTGATAATGACCCTCTCATGTCCCCAGAACCCGCATCTCTCTTCCCGGAGGTCGGATTTACCGCCTCCCCCGTTTTTGAAGTCCTCTGAACCAACAGGAAATCGGCCAAGAATGAGCCAGAGTGGTTCCCGCGGGTCAGGAACCTTGAATGGCGTTTGAATAGCACGAGGCTTGTGGAGCGGAAACCGCGGACCACAGAACTGCCAGGAAGGCTTGGGACTCGGCTTGGGGGAAGGGCTGACTAGAAAGAGGGAATTAGAATGGTGGGGGAAACGGATCAGAATGTTTGGAGGTGGGGGCAATTAGAACCCAGTCAGAGCCCATAGGGTAGGGTTAGAATCCTTCGATTGGGGATAGGGGTAGCGGGATAGGATTCCTGGAGGGCAGGACTAGAATCTTTGGATGAACCTGATTAGAATCTGGCGGGATGGAGTCAAATCCTTTGGGAACAAGGCTGGGATCACCCAGGAGCGGGATTAGAAGCCCGGGGTGTTAGGGTTATAAATCTCGAGGGCTAGGATAGAATCCTTTGAAGAGAGGTGTAGGATCCTTCGATTGACTAGAT
Organism: Pteropus alecto; assembly: GCF_000325575.1. NCBI lineage: Eukaryota > Metazoa > Chordata > Mammalia > Chiroptera > Pteropodidae > Pteropus > Pteropus alecto. The sequence continues at coordinate 19,159,738 of NW_006442491.1, forward strand.
TAGAATCCCTGCGGTAGGATTAGAAACCTCCGGTGGGCGAAGTTAAAGATCCTTCAGATGTGATTCAAAATCATTTAGAGCAGAGTGAGGACCTTGGGAGGAGGAGACAGGTTGTTGGGGTTCTTGGGGAGGCGGTTTTAAAACCCCAGGGTGAGGTTTAAAACCTCTGGGGACAAGGTTAATATGTTAGGAAGCGGGATTAGAATTCATGAGGAGAGGTGTTAGCATATTTGGGGGAGAGAGATGGAGTCAGGATTTGGGGGGAGAAGTTAAAATTATTGGGGGCGGGGTTATTATCCATCAGGGGCTGGGTTAGAAGCCTCGGATGGGCGGTGTTAACAAATCCTTAGGCGGCGGGATTAGAATTCTGGAAGTGGAGGCGCAGTTTAGAATCCCAGGGGTGGGGTTAGAATCTTCCGGGGGCGGGGTTAGGACGGTTTGGGGCGGGGTTAGCATCGCTCCGGGCTCGGCTTAGGCTCCCAGATGGCCTGTGGGCGTCACTGTATCCCCGGTTCCCGCACCAACTCACCGCGGAGGCGTAGAGGCAAGTGGGAGGTGGATCCGGGCAGTCCGGCGCCAAAGGAGCCCGAAAAGACCCGCGCTCGGAGGGCCCTAACCTCTTCTTCAGTCAGTCCGTCTTCCTTGGGCACGGGCCACCCGGGACCCCGGGGACTGCTGAACTGGGGGGGCGCTCGAGCTGCGAGGATCCGGGCTGCCCGCGGGACGAGGAGCGGGCGCCCAGGTGAGTGCCACAGACCGGAGACAGGGTCACCCTCCAGTGAGCTCAATCTGAAGGTCCTCCGGCTGCTGGGGAGCCCAAGTGGTGGGAAAGGCAGGCTGGGGTACAATGGGAAGGTACCGTCGGGGAAGCGGCAGACAGGCCGTGGGATACTGGGCAGACCGAGGCGGGAGGGTGCCCAGATGAGGGGCGAAACTGCCCCGCTGCCAACCTACCAAAGCTGGAGCGAAGGGGAAGCTCAGGCCGCCAAGTGACTTTATGCTGGAACCGCCACTTCTCTGAGCCATCCAGGTTCCCCTTCTGAAAAAGAAAAAACGAGAAGGAAGGGATGGGGCTTTATGAGGCCTTTACGGTTCCCCAGTGCGGGTGGGTGACGGGTCACGGCGACTTGGCAGCGGCCGTGGGGAAGGGGACAGCTGGTCGTAGGCGTGACCTGCGAGCCACACCCTGGCAGGGCTGCAGCTGAGGACTCTCTTCCTCCTCCTCTTCTTCTTTCTCCGCTGGGCCCTGATCCCCACCAGGTCTAGGTCAAACCCCAATACCTCCTGGATAGACTGCGGGATGTCTGCCCCATCACTTTCCTCCTCCTGAGACCTTGTGGAAGTCACTCTCCCTCTCTGAATTCCAGTTTCCTCATCTGTCAAATGCGGCTCTTAATTCTTTCTTCCAAGACTGCAGTAAGCTAGAGTATGTTAGAGCGCCTGCATGTGAGAGACAGTTGAGTGTCCTGGTTAAGGAAGGTGGCTTCTGGGAGCAATCTGCCTGTGGGACTTTGGGCCAGGGTTTGGCCTTTCTGTGTCTCTGCTTCCACAATTACAGAATGGATATAATAATAATAATAATAATAATAATAATGGCTCCCTCAAGGGTTATTTAGGTTGAGTTACTGAAGGAAAGCTCTTAGAGAGCAGAGGTCCCCAATCCCTGGGTTACGGGAGGGGTACTGGTCCCTGGCCGGTTAGGAACTGGCTGCACGACAGGAGGTAAGCAGCAGGCTAGTGAGCTAGCAAAAAACTTCATCTGTATTTGCAGCCACTCCCCAGCGGCTGGCATTGCCACCTCAGCTCCATCTCAGATAATCAGGCATTAGATTCTCACAGGAGCATCGGTCCCTGGTGCCGAAAAGGTTGGGGACCGCTGTCTTAGAGCACTGCCTGACAGGTATACATGCTTAACACATGTTAACTATGGTCATAGCTATTATGGTCTAGCCTAGTGGTTCTCTAACTTGAGCGGTACATCAGAACCACGTGGAAGGCTTGTTAAGATATTTGGGCCCTGACACCAGAGTGCCTGATTGTGTAGGTCTGGAGCAGGACCTAGAGAATTCGCATTCCCAGGCGAAACTGATGCTACTGGTCCAGGAACCACACTTTGGGAACCACTAGTGTAACCTGTGGCTGGCACAGAGAAAGGCCTCAATAAATAACAGTTCTCTTATCCCAAGGCTTCCTCTTCACTGACCCTTTTTTGGGAGGAGGGGTTAAAATACAGAAAGTGAAGAGAATTATATATTCAATATTCCAGGAATCCACCACCTAAAGTTATCAAATGATGGCGTTTTGTCATGTTTCCTTCAGATTTTTAAAAAATAAAATTACTAGGAGATGAAATCGAAGCCTCCCCACATTGTGTCCCTCTCAGCTGTTTCTCTCCCTTCTCATAGGCAACCGCTGTCATGAATTACAGTCCTTCCAGCCTGTGCCTTTATAAATTTATCACATATCTACAGATGCATAAACAATGCATAGAATCCTTTTCCGTGTCTTTTAAGATCTATGTAAATACTATCTGCAGTTCTCCCCGCTACCTTCTTATGGTTAAGTTGTCAGTGTCTAGCCAGGATGAGAAAAAGAGGTCTATTTTATTCCTTCTAAGTGGAGTGTCCCCGCAGGCGACCACCTTACCTTATTTCTCATTCCCCTGTCGATGAACGTTCAGGTTGTTTCACATGTTCACTACAACAAACGATACTGCTGGGACCATCCTTGGGCACATGGGCAGGTGTTTCTTGGGTGGCTCTCCAGAAAGGGCACTTGTGGCCCTCTCTTTTTGTGGGAGAAGAGGGCTGAGATCTGGAAGGGTCTCCCAGGAGGTCTGGGATAGAGAAGAGAGAAGAATGTGGGTCTGTTACCTCCCACCTCTCTCTAGACCCAGGACCACTGCCCCCCAGGTCTCCTGATCTCGGCTGCGGGAGGGCAAAGATCATCCACCTCGTTCACTGTACCTGACACTTGGTAGATACTCAAACCAAGGAGCATTTTTAAAAATTTTGAATCACAAACATTTTAGTTTACTTTTGTATAGTCTTCTTTTCTGTGCACTTTTTATTTAATGTAATTAGTTAAAATGCTGCATATACAATTTTTATCCCACTTATTCACTTAGCATTACATTGTAAGCATGTTTCTACGTCCTTGAATTTTTTTTATGGTCACATAATATTCCACTGTTTGGATATATCATAGTTTGTTAAACCCTCCTAGCAAAGCACTTTTATGTAGTAATATCTTTTGTGCTGAAATTCACATAACATTATAAAATTAAAAAGTGAATAACATGGCATTTAGTACATTCACATCCACTACCTCTATGTAGTTCTAAGACATTTCAACCCCACAAAAGGAAACACCATACGCATTAAGCAGTTACTCCCAATGCCTTCCTCTCTCAGCCCTTGGCAACTACCAACTTGCTTTTTGTCTCTATGGATCAATTTATTTTGATCATTTCATATAAACAACCAAATAGCACAATATGTGACCTTTGGTGTCTGGCTTATTTCACTTAACATAATGTGTTCAAAGTTCATACACATTGTAGCATGTATCAGTATTTCATTCCTTTTTATGGCTGAATAATATTTCATTGTGTGTATATACCACCATTTGTTTAGCAATTCATCCATAGATGGAGATTTGCATTGTTTCCACCTTTTGGCCATTGTGAATAGTGCTGCTGTGAACATGCATGTACGTGTATTTGTTTTGAGCAACTTGGGTAGATATTAAAGACTGGAACTGCTGGGTCATATGGTAATTCGTGTTTAACTTTTTGAAGAATTGCCACATTGTTTTTTACTATTTTACAGTCCCATCAGCATTGTATAAAGGTTCCAATTTCTCCACATCCTCGCCAGCACTTGCTATTTTCCTTTTTAAAAATTATTATTTGTATAGCCATCCTAGTAGGTATGGAAAGCATAAATCTTAATCTCACCCCAACAGGCTGCTGTCTGGGGGCCTTACCCCTCTGCATTCAGAGGACAAGCCAGGGCTTGGATTTTAAATTCTTTTAGAAAGTAAGTCCCAAGAGGCACGGATATGTCTATCTCCTGAACCACTGTATCTCTAACACCTGGCATCTGGCACCTAGTAGGACCTCAAAAATATCGAATGTAAGGATGTTGAACAACTTCTCCCCTCCCTTGCTTGATATATGTCAGCACACAGATGTATTTCACTTGGCTTCAAACGGCAATTCTTTTTCAGTGGTTGCTAATGTTTAAAGAGAAGAACACTCACATAAATCTAGATTTCTGTATTCTTTTGAAAATCTGGAAGAGTTATCAGTCATGGAGCTAGAACCTCCATCTCCCATGCTCCTCTGCTATTCACTCATGGCGACACTGGTGAAGCCAAGCAGGGGCTGCCCTGCACACTGCCCAAGCTGTCCAGCGAGCACCACCCTTGTCTGGTGGACCACCTTCCTCATGTGGATGGCCCTGTGGGCCCCTCCAGTCATTTGAGTTTTCAAGCCCTGCCCTCCAATCTTAAAAGTCCTCTCTTTTTTTATAGAAAAGGAACGTCAGGCCCAGAAAGGGTAAGTAACTTTACCAAAGTCACACAGCTAGTTTGTAGTTCAATCTCTCTTAGCCTCTGTGTTTCTCAACAAACCCCCACAGCACTTTGATCGCTACCCCATTTCTCTAGTTTCCTCTGCCCCAGGACTGGGAGTTTTAGTGTACTTTCAGAGGCATGGGTAATGATGCAGAAGAAAGCCTTGCTTGCATGTAAAATGCGCCTTTGTTCTTGGCCAGTGTCTGTGGCCACACATGCTGCACCCTCTGCATGTCACTGCACCCTCTGGATGGCACTGCAATGGGGCTTGCTTTCCTAATTCTGGCCTAAGACACCTACCCGAGCTCCCATCATCACCTTGAAATCCTTTGGCCCAGGAGACTTAGGTCCAGCCAAGAGAATAGGAGACCCTCCCTCATCTCTGCCAGAGAAACGAAGAACAGTGGACAGAGCACAGGAGACCCGAGTTGGAGTGCCACCATTGTCCCATACAAGTTGTGACGCATTGGGCAAATTCTTTCACTCTCTGAGTCTCAATTTCCTCATCCAAAAAATGAAAATAGAAGGATACTACCTCATAATCCATGCAGGACAATTCCTTTGATGTTAACACACACACACACACGCACACACGCACACACGCACACACGCACACTCTCTCTCTCTCTCTCTCTCTCTCTCTCTCTCTCTCTCTCTCTCTCTCTCTCTACTTTTCAAGGGTATATATGTCTCAGCTGGAGTTTCCCCAGAAGCAAATCCTAGAAAAGATTTCAAATGCATTTACTATTTGGTTTTTTGGGGAATTGATCTCAGAAAATTCTGGTAGGAGAGTGGAGATGCAAAACTGGGAAGAGAAGGCAGTCCATGGAGGTGTGTTAACAAGCCACTCAACCCTGTGGGTACCTGGAGCTCAGTTCCACTGGGAGCTCTGGGAGGCCATGAACCCACTCAAGAGGTGAGGGAACTGAGACATGAACCCACCTGCTCCTGTCAGTCACTGTTTGAGAGCTGTCCTGGCGAAATCATATATCTCTAGCACTTCCATTTGCCAAGCTCATGGGCAGAGCAGGCACCAGTGGCCACAGAGAAATCTCTCAGGCAAAGAGATGCAGGTGCTGGCATTTGGAAGTCCAGCGGGAGTGGTCCAAAAGAGTAAAGGGCGAAGTGAGTGCAGACGCAGAGGCTACCTAAGAGGGAAGGGGTGGCCACTGAGGACTTGTACAGGGAGAAATCTAAGGGCTCCTTAGATTTATCTGTAATATTTTCATTTTTAACAAGGATGATGTACTGTTTTCCTAGGTGATAAAAGGTAATTTAAAAAAAAATGCATACCCTCCAGAAAATAAAAGAAACTGGGGCTCTGTCAGCTATAAAAAAGTAACCGTAAAAGGGTCAGAGCAGGCATTATTGCAGCTTTGAGGTTTCCATTTGCAGATGATAGATTTGTGGCCAGCTGACCTTGGAGCATGGCGGGAGCTTAGTGTGGAATATTGTCCCTGGGGTGAACTGGCCACTGTGGACTGTCTGAAGGGGGAAAACTCCCCTCAGATTCAGTCAAGGAAAAACTTTATTCTTCCCCAAGCAGATAAACACAGATAGCGCTTCTCAGTTTTAAACATACATTCATAACTGTTGTTTATATGGGGAAAACTGGGACACCCAGAAAGCTAAAGCGACTTCATTCAATAATTCATGGATTTATTGAGCATCTACTGTGTCCTAACAGGACTGTATCCTAATAGGACTTGGATACATCAGTGTACAAAACAAGTCACTACCCCCACATAGCTCATATTCTATGAGGACACAGATGATAAATCCACAGGTAGTATATTAGGTGTGCATTAGTTCAGGTCCTTTGAGAAGCAGACTCTCAGGAATATTAAATATACAATAAATTTATTAGATGAAGTACCCTTGGGAGAAACTAGGAGAGGCTAAGAGAGCCATCAGATGGCAAGGCGTGTTTGATTCCAAATGAAGAAGAAAGGAAAGGAGGGAAAGAAGGAAGGGAAGTGGAAGCGGAAGTGTTTTTGACTGCAGTGCGGTTCTACGGAAGGCTTGGCAAGGCTGTCAAGGAGTCCTCAGTAACCCTGCCACGCTCAGTCATTGGCTGGGAGCAGCCCATGGCAACAGTTGCTGGATGTCAAAGAACAGCAGCTGGGGCCATTGGTCAATTCCACTCTATGCAGATGAGATCTGAGAGGCCCGTCCTCGTGGTCACCACATTAGGTGGTGGTTAAAGCCATGAAAGACACAGCTGGGAAGGGGCTAGACAGTGATGGAAGTTCCTGTCGTAGCCAGGGCAACGAGGGAAGACCTCTCTGAGAAAAAAAGATCTGCGAAGAGACCTGGGTGAAGTGAAAAAAGCTTTCTGGGTGAAGAACATTCCAGAAAGCCGCGTGTGCAGTGGCCCTAAGGTGGAAGCATGGTTGGTGCATTGAGGAATAGCAAGAGGCTAGTGTGGCTGGAATGGAAAAATCGAGGGAGGGGTGGTAGGTCTGTGAGGTTGAGGGGGCCCAGATCGTGGAGCCTTGCCAGCCACGGGGTGCTTGGGACGGAAGCACCGGGAGATTTTGAGCAGGAAAGGGATGTGACCTGGTTTATATTTTAAAAGGCTCGCTCGCTTATCTGTAAAAGGGAGAAACGGGGATTCAAACCCAATTCTTTTCCGACTTCAAATCCCAGCCTATATTTTCTAAACTTCCCTGCACCCTGCCTACCTTAGGGATAAAATTATTCTAAGGAGGTTCACAGTCGCCCTTGGATTCCACAGTTGACCAGGTGATCCGGTGGTAACATTCAACATGCTAAGAACTTACTGCGTGTTTGGAACAAGTAGTTGGAACGCAGACATCTCAGAACCAACCCTCCGCCTGAATCAGGCAAATGACCAAAGGCCCCAAGTTCCTCTTCGGTGTGTTGCTCTGTCACTTGCTATTGTGTAAACCAGGGCACAACACTTGCCCTCTCTGCTGCTCCTATCTGTGTGATGAAGGTCTCTCCAATCCCTTCCTGTTTGCAAAGTCAAAATTTTGAGCTCTTTGATCAGAAAGAAGCTAAGAGTCAGAAAACGGGACAGCAGTCACTTGAGGACAGCATTAGGGACAGCATGAGGGACTGCTGTCCTCATTAGGGACAGCAGTCACCTGAGGATTTGGTTAGTTCATTCAGAAGACAGTCAGGGAGCCCGAGGAGAGGGAGCTGTAGGGCTCTGAAAACTCCACAGGGAATTGGCCTCTGATCAGGGAAGACTTTTCCCCCACCCCCAGGGCTGAGCTATTCCGAGAAGGGAAAGTTCCTCTAACTAGACGGCCCGGCCCCCCGCGGTCTGCCATCCTGAACTTCCTGTTTGGGTTCCTCATCCTGCCTTCCCATTCCCCCACTGCAACCTCTGATGCCGACCCCCGACCCCCGTGGAGGATGAAAGGCAGGAGAGCAAGATTCTCATCCTACCTGCCACTGACCAATTGGGGACTCTCTCTGCCATGGGCCTCTATTTCCCCATCTGAAAATCAAGTTCATAATTCTGGTCCTGCTGACTTCAGCCAAGCAGATAAGGCCTGTAGAGATTTGAACACAATACATTCACTCTACAAATGTATATGGAGGCCTAATACATGCCAGATACTTTCTAGACGTGGCTTCAGTGCCATTAGCTTTGTGGGGTCCAGATTTGACACATCCTCACCTACTCTAATGATTCTAGTATCCTCTTCTATCAAAACCTGCTATCAGGGACGTCTTTGCCATATGCCATCTACACTGAAGTATGAATTGCAATCCCGCTGAGGTTTAAGGAGACAGAAATCCCATTCAAACTGGCTCAAGCAGAAGAAGGTTATTGGAATGTCCATGAGCATATCAGCTTTGGGCAGGGCTACATCCAAGGGCTTGAGAATCTGTATTTCTCCATTTCTTGGCTCTGTTTTGCAACTGCAAGCGTTTTTTCCAGCCAAAGCCCAATGGATGACTTTCCTTGGCCAGGATTGAGTCACATGCCCATCTCTGCTTCTACTACTGCAAATTTGATTGGCCAGACTTAGTCACAGACTAACCTCTACGACTAGGGGTTGAAGTCAGCTCTACCCCAACTCACGAATTGAGAAATGGGGGAGAGGTGGTTCCCAGAGGAAAACTGGGGAGCTGTTACCAGAAGAAGGGGAAGCAGATGCTATGCAGGAAAGTACTACAATTGTTCCCTTCAGTGAACTTACCATCCAACATTTCACTTCGTATTTGGAGAAACTGAGGCCCAGAGAGAGGATGAGACTTGCCTGAGGTCATACAGTGAGTTTGTGGCAGAGGTAGAACCATAACCTAGGCTCCTCACCCCCTAGCCCTCGCAGACCTCTCCTTGAGCCTAAAAGCTCCCAGAAGACCATCTCCCACCCATTCCACAGGATGCTCAGGCAGGGCCCTGGCCTCTCCACCTTGGACTTTACTCTGAGTCTCCGCAGCCAGCATGGTGACTATGGGAAGCAGCCAGGGCAAGCAAGCTGACCTTTCTCATTCCCCTCTCATATGGTGCCTGCGGGAGCTGAGGGGGTGAGGAGCTGGTTTCACGTTCCAGGAGTTCAGCAGTGGCTTGAGGAAGTGTCTTTGCCAGGGGTCAGCAGTTCTAAGCTAGTATGGAGCCAGGGGGCCCACTTCTGTTCTCACAGCCTGGCTTTGAATCACATTAGACAAGATTCATGTACATTCTCAGAGGTTTTTAAGAAGTCTTTCACATCCCTGTTACACAGGACCTCAGGTCAAGCCTGAGAAGCAAATGCCTCCTATTTTTCAGAGAAGAAAATGAGGCTCAGAGAAGGGAAGTGACTTAACCAAGATCACATAGCCAGTCAGAGGCGGAACCAAGATTCAGATCTGAATTATTACCCCAAGCGAGGCCCTCATTCCACCACATTGGTGGGTCACAAATTTTACTGTATAAGAATCTCCTGAAGAATTGTTAGAAATGCAGATTGTAGGCTCTCATCCCCAGAGACTCTGGTTCATTCTTTCTAGGGTGTGGCTCAGGACTATGCAAGAATCAGAGGACCATTTGGGTGCAAGTGGCAGAAATCCAATTCAAATTGGCTTAGGCAAAATTGAGAATTTATTTACTCATGAACTGGAAAAGTCCTGCGGTTGAAAAGCTTCAAGCATAGCTGGATCCAGGCGTTCAAACAAGTCTTCAGGAATCACTTTGTCTCCATTGCTCAGCAATCTGCCCTCCATCTTTCGTGATGTCAGGATGACTCTCAAGAGCTCCAGGTTCCTACATCTACAGCTACATCTCTATCAACAACAAAGAGAATGTGTTTTCCCTAATTTTTCCAGCAAAATCCCAGGGTAGAATCTGATTGCCCCAGCTGCAATCACATACATGCCAACAGCTAAAGCAACCACTGCTGGTTGCCAGGGGGACATGGAATTCTTTGATGTCAGGGCCTGTATGAAGTTGTCAATCCCTGAAACCCTATGCGCTGAGTGGGAGAAGGCTGGTTTCCTCAGGAAAATCCATGTGCTGTTACCAGAAGAGGGATGGTTACTAAGGAAGCAAGCACAAAGGATGTTCCCTGCATGGGTGCTTCCCAGCTAGAATGAGCGCAAGAATCACATTCTGGTCTGGGAGGTTGGGCCTAAGATTCTGCATTTCTAACAGCTCCTGTATGATGATGATGCTGGTCCTCATGCTGGTCACACTCAGAGTAGCCAGGCACTCTGTTACATTTCTAAAGTCACTTCAAGCCACCCTGCCACAGGGCTTTTGCAGTCTCCAGCATACTGAGAGGTCCTGGGCCATGTAAACCTCTTCCCTCATCCCATCTCTACCCGCGCCCCATCCCATGGTTCCCCCAACCCACCCAAACATCAGCCCCATCTATTTGGGAACCACTCATCAACATATTGCAGATTCTGTTCCCATATCACAGTTGGAGAAACTGTCCACTGTGTCCTTCAGTGACCTTTATATGAGGATCCACGTAATAAATTCTCTTTATTGAGTACTCAAAAAATACTTGTTTCTATTAAAAAATTGCCATGCTTCCTGGGATTTTATGGTGACAATGTACAAGTTCCCATATTTATCTTGGTTACTAGGAAGCTCAGAGATAAATCTAGTACCCAGTGGCAATAGCGGTCACACCCTAGGCTTCTGGTTCAGTAATCTTTCCTTTCTGAATGGCATAGCATAACCCTTCATGAGCCTTGAAGTGCTCTGTACATGGTTTAATATTATAAGCTCCCTCAAATCCTTTTTGGAAGTCAGTTCTTCTTTGGATCATTCTTGACTTTCCCCAAATTTTTATTGAAATCCTCCCTGTTCTTCAAAATCCAACTTTGTCATCCTACTGCTCAGTTATTATAAACATGTTGTTTTTCTATGAACATACTAAACATACACGTTAGTGGCAGAACCAGGATATAACTATACTTTACAAAAATGGCTCGATACTATATGTTTTGTAGTTTGCTGTTTTCATTCACTAAGTATCTTAGCAATCTTTGCATGGCTCTGACTGTGCCAATCCCTGCCAGCTTCTTTATATGTGACTTGGGAATGTAATTATCTATGTCCAGTCTTCCCTTCTCAACTCTGTCCTGGAGCACGACCCATGTCCTGACACCTTTATGTTGGAGCAACTACATAGAGCACAGGCTCTGGGCATGCATTTTCCTACTAACCATGCATTATGCTCCTGCTGTGTGCCAGGGAGTCGCTGAGCTAAGTGCTGAAGGACACAGACATGGGAAAGACCAGCCTCTGCTGTGTGCAAGGATGGAAATATTCTATATCTGTACCTTGATGACAGTAGCTTTAGCCACAGATAGCAATTGAGCACCTGAAACATGGCGAGTCCTTACTGAGATGTGCTGTATGTGTAAAATACATACTGAGATTCAAAGATTTAGCATGAAAAAAAGAATGTAAATTATTTCACTGATAATGTTTATATTGATTACCCATTAATAAGACTTTCGAAACATTGGGGAAAATAAATATACCTGAAAATTAATTCACTCGTTTCTTTTTACTTTGAAAAATGTGGCTATAGAGAATTTTAAACTGTATACGTGGCCCACATTACATTTCTAGTTGAGCAGTCATGCACCATGGAGGTGGAATGGTTCTCTTGGTTCAGGAGGACAATCACATTTTATGCCAATTGGACTCCTGCAGGTATATCACTTTTTTAAAAAATCACACTTTATTGTGCAAAAATTGAACCAATGAGAATTCCCTATTTTAAAAAGTTAACTTCTCTAGTGTTGTGGTATCTCTAAACCTGTGGGCTAAAGGAATTGCAATTTGGGCTTGCTTTATGCTCCAGGACAGGGCCATACTTGCTAGTAAACAGAGATGGTTATGGTTAACGTTTCTGAGCCCTACTGTGTGCCAGATACCTTTACACTTATAACTCGGTGCTCACCACCATCCTTACCATTTTCTGAGGTAAAACCCCACCATCCTTTCTCAGAGACGGCCTTGAATCACACATGAACACAGTGCCTTCAGAGGCCCATCCCTCAGGACCTTGTGACTGTCTTGAATATGTAAATTGTGACGTAAATGATCCTTGATAGGTGCTCAGAGAGGTGGAGGGAGCTGCCTCACATCACACAGCAGTGCTCTCCCCAGAACGCCCTCTTATTGATCAAAACATATGAAATGTAATATGTTATGTTCTACAAAACCACATAATACGCTGTTTTATTTCCCAGAACTGTGATACATATTTATCACAAATCAAAGAGAGGTGTTGGTTTCTGTTTTAAATGCATACAAATACAGGTGGAGCATTTGAGATCTTGCTCCCAACATAGTTCTTCAGTTTGGCTCGAATAAACCCTATTAAAAAAATTTTTAATGTATACAAGTACATTATAAAGCAGTGATTAATTGTGATAATTTTTCAAATCGATGATCCAGAACTTCAGGAGTCTTGCCTTTTGTCAGGTTCCTCACAAAAGGCAAATGAGGCAGAAACCACTTAGGTCTTGAGGTGGTAAATAGTTCCCAATTCCCACCAGGACAGAAACATCCTTGTAAATAACATTTTTTTTTAAATTGTTTTAATCACTTCCTTAAGCCTAAGAATTTGGGATTTTTTTTTCTTAAACCACTAACACATGTTTATTTTAACAAGCTAAGTATAAATGAGCTCTGTTTTAGAAGAAAATTTCAATTGCACAGATGAGGAAAACAATTACTTCCTTATGGGGCTGCTCATAGCCTGTCTCCTTCACAAATACATGTATGCATTTAGAGAAAAGAAATGAAATACTTCTGCCACTTTTACAAATAAGTTTTGACTCTGATCAGGTAAATGTATTTTCTCTAAGTATCTTTAAATTTAATTAATCCATCAGCACGGTCTGTAGCTCTACCTCCAAAATGGCCCCTGAATCTGTCTGCTTCTTACCTCAATAGCCACCACCCTGGGTCAGGCCACCATCATCCCATGCCTGGACGACTGCAGTGGACAGGGTTCCCTGCCCTGCTCCTGACAGTCTATCCTCAACCCAGCAGCCAGTGGGGTTATTTAAGCTGAATCTCATCATTCTACTGCCTAAAACTTTCCATGGTTTGCCATCATCCTTAGAATCAAATCCAAACTCCTCACTGGCTGTACAAGATGTGGCAGCCTCTGTCATATACCATCCTCTCCTCTGCCTATGATCTCTAGCCACACTGGCCTCCTTTCGGTGCCTCATTCTCTCAAAGCACATTCCAGCCTCAGGACCTTTGCACTTGCTGTTCCATCTGCCTGGAACACTGTTCCCTCAGAGTGTTATATGACTGGCTCCTTTGTATCATTCAGGCTCCAGGTCTAACATCACCTTTTCAGAGAGGCCTTCCCTGACCACCTTGTCTATAGGGGACCCACAGAGATGTTCCCTATCACATCCTCTTATTGTCCTCACACTCTCCAGTATCTAAATTTATCTCGTTATTTATTAATTTGCCTGTTTATTGCCTGTGTCTCCCCTTCGTCTTCAGTGTATGCTCTGTAAGGGCATGAACTTGCTTGTCTTATTTGTGGTTTAGAAAGGTGCTCGACACATGTTTGCTGAGTAAATGGAAGAATGAATGACCAAATAAATCTAAGAGAGAAAGAAGGGAAGGAGGAAGAGAGAGAGAGAGAGAGCTGTTATAAGGCAATTATAAAATGATAGGAGGAATATGGTGTTTGACTATTATTTAGCTAGACTGTTTAACCTCATCTTTGTCATTCAATATAAAATGGTAATTTATTCTTACATTACAGTTTTACTTTACTGTTTGCTCTGAGCCTGACACTGAGCTGAGTATCTCCCCACCTACATGCTTTCCCTTATGCTTCCAACACCCTGCAAGTAGGTTATTATCCCCCATTCCGCTGATGAGGAACTGAGACGAGGAGGAGGGGGAGTGATGAGTGAGGTGCTGGGAGGGAGACTAAGTGTCAGCTCAGGCTTCTGACCACTGAGCCAGCTGTGCCCACCACCCACTCTGCTCCCCAGCTCTACCTTTTGAATTTCGATGGTCCTCATGATTTACTCTCTAAATAAACTCCCCATGGCAGAGTCCTCGGTAATATGACTATCACAACTTGTCAGCTCTGTGTGGTGCATGGCCGACAGGGACGTGGGGAAGCCCAGAGGTGACAAGGGCAGGGTGAGCTCCATTTGTTGAGGATGGAGGAATGGGGTTGACAGGGGAGGTGAGATGGGGAAAGAGAGGGGGATGCAGCCGGGGGCAGGAGGCCTAGAATCTAGCATCGAAGACTCCCCTGCATGGGGTTCAGGGCCAGCCAGGCTCACCTCCCTTCTCTCTGCCACAGGATGGGGTGTGTGAAGTCCAAGTTCCTTCGAGACAGAGGCAAGGTCTCAAAAACCGAGCCCAGTGCCAACACACACAGCGCCGTGTATGTGCCAGATCCCACATCTTCAGGCAAGCGGGTGAGTGGGAGAAGAAGCGGGGGAGAGGGGAGGGCAGTCCTGAGGCCAGGGGCAGGGGATGGGGAGCTGCCCCTTGCTGCCCCAAATTGCCCTAACAGCCTCCTGTTTTCCCAAGGGTAAGCAGGTGCGTTTGGAGTAAAATGGAGCTGACCAGTCACCAGCAGCACCTTAACTCTCCAGGGTGCATCTGCACTGAGCACCCAGGGCAAAGGACGTCCCTTCTCCTTGTCCTGTTGCCCAGGCCTTGGCAGGCCTTGGCCCATCAGCCTGGGCTGCAGTGACCAGGTCCCAGTGAGCACGACAGGCTTCCAGCCTGGGCAGTAGCAGAAGCAGGGCTGAGAGTAATGGGTGACCAGATGAGTAACAACAGTAGTTGAAGAAACAACAGTAATGAGGATAGTACCAGCGTCATAGCAATAACTGTAATCACAATTGTAGTTGGAACAGTGACGACAATGCTGGGGGGAGTACCGCAGCAGCAGCAGCAGGAGCCATAGTGGAAATGGTAAATAAGAAGTGGTGATACTGGTAGAGGTGTTTACTTATTTGTCTTTACTTGCACAGAGCTTACCAAGGGCTCTCCTAAGTGCTTTGCAGTTATCAGCACCTCGAATCCTCACAATAATCCTATTGTTGGTCATGATTCTTATTGTACCCATTATAGATTAAGAAGCAGAGAGATAAAATAACTTGCCAAAGGCCACACGGTTAGTAAGGGGCAGAGCCAGGATTCAAACTCGGGCAGTGCATGTTCCAAAGTACCAGAGGCAGGAGCAAGAGTAATAGGCAGGGGCCGAATGCAGAGATCAGAAGGGCAGTAATGGTGGCAACAGTGATGGTAATGGTGGCTGCAGTAGTCATGGCAGCAAGCAGCACCACTAATAATGGGAGCTGTGATAGTGGCAGATAGTGGGAGAGCAGTAACAGTAGTAACAGTGGGGGTAACAATAACAGTACCAGTACTAGAGCAGTAGTAACAGTGGGGGTAACAATAACAGTACCAGTACTAGTGCAGTACTAATAGCAGCAGTAACAGTTGTAATCATTGTTACCATTCTTTGAACACCTACTATGTTCCAGGTGCTGGAGTGAAGTGTTTTGACACCATTAAACCTCACCAAAAGCTGTGAGGCAAGAGTTCTGCCACTTTCCAGCCAGGGTGACTAAGGCTCAAAGAGGTTAAACGGCTCCCTGGGGTCACACAGCTGGGAAGCAGCAGAGCCAGGTCTTTCTATCCCCGCTGCTGGGTTCTCTCCCCTCTGGGGGCCTTGAGTCCATGCTCCAATCCGGAGCTGTCCAGGGAAGCACAGCCTCTGTTTGCTGCCTCCAAGGAGTGTACTCCTTGATGCCCCTTAGAAAGTTCTTCCTCGTACTGAAGGAAGGCCTGTTACTCCATAACCCTTACTCCTTTCTTTGTTCCCAAACTGACCCCTTAGCCCTGCCCTCAAACACTTCTACTCTCTTTGCCTCATGACAGCCTGTAGAGATTGAAGAGAAAGATCTTGTCTCAACCCACCCATTTCTTCTAAATCATCTTGCTCATAACATAGGTTTCTGACCTCTCTTCAGCCTGCTTGCCCTTTTCCAGGCACGATATCTAGAACAGGACTAATTCTGAAAATGGGAGAATAGTGAAATAGTCACCTCCCTCCCTCTGACACTCGACCTCTATTAATACAGCCTGAGATTACATGACCTTCTCACACAGGTGATGTCCTGAGCTGACACCCTAAACCCTCAGTCACTCCTGGTTCTGCTTTTCTCCTAATCTGTGTCCTTTCTGTGGCTCAGGCTCCAGGTTCTCAGGTTCTCTGAGGACCTCTAGCTTGTCACCAGCAGGAGGCAGAGGGTTTTCTCCCATCGGTTTTTGGTTGTCCTCTCTGAGCATTAGATTTAAGGGATTCTATATTCAGCCATTCATTATTCCCCTCCTGCAGGACACTAGTTCGACAGTAAGTTTCTAAGTGTTACTCAGAGAAAGGGTTCACCAAGTTTGTGAAACTCTGGGCAAAACAGGCTTCTCCCGCGAGGACACCTCCGAGCCTTTGCGAATCTTTGTAATGAACTTCGTGACCCTCCCAGAAGAGAATGTGCTCCTCAGTGTTTCCCAAACCGGTTTCTTTAAATCACTGTTTATGTAAGTGTGTGGCACACAGATACATTCCCCTTGGGAAAAAAAAAAGTCATAAATTACAGTTAAAGCTACAGGTTCTTCTGACCAATGACCCATCCCCAGAGGTTTCACTCCCCTACCCGCAGGCACCAGCTGTTGTCAGTTTGGACCCCTGCAAACCTTTGCTGTGAATTTCCACTCACACATATATAGTATGTGTCCACACAAAGTATTTAGGATGTATGAGTTTTATGTAAAGGTACCATATCATTCTAAAGAACTAGTTTTGTTCACGTGACAATATATCCTTGAGGTCTAGTTGAGTCAGGAGTGAAGCCCCATCTCCCTCTTATTAGGGCTGCTTAGAGTGCCACAGAGTAGGCATCAAATCCCCTTAAGATGGACACTTGGGTTCTTCCACATAAATCATGGAGCCTTTACTCAGGACATGTTGGTGGACCCAGGGTTTCTCCAAACATACCTTGAAAAACACAGATCTGGACCAACCCTTTCACTATATGTCAAGGGACAGGACAAGCCAGTGTTCTCCAAGGCCAAGGGCAGAGTCCACCCCCCAAGAGACCTGGATCCTTGTGGAGGCTGTGCCTCTAATGTGCTGTGTGACCTCAGGCATGTCCCTTGCCCTCTCTGGGCCTCCTCCCATGACACACAGGCTGGGCTGAGAGGCTCTTGGGCACCCTTTTTGACACAGACCTTCCCTGGCTCCACACACACTGTTGGATTCATCGCCTTCTCCCATTTCTCCCCTACAGCGACCTGACAACAGCAACGGCAACCCACCAGGGTCCACAGAGAGTAAGTATCTGGCAAACAGATGCTGCGGAGTCCTGTGTTATGTCAGGGACTGGGTTAGGTTCTCAGTGAGAGCTTGAGGCAAAAGTCCCAAACGGTCAAAAACACCCTTGAAAATCCCCTAAATTGCCCCAAAGTACTTCTTACAAGATATTTTGTGTCTATAACACTGTTTAATAACATGAAAAAAACATCGTTCGTTTTAAACTGTAGAATCGCACCCAGCATGGCAAGATGCTTACTTATACCAGGAGACAGACACACATTGCTTGGTCTAGGGCGGGTGCCGGTGTTGGTATGGGAAATACCCAGGGCTGTCGGGGTACTCAGATAAAGCCTCACCATCCCATGTATCTCTCTTCTCAGAAGGTTCTGAGGACGTCATCGTGATTGCCCTGTATGATTACGAGGCCATTCACCACGAAGACCTTAGTTTCCAGAAGGGGGACCAGATGGTGGTCCTGGAGGAGTAAGTCCCCATCCCACTCCCCCTAAGACATACTTACCTATAATACACAATTATTCTCTCTTTTGTGCTTCAATAAAGAACCTGATAGACGATCTTATCCTAAGGTGTAAATGACTGATGAGAACCTGAACATAATAGAGGAAGAAGGGCTTGCTATTCACCTGGATGAAAGCCAAAATAAAGGGGCCTGTGTACTTACTAACGGTGCATGTCCAGACTAAGATCAACCAGTGAAAGCACTTTCTCAGGGAAGCCTTCCTCCTGTGATCAAGCTACAGGCTTACCTTTGGACCAGCCCCTGCTGAGGTGACTTTGCATTCAGAAATCCTTGAATCTCTGAGTTTGCTGCCTCCGATTTCCTCCAGTCTTCACCATCAGTGTGTGTCATGTTTAGTACTGTGCAAGGGCCCAAAAATGGCAGTGGTTATGCTTGGTCAGACTCCTGAGCCCACTCCCTCCGGCTCTCGGTCCCAACTGAAATTCTATGAGTCTGCCATTGGCACGGGGCCTCATCTTGGGTATGGCTAGGAAGGCCAAAGCCACAAATCCAGGGGGAAAGGGTAGGACCTTGGTCTGAGAATGCAAGGACTGGCCGTGATGCCAGATCTTTGGATGCATGGCGGGGACTACCGTAAAGATCCCCAGGGTAATCACGGGGTGTAAGCAAAGGGGTATCCTAGGCTGAGGCTGAGGGGTCCAAGAGAACCAGGGGGAGTCCATCCGCCCCCAACTCCTTTGCTCCCTCATGTCTCTCAGGTCTGGGGAGTGGTGGAAGGCTCGGTGCCTGGCCACCCAGAAAGAAGGCTACATCCCAAGCAACTATGTCGCCCGCGTTGACTCTCTGGAGACAGAGGAGTAAGTATTCTATTTTCCTGCCCTCCAGAAGGAAGCCTAAGGAAAACCAGCGTTGTTCCTGCCTCAGGGCCTTTGCATTCACCATCTCTCCTGCCTGGCGCACTCTTCCTGGGACTCTTTGGCTGGCTCCTTCTCATCCTTTGAGTCTCAGAGAGGCCTTCCCTGACCACCCTGTCTAAAGTGGGTCCCCTCTGTGACTTTCTCTCTTATGGAAACCTATTTTATTCCCTTCTGAATACTTCTTACTAGCATTTCTTCCTTGTGCAAGATCTGTGAGATAACTTCCTAGGTGTGGAATTTCCAGGGAGACAGTTCTTACTGCGTACCTATAGCATTGCTTGATTATTGTACCACGCGTGAACCACTTTACAAAATGAAAGCAGAGAAGGCAGGCGGGTAGTGCGGCATAGTGATTAAGAGCTTGGGCTCTAGAGCTAGGCTGCCTGGATTTGAATCCGGCCTCCACCACATCCCAGCTGTATGATGCCAAACAAGCTACTTGCTCTGTTTCTCAGTTTCCTTATCTATAAAATGGGGATTATAAGGGTAACGATTCCATAAGTGGTTGGGCAGATGACTGTTAGCTATCTTTCTCCATAGCAGGTTTATGGCAAGGTCAAAGCCTGCTGACCTCCAGTCTGGGCCTTTCTCCATTACAGCACATGAACTACTCCTCCCCCGACTGAGGGTAGAAATAGATTCAGTTGATGCTGCTTAAACTTTCTCACCAAATATCCCAAATATCTGGGAGAATGAAGAAAATATCCAGGGATATGTCCCCAAGTATAAAATTATTTGAAATCTCACATTTTCACTTAGAAATTCATGCCAACTTATACTCGATACTGTACATACAAAGGGGGATAACCTGTGAAGGTGACAGAGATCAGACCCTAACTCACATGGCCCTTGAGGCCCTGAGAGGAATATCGTATCCTTGTGAAATGTGCACAAGTGAGATTTTGACCACAGCTGCTTAAGACTACTTACTGTATCTTCCCACTCAGCCTTTCTGTCCTTCTGTCCATCACCTTACTTCTCCCATGAGTGGCACTGGAATGACCCCCGGGCATTTTGTATTTGTAATGCTGTGTTACTTTTCTCAAAGAAAGCCCCCCAGCGTTTTAGTCTCGGCAAACTGGATTCAACCCTGGTAAAATGTCTGTTTTAATATCAAAAGAAATTGTTGTTCCATAAAGAGTCTTTGAGGAAAATCCATGCTGTGGGAAACCAGGCCCTTTGTATTCCGGCGCCCTTGTGAGCTGAACAGGACTGCCCCCGGTCCCCTAGGGGTTTACACGCTGTATCAACCCCCACGCTGTCTCCTCCCCCATGTGCTGTCTCCTCCCCCACGCACTGTCTCCTCCCATTTCCACCAGGTGGTTCTTCAAGGGCATCAGCCGGAAGGATGCAGAGCGCCAACTCCTGGCCCCTGGCAACGTGCTGGGCTCCTTCATGATCAGAGACAGCGAGACCACCAAAGGTGACCCAGCCCTCCTCACGCTATCTAGATAGATAGATAGATAGATAGATAGATAGATAGATAGATAGATAGATGATAAATGATAGAAGATAAACAGATAGATAATAACGATGATAATAATAATGATGACAATGATGATGATGATGATGACAGCCAACATTTACTGTTGACATCCCAGGCACTTTATAAGCATTACTTCTTTTAATCATCAGGCAATGTGACGAGATAGGGAGGTATGATGACCAATCCCATTTTACCGATGAGGAAACTGAGGCACAGAGAGGTGATGCACTCACTTGTCCACTGTCTCAGAGCTGGACATGGAGGAGCCTGGAAGAGAACCCAGGCAGCCTGACTCCACAACCTTCTCTTACTCTTGTGCTTCACTACCCAGGTGCCAGGATAGGGCCAGTGGTGGCCTTACAGGGGCGTCGGGAAGGGGTGTCAGCATGCCGACATTAGACGGCAGGCCTCTGAGGTCTCACTCCTGAGCAGCGTCTCTCCTCTGACCAATGCAGGAAGCTACTCTTTGTCCGTGCGAGACTATGACCCCCAGCACAGGGATGCAGTGAAACATTATAAGATCCGGACCCTGGACAATGGGGGCTTCTACATCTCCCCACGGAACACCTTCAACACCCTGCAGGAGCTGGTGGCCCACTACAAGAGTAAGT
This sequence comes from Pteropus alecto, assembly GCF_000325575.1. Taxonomy (NCBI): domain Eukaryota; kingdom Metazoa; phylum Chordata; class Mammalia; order Chiroptera; family Pteropodidae; genus Pteropus; species Pteropus alecto. Next base: position 19,180,617 of record NW_006442491.1, read on the forward strand.
CCTGACCAGGACCACGCCCCAACTGGGTGGGCCTATCTCCCGGGAATCTTAGTCAAGGGTGTGTTGCAGCCTCTGAGGCTCGCTGAGCTCTTCCTGACCCTCCCCAAATACATGGTTGCTTTGGATTTTCCTGAAATCTTAGGCCTATTGAGCAGAAGGGTGGAGGTGGCATTTTATCATGCCCTGCTCTCTTGGGAATGTCCCTGATCATAGCAGCCTGTTAAAACGTTGGCTAGATGCAGTGAACCAGGCAGGGAGGCCTCCGAGGGGAAGTCTCTGGCTGGCTCAGAGCTGGCTGCCCTCGACTAACCAGGGGCTCTGTTCCAGAGGGGAGCGATGGACTCTGCCAGAAGCTGACAGTGCCCTGCGTGTCCTCCAAGCCGCAGAAGCCGTGGGAGAAAGATGCCTGGGAGATCCCCCGGGAATCCCTCAAGCTGGAGAAGAAGCTTGGAGCTGGGCAGTTTGGGGAAGTCTGGATGGGTAAGGACCCAGGGACAGGGGGTGGCAGGGAGGGAGAGGAGAGGGAGATCATTGCTTTCAGGAACAGCCTGAGGCAGAGTGGGAATGCCACCCAGTGCAGAAGGAGAGATTTGAATAATAACCATAAAGGAGCATTTCCTCTGATAGCAAACCAAATTGTCCTGCCATGCAAACACTGATTTGCCTTTGAGGCCAGGCCTGTTGGGCTCAAAAATTTCCTTCTGGGAAGCAGGAACCCTGGACTAGGAATCCACTCCCTCGTGTGGAGCCAGGACAGTCTATCAGTTTGGGGTCGAGATAACCAGAGGCCTCTTAGGGTGATGAAAATTAAGAGTGGTGAAATACAACTTAGAAATTTCCGGCTGAGTTCAGTGTTGGCAACTGCTAAGCAAGCTGCTCTGGGCACCTGCCGTGTACCTAGTGTTGTGCCAGGGCATTATGGGACACCAAAAAGTCACATTCCACCCTTGCTGTCCTGCCCCTCATAGCTTGAGAACAGCGATGCCTGCTCTGCAGAATTGTGGGGTAGACGCAGTGTTTGGCTCAGTACCTGGTGCACCCCATTGTGTTTACACTCCACCGTATTCCGAATGAGAGTGAAGACAACTCACAGAGATGTAAACAATTCAGCTAGAGAAAATAAGTTTAGAGTCCACGTACTCCTACTCCATTTATTGAGAACCTATTATCTGCTAGGCACTGAATAAGAGAATGTGGCAGAGAAAGTATGGAGAGGAAGGTAAGACAGATCTGAGTAATTAGGTTAGAAAACTAAAAATATTATATAAGGCTTTTAGACTCTTACTATAAGAAGACCTCAAATTTGGATTAGCGCTTCCTGGCAGCCAAGGCAAAAATGGGAACACCACAAGCAATTATGAGATCTATAAGATCATCAGCAAGATGAAACAAGGGTGGAGTTGGTTGAGGGAACAGCATATGCAAAGTTCCTGTGGTGAGGGGGACTGGGTGCTTGAGGGGCCGAACGACATGCAGGTAGATTAGGGCACAAAAGGCAATGAGAAGTTTGATGGATGATGAGGCTGGCAAGGTGGGCAAGGCCAGATCATGCAGGACCTCGTAGACCATGAAGAGACTGGTGTTCATTTTGACAACAGTGTTAAGATGAAAGCATTTAAAGCAAAGATGGGGTGTGTGTGAGACATAATCTGAGTGAAGTTTTGAGGTTGTTCTTTAAACCCTACAATAGCCCTTCAAAGACAGTGCTACTATTTCCACTTTACAGATGAGGAAACCACAGCTCAGAGAGGTTAAGTGACTTGCCCAAGGGCCCACAGCCTTCCAACCCACATCTGTCTGAACCAAAGCCCGTGTCTCTCCTTCCCTAAGGGCTGAGATGGGCAGGAAAGACTTTCTGGAGATGGCATGTCTGCAGCTGGGCCTTCCTGGGCTGTGGGGAAAGAGCAGTGGGCTCTGACCACTTGTCCTGCTTTCTGTCCCACTCTAGCCACCTACAACAAGCACACCAAGGTGGCTGTAAAGACGATGAAGCCGGGGAGCATGTCTGTGGAAGCCTTCCTGGCAGAGGCCAACCTGATGAAAACTCTGCAGCATGACAAGCTAGTGAAGCTACATGCAGTGGTCACAGAGGAGCCCATCTACATCATCACAGAGTTCATGGCCAAAGGTACTGTGATCTAGGGGCTGGGAATGCAGGCTGGGGCTCATACGAGTCAACTGCAGACTCAGAGATGACTCTGATAATGGTTCTTGACCTCAATATGCCCCCAATCTGTCCAGGAGCTCTTCTCAATTAAGTTGTACTTACAGAACAACTTAATATGCAATTGCCCAGCTCTTCTGGTTAATGGGATGAAACCATGTTAAGATGATGGCAGGGGAAGGGAAGCACACGAAGCTGCCAGGAGAGGGGAGTAGGGCAGAACCCCACGGGGTGATGGGAAAAGAGGCTATGAGTTCACTGTGAGCCTTAGAAGCCAGGGGCAACTCTCCCCTTCAGCCACCTTCCCTTCATGGCCCAGTGCTCCGGAAAAGAGATTCAGCAAAGCACTGATTCTAGGCTGCCCCAACCCTGCCTACCCATGATCCAGAATTTGTCGGGGATTTATTTTTTAGGCCACCATTTCACAACTATTTTTAATCCCTGCCCATTTGCCGACTAATAGAAACATCTCACTCCACCTCATGAAGCGTGATTTGAAATCTAAAACTTTTTTCATTTTCTAAATGCACAGTTATGACCGCTTTATGAAACCATGGCCCTAGTCATCCAGGCTCAGAAAGCTGCCTCAGTGAAAGAACCAGTCTACTAATCACAGTTATTTTAAAACTCTCCAATTCTATTTCTCAAACAGTAGGAGTGGCAAATAAATATTTTTATTTGAATCCATCATTATGAACATTTTTAACCATAAAGTAGTGAGAGTAGCCATGTTGCTTCCCCTCCCCCACAGGAAGCCTGCTGGATTTCCTGAAAAGTGAAGAAGGCAGCAAGCAGCCATTGCCAAAACTCATCGACTTCTCAGCCCAGGTGAGAGGCTACTGCAGAAATTTGGGAAGTGGGCAGAAAGGGCATTCAGTGATTTACTTTTCAGCACATACTTACTGACCACAGACTATAATAATAACAATAATAGCTAACATTCATTGAGTAGTCAGTACGAAAGTATCCTTTCTGTATGTGCCTTAGGTATTCTAACTCATTTAATCTTCACATCGACCTTCTAGGATGGGATTTTTTTAATCTACTCTTATGTAACAAACCACCCCAAAGCTTAGGTACTTGAAACAACATTTCTGTAGGTTGATAGGTTGGCTGGGTGGTTCTTCTGCTCTACGTGGTGAAACTGAGGTCACTCATGTAGCTGCATTCTGCTGAGAGCTTGCCTGGCCTAGAATGTCTGGGACGGTGGCTCATCCTCCAGGGTCTCCCTCCAGGGTCTCCCTCCACGTGGCCAGAGCTTCTTTATGGCGTGGTGGCAAGGTTCCAAGAGGGAGTATACGAAGGGGCCAAGCCCCAGTATCCAAGTGCTGATGAGGCCTCTGCTCGCACCGTGCTTGCTAATGTCTTGCTGAACAAAACAGGTCACATGGCCCAGCCCAGAGTCAGTGTGGGAGGGGACTGCCCGAGGGCATGAGTCCATTGAGGGCCACAGATATAACCGTCTGGCCATGTGTCAGCCCATGACACATGACAACTGTCATCCCATTTTACAGAATAGGAAATTGAGACATAGAGAAGAAGTACAGATGAGGAAACAGAGGCCCATTGCGGTTAAGTAGCTAAGTTACTATGCCAATTTTGGGGGATACAGCAGTGAACAACATGAAAAGTATTTCTGTCCCCACAGAGTTGATAGTCCAGATGGGAAGACAGATATTGAATAACTGAATGTCTTAGAGAGCAATGACCCAAGAGTCCTGGCTTAGTGAATGTAGTATCCAGCAAAATAATAATTTACGCAAATCACAGAAACACTTCTCCAAACTCCATTTTCTTTATCTTCCCTTCATTCTCTGCAGCTACTCTCACTCTCAACCTGCGTGCTTTTTACTTCTATCCTCTCTCATTCTCTCCTATTTGCGAGAAAACAGGGAGGAAAGGGGTACTATGGGAATACACGGCTAGAGCACTGAGCCTGGCCCAGAAGCAATGCAAGAAGACTTCCCGGAGGAAGTAGCCTCTTGGCTGAGCCCTGAAGAATTAGTAGAAGTAGGCAGATAAAGAGAGAAAAGGCTTTTCTAGACAGAAGAAACGGCCCAAAGGGGAAAAACAAAAGAGCTGGGCTTAATCAGCTCTCCCGAGCCAGGGGCTGAAAGGGGGTGTGGCTAGCAGCCTGTTGGGCATTAAGAGACCTGTACCCTGGCCTAGGGCTGGCCCTTCTGGAGATGCCTATGGCAGAACTCATCTGAGTACACAAATTGGGGGCAGGGGTCAGAGGTATAATAAAAGGCCTTACCTTTCAGAACCTGGAATGCCAGAGATATATGAAAACCAAGACCTGGCAGTTTGATTTTAATGGTCCCTATCCCTAGAGAAAGTAGTCTGACCTGTTGATAACTTATAGCCATCAAACTGGCAGAAACCTTGCTCGGGGAAGAGTCATCGACTGGACCAAGAGCCGCCCTCTCCCTTTCACAAACGGGAAAACAGAAACCAAGGGAGGAAAAGAGATGCCAGGCCCTTGGGCATCCAGGAGCAGAGGTGGACTCAGGGACATGAAGCAGCCGGTCCAGGTACCTGGTCTTTGCCTCCAGTCCTAGAGGCCGATTGGCACAGTGCTGGGCACCCCAGACCTGCCACCACCTGGCTTTGGAACCACCTTGGATCCACTCTGGGTCTCAGTCTCTCCATTTGTCAAATGAGGGAATGGGACCACGTCTGTGATTTTCAAGTTCAGAAGCCTGTTTTTAAGCACAACTCTGTTCACCAAATGAAATCTTAATACAGTAGCTGACTATCTTAAAATAGGTCAAAACGGAGCTTCTCTGTTTGAAGGCGGGGCTCATGTGCGGCCTTTCTTTTGTCCCCCCACCTCCAGGCAACCTTGAGGTATCAGTAGCATTCAGTTTGAAGAGCTGGCATATCCCCAGAGGCCCTCTTCAGCCTGATTCTGTGATTCCCTGATACTTTCGAAAGAAACCCAATGCTCGACATCATGGGAACACTTGGTGGTCATGAAATCTCATTATCGGATCAACCCCCAATTCTTAGTCCAACCCTGAGCCGAGTAAACCTGTCTGTTATTCATTCAGTTGACAAAATCTTGAGAGGCAACACTCTGTATGCATACGGGTTTACATATGCTTAAGAGTTGTATAGGATTTTGGTTTATATCCCAGCTCTGTCTGTATAGCTTTGAGCAAGTTGCTTAACCTCTCTGAGTGCCACTTTCCTCAACAGGGAGCACTAATAGCCACCACTGAAGTGAATACTTACGTGCCAGAAACTGTTCTAAGTCCTTGATGTAGGCTTAGAGGATTAATCCTCACACGACTCCTCAGAAGCAGGTTTTACGGTTGTTCCCATTTTACAGAGGAAAATGAGGCACAGAGGGGTAAAGCAGCTTGCTTGAGATCACAGACCTGAGGGGCTCAAGCTCAGCTGGTCCAAGTCCAGAGTCACTTAGGCATTATCCTCTACTGTTCTAGGTGGGTTAGTCTCACCTGTCCCACTGAGCTCATTTGAAAATCAGTAACATGAGTATCTGCCAGTGGCTACTAAAAATGGGAACTGCCAGCATCACACCTGCTCTGTACCAAATAGAAGGCCAAAAATTCAGGTGTAATAATGGATAAGTGCATGGACCCTGAGCACGGCTGTCGGAGTTTCAATCCTGATCTCCACTTGGGCCAGTTATTTATTTAAATATCATCTTAAAACAAATGAAGAAGCTACAATGTCTGCCATTAAGGTAATAACTGTGGTTAATTGTTCCTCTAAAGCCTCCTTAGAAATTTCCCACATCCCCCAGGCAAAGATCCTGTCTCGCCCCAACCCTAGCCAGCTAGCTACCCCAAACAAAATCAGAAGTCTTTCAGGTTTTCGTTGGAAAGTATGGAGATACAGACCTTAATTCCGACGGTCATGGGTGCCCCCTGCTGGCCACTTCCTGCAAGTGCACTACCCACTTAGACTGAGCTGGCTAGTGCCTGGGTTTTGGTCTGTCTGGGCAGACCTCCACCCCTCCAAATAATCTCACCAAATTGCACCCAGCTGCAGTCCTCCAGAGCACTAGAGTTCTGCAATAATTAGAGGCAGCATAGAGCACTGGAACTGGACTCTCACAGACTGGATTGAGTCTGACATTCATAACTTTCTTGGTGTGGTGAGGAAAATATGGCCCTCTATAAAACAGAGATTGTGAGAACACCTGCCTCAAGGAGCTTGAAGACAAGTTTGTAAATTATAAACGCTGTTTGCTGGGTGTCTGAGGATTAATCATAAACCTCTTTATAAGAGTTAATGTACAAATCCTTGTAAGTAGAAAACGTCTCAAAGGAAAATTCCACATCTTTCTGTCAGAGGTGCCCAGGGCCATGTTATGAATAAAAAAAACAATCTATTATTCACTCAGCAGCTATGATGACATTATACATCAGACCATGTCATACTCCTGTTCGAAGCCTTCTACTGTCTTCCCATCGCACTCAGATACACTCTAACTGCCTGTCCTAGCCTACAATGTCCTTTACGACCAGTCACCTCCCTCTCAACTTGCCCCACTGTCCCTGTGGCAACTTCTGCTCGGCCACCTGCTCTATGAATACCCAATCTCATTCCTACCTGGGCCTTTGCACATGATGTTCTCTCTGCCAGGAATGTTCTTATTTGATACACTTATTATCATCACTGAGATCTTTGCTTAAACTTCATCTCCTCAAGGCAGCCTTCCCTGATGACTCAATCCAAAAAGCCCTCTAGATTTCATTTCCTGTTACCCCTCTTTATCCTTTCTTTATGGTAGTCATTATCACCTACCGGGTCTGTGCCTAGCTCACCACCTGTTCACGTAACATGTCTGGCACCCACAAGACATTCAGTAGGTATTTGTTGAATGAATAAATAAATTTTTCCTACCCAGGCTTAGGGATGAAAAAGGTATAAGAGATACAATAGAATTTGATGGGAGCCTAGGTTGTCCCCAGAAAGGGGATGGGGGACGAAAGTTCTTCATCGTCTCCTGGTGAAAGTGGGTAGGTCCTAGAGAAAATGCCATTGCTTTTTCCTTAACATGATCTCTGGAAGTCCCAGAAATCTAGCGAAGCCCCCACATTGACCCAGGCCCCGAGAATCCCCCCAACCTGGATGGGTCGACAGAGAAATGCCAGCTTGAGCTCAGGACACTTCTACCAAAAAGGGGGAGCCGGCACACACGTTTTTCTCTTTCCTCACACTGGGACACTTCTGCTTTTGGGGGGACCCACCTTGGGCTGGGCCAGATCTGAGGATGAGGGTGTCTCTGTTTTGGGTGGAGATTGCGGAAGGCATGGCCTTCATTGAGCAGAGGAACTACATTCACCGAGACCTCCGGGCCGCCAACATCTTGGTCTCCGCGTCCCTGGTGTGTAAGATCGCCGACTTCGGCCTGGCGCGGATCATCGAGGACAACGAGTACACAGCTCGGGAAGGTAGGGATGCTGCTGAGGGGCCCGTGGGGCCCGCTTGGATGGGTTGTGAGCGTTGAGAGTTGAGATATGTGGAAGTGCTAGGTAACTCGCAAAGGTACCTGTCCCAGTATTAGTTGCGTATTATCACAATTGAGGGAGGCCTTCTGGATATAGGGTCCTGTCCTGCAAAGTCACCGGTGACTCTGATTTTAGATTGAGTTAGGTGAGTGCATGTTGAAATTAAGTGTAAGAGCAACTCCATGTGTAACAGACAAAAAGAGGAATCCAAATGTCTATAAATAGGAGAACGGATTTATAAATTGTGGTATATTCACGCAATATAATGTATATAGCAATGAAAAATTACAAACCAACACTACATACAACAAAGTGGTTGATTCTCACAGACATAATATTGAAATGAAAGAAATCAGACCGAAAAAAGTAGATGCTGGATGGTTTCATTTATATAAAATTCAGAAACAAGCAAACTTGTGTATAAATGTTCAAAGCAGCATTATTCATAATAGCCAAAAAGCGGAAGCAGCCCAAATGTCTGTTAACTGATAAACAAATAAACAAAATGTGGTCTATCCATACAATGGAATATTATTCAGCCATAAAGGAATGAAGTACTAACACATGCTAAACATGGGTAAATTTTCAAAACATCATGTTAGACATAAAGAAAGCAGACATAAAGACCACATCCTGTATGATTTCATTTATTATGAAATGTCCAGAACAGGCAAATTTATAGACAGAAAGTAGATTAATGGTTGCCTAAGGCTGGGGTTGGGAGTTAGAAAGAAATGGGAAGTGACTACTATGGATTTGATGGGAGTGGAGGGGGAATATATGAAAATATTCTAAAATTCACAACTTTATGAATATACAAAAAAACGCTGAACTACATACTTTAAATGGGTGAATTGTATGACCTGGGACTATATCTCAATAAAACTTTTAAAGAGAAGAAAACAGGCAAAACTCATTTATGATGATAGAAGTCAGAACAGCGCTTACCTGGAATGTGAGGTACTGACTGGGGGGCAGAAGGGAGCCTCTGAGGTGCCGAAGGGGTACAGTATTTTGATCTGAGTGGTGATTACAAGTATAGACGTATATAAAAAAGCATCGAATAGTATATGACAAATTTGTGCACTTTATTTCATGTTTGTTATGATGCAATAAAAAAAAATCGAAACTAAGGGCGACCACTAAAAGAAGAGAGTAGAATGTATAATTTCTAAACTAGGAGAGGATAAGCAGAAATAGAGAAAACTTTCCAAATCCCAAGGAAAATATGGATGGAGGAAAAAAACACACAGGGCATTATCAGAACTTGACCATGTGCTTACTCAGTCATAGAGCAGATTTCACCAAACTCCAAAGAGCACGTATCCTACAGACCAGGGGTCCCCAATCCCTGGGCCACGGACCAGTATCTGTCTGTGGCCTGTTAGGAACCGGGCTGCACAGCAGGAGGTTAGCGGCAGGCAGGCGAGTGAAGCTTCATCTGTTATTTGCAGCCACTCTCCAGCACTAGCATCGTCACCTCAGCTCCACCTCAGATCATCAGGCATTAGATTCTTACAGGAGCACTGGTCCCTGATGCCAAAAAGGTTGGGGACCGCTGCTATAGACCACGTTCACCAAACACAATGTAATTAAGACAGAAATCAGTAACCAAAGATTAACTAAACCCATCCCAAACCAAGTGGAAGGAAGAGAGTAGAGGGGGAGGTACCCAGTGACTGGTAGAAACCCCAAAGGCCAAGGCCAAAATCTTCCCCTGTTACGAGGGGTGATGAGGTGAGGCATCAGCTGCAACCTGTACTCAAAGTCCCCTGCAGTCCTGCCATCCCCAAAGATTTTGTGACCTCTAGGACTGCGCTCTTCAGGAGTTGGAGGTCACAGGGGCATCAGCTCAATACACAAGGTGGTCCCGGAAAGAGAGGTGCCCCAGCACACCCCAGGCCCCTCTGCTCTCTGCTCCCCACTTCAGGCATCTGCCTCAGCATGGATGTTTCTTGCTTCCGCAGAGGCCAGGTTTGAGGGAAATCACAGTTCAGGAGGGCGGGCGCGTGGGGGGTTAGTTGTGGGTAGCTGTGCCCTGTCTTGTTCCCTCACCCTAGCAGAAACCTAGTCCTGACTGCTCCCCAGACTCTCTCTGACTCTGCTCTGTCCAACTCCACAGGGGCCAAGTTCCCCATCAAGTGGACAGCTCCTGAAGCCATCAACTTTGGCTCCTTCACCATCAAGTCAGATGTCTGGTCCTTTGGTATCCTCCTGATGGAGATCGTCACCTACGGCCGGACTCCGTATCCAGGTAGGGAAGGGGGCATCAGCTTGGGGCTGCTTCCTGGTCCCAGCCTGGCTCCCTTCTCTTGTTAGTGTGCCCATTCAGGCCGAGTTCTTGATTTTCACCCCACACCTTTCCTTGGCTGCCCCATCTCGGTTAAGGTACCACTATCCACCCAGTTTCCTTTTATTTTAATTTTTATTTTTCAATTAGAGGTGACATTCAATATTACTTTGTATTAGTTTCACGTGTACGGCATAGTGGTTAGACATGTATATAACTTAAGATGCAGTCCCCTCAATTAGTCTAGTACCCATCTGGCACTATATATAGTTATTACAACATTATTGACTGTATTCCCTATGCTGTACTTCCCATCCCGGTGACTATTTGGTAACTACCAATTTGTACTTCTTAATCCCTTCACCTTTTCCGCCCACTTTCTTAAGCCTAAAATCTAGGGGCTTCCTCTGCCTTGCCTTGCCTTCCCTTTCACCCCTTACCACATGCAAGAAGTCACAAGATTCTGGGTATTTGGTTCTAAAATACATACCAAGTCTGCCCACTTCTAACTCCACGGCCCCTACCTGCATCCAGGCCAGTGTCATCTGTCGCCTCGATGGTACAGTAGCCGACTAACCAGTCACCCTGCTTTCTCCCCTCTCTCCTATAGGTCATTCTCTACTTGCAGCCAGAGGGCTTGTCTTAAAATTCTAAATCATATCTTGTCCCTCTCCACCTCTAACTCTTTTATGATTTCCCACCATAATTAGGGTAAAATCTCAAACTCTTAATTGTGGCCTGCAGGTTGTGCATGATCAAGCCCTTGCTACTTCTCCAGTTTCACCTCATCCTGCGCCCCACCACCCAGTCACCTACAGTGCCATACATGTCCCCTGTATGTTCATAACACCCTACACTGTCTCCTTCATAGCATTTATCACAATCGATCAGTATGTATTTGTTTCGTATTTTCCCATCAGACTCTGAGCTCCACCAGAAATCGTGTGTATATTCCTCACTGGTGTATCTGCACTGCCTACCTCTGTGCTGGGCACATCGTGGGTTCTTAGTAACTATTTGTGGAATGGATGAATTTATCCACGTGCCTGTCGGCAGCGCCCTCCACTGAGTAGACCACATGGATATACAAAGATACAACCAACATATAGATTGCCTGGGACTCAGTAAATGTTGTTCTCTGCTCCTTTTTGGTTGGGATGTCTCCTGGGATACATGTAGCAAGGACACTGGGAAAAGGTGGGAAAGAGGATATAGAGAGTCCTTGACTTTCATGTAAACAGTCCCGAATTTGAATCCTGTCTCCATCAACGATCACACTTGGAGAAATTCACTTCCCTTCTACTCCAGTGTCTTCGCCTTTCAAAAAAATATGGCAATGATATCTATCTTGCAGAGGTGGATAGGAAGATTAGCAAAAAAAGATAAAGACACTGTGCGTTCAACAGTACTTATCAAACTCCTACCACGTGTTAGGCATTGAGGACACAGTAAAAGAGGAGGTCCCTGCGTGTGAGGAGTTCATGTCCTAGCCTGGAGGAGCGCACACTAAACAGACACGCGGTCTCAGCTGGCGGCCTCCGCTGAGAAAAAAATGAAGCAGCGGCGTGTGAGAGGAAAGTGACATGGGGCTCCTGCGGACAGGGTCGCACCTGTCAGAGCAGGTCATATTTAAGTGGAAAGACAGCTGAGTGAGGATCTAGAAAAAGGATTTCAGGGAGAAGGCACTGCTCGCTCTTATGGCCTGAGGTGTGCCTGAAGAACTGTAAGGAAGCCAGGGAGCTGGAGATAAGGAATGAAAGCAGATGGTAGATGACGAGGTTGGCAGGGGCCGTATCTGGCAGGGCCCAGGGTCATGGTGAAGAGTGAATGGAGGTTACTCTTAAATATGCGGAAACTATTGGAGAGTTTGAGGCAGGGAAGTGGCATCATCTGATTTCCACCTGTCAGTGTTGCTTTGGTTCAGCGGGGAGAGTAGATTCAGGGCTGGGGACGTGGTGGCAGCCACACAAGTGGCACAGGCAGAGGTGGTGATAGTAACAGAGGTAAGTTGATGGGACGGTGCTACATTTTAAAAGAAGAAAAGATGTGACTTGCTGATGTGGAAGGTGAGGAAGAGCAAAGAATCAAGGATAGTTCTCATGGTTTAATTGAATGACTAGATAGGTAATGGTCTAGGGATAGGAATTCAAGGGTTCTGTTTTAGTCCAGTTAAATTGGAGGTGACTTGTAGACATCCAAGTAAAGACGTTCGAGGAAGCACTTGGATATTTGAATTTGGAGTTCAAGACCGGTAATATAAAATTAGGGATCACAGACAGTTAAATGGTTGTTCTTAAGGATAACTAACAAACTTTAATTAAACAAGGAAATGGTCCCACTCATACATAGGGTGACATTAAGTCTGGCTACCTGACTGTTTTGTCTTGAGAAGACACCAGGAAACATCAGGCAGTGGCTTTTGGAACCCTGTATCCATTAGGATGGATTGCGCTTCAAGTAACAAACTAAAAGACTCAGAGTGATGGAAGTGATAGGCAAGTTATCATTCCCCATAGTAAGGAGTCTGGCATTGGTGACTGGTTAGTTCAGCCGCTCAGCAGTATTGCATTCCCTGAAGGATTTATATCACAGCGCCCACCGGGGTCCCATAGAACCGTATACTAAATTGATTTTGTACCCCTGAGGAATCTGAGGACTCTGGGTTAGTTTCTCTAAGATTGTCTTCCTCATGTGGTCAGATGGCTACTGTAGCTCCAAGGATCACATCGTCTGAGTGTCTAAAGGAAGGAGGAACTGTGTGTCCTCTGAAGTCTCTTTTCATCAGGGAGGAAAACCTTTCCTGGAAGTCTCCTAGGAGACTCCCCTCTACTCCCACTGGCCAAAACTCGGTGCCATGCCCCTGCTCTCACTGCAGGGGAGGCTGGGGAAGAGAGTATCTAGCTTTCGCAGTGGGAGGGGCTTAACTCCCAAGAGGAAGTAGGGAGTGATGGCTGTTGGGGAGGCAACAGCATCTGCCACCCCTGCACTCCTTTCCCCAATCCTTCCCTTTTTGATTCCATGGCTCTTTCTCAGGGAGGTCAAACCCTGAGGTAATCCGGGCACTGGAGCATGGATACCGGATGCCCCGACCAGAGCATTGTCCCGAGGAGCTCTATAACATCATGACTCGTTGCTGGAAGAACCGCCCTGAGGAGCGGCCCACCTTCGAATATATCCAGAGTGTGCTGGAAGACTTCTACACGGCCACTGAGAGCCAGTACCAACAGCAGCCATGACGGGTAGGACCAGGCGCTTAGGTGATGCCTCTGAGGTAGCTCCAGCACCGTCTTCACAGTACCTGCTCACCCTTTCCACTCCCAGACACCCACCCTCACTCCAGTAACAGTTCCTCATCTGTCAAGAGGGTGGGTTGGACTGGACAATCTTTTTGACTCTAGCGATCCACAATCTGCCATTCTCAAGAGACCCCAGCTGGATATTTCTATTGCCTGGGACAGCTGGATTCCAGTTACAGCTGTGGTTTAGATGGGAAACTTTAAAAATAATGAAATAAATATTTAAATAAAAGATACGAATGCTAAAGCTTTTACTGACAGGTTGGCTTTTCTTCCAGTCCCTGAATATCTATTTGCCTTTTTGCTGGTGACAAGTCAGAATTGGGGAAGGCCCTTCCCCAAGAGTAGTAGTAGGGGTTTAATACTCAAAATTTTCTAACTGCTGCAAAATAGCTACTGGCTGTGTGAGTTCCCTATTGCTGCTGTAACAAATTACCACAAACTTGTGGTTTAAAATGACACAAATTTATTATCTTACAGATCCAGAGTTCTTCAGAATTCTGAACTGGGTTGGCAGGGCTGCATGCCTCTGGAGGCACGAGGGGAGAATCCATTTAAGGAAATGGATTCTTTTCTAGCTTTTGGAATGTGCCGCATTCCTTGACTCGTGGTTTCTCTCCGCTCCTTACTCCAGACTCTGGTCCAGTCATCACATCTCCTTGTCCTTCTCTGAGTCTGCTGCCTCCCTCTTTCACTTGTAAGGGGCCCTATATTTATACTGAACCCACATGGATAATCCAGACTAATCTTCTATCTCAAGACCCTTAATTGTATCTGTAAAGTCCCTTTTGTGGTGTAAGATAACATCTTCACAGGTTCCGAGGATTAGGATGTGGTGGACATCTTTGGGAGGAGGGCATCATTCTTCCTATCTCACTGGCGCTGGGACGCTGGATGGGTTTTTGTCTCTGAGGAGCTGGGTCTACCAGGATGACAAGAATGATTTTTTGTGATCAGGGCCCCTGACTCTCCTGCCAAGCCACATTGCCACATGAGCTGGTTGGTCTGGATCTCCCCCGGCACCAAGGGTATTTCCCATGGCCAAGAAGCCATCAAAGTTGTATTGTTCAGACTGCAAGAATCCTGGGGTTTGGAGATGTGACTGCTGAGAGGTATCTGGTACCCTGTATGAGAAGCTCTCAGTGGAGGGGAGGGAGATCTGGGAAGGAAGCAGAGAAGACGGTGGTGGTGGGCCCTTTCTGCACTTTGTCTCAGTTAAAAGTCCCTGGCAGATAGCTTTTGCTGTCAGAGGAGCAATGAGAAGATGTGACAGTGGGATGGAGAGCAAATGACACCTTTCTGTATTATTGCATTCCCTGAAGGATTTATTTCACAGCACCCGCTAGGGTCCCAAGGAACTCTATACTAAATTGATTTTTGTACCCCTGAGTAGCACAGAGTCTAACCTTAGCAACTGAGTATAAGAACAGTGGAAAATAAAGCTATCAGTGTTTCAACTTATCTAGTTAGTAATTGAATTTCTCTCTTGCTTTCTGGTTTGGGATGTATCTTTGAGTATCTGAAAGCAGTAACAGGATCTTGTGAAAGGAATTTGAACTCATGATTGTGGTACATTCAATTGCTGTTCAGTAATCCATAGGAGTAGTGTATTGCCCTGCTTCATCTGTTGATGTTGAGCTTGGCCATGAGACACTTTAGCCAAAGGGATATTAGAAGATGTGACACAAGCAGAGGCTTAAAATGTGCTTTTGAGGCTGGCTTGCCCTCCATCTTTTTTCCCTGAAAAGAACATGGTCCAAGAAAGATGTGTGTCATGTGGAGTAGATGTAGACCCAACTCGCAGCTTGGAGTTAAATCTAGCTGAGCCCAGCCTCAATCAACTGAACCCCAGGTGACCTGTGGATATGGAAGAGAGGAGTAAATGCTTAATATTATAAGTCTTGGAGTTTGAGAGTTGTTTTATTACATAGAATTATTACAGAAATAGCTGACTGAGACATGATCTCAAGAGTTGGAGCCTATTGCTTTGTGGACAAGATCAAAGAGTTAATTCATGTCCTCTTGCTCTATCAGTTTACATTGCCCTACACTCTGATTTAGCCCTCTGGTCACAGGAAAGAGAGGTGGAAACATGGGCATAGACACAACACTAAAAGCATTATCCAAGAAAGAAAAAATTGATAAATTGGACTTAATTAAAATTAAAAACTCTGCTCTGAGAAAGACAGCATTAAGAAAATGAAAAAAACAAGCTCCAATCTGAGAAAAAATATTTGCAAAACAAAGATCTGACAAAAGACTGATATCCAAAATATAAAAAGAACTCTTAAAACTCAACAATAAAAAAACAAACGACCCAATTTTAAAAGGGGCAAAAGACCTGAATAGACACTTCACAAAAGAAGCTATGCAGATGGGAAATAAACATATGAAAAGATACTCAACATCATATATCATTAGAGAAATACAAATTTTAAAAAACATTGAGATACCACTACATACTTATTTGAATGGCCATAATCCAGAACACTGACACCACCAAATGCTGTTGAGGATGTGGAGTAACAGGAACTCTCATTCATCGCTGATAGGATTGCAAAATGGTGCAGCCACTGAGTCAACTATAAGCACAGCATCTGTGGATTACTTGCTGAATCTTAACAGGTGGCCCCAGAGGGACACAGGCTGGAGCTAAACTTGGCCAGCAGGTGAACCCCTCTCAGGATGAACTTAGTGAGAACTTTAAAAAAAGAGATTAAAAAAAAAAAAATATATATATATATATAAATGGAAATAGAAATTATAAAAAGGAACCAATCAGAAATGAAGAACACATTACCTGAGATGAGTATATTAGAGGGAATCAACAGAGTGGATGAAGAAGAGGATCGAACCATCAATAGAGGATGGGAGAGCCAAGGACACCCAATCAGAATGACAAGAAAAAAGTAACCAAGAATACAAAAATAATTTAAGAAGCCTATGGTACAAAATTAAGGGTAACAACATCCGTGTCATAGGGGTACCTGAAGAGGGAGAACAAGAAGTTGAATATATATTTGAAGAAATAATGGTGGAAAACTTCCCTCAGCTGGTGAAGAAAATAGACATACAACCCCAAAAGCTCAGAGTCCCCCAAAAAATGAACCCAAAGAGACCCACACCAAGACACGTCATGATGAAAATGCCAAAGGTTAAATACAAAGAGAGAATCTTAAAAGCAGCAAGAGAAAAGCAGTTAATTATCTATAAGGGAGCTCCCATATGGCTGGAATTTGATTTCTCAAAAGAAACACTGCAGGACAGAAGGGCTTGGCAGAAATACTTAAGTGCTGAAAACCCAGGATCTACAACCAAGAATACTTTATCTGGCAAAGTTATGATTTACAGTCTAAGGACAGATAAAGAGCTTCCCAGACAAAAATAAGCTAAAGGAATTCATCAACACCAAGCCAATATTACAGGAATGTAGGAGAGACTTCTTTAAAAAGAAAAAACATGTATCGAAAACATGAATAAAGAATGGTAATAACTACATATTTATCAACAAGTACCTCAAATGGAAAAGAATTAAGTGCTCCAACCAAAAGATAGGGAAGCTGAATGGATAAGAAAACAAAACCCCTACATATGCTGCCTACAAGAGACTCACTTCAGATTAAAAGACACACAGACTAAAAGGAAGGGGTCGGAAAAAGATATTGTCTTGATGGACCTAGAGAGTATAGCACTGAATGAAGTAAGTCAGATAAAGACAAATATCACATGATTTCACGTACACGTGGAATCTAAAGAACAAAATAAACAGCAGCAGCAAAAATGGTAACAAACTCATAGATACAGAGGATATTTTGAGGGCTACTAGACAGGAGGAGGGTTGGGGGGATGGTGAAAAGAGCAAAGGGATTAAGAAGCACAAATGGATAGACACAAAATAGTCATGGAGATAGAAAGGGTAGCATAAGGAAAATAGTCAACAATGTAAAAACTATGTAAGGGGGAAGATATTATATAGAATAATATTCTATGCCAACTATAATTGAAAAAAACTCATTGATGTGTATGATGTAAATACGAGCAATTAATTATCTATTATACTTCAATAAAGCTGGGGAAAAAATGGGTCAGTCACTTTGGAAGACATTGGCATATTCTTATAAACCTAAATACTCTTACTACACAATCCAGCAACACATTCCTTGATATTTACCTAAAAGAATTAAAAACTTATGTCCACACGAAACCCAGTATATCTGACATGAGGATATATCAATTTGCATTCTATTTGCATCCCTTCCCTTTTGGCAGTGACTGCTAGTTGTCCCCATATCCATATTCCCCCTTCTTCTAGAGAAATAGAATTTTTTTTATCAGGAGCATGTGACTATCCAGAATGAAGACTATATTTCTTATTCTCTTTGCAGCGAAGTGTGGTAATGTGATTAAGTTCCAATCAAGGGGTTGTAAGTGGAAGTATGGCATAGCACTTTTCAGGGTCTTTTCTTAAAAGACAACTGATACAGGCTCTTTTGCTCCTTATTTTTCATCTCCTCTTCTATTGTGCTGCCTAGAATGTACATGTGAAGGCTGGAGCTCTAGCTGCCATCTTGGACCCTGAGGAAAATGAATTAATTCTAGGGATGGCAAAGCTAGATGGAGCCTGGATCTCTGAAGGTATTTTAAGTACAGCCACCACATCGGCGAGGACAGTCCTCAAGAGGGTGTGGCATGCACTGTCAGTGTCCCTTAAAGTGAGCTGGGCTTTTAGCTGCCATCACCTGCATCACTGTGCCTGAGAGCTTTTTTTCTAAAACTGCACAAAGCCTCAGCTACCAGTGTTCTAAGAAAGTCAAAAGTGCTAAGAATCAACACCCTCTGAGATTAATGACTTTTGGGAGTTGGTGTATAAATGCCCCAGCTCCCTTGCCCCTTTGGGATAACTCTGAAGTGTGTATTTTGTGTTGTTTCCCAGGGTTTCCCAATAGTATTAAACTTCAGTTACCCACAGTGGTAACCTGCTTGACAACATTCCCTCTCCAAGTATAGTTCTGACATAAAGCTGAGTTGACAGTTTCACTTATATTCATGAATAAGATGAAAATGAAATAATGAAGTACGTATCTCTTCACTCATTAGTCGATGAGATGAGGAACTTGTTTGCTGAATAAGGTAAGAGTTTCTAATACTGTCACATTTTTGTGCTAATCATAATGTGACAGCTATAGACACGATACACTTAGTTTCATCTGCATTATTAACATTTTCTCTATCACTTTAAGTCTAGACCTGGGTTTGGCAAACTATGTTATTGGAACACAGCCACACCATTATTTATTGTCTGTAGCGGCTCTTGTACCACAAGGCAGAGTTGAGTAGTTGTGACCTAAACACACGGTCTTTAAAGCCTGAAATATTTATTATCAGGCCTTTTACAGAAAAAATTTTGCTAGCAAAACAATAATTCAAGTCCCGATTTGTATCATTTGCTGATTTTTGTGGTGTAAATAGTCCTACCACAGCCAATTTCAAGATACCGACTAGAACTGCATTATGACTTTCATGGGCTTCATGGGATAGATATTATATATTTATAAATAAAATATATATTAAATTAAATATAAATGATAGTCGACAACTGCATTGACACACAGATGAATATTTTAATATTACATATGAAAACATTTCTTCAACCCCACAGTTTTTTCCTTCTGACTTCAAAAGAAATTAATTTCTTTTAAACATTTTTATGGTCCTAAAAGTATGGTGGCCCTTGTGCACTGTGCCCACTGTGTTAATGGATATGTTGCTCTGCTACCAACCTAATACCATGGAACACATGGCTGGAAAGAGATGTGCAGGGGCACACCATTTCACGGTATGACTATTGTACACATAAAATAGATGTATGTAACTCAAGAGCATAGATACTAGTAAAATATGGCAAAATTATTAGGAAGTAGTATGTTTTAAATATCAAATGTTTTTATTTTAATATCATTTATTTAATTTTCAATTTCTATAATTTAATTTTCAATAATGCCTATGTTCAACAATCAGCTCACAAAAATTCCTGAAAATTTAACTATCGGCAGTATAATTCTGGTACACCATTACCTTCTAATATCCCTTCACCTCTCAAATAAACTACTTTTGCTCGAATCCTTGTCTCAGGGTGGGCTTCTGGGGATACCAAATTAATACAGAGGAAAGTAAACGTCCATCTTGTTGAGCCACTGTTATTTGGGTGGGGGAGGGGAATCTCCCTTACAGTTGGATCTATTCCCAACTGACAGAGTATGGCTTGAGATTCATCCATAATGCAAACACTCAACAAATACTTTTTTCAGTACATATTTAATAGGGGCACAATTGGGAACAATATAGACCCAGTACAAGCCTTCTTGGGAGGTGGACTATAACAAATAACCAAATTATACCTATATATATGTGTGGCCAGGGAAAACCTCTCTGAGGAGGTGACAGTCAGTTGAGCGGAGACCTAAACATGAGAAAGAGCTAACCACACAAAATTCCAGAAAGAGGATTCCAGACAGAAGAAACTGCAAGTACAAAGGCCCTGAGGTGAACATGAGCTCAGCGAATTCCAGGAAGGCCTTTGTGGCTGGAGCCAGGTGAGTGAAGGGGAAAATAATAGGAGATAAGGCCAGATCATGCAGGGCATTGCAGGCCAGGGTGAGGACTTAAGATTTTATGTGAATTGGAATAGGAAGCCCTTGAGAGTTTTAAATGGGAGAAACATCATCTGATTTTTTTTTTTTTTCGATTCTTGTTTTCAAAATTCTGCTTTAACTGTTAAGTGCAGACTAGAGATTCGAGGTGACAGGAGTAGCAGTAGGGAAAACGGATAGTAGGCTACCACAGAAGCCTACTAGGTGAGAGAGAGGAGGGTGACCCAGGCAAGGATGTCACAAACAAATCACACCTCCTTAAACTCATGCTTTTGTGTGATCCTCTGCTACTTTGACTCTGGACTGACCTTATGACTTATTTTGACCACTACAATATGGCAGAACTGATGCTACAGAAGTTCTGTAGCTTAGGCCTTAGGAAGAGCCTCACAGCTTTCACTCTCACCCTCATGAACCTGAGACCACAATGTGAAGAAGCCTAAGCTACCTACTTGGGGATAAGAGACCACGTGGATGGAGAGTCCCATCTGATAGCCAGCACCAACCACCCACACATATGAGGCCATCTTGTACCCTCCAGCCCCAGTTGAGCCGTCAGATGAGAGTATGTGAGAGATCCCAGGTGATATCATCAGAATTGCCCAGATTGCCAACCCACAGAATCAAGAGAAATAAAAAATCATTGTTTTGAGCTGCTAAATTTTAGGGTGGTGAGTTATGCAGCAATAAGTAAGTGAAGCCAGTGTGAGAAGGACATAGATTAATGCATACTACCCTTCTCCCTGGAGATAACTAAGGATCAGATTTGCTTCCTCTAAGCCCAGGCCCACCCTCCCATTCTCCTTAGAGAAGTATTTTTGCAGGTATCTGGAACCACAGGCCCTGATGATACTCTAAGAGCCTTTTGGTTTGGGTTTGGTTTTGTCTGGCACAGCAGAGGCAGGGATGAGACTCAATGGTTTTGAGTCAACTCTTAGCTCCCTTCTGATTCATTGGGTTACCTTGTCCAAGTTCCTCAACATCTCTTTATCTTAATGTCTCTATCATTCCAAAGATAAGAAAGCCTGTCCTACTGATGTCAAAATAATAATAATAATAATAGTAGTAAACATGTATATAGTATAGCACTTATCATGTGATAGACATTATTCTAAGGTTTTGACATATACTGAGTTATTCAGTCCACATAACCATCCTATTAGGTAAGGTCTTTTATGACACATGCTCTACAGATGAGGAAGTTGAGGTTTAGAGAGGTTAAGAAACTTGCCCATCTTCACACCCATTAGGATGGCTATTATTAAAAACAACAACAACAAAAATAACAGTGTTGGTGAGTATGTGGAGAAATTGGAACTCTTGTGCATTGCTGGTGGGAATGCAAAATAGCGTAGCCATTGTGGAAGATAGTATGACAGTTCCTCAAGAAATTAAACACAGAATTACCATATGATTCAGCAATTCCACTATTGAGTACATGCCCAAAGAACTGAAAGCAGGGGCTGGAACAGATATTTGTATACCCATTTTCATAGCAGCATTATTCACAATAGCCAAAAGGTAGAAACGACCTAAATGCCTTAAAAAGGAATGAAATCCTGATACATGCTACAACATGGATGAAACCAGAAAATATTATGCTAAGTGAAATAAGCCAGACACGAAAGGACAAATATTGAATCATTCCATTTATATGAGGTATTTAGAATTAGGCAGCTTCATAGGCAGAAAGTAGAATAGTGGTTACCAGAGCCAGGGGGCAAGAGTTAGTGTTTAATGAGTACAGAGTACAGAGTTCAGAGTTCTGGTTTAGGATGATGAAAAGTTCTGGAGATGGATGGTGGTGATGATTGCATAATATTGTGAATATACTTGATACTACTGAATTGTATATTTAAAAGCAATTAAAATGGTAAATTTTATATGATGTGTATTTTACCACAATAAAAACTTTTTTTTTTTTTTTTTTAAGAAAAAAAAGAAATTTACTCACCTGATGGAGCTAGTGAGAGGTAGGGATGGGATCTGCTCAGGCAGGCTAGCTCCAGGATGCCGGTGTATGTTACTGAAGGAAATTGGGATATGAAAGCCCTTTGGGAAAAATAGAAAGTATTAGGAGGAGAAGAACGGAAATACTGAGGAATAATATGACAGTTATGGACCTTTGTCCCTCATCAGTCATCCCTCTTCAGGCATACAGAAATTATGGGACATACTCAGGATTCAAGCTCCAAGAGAACTGGGTGCAAGTTTGGAATCTATGGCTTACTAGCTATGAGACTCCAGGCAAGTCTGTTCTAGTCTCTCAAGCTTTCTATCCCTGTGGGGATAACATCTGTTCTGCTACTCTTCAGGATGGTTACACAGATCACAAGAGTTAATGAGTGTGTGTTTCAATTATCTATTGCTACATGAGAAACCACTCCAAAATCTAGAATTAGACTCAGCTGGACAGTTTTTCTGTTCCACATGGTGTTGGATGAGGTTATGCATGTGGCTGCATTCAGCTGCCAGTTCAGCTAGGGTTCGAATGTCCAAAATGACCTCATTCATAATTCTAGTGCTCAGCTGGAGTTTCTAAAATGTCTTGAGGAGTTGGCTGGGCCTCCCTTCCTCTCCATGTGGCTCTCCAGCAGGGTAGCGAGACTTCTTTAGACCCAAGATGGTGGAAGCTGCCAAGCCTCTTAAAGCTAAGACCCAGAACTGGCAAAGTCATTTGTACCACATTGTATTGGTCAAAGCAAGTGACATAACCAGCCAGATTCAAAGAGAAGAGAAAAAGAATCTACCTCTTGATGGGAGAAACAGCATGCTCATGCAAAGATGGGAGGACTTGTTGGCAATCATCTTTGGGGACAATCCACTACAGTGGTGCTCATAGGTGGGGGTTAGAGTTCAACTGCCCCCTGCCAAAAGGCAATATTAGATAAGAGAGTTTTATGAATGGTTTAAACATAATGCTAAATGCTGCACCACACGGCAAATGGTCAGTAAGGGTTTATTACTATTATCAATCATTATTATCTTTTAACAACTTTCTGAAACAGTCACTGACAGCACTGGTACCGTATCCACTTTACAGTATTACATGGACCAAATGAATTTTCAGTTTTCTCCCAATTTTAACTCCATGACTCTTCAAGTCTCCTTTTCCAGATAGTGGAAACTGACGCTTAGGAAGGTTGAGTGACTTGCCTCGAGTCACATACTGATCTAACTAGCACATTGTGAAGTCCACATTCAAAGATGTCTTTCTCTACTAAATTTGCTGTTTTCATTCCTTCATTTAATGGTGTTTGTATCAAGCACTTGCCATATGCCCGAAAGTATACATAAGAATATAATGACAGTTATTTATTGGATACATGCTGTGTAACATTATGTCACTGGATCCTCATCATAAAACTAGAATGAAGGTATTATAATAATTTCCTCCCCATTTTACAGATGAGAATGAAGCAGAACGAGGTTAAATAAAAGACAGGATCCCACTCTCAGGGATTACACTCTATTTGAGAGGATATAGTATAGTCAAGCAAGTAATTCAATATATAATTACAAATTATTCTCTGAGTTGAGCTGTTATTGGAGCCCTGGTACCCATCCCACTCACCCAAATCAAGACCTCAGGTAACCCTGGCAACGAGTCTTCCTGCCAATAGTAAAGATGGCGCCCAAAGAACAACAGCGTTTACGCACGCTCCCATTACCCACAATGCCGTGAGGGAAGGGGAGGAGCAGTCTCTGCCAGGAGCTAATATGGCTCCTATAGTTACACCATCCTCTCTCTTCCTCTAATCAGCGACTTGACTGCCCAGACCAGGCTACCGATCAGGAGCTAAGTCTCCTTTGCCGCTCCTGACCGCAGCTACAGGAGAGACAGAAATAGGGTGCACCTCGCGGAGTTGATCTCCGTAACCAGGGAAACACCACTTCCGCTGACGTCATTACGGCGACACGTGGATCCAAGATGGCGGCGGCGATGGTGAGTGAAGGAGACTCCGGGAGCCGGAGCCGGAGCTGGGTTCTCCAGGGGATCCCAGGACCTTCCGGCGCCCCATGCATGGCCTCAGCCACCTCCGGATCCCCTAGCTCAGGCCTGAGGGACATCCCTGTTTGGGCTTGTCTTACCTAAACTCCCCCCTTCCCCGGCCTTGGCCCCGCACTAAGGCTTGTCAAGGCCCAGAGTTTTGGGGGAGGCACTGGTTCGGAGGAATGGTCTTGGCTACAGCTTCTGCCGGTTTCTGTTACTGCTTTGGTCTCCGCCTCTTGTGACCCCTCTCCCCCATTTTCCACTACCCAGCCTTGATTTCTCCGAAGAGCACCCCCATTAGTCTCACCCTCGCTCCTCCCCCTCGCGTCCAGACCTTGCTCTCTCCGCCTCCTGTGCTGACCAGTCCGCAAATACGACCTCACCTCTGACCAGCCTCCCAGCCCAAGCCCTGTTTCGGATCTTTTCTAGAGCCCCGTCCTTACCTCAACCCTCACCTGTTCCTACCGCGCACCCGTCTTGACTGCAGCTACCATGGAGCACGTCCTTACCCCTCTTCCCCCATCTTTCATCCCCAGACACTTCCCTAACCATTTTTTCCTGTCTCCTCAATCAACTTCCTGCCTCTCCTGGGGAGCTTTTATCCCATTGGTTCTCAAACTTTACTGTGCATAAGACTCGGGAGATATGGGGAGGCATGTTAAAAATGCAATTTCCTGAGCCCCTCCAAAGATTCTAATTCCGTAGGGCTAGGTGATGCCCAGGAACCCACACTTTTATAAGCACTCCAGTGATTATGATATAGATGGCCTGTATTACGTTTTAAAAAACACCATAGTAGCCCCGCCTGGCTGCCTGCCCTTCCCATGCCCCTACAGGGCTACACAACTGTTAGGGATGAAGTTTTATTAGGACGGAGCTTGTTAGGTTGGATCGTGTGTGTGACTAAGGGTGCAGTGTGCCTGGAAAGTGGGTCGGAACTTGTTGGCTCCTGGTACAGAACCCTGGAAGTAGATCTCTGAAGGACTGGCCTTTCTTCCAGAAGCTCAGCTCACATTCTGCTTGTCTAGAGATCAGAACCCAAATTGAAGACATTTAGTCCAGAGTGATTTTCTAGGTCTTCCTGCACGTTGCTTCCTTAGTAGATAATCCTAGAAGTGAAGGCAAAGGAAGACAGAGAAAAGGAAGTGACATTTGACTTTAACAAAGGAAGATTCTTGCTTAAATTTTTTGGTGGTGGTTTTTTCCAAACAAGGGTAGGTTATTGGCTGACAATGAGTTTCCCTTCTTCTCTTAACCAACTGGTAACTTAAACTTTTTGTTTAATGAGGGATTCCTTATGTACAGCCTCAGAGGTTAGGTAAAAGATTTCACAGCCTTGCTTGGTTTCTGTGGTGTCAGACTTCAGTCTGCTCCATGAGTGGGTAAAATCCCAAAAGTGGCATGTTGAAACCCATTTTTTTTTCTGGAGCACATTCAGAACAAGATGGTGTAAAAACTTAACAGGAAGAGTCACACTCTCTTTTGCCATAGGGAAAACGTTCAATAAAGTGGCACTTACAGCATTGCACTAGGTTTTTAAGAGGCAGTAAGTTAGCAATACATAATTTTGGTATCCATTTATATCATCAACAAATATTTGTGTTTCTGCTCTGTGCTAAGACCTAGGGATATAGTTGTGAATTAGAGGGTCAAGGTCCCTAACATTGTGGAGCTTTTTCTAGTCTGCAGAGAGAATAAGTAAACAAGTACATGAACAAGATACTGTCAGGTAGTGGTAAGTGCTGTGAATACAGTAACCAATTTCAAGAAACTGAGGATATAATGTATACAGTGATCCACCAGAAGCCAGTTTAAAGGGTACACACAAGAAACTTCATGTTCAATGCAATAATGAAAAGATGTAGAATCAAGTTTATAATGGGGATATGTGTAACAGGCAAAGTGGGGTTACAGATAGACTTGAGTTTGGTCTCTGTCAAGCCCTTGATTACACGGAAGTCAGAACAGTCTCCACACCCTCCTACACACAGGCTATTTCATAACCAGAGGTGGAAACATGGGGATCTGCTTGGGGGTGTATGGGTTTCTAAGGCAAGTCATACATCTAAAGAGGAACTGAACTAGTGGACTCAGTGACCGTGGGAACAGGCTGGATTTTCAGTTCTTTTGTTTTGAAAGTTAGGGTTGTGGGTGCAAGTTTCAAGAGGTGATATTTATGGGCTTTTCTCTCTCCTCCCTTTCTTTAGTGAATGGTTCTTCCCCAAAGGTCAGGTCTGTGTTAGCACAGCAGGTCTTTCTTGAACCTGCAGGACCAGACTTCTCCAATCATAGGAGTATGGCTGGTGTAAACTGAAGTTCTCACTGGTTTTCCTGCCTGCCTTCTGCCCTGGGTTTAGATGACTTTATAAAGTTACAGGATATACCGAGTTGATCTAGCTGGGTCTGAGGTGAGAGGCAGGCTCATATATCACTTTATGAAAATATTGAGCATGTGGAATATGGTTTGGGGAATATTGTGGTGGAACTTGGGAAATGTGTATTGCGTACATTTGTAGGCATCTCGGGAATCTAGAAACCTCCATTTGGAGAATAAAATTTTGTGTACTTCTCTCTCATATATCATCGTTCATAATGTTTTGGATTTTAATGTTTTTCCTTATTGGTATAGTTCATATACCATAAAATTCACCCTTTTAAAGTATACAGTTCGGTGGGTTTTTAGTATAGTCACAAAGTTGTGCAACCTTCACCACTGTCTTACTTCCAGACCATTTTCATCACCCCAAAAAGAAACTCATTGGCAGTCACTTCGCACCCCTTCCACCTCCAGTTCACCGCAACCACTGATTTACTTTCTGTCTGTAGATTGGCTTATTCCGGACATTTCATAGAAGTGAAATCATATAATACATGGTATTTTGTATCTGGCTTTTTTTTTTTTTTTTTTAGCATAGCATAATGTTTTCAAAGGTAATCCATGTTGGCAGCATGTGTCAGTATTTGACATTTATGTCAAATAATATTCCATTGTATAGATAAACCATATTTTGTTTATCCTTTTATCCATTGATAGGCATCAGGATTGTTTCCACTTTTTGACTATTATGGATAACATCGCTGTGAACATTCATGTGCAAGTTTTTGTGTGAATGTGTTTTCAGTTTTCTTGGATATTTTCCTAGGAGTGAAATTGCTGGGTCAGTTCACACTGTTTTGAGCTTCCTTGGGTTTGATCCAGTCCAGAGGCAGGAGAATGGACTAAATGACCTCAGAGTTCCTTTGAGCAGATGGAAGCAGCCCTAGCCAGTCCCCTATCTCAGTCAGAGGCATGGGGACTGTTTAGTGGTGGAATCTGGATGGTGGAGTCCTAGAACAGGAGGCAGGAGGCCTGCCTGAACTCTGCCACCAGTCTTGTGTACGGGAAGTTGCTCTCTCCCCTGGGCCTGACATGTGGGTAGGCATCAGCCCATTGAGGAAGGAGCACTGGGGCAGGAGTCAGCAAGCAGCCTGTGCTTAGTCCCAGCACTGCCACTGATTCACGGTGGCCTAGGGCAAATTATTTTGGCTTTATTGTTCTGTTTCCACATGTCTTATGTGATATTATGGTTTGGACTTGATGATTTCTAAATACCAGGTTGAAAATTCTGTGATTTAGAATATTTGCCCTTAAGGTGATTTTTGCTAATATGTGTGTAAAATCAAATTGATTTTGTTTTTTTCCATAAACATAGCCCCTGTGGTCTTTTCAAGCTTTTGTCCGTTGTGTTGACTGATCTCTTTAGTTGCCCCACCCGTCATGTATTCTGCAGGAGCCACTATGTCCTTGGTGCTGAGGTGCCAACACCAGGCCTTGGTTCTGATGTGTTTCTCTAAGGAATCCCTTTTTCAAAAGTGCCCTTAATCCCCTCAGGAAGTACAGGGGAGGCAGAGACAGGCATTAAGTTGCCTCTTGGTTTCTCTTTTACAACGTGGACAAAAGTTCCCCTTTGATCTCGGCATTAAAGAAGCAGGTTGCAAAATGCTGGAGAACGTTGAGTTTTGATCTCTGGGCACTGGCAGGAAGGTGGGAAGGACCCAGGATGAGTAAGGCCATCTGGCCACAGACAAATTATAGGGGCTACCTACCACCCCCAATCCGTCTTTGATCCCTGAACCATTTGCTGACACTAGTGTTTCCCAAATGGGGCATGGTTGGGGACACCCAGGATTTCTCAGTTCTGTCTCATTCCTCTTCATTGTTTCCTTCTTTTCCTTCCTACCATGATTTCCCACCTTTGCATGAGCATTAAACTGACAGACCTCCCAGGGTTTGAAATTCCGAAGTTTTGTATTCAGAAGGTATGCTAAGTGCTAGTAGCAGTTCTTCAAAACTTTAGAAGGGCCTCTGAGTGTCCTTAACATCTTGGGGCCGGTTTCTACGGGACATAGTCCAGACTCTAAATTGGCAATCCATGGACCACATCTTCACATGGACTTGATTAGGGGGTGAGGTAGACTGGCACAAGACTTCAGAATTTTTGAGTTAATTGTCAGTGTTTAATGATTAGGAGTGTTCACAATTCTAGATTTTCATTTTCTCTTGAAAATTTGGGCTCAAATTTCCCATCAGAAGCATTCTCTATGCAGGGCCCAGTTTGTCATTTTCAATTCCCTTTCTTACTCCTGAGCAGCTTCATCATTTAGGTCACTTGCATGACCTGTCTAGGTAGTTGAATTTGCAACCCCAGAATGAGATGGTCTCGATATAAAGTTTTTCCTACTCTGACATTCTGATTCAGTAGTACTCCCCTGTACTAAAGTAGTACCTGACTTTAAAGGAAAACTTTCTATTCATATAATACATTTCAGTTGATAAACCATATGTTTATCCATTATTTCTTCTAAATCTTACAAAAGCCCATTTACAGGTTAAAAAAAGGCATGGTCTAAGGACCTGGGCTAGATTCTGATTTTATGACTTTCTGCAAATTTGCTTCTTTAAACCCCAGTTACCTTTTTTTAAAAGTCTTTTAAAAAAAATTATAGTAAAATATACGTAACATAAAATTTACTATTTTAACTACTTTATGTGTACAGTTCAGTGACATTAGGTACAGTCAAATTGTTGTGCAACCGTCACCACCTCCAGCTTCAGAACTTTTTCACCATCCCATTTGAATCAATTTCCTTATTTTTAAATACAGAATGATACTCTCCTGAAAACATTGTTGTGATAATTAAATGAAATATGAGATGAAAATCCTTAACACAGAGAGAGCACTCTGTTACTTTTCTACTCCAAAGTGCACTCTGTTACTTTTCTTCCAGAGGTGAACCATTTAAGCCTGTTGCTTGGACTGAGAGGTTTGTTGTTGTTGTTGTTTAATAAATACTCAAGGCAGAGAGGGAAGGTCAATGCATTTAAGTCTTATTTCTGTACTTTTTGGCCTCAGGGTTTAGGTCTGGTTGTCTGTTGCTTGCTAAGGATAGTTATTTGTTTCACTGGATTTCCAGTCAGCTTTGGGCTTTTTTCCTACTCCCAAAGAACAGTTTTGAGTCTTTTTATGTATCTCTACTCAACAGCTACTCTGTGTCTATGGGCTCTGAAATAAAGGCTACATTTTCAGAGTCACATGTGGCTAATTTGATTCTGGTTGGGGTTTTGTTTTTGTTTTTGTTTTTTCCTTTTCCTTTTTCAGTTCTTTAGCACCCAGGGGCTCCTTGGTAAGTGGTCTTTAGCCGTCATTAGCCATCCTGTGAGTGTGGTTGAATTTTTAGGGAGCTTTAGCTGACTGGGTAATTGATTTCAGTTAACTGTTGGCAAACTGTGCCCTGAAGCCTGAGCCTG
>NW_006442491.1:19210373-19226327 GCF_000325575.1 Pteropus alecto
TTCCCTCTCTCCCTCCCTCCTTCCCTCTCTCCCTCCATCCTTCCCTCTCTCTCTCTCTCTGTGTGTGTTTTCTTGATCTGGGGAGCAATTACTGCACGTTCTTAAAATGGCGAGTCTACCTTTGAGAAGGAAAAAGAAGAAGTCTAGCTTACTGTTGAGGAAGGTGCTGCTTTTACATCAGGAAAGGCATGGAATAGGAACCAGAAAGACTGCTCAGACTGGCCAAACTGTATCACTAGGTGATGCTATTTATGTAAGGGAAAGGAGACTGCCTTGCAGACTGCCTACAGAAAAGAAAAGGTTAACTGCTGGTCACTGAGAAATGTGAGTGACTGAAATAATTTTCAGTTCTCAAGGGAAGCTTCCTTTTTTCTTTGAAGAAGTTAATGGTTCATACCTTTCAAACTGGGCTGTTCAAATTTTGGAGGTTGAGGGGGTACTTTTTAGTCCCAGCTGTTTTTGCATGCCTGGCCCCCAAGAATAAAACAGATAGGGAGGCAAGACCTTGATTCTTGGGTCTCTTGAGCTTTATAACTTTCCAGATCACCCATATCTTTGCCAATGGTGGGTGTTAGATTACAGCACAAAGGGCTTCACCCTGTTCACCTTGTTCGTTGACATGCTACCTTTGCCATCTTGTACACGAAAACCAAATAAAATAACATTGAATGGGCTGGTTCCTATCTCTTAGGACTCCCACTCCTTTCATGGCTTTGAATGTACAAAAGATGTTTGCCAAATACTTAATTGACTTTTCAGGCTGAACCTTACATGAGAGTTCCTGGTGGTGATCAATTAAAAATTAAAGGACTACAGCCATGCCACCCTGAACGTGCCCAATCTCATCTGATCTCGGAAGCTAAGCAGGGTCAGGTCTGGTTAGTACTTGGATGGGAGACCACCTAGGAATACCAGATGCTGTAGGGGTTAAAAATAAATAAATAAATAAAGGAAAATACAATGGAATTTCCCAAGAAACAGATACTTCTCCACTCCCTAACTATCTTACAGAAATATACTGTGGGTAGAACATCGTCTGTCAGGCTGTCAGGGCTGCACAGGTAATGAGGTCAAAGAATCACAAAAGGTTGAGATGGTATCCAGTACAGGGGTCTTAACAAGGGCCCATGAACTTCTCAGTCTTTGCTCCTCCAGGAGTCACACATCAGATTCTGCATTTTTGTAGCTTTTTTCCTGGGAGCAGGGTCTGCAGTTTTTATAAGATTCTCAGACAGGTTTGCAACACCCTCTCTGAGGTTAAGAATTGCTGATCCGGTCTGGTTATCCACACATATGGTGCCAGAGTCCCCTCTGCATTGTTTTTACGTTATAGCTCCCATTTTCTGTATATCCTCAGGAGAACTCATGCAACTATTTCCTTCCTCTTCTTAAGATATAAATGTATTTATTTTGAATATGGTTGACCCATGTATATGGAAAAAAGTTAGCATAAAAAAGCTGTAAATAAAAAGAAAGTCACATCAGAAATAATCTGATTTTTAAAAAATATTTCTCCAGAATATTTTTATACACATAAAAATGTCTATTTAAAATTTATTATAAAAAATTTCTAAAATACACAAAAGTAGAAGAAATAATATAATGAATGCCAACAACCCATCACCCAGTTTCAACAATTACCATTACACTGCCAAACTTGTTCATCTATACCTCCCTTAGCTGGTTTAGCTGTTGTTGTTGTTTTTTCTTCAGGTTTATGAAGATATTATTTAACACCATAAAATTACCCATTTTAAGTGTACAGTGCAATGATTTTTAGTAAATGTGTAGACTTGTGCAGCTATCATCACAATGACATTAGGTTTTAGAACATTTCTGTCATCCTAAGAAGTTCCCTTGCAGTCGAGGGGTTGACACTTGGAATCAGTCCCTGCTCCCACAACCAGCCAAATACTGATCTGCTTTCTGTTTCTATAGATTTTCCTTTTTTGGACATTTCATGTAGGTGGAATCATACAACGTATAGACTTTTGCATCTGGCTTTTACTTAGCGTAGTTTCAAGGGTCTTCTGTCTTTATAACATGAATTGGTAGTTCACTATTTATTGCTTAATAGTGTTCTAGTCTGTGGCTACACTACATTTTGGGTGTTTGGATTGTTTCCAGTTTTGAACTATTGTGATTAAAGCTGTTAGGAATATTCACGTACAAGGCTTTGTGTGGACATATATTTCCTTTCCTCTTGGGTAAATGCCTAGGATTGGAATTGCTGGATCGTATGGTTAAGTTCGTGTTTAACTTTTTAATGATACTGCCAGACTTTCCAAAGTGGCTGTACCATTTTACATTCCCACCAATATGTAAGGGTTTCGGTTTTTCCACATCTTCATCCACACTTGTTATTGTCTGTGTTTTTGAGGTTAGCCATTTTAGTAGGTGTGTGGTGATATCTCATTGTGGTTTTGGTTCGCATTTCCCTTATGACAAATGATACTGTACATCTTCTCTTGTGTTTATTACTCATTTATATATCTTCTTGGGTGAAATGTCTATACAAATCCTTTGCTCATTTTTTAATTGAATTGTTTGTCTTCTTGTTATTAAGTTATATATTCTGGATACAAGTCCCCTATCAGATATGTGATTTGCAAAGATTTTCCTCCCAGTCAGTAGCCCATCTTTCACTTCTTTAATGATATCTTTTGAACATAAAGTTTAAAATTTTGATGAAATCCAGTTTATCAATTTTTAAAATGTAGATCTGCTTTTGATGTTATATCGAAGATAGCTTTACTTAACCCAAGGTCACAAAGATTTTCTCCTAGCTTTTCTTCCAGAAGTATTATAGTTTTAGCTGTTCTATTTAGGTCGATGATCCATTTTGAGCTAATTTTTGCAAATGTTATGAGCGTCTTTTTGCATATGGCTACCAGTTGTCCAAGCACCATTTGTTGAAAAGGCTGTCTTTTCTCTATTGAATTGCCTTAGCAACTTTGTTGAAAGTTGATTTACTGTAAATGTAAAAATTTATGTATGGACTTTTAACTCTGTTCCATTGATGTTTATGCTTATCCTTACCACACTGTCTTGATTACTATAGCTTTATAATAAGCTTGGAAATTGGAAAGTGTAAATTCTTTTTTTTTTTTTTTAAGTTGTTTTGGATGTTTTGGGTCCTTTGTATTTATATACAAATTTTAAGGTCAACTTGTCATTTTCTCCAAAAAAGCCTGCTGAGATTTCAGTAGGGATTCCATTGAAACTGTAGATCAGTTTGGGGAGAGTTGCCATCTTAACAGTACCGAGTCTTCCCATCCATGAACATGGAATGTCTCTCCAGTTTAAATCTTTCATTTCTCTTAGCAATGTTTTTGTTATGTTAAGTATACAAGTCCTTTTAAATTTTTTATTCCTAAATATTCTTTTTGAAGCTGTTATAAGGGGAACTATTTGCTTAATTTTACTCTTGGATCGTTTGTTGCTAATATATGGAAATACAATTAATTTTTACATATTGCTTTCGTAGTCTATGACTTTGTTCAACTTGGGTAGTCTAGTAGTTGTTTTATGGGTTCTTTAGGATTGTCTAGATATAACATGTGATCTGCAAATAAAAGCACTTTTACTTCTTTTTAATCTGGATGCCTTTAATCAGTTAACTATTTGCTTTAGTGTAGCTGTCCCCAACCTTTTTGGCACCAGGGACTGGTGTTCATATGAGAATCTAGTGCCTGATGATGTGAGGTGGAGCTGAGGCGGCAATACTAACACTGAGGAATGGCTGCAAATACAGATAAAGCTTGGCTGACTGCCCATCGCTCACCTCCTGCTATGCGGCCTGGTTCCTAACAGGCCATGGACTGGTAACAGCCCACGGCCCGGGGATTGAGGACCCCTGCTTTAGTGCACATTCATTGCATTCATATACAGTGTTGAATGGAAATGGCAAGAGTGGACATCCTTGCCTTGTTCCTCATCTTAGGAAGAAGCATTCAGTCTTTCACCATTGAGTATGATGCTGGCTGTAGGTTTTTTATAGCTGCCCTTTATCTAATAGAGGAACTTCCTTTCTGTTCCTAGTTTGTTGAGAGTTTTTATCATGCATATGTGTTGGACTTTGTGAAGTGCTTTTCCTGCATCTGTTGTGATAATTGTGTGGGGTTTTGTCCTTTATATTTATATGGTATATTTCATTAACTGATTTTCAGATATTAAGCCTACCTTGCATTCCTAGGATAAACTCCACTTGGTCATGATGTATAAACCTTTTTATATGTTGCTGGATTTGATTTTCTAATATATTGTTAAGGAGGTTTTAATCTTTGTTTATGAGAAATATTTTATCTAGTATTCTTGTGATGTCTTTTTCTGGCTTTGGTACATGCTTTAAATATTTTAGTTAGGCAGATGAGATTATGCTCTACATACACTGCTGTGCATCTTATTTTTTTTTTTGCTACTTAATAACTTATATTGGCAATCTTTCAGTAATAGTTCTATCTCCCTTTTAAGTATATATAATTGCCTTTACCAATTTACCTATATCTAGTGTTTTCAGATTTTTTAAAGCTTCGTGACTCTGATAGCTAAAAAATGAGATGTCATTATTTTGATGTTCATTTTTTTAATTATGAATGATGTTGAGCATCTTTTTATGTTTTACCATTTGAATTTTTTTTAACTGCCCATTTATATTCTTTTGGATTATTTATCCTTCATTGGTTTGAGATCTCATGGTATATTGAAGCAATTAGTTCTTTGTCAGGTGTGTGGTAAATATCTTTACCAAAATTATCTTTTTCTTTTTCAATGGTTTTTTTTGCTGTTTCTGTTTTTGTTTTTCATTTTCTTTCTATATATCTTTTTTCTTTATGGTTTCTGGATTTTGTATCATCTTTGGAAAACTTTCCATGTCAAGATTGTTTAAAAGTATATCTATATAGTCTTTCAATACTACTACTATTTCAGTTTGTACATTTAAGTATTGTCTGTCTTCTCCAGTATCAAAAGTTTGGATACCTCTATGCTGTATTTTAGTATTTAGTAGAACTAGTCTGCCTTCATTTTTCTTTTCAAAATAATCTGGAAGTAAAGGATAAATACCAAACTGACTACAGTGGTTTGTTTATTAGTAGAAAAGCATTGAATTTAGGAAGGAACAAAATAGACAAAGAATCAAAGAGGACAAGAATTAGACAGGGAGGATAAAGAGAAAGAAAAAAAAAATCTATGGCAGTACAGTTCTTTGGACACCTCTAATTATGACCTCAAATTGTCCCATTGTCAAAAAAAAAATTTGTCCCATTGTCCTGTGGCTCCCACTGGTGACAAACCTCTGAGCACTCTACTGTGCCAGGTTTGGTACAGCTGGACTTTCTTCACTCTGCAGATAACTTGCTGTGTGACCATGGGTATGTCACTTCCCCTCTCTGGACTCCTGGATTACATCACCCCTGAAGTTCTTCAAAAAAGGTCTTTATCAAACCCAACTCTGCATGGAATTTTACCTTGTTATGTTCTACCTTTAGGATGCTTGGGTTGATAGAATGTCACATATTGTCAAAGGAATCGTGAATTTCTTGAGTTTCAAGGGAGATCATAAGGCTACTTACTGGTTCACCTTCCTCACTGAGGTAGGGATATCATCTTTCACCCCCTTCCATGGTCACCTGCTTCTCTCTGATTCACTCATAGTGATAGCTTTTTCCTTGGCTGAATAGCTCTTTTATTGGAAGTTTCCTTACATCTCCTACATCTCCCTCCTTGCAGTGTACTCACTGGTCCTGCTTTCCATTACAACCCAGAACAAGGCCACTCTGCCTTATCAAGCACCTGCTATGTGCCAAGTGCTTTATGTACTTTATTTAATCTTTACCACCATCAGTACTCCACCACACTGTTACAAGTTTAGTATTATATTCCTATTTTACAAATAAACCCAAGACTAAAAGAGTTAAAATTTTTTTGTTTGCCCAAAGTCATGCAGCTAGGAAGTAGTGGGTCTGGGGTTTGATTTCATGTCGGTATGGTCTCCCAAAGCCTTGCTTTTTCCACTATACCAGTGGTTCTCAAAGTATGATCCCAGACCAGAACAGCAGTATTAGTATCTCCTGGGAACCGGCTAGAAATGCAGATGCTCAGGCCCCGCTGGTGATTTCCTTGCCTGCTCAAATTTCAGAACCACTGCCTACCATTCTGCTTTCCCACCTGGCCGCTGCTTCTCATCACATCTGACCAAGAATTTATAGGTGACTTATCCTTACAAGATATCAGATACAGGACTGGACGTTACTCTGTCTCTGCATACTCCCCTCTCCCAAACACACACCCTCACAGTAGCCAGCGTAATCTTTAAAACTGCTGGTATGATTTATTCCTTTCCTACTTAAACTTCTTTAGTATCTCCACACTGCACTAAGAGCAAATCCCAGATTCCTCAAAGTGCTTTTGTAGGATGTGTCCCTCACCTGTTTTCCAGCTTCCTTTCTACACAGATCTATTCATGCTTGCTACTCAAAGGATGATCCGTGAACTAGAAATGTCATCATCACCTGGGAGCTTGTTAGAAATGCGGAATCTCAGGCCCCACCCTAGGCTTGCTGAATCAGAATCTGCATTTTAACAAGGTCTCTAGGTGATCTGTATGCACATTTAAGTTTGAGAAGCACCAGCCAGCACTTCACCTGCCAAAAACTCTTAAGGTTGTCCCCAGGTTTTGTGCCTATGTTTTACTTTTTCTGGAACACTTCTCCCTTCCCTCTTCTTTCCCTTCAGGCCTCCAAGTAGACTTGAGTTCTTAGATCTGCACTCCTCCCCACCAAGACTTAGTATGTTGCTGGTCCTGTGTGCTCCCCAGTACACTGTTCTTAGCCTCTTAATCCTCCATAGCATCTGGAACCTAGTGTTATGATTGGCTAATGACCTGTCTCTACTCCACAACTGGCAGAAAACTCCTAGAGGGCATGCATTCTGTGAGGCTGGCACAGTGCCTGACACGTGGTAGGGGCTCAGTAAATAGTGAACTAATTTCTGTACTGGTTAGAGCATGGACTTTAGTATCATATTCCTGGGTTCATATCTCAACTCAGCCAATGTTATGTCACCCCTCTGAGCCTCAATTTCCTGATCTGTGAAATGAGAATAAGAGTCTACCTCACAGGAATGTTGTGAAAATTAATTGGGTTATTGCGTGAAAAGAACCTAGAACTATGCCTGGCACATAATCAGCATTCAGTAAATGTTAGTTGCAGGTATTATCAGTATCATCACTGTATGCTCATCATCTTTTAATGCAACTCACCTGCCTAAAAAGAACATACCTGTTTCTCTACATTCTGACCTTGGGCAAGTTATTTCTGGGTCTCGGGTTAACTGGCAATCATCTGTGGAATGATGACAAAAATCCCCAGGTAGTTGAAGTTGTGAGGATGGTGCAAATCAGTGTTTGTAAAGTGCTTAGCTCTACAAAGCAAAGATTTGGTAGATGGAAGGGAGGGACTGTGTCTGCCACAGGGCTTTGTAGGTGCTCAGTGACTCTGTGCTTTGTTACTTTTTAGTATTGTTTTCCACCAGGGTATTATTCAGGGTATTGTGTCTTTTTTGTTGGTTTGTGTGTATGTGTGTGTACTTGCTCTATTGGTGTGAGACTTTGGAACAAAAGTGTATTGACATCTTAGAGGATTTGCTTTCATTCCTCTGCAACCTGAGCTCTTAGGAAGCCCTCCAATTCCCCAGGGCAGTGTCTCTGCTAAGATTGGAGGATTCTGTTTCAAAAGAAGGCAGAACTGGAGTGACTTCTTAGATTTAATTGGCTTAGATTTTATTGGATAACCCAGGAGATTGTAATCCTCTGCCATGGCTTCAAATCACATATCAGATAAGGTAAAAAGGGCTGGTATCTGACTTCCTAGCTGGGGAAAGTAAGAACACATATATTTTTGATGAGCAAGAAATAATAATGTTAACTGTGGGCTTTTCATATATGGCCTTTATTGTGCTAAAGTAAGTTCCTTTTATGTGTATTTTGCTGAGAATTTTAATCGTGAATGGATGTTGAACTTTGTCAAATGCTTTTCCTGTGTCCATTGAAATGATCATATGGGTTTTTTTTCTCATTTTGTTAATGTGAAATGATGTGAAATAATGTGTCACATCGATTTGCATATGTTGAACTACCTTGCATCCCAGGGATAAAGCCCACTTAATCTTGGTGTCTGATCCTTTTAATGTGTTTTTAAATTTGGTTTGCTAGTATTTTATCAAAGATTTTTGCATGTGTTCATCAAGGATATTGGCCTGTTGTTTTCTTTTCTTGTGATGTCTTTGTCTGTTTTTGGTATCAGGGTGATGCTGGCCTCAAATGAGTTTAGATGTGTTCCCTCTTCTATTTTTTGGAAGACTGTAAAGATTGATATTAATTCTTTTTTGAACCTTTTGTGGAATGTGCCTGTGAAGCCATGCATCTGGACTTTTCTTTGTTGGGAGGTTTTTGATTACTGACTCAATTTCTTTATCTTTTATTGGTCTGTTTAGACTTTCTATTCCTTCTTGGTAGAAAGAAGGAATAATTTGGTAGATTGTATGTTAACAATTTGGTAGATTGTATGTTTCTAGGAATTTACCCATTTCTTCTGGGTTATCTAGTTTGTTGACATATAATTATCCATTATAGTGCCTTATCCGTATTTCTAAGGCATCTGTTGTAATGTCTCCTCTTTCATTTCTGATTTTATTTATTTTAGTCTTCTCTTTTTTCCTTAGTGTTGCTTAGTGTTTGTTGAGTTTATCTTTTCAAGAAACCAACTCTTAGTTCTGTTGATTTTTTTCCTACGTTTTAAATTCTATTTATTTCTGCTCTAATCTTTTTTATTTCCTTCCTTCTGCTAATTTGGGGCTTATTTTGTTCTTTCTCTAGTTCCTTGAGGTGTAAAGTTCGATTGTTTGCTTTGAGATTTTTTT
This sequence comes from Pteropus alecto, assembly GCF_000325575.1. Lineage (NCBI taxonomy): Eukaryota > Metazoa > Chordata > Mammalia > Chiroptera > Pteropodidae > Pteropus > Pteropus alecto. Next base: position 19,219,293 of record NW_006442491.1, read on the forward strand.
TTTAATATAGGCCTTTATCATTATAAACTTCCCTCTTAGTACTGCTTTTATTGCATTCCATAAGTTTTGGTGTGTTGTATTTTCATTTTCTTTTGTCTTAGGTACTTTCTAAATTTTCATTTGATTTCCACTTTGACCCAATGGTTGTTCAAGAGTGTGGAGTTTAGTTTTCACATATTTGTGGATTTTTCCATTTTTTGCTCTTACTGATTTCTAGTTTTATTCCATTGTGGTCAGGAAAAATGGAATGATTTCAATCTTCTTAAAATTAAGATTTGTTTTGTGACCTAACATGTGATCTATTCTGGAAAGAGTTCCATGTGCACTTGAGAACATGTATTCTTCTGCTGTTGAGTAGAAGGTTCTGTATATGTCTGTTAGTTCCCTTTAGTTTGTGGTGTTGTTCTAGTCAGCTGTTTATTGATTTTCTGTGTGGATGTTCTATCCATTATTATAAGTGGGATATTGAAGTCCCCTACTATTGTATTGCTTTCAAGTTCTCCCTTCAGGTCTGTTAATATTTGCTTTATATATTTAGGTGCTCTGATGTTAGGTGCATTTATATCTTTAACTGTTATATCTTCCTAGTTAATTGACCCTTTTGTCATTATATATAATACCTTTGTCTCTAGACACAGGTTTTGACTGAAAGGCTTATCTGATATAAGTAAGCCATCTCTGCTTTCTTTTGGTTACCATTTACACGGAATATTTTTTTCTATACCTTCACTTTCAATCTATATGTGTCTTTAAATCTAAAATGACTCTCATAGACGGCATATCTCTGGATCTTGTTTTTCGTTTTGTTGTTTTTTTATCCATTCAGCTCTGTGCCTTTTGATTGGGAATTTAATCCATTTACTCCCCCCCCCGCCCCAACACCACCACCACCATCACCCCCCCCCGCCACCCCCCGGTTATTCTATTATGCATCAGCTTTGAGAACCATAGATAGAGTGTTGGCACAATAGATAGTCTCAAAGATTCTTAAACTCGGCTCTTGGACAGGTAGAAAGATGGGAGGTGTCAAGAACTCCTTAAATTTGAGGATTTAAAAAAATCAGATTCTTGAGGGGATACAGCAAAGATTAAGAACTATCGTATTCAACCTTTATGTGAGTGGATAATTCCATATTTTTATAGGTCAGAAGTTGGTTGGTGCTTATTAATTTGTTCGATAAAAATTTATTGAGTACTCCCATCAACAAAGCTAGCCAAGTGATTAGTGCAACTAGAGAAATGGTAGATTCGTAAATGACCATAATTCAACAAAAAAAGTGCACTTTTGGGGGCTTTTGATACAGTGTCAAATTGCCCTCAGAAGTATTCCCATTTATAATTTCTCCAGCTATATGAGAATATCAACACAATGACATTTTAATATCTAAAACTGACAGTGTCATCTTGGTGCAGTCATTAATTCTAAGCTGAACTTCTAAATTGCTTTCGGTTGCCACTTTATATTATTCAGAAATTCCAGCATATTACATAACTGTCATTTACCAGTTTTCATCTGTCGATCTTTTCTCTAAAATAAGTTGATTCGAGGTTTGCCAATAGTATCTTTGTGTGCGAATTGTCTGTTTTCTGCATCTTTTTTCAAAATTTTGGAGTTGGGTTTTTATTTTTATACAACTTTTGGATGACAGTTTATGCCAGTACCCCAGGATCTGTCTTCCTTGCATTTTAGTTAACTGGAATTCAAGTACAAAGAGGAATTAGGAGAAAAAAGAGGACGGTTTATTTCCCTCACACAAAACACTCTCATTCTAAGGACTGACCAGTGAGGCCTAGCAGACGGTTCCAAATCTTCCAGTGACTGGTCAGATGGAGGAAATCCTCTGATAGAAAATCAGATGCTGTGACCAGCCTACAGTTGGAAGGCTTTCTATCACAGAAAGAAAGAAGAAAATTCTGTTGTTATATTCAAGGCAAACCCATGCTACTAAATCCTTCCCTTCGTGCATGCGCAGAATGTTTCTAGAGAGATTTTCAAGGAACTGGTGATAGCAGTTGTCCATAGGGAGCTGAAGTGGGAGGAAAATTCATGCTGTATACATTTGTACTGTTTGAATTATATACCATATATGTTTTATTTTTTCAAAACTTTTTAAAGCTAGTTATTTTTTAAAAGCTTTCTCACCCATGGTTATGTCAAATGTTAATATTAGAAGAAACTGGGTAAAGAGTATATGGGTGAAGAGTAATATCTTCGCAACTCTTCTATAAATCTAAATTTATTTAAAAACAAAATTTAAAAACAAGAATAGGGTGGGAGGGAATACTGTCTTCCTATACAGAATCCTGTCCCATTAGGCAATCTACCCTCTAGTCATGTCATTTCTTTTAAAGAGTTTCCTCCTCTTTAATTCTGCTGACCTCCTAATTAACAAATACAATACAACTCTCTTAGCCATTTTTGTTTTTATTAATATCAATTATTTCATATTTTATAATGAACATTAGCTGGCAGATACCTATCAATGTTCACAACAAATGAGGGGGGAAAACATTCTTTGAATATATTGCTTTTAAGACTTCAACCAAGCTGTGGACTAGATGCCCACCTGTGGGTCAGTGAGCTGGCAGGGAGGGAAGGCGTCACTTAAAAGTATACCTTGCCAGGACCTTAAACTTTTAAAGCCATTTTTTTCTCAACTTGTGCTCCTGGTAAAAATGCAGATGAGTCTACTTGTTTGGCAAGCACCCTGAATGATCTTGATTCCCTATAAAATCGAGTTTCAGGAAGAATCATCTGAGAGACAGAGAGAGAGAGACTTGAAGGATGAAGGGACTGCAGAGGCAAGGTGACCAGGAGGCTGTCGCCAGTGTTTAGGTGGGAGAAAACAGGGTCTGAAATGCTGCAGTAGAGAAGGGAATGGAGAGAGAGGGCAGATGCAGAAGTGAGATTGAGTTGGTGATCCAGGTGCGTGGATGACAGAAGTTCCAGGCAGAATCAGGAGACTCTTCTAAGTCTCTTTGAGGGGGCAAATTATGATATTAATGAAGGGAAAGCCATGCTTTGATGGGGTGAATTTCTTGAGGCCAGTAATTGATTTTGCTTGCCTTTGATTCACAGGTGACTGTCCTGCATACAAATTATTTACTGAGTGCCTACTCAGTGCCAGGCACTGGGGACACAGTCCCTGCTCCCACAGAGATTACATTCAAGTAGAGGGGGACAGATTATACATACACAAATAAATACATATTGTATATGTCAAGTAGATAAGTCCATGAAGAAAAATGAAGTAGATTAAGGGGATGGAGAAATGGATAATAGAAGCCTTGAAATGCTATTTTAGGTAGGGTAGTCAATAAAAGCTTCTTTGAGGAAGTAACATTTGAGAGACTCGAATGAAATAAGGAATAAAATGAGCCGGACAGATATCTGTGGGTAGGGCAATCTAGCAGAGGGAACATTAAAGGTGATGGCCCTGAGGGATAGAGAAAGGCTTGCTGTCAAGAGACAACAAGAAGGCCAGTGTAGCTGGAACTGAGTGAGGAGAGTGGGAGGTGATGAGGTCGGTATAATTTTGAAGAAGGCTTATAGGAAAATATGTTGGTAACAGGAGCATCCTGACAAAGCAAGCTTGTTGCTATATAGAGAAATGGGAGTTAATAGAACACTATAGAACTTTATTTCCTACTAGCTCTACAGGAGAGGGCTAAATGTGAAATGGTTAAAAGAACATTGATCCAGAAGTGGGGACATGTGGCTCCTGTATTAGTCTTCCCTTTTGCCCCATGTTAATTGCTTCACTTATTTTATTACTCTTTTCTGGAAGTGCAGAATCGGTTCCTTCTAGCACTCTTGGGGGCATTTTGGAGGCAACGCTCAGAAAGGCCTCAGGCTTCTCGGAGCAGGGTGGAGACACTGGGTCAGTTAAATCAGACACAAAGATGCTATGACTTGGTCTGCCCCAGAGGGACGTTCACTTCTTTCCCTCATTCTAACCTCAACCTCTCTTCTTCCAAGCAGGATTGGTTGTCATGGTCCCTGCTGCTTCTCTTCCTCATGTGTGAAACAAGAGCCTTCTATGTCCCTGGGGTGGCACCAATCAACTTCCACCAGAACGACCCTGTTGAAATCAAGGTCAGTGCATTTCTGGACTGTTAGAGCCTCTGCGCTGGGCATTCCGGCTGGAGGACTGTGGTGAGCTGGTCACATCCCTCCTGTGGTTGCAGAGAACAAAGACCAGTGCCAGTTACCCTGGGAAAAATAGAGTTCACTGAGTGCTGCGTGGGCTGGAGGTAGAGTGCCCTCAGGAGCCTGCGGTCCCCGGAACTCTGCCTCTTCATCTCTCTCTGTCCCCTTGTCTCTCTCCATGCCTTTGGCTCTCTGCATCTCTGTCTGTGTGAGTGTGTTCTTTCTCTGTGTCCCTCTCTTCTTTCTCTTTGTCTCTGGCTCTGTCTCCATTTCTGTTTCTTTCTGTGTCTCTCTTTCTCTCTCACTTTCACTTTCATATATGTTTCTTTCTTTCTCTCTTTCTCCCCTTCCTCCCCCTGTACCCCCCCTCTCATACCTCCATGTCTTTTCATGTCTCTGTCTCTCTCACCCTGCCTCCTCTATGACATCTCTGCCTCCCTCTTTTATCTACTCCATCCTCCTCTCTTATCAGCTTTCTCTGCATAACTTATATTGTCTGTACATACACAGCCTATTGTGCTTCTGTTTTTTCAATTTTAGCTTCTGCCACCAGCGAGATTCTCCAGTTCAGTATTACCAAACTATGTACTGCAAATCTGAGTGGTGTGATATATGAGATGATTTTAAGTGGTTGACAAATATATTTTATTTTAATGGCTATTTTCTTTTAATGTATATTAGAAAATACAGCTAGTACTTCGACTTATGATTTCATGGCTGCTATTGTTGGTTTTCTATCTTTAATACTGACATAATGTTTGCTTCTTAAGTAAATGTATTTACCAAAAAAATGAGTCAGATCCAAGTAAATAGTAGAGTAAGTGGTAAGTAGATAGGGCAAGTTGGTACATGAATGATTAGGATTTGGGAAACATTGCCCTAAATCAGAAACCAGCGAGAAGACTTCCAACTGGGCCACCTCACCTTTTCAGGCTAGATGCCCACCTGTGGGTCAGTGAGCTGGCAGAAAGGGAGGGAGTCACTTAAAATACGGTTAACCAGGGGCAATGGGCAGGCTGATAATGTCTCTAAGACAGTGGACCTTTGGTGGCATTATCAGAGCCCCAAGAAGGGCTGGGTAGTTAATAGTGAATCTTATTAGTTCTGGTGTCCTTGGTGGAGAGTTAGTGCAGATTTATTGGGCAGGCTCTCAGGGCCAGCACTTGGAGAGAGTGAGGGAAGCAGGACTGGGCAGAGGTAGACATTGAGCTGTGGTATAGCTGAGGCCTGTGGGAAGCTCTGGAACTGGAATGGCTAGCCCTTCAGAGTTGTTCCAAATTGAGGCAAGAGGACCAGCTCTCTTTATCCCGCGATGGACCAGTCATTGGATACAGACTGCTGCCAGAGAAGGGGTGTAACCTCGTACAGGGGCTCCCTAAAAAGACCCCTTTACTATCACCCAAATACAACCACTCAATACTTTAGTCTGTTTCTCTTAGTCTTTTTTTCTGTGCAATGTTTACAGTGTAGGATACTTGGCATTCTTATACCTCCATAGACCCCCCCCAACTTCTTCACTACCACATCAGTCCCCCCTAGATAAAATAATGTATAGTTGAAAATTTTAAGTCTGTCTTTCAAATCTTTAGTGATTCTATAAAAAAGGCTGGCAATACTTATAAAGTTATGAAAATAAATTCTCCTAAAATAAATGTACATTTCTTGTTCCATTACCATGTTGATGTGAACCACATCTTTACTAGTCAGTGCAAAAACAAAGCAGTAAAATTGTATGAAAATAAAGATTTTATTTTGTCCTGAGCATCACAACATTCAAAAGGAGAAGCAGAAGACATGAAAGTCACAAAGGGCTATACATGCTGTCATGTATATGTCCCTTTGTTTGCCAAATTTTAGGTGTTAGCAAAATTTCAAATTGCTACATGTCATGCTCATTTGGAGCATCAATTATAAGCAACTTCTGATTATCCAGAGGGAGTTAACCAGTTTAGAGATTAAAAGTCTAAATAATACATTCATGAAAAAATGAAATTGGGGGTGGCTTCATAGTGTAGTGGTTAGCACTTCTACTTTACACGCAGAAGGTCCTGGGTTCGCACCCCAGGTGGAGCCACATACCATACCCCAAGGGCGCCAGGCCCCAGGTGCACCCTGCAAGCATGTGGGAGGAGACGCCTCGCCTTCGGAGATCCAGTTCTTAAGGGGAAACAGCAACATCCATAGGTCAGGGGTGGAAGGGGGCGGGGAATTAAAGGTTGAAGGGGAATGAAATCGTCATAAATCAAATTCTAAAAGGGCAGAAAACTTATTTACAATAGTCTCTCTTATCTACGGGGATACATTTTAAGACCCCCCCAGTGGGTGCCTGAAACTGCGGATAGTCCCAAATGCCACATATACCATGTTTTTTTCTGTATACACATACATACACTTTACAGCTTCTCTTTTGCATATCTGAAGCCAACATCACTACTCTTGCACTTTGGGCCATTATTAAGTAAAATAAGGATTACTTGAACACAAGCACTGCAATGCTGCTAAAGTTGATCTGCCAACTGATGGGCAGGTAGCATATACAGTGTGGATATGCTAGACAAAGGGATGATTCATGACCGGGCACAATGAGTGGAACAGCGTTGAGATTTCATCACACTACTCAGAACGGCGTGCAATTTAAAACTTATGAATTGTTTACTTACGGAATTTTCAATTTAATATTTTCAGACCACAATCTGTGGGTAACTGAAACTCTGGAAAGCGAACCTACAGACAAGGGAGGACTACTGTAAATGTAGCATTACGCATGTTGCATTATTTATTGAGAGCATCTTTCTTGTAACTTTCAGGCACAGGGATTACAGTAACATTTATTGAGAATTATTTATGTGCCAAGCATTATGCATGGCTTAGCTCAGGATGCCTCC
>NW_006442491.1:19226550-19281965 GCF_000325575.1 Pteropus alecto
CTGAGGCAGATACTGTATGTTTCACAGATAAGGAAACTGAGGCCCAGGAAAGTGAACCAGCTTGTCCAAGGTCACATGCTGAGGAAGACAGTTCAGAACCCCATCTTAGGCACTACAGTACTCTTGCTCCCTGTGCTTCTGCACAGAGCCCCTTCCAGAGCAAAGCTTGTGGCATAGGGAGGACAGGGGTGGCTCTGGCTTCCAGTTCTGCCAAGCTGGACATATGAGAGCAGACACCTTAGGTGGGAGGAGAGAAGAGTGGGAGGGCCCATGAAGGTGGGATTTGGTCTCTTTGTAATGTGGATTCTTTTTTGATTGTCCAGAAAGAGAGAATTCGAAGAAGCACAAAATAACAGGCTGTTATAACGGACAGTAACTTTTTGGCTGTTTCGCCTCAAGCAATTCATGAAATGCTATTAGAGGTCCTCAGTCTGACATCTAAAAAGCTCTGAAGTCCAAAGTTTTCTAAGCTTGTTGTAAGCAAGACCTGACCTGAACTGTCATGAGACTGTTTATCGACATTATTTGTCACACTTAGTACAAATATATTTGTATTTCCTTGCACAGTCATTGAGCATGGGGTACTGCTCCAGACACAGCCATTTTTCCTCTGTCCTGTCAGTCAGCAAACATTTAATGAGCACCTACTATATGCCTAGCTCTCTAGGCACTAGGGTTACAGAGGTGACTGACACATGTAGTCTTTGCCCTTGTGGAGCTTAAATCTTAAATTCTAGTGGGGGAATGAATTTAAAAAACATCAGGTAAACAAAATAATTATATTTTATTAGACATGCTACAAAGAAAACTAACTATAGGTATTGTGTTGAAATAGAGAATGCTGGGGGACTCCCTTTAGATAAGATGATTAGGGAAGGACTCACAGGTTAGGGGACTTAAGCTGAGACCTAAGTGTGAGAAGGAGCCAGATCTGCATAGAGTCTGGCAGGGAGAAGCAGCAGATTCAAAGCCTGAGGTAGAAGAGAGCGCAAGGAACTGATGGCAGAAGACCACCATGGTTATAAATAAGGAATGAACCTCTTTGTTCTTAAAGATTTTTCCTCATTTAGAGTTATTTCCTTAGGGAAGATGCCCAGAAGCAAAATTATAGGGTCAAAGGATATCAGCATGTCGAAGACTCTCAGTATATATTAAATTTGATTGAGATTTTAAACTCAATCTGTGATGTAGTCTAAAACTAATGAAAAGTGAAATAATTCATCATTGTGTGCAGCGGAGTACATAGTATTCTACAGTTGTGTCTCCTGCAGATCACGTGCCTCTTAGATAATATTACCGGATATACCAAAGATGTGTAGGTACCAGGAATGATTTTTGAAACGGTCATCTTAGTATCTGGATTGAAGAACAATGGTCTCTTTTTTCCCACTAGGCTGTGAAGCTCACCAGCTCTCGAACCCAGCTACCTTATGAGTATTACTCACTGCCCTTCTGCCAACCCGGCAAAATAACCTACAAGGCAGAGAATCTGGGTAAGTTCTCTCTCACTGCTGTCAACCTGTCCCAAGGGGACCCCAGATCTTTTCATAACAATACCCTTACATAGCACTTACTATGTGCTGGACGTTGTTCTTTACATGGTTTACATACATATTAGCTTATTTAATCCTCATAACGGTCTTCAAGAGGTGGCTGCTGTTTTTATTCCTATTTTACAGGTTAAGTGACTTGCCTCTGGTTATACTGTTAATCAGCGTCTAGGCTTGACTTGGAATGCACATAGTCAGGCCTCAGACTTGAAGCCCTTGGCTATTGCTTAGACCAGCTCTCCCTTGATTTCTGAATATCATACTGTCTCTCCTGTGGCTTCTGTAACCTGTTCTGCTTTTAACTGATTTCCCATTTGCCCCGAGAATAGTTGCCAGTAGTTTTTGCAGCTGCAACTTTTACCCTGAGATAACTCATGGATTACAGTCCTAACCTTACCACCAAAGTTTGCAACGAAATATCTTGTTTTTATTATTTTCTCATTGCTCTAGTATATCAATAGTTTTTGGAAACAAATGATGTTCTATTTATAGCATTCTATTTTTAGTAGTGATGTTCCATTTACAAAATATAATAATTCTTGATTGCTGAAAATATCAAATCCTAGAAAATGTAGCATTCCTACACATGATGTTAATATTGTACTCAAACAGTTGTTAGCCAAAGATTCATTTGATGAATCTGATTTATATATACATTTCTGTTATATTAGGATTAGAGACAAGTTCTGTTTAGAAATAACTCTAAGAACAGTTTTTATATTTTCACATTGAAAACCAGTCAGATTTGCTTCAGCCACAAAGAGCATGTTTATGTCAAATTAAATTAATGCTGGCAGCGAGGTGCACTTTTTTTTCTAAACTGGAAATGGGTTAAGAGAGCGAGTGATCACCTCTGGCCTTACATCACCATAGTTCTTGCTAAGTTGTGCAAGACTCACCTCAAATAATGTGTGAAGTACCTAGGGCAGCGTCTGGCACAAGTGTTCCATAAATAGCAGCCATATTATTCTAATTCAAATAATTCTCCATTTGACAGAATTTCAGGCTTAAAAAGACATTTGGAGACGTCTATTCTGGACACAACTATTAGTACTTACTCTGTGCCTGTCTCAGTATTAAGTCCTGGAAATAAAAATATGAAAAGATGCTCCCCCTTACTTTAAGGAACTTAAGAGACTTGACTCTTTTCTGTTAGGAAGGAGAAAGGAGGAAACAGATTCAGGAGCAGGCCCCTATAAGAACTGCCTTCTCTGTCAGGGCTACCTGTGGCTCAGATGTTTCTGGAACCCCTAGCTTTTAAGTACATTTACTGCTAGATATTGGATGTCCCAGATCAGCTGGAGACAGGCGTTGGAGCCAGGTTAACTGAAAACTGGCAGCACCACCTGTCTCTTGAGTCTTGCCTCATACTATTGAACAGAGATTGGTCTCAAGGCCTGGGCAGACTCCCACTATCTGGGCTCCTTCTCCCACCTGCCACTTACCTTTCTTTTCTCTCCATACCACACTGTGCTCCAGCCACCTTGCCTTACTGCCTGAAAAGCCTGACCAGCTTGGTCCTCCAGGCCTCCTGACATCAGGCCCCACACAGCAGCTCCTCCCTTCTTCTGTGAGCTACCATGGATTCATTGGCAGCCCAAGGCTCTGCAATTGGGCACATTTCAGTGTGATACTGGGTGACTTTCACCTCTCTGAGCTTCTGCCGCTTCTTTCATGAAGCTAAGAAATGTTTCTGCCTCATAGAAATGGAAACTTCTGTGTACAGAATTTATTCTGCCATATTGTTTCTCATTCCATCTTTGCGTAGTGCCTCCCTTCACAGCCTAGTGGCTTTTTGAGCATAAGGGTCATGTCTTACATTCCTCTTTCTCTCCTCCACTTCCAACCCAGTGCCTGACACAGTAGACATTTAGTAAATGTTAGCGTCCTGCTGAGTGGAGCAGAAGCATCCATGGTTGAATGCCTGTTAAATTGTAAACCTTGTCCTCTACATTATCATCATCATCACCGTTGATACTTACAGAGCTCTTCCTATGAGCTGGGCACTCGTCGAAGCACTTCTGTGCTTTAACTTAGTTAATTCTGACAACAACTCTTTGATGTAGCTACTCTTACTATTGAGACACAAGGAAATGAAGTCACTTTCCCTAAAATCCCTACGTCTAATCTAGTTAGTGACAGAACCCAGGAACTCTGGACCTAGAGTCCATACCTTTAAGCACTTCACTCTGCACATTATCTTAGTTGATTCTTATAGTAACTCTGCACACCCTATTTCATAGGAGAGGGAGCAGCAGCTTCAAGGTTCCGAAAGACTTGCTCAGGGTCACGTGGCCAAGAGGTGAAGAAATTAAGATACTACCCCAAGTTTTTAAACTCTAAAGCCAGATTCTATCTGTTGTCCCAGGCTCCTTTCTCTAGAAAGGCGCAGTTGGGCTGCCTGCGAGCTGTGCTTGTGATTATCACACTGATGGAGATTCATTCATCTCATGGCATGTGTGTTGGAGCGTCTGTGGTGGATGTACTGGAGTACAACATCAGACTGTCTTAGAGGGTCCACATTCATAGCTTGCTCATTTAGCCTGGCTGGCTACCTGCTGCCAGCTTTAAAAAGTTAAAAAGAATACTTCTGTATTGGAAGTGAGCCATTCCAGACCAGTATGTCCTCTTTCTTGGTTTAAATTTAATTTTTAAATATCAGAAGTGATACCTGCCTTACTTGGACTGCAGCCCTATTCCTCTCTCTGTGTTCTTCCTCTCCTCGAGTGAGCTTGTCAAACTGTAAAGAAGTGGACAGGAGGGCATGGTATGGAGGAAAGAGCTCAGCGGTTTAGCAATATCACAATCCCCTCTTGTGACCGTGAACAAGTCACTGTCCCTGTCAGGTTCTCAGCATTGTTATCCGTAAATGGCAACGGATGACCTGAATCATTTCAGCAGTGGACCATGCAGATGTCTTATTAGTGTCCTTGTTCTCCACTGGCCAGTTCTTCCCTGAGTTTTACAGACTCACCTGCATTACTAGTTTTCTAAAATGGGAAAAGGGGAAGAAGCCTTCATCCAGGCCCCTCTTTGTTCTCTCCCTCTCCTAGTTGGCCTTATCCACACTTGCCAGGATTTCTACGTTGCGTAGCTGAGTGGTACCCCTGCAATGTGCAGCTTGTGATCCTGCTGCTTACCGTCTACATACCAACAACTCACAGCTTCAGTCGATAGCCCTGACCTCTCTGCTGAGCCTTATATCTGGATATCTGTCTACTTGACATATCAAGTCAAACTTGACAAACTGAAACAATGCTTTCAGTCTAAATTTGCTGTTCTTCCTGTTTTCCTACTTAGAACCTGGTTGTAGAACCTTTGTCTTTCCAATATACACCAATTCTCACTCATCCCTTTTATCGGTACCAGCTCCTCTAGATTTCACTTCCTCAGTAACTCCGAATCCATGTACTTGTTTCCACGCTCATCACAACCTCTCATCCAGCAACCCATCATTGCCCACTTGCGTGACTGACTGCCATCACCCCCAGCCAGTTCCTTGCATCTTTTATGTTTGCTTCACAAAACATCCAAAGTGATCTTTCTGTAACCAGAATCAGATAGTGTCTTTCTCCATCCCTATTAGAAACCCTTCATTGGCTTTTGTTGCTCTCTGGATAAAGTTCAAACTTCCAGTGTAGCACACAGGCCCCCTGAGATGCATCTCTAGCCCATCTCTCCAGTTCACCTCAAGCTACTCTCTCCCTTGCTCTCTGCATTACAGCCACACAGGCCTCTCAATTTTACTATGCTTCCCCCACTCTCAAGGGGTGTTTGCACATACTGTTCCTTCTGTCTAGAATATTCTTCCCCTATCTTTTTACCTAGTTAACGCTTCTCTTTACTTACAGCTCATTTCAAGCATCACTTCCTCAGAGAAGCTTTCCTAGATCCACTCCCCCGTGTCTAGAGCAAGTTCCTTTTGTTATCCGATATACTCTCATTATCCTGATTATTTAATCTAAGTCTGTCTTCCCATTAGACCATAAGCTCCATTAGACCATAAGCTCCAAGTATGTCTGTTCAATATTATATCTTTAAGATGCCCAGCACATAGCCAGTACCCAGTATGTGTTTGGGAATGAATGAATGAGAGAATAAAGACTAGGCAGAGTGCCATATCAAATAGGTCCACACAAGTAGGCAAATGTTAGACCAGGTATGTGTGCAGACATTTGTCTTACCTGTTGGCTTTTGTCAGTCTCCTTCAGCTTGCCCCAGTTTCATATCATCACAGTAGAGTTGTTAGAATGGCTCAGAACGAAAGCACCATTGGGTTTAGTTGATAGTTCCTAACTGCTTGATGCCTGTTAGCATGACATCTGGCAGCAGATTACTCTGAGGTAGGCATGCAAGGGACATGCCAGTTTATTAAGTAAAAAGATGCTTTTGCTAAAAATCTCAGGTGCTAGATTTTACCCCATTTCCCTCCCTGCTTGAATCAGGATCTGAAGACACAGAGATAAATAGGAAACACTGTCTACCCTTAAAGAGCTCATAGTTAAGGAAGCAGAAACTTAATATATCATTACTGTGCAAAGTCACATCATTGACATAAGAAAAAGTGCAGAGGTAATGCCGATGATGAAAATAGTATTTGTTGCTGCCTACTCTGTGTCCGGTACTTTATTTCTCACTGTGACCCTGTGAGGTAGATATTATCATCCCCATTTTACAGATGAGAAAATTGAGGCTTACTGAGGTTAAATGACTTACTAAGAAGGCTAAGAGGGTAAGTGGCAGAGCCAGTGTTCAGTAGCAGGCAGACCTCTCTCTCCACCATTGAATGATGCTGCCTTTGTGCAGAGAGAAATCAGGAGGGAGTGATGAGCTCTGTCCTGAAGAGGTCAAGATGGGCTTCTCAAGAGTGAAATAGAAGCTGAGCTGGAAGTGTGAGGAGTTTCCCAGGAACCTGGGCCAGGAAATTACACTCCAGGGCAAAGGATTCCAAAGGGGTGGAATGAAATGGCATGTTTGGTGAGCTCTGAAGGGTCTGGTGCTACAGAGCACAAACTGGGAGGAGAGATCAATGGGTGAGAGTCAGGGCAAGCTGAGCCCGAACAGGTCGAGTAGAGCATGGAGTGCCAGGCTACAGAACTGCTGAGGGCGCTCTCAGCCTTGGTTCTCTGTGGCTCTGCTGACTCCAGCCACCACAGGGCTGAAACTCTGAGCTCCATCTGTCTCTCTTACGGCAGGAGAGGTGCTGAGAGGGGACCGGATTGTCAACACCCCTTTCCAGGTTCTCATGAACAGCGAAAAGAAGTGTGAGGTTCTGTGCAGCCAGTCCAACAAGCCAGTGACCCTGACCGTGGAACAGAGCCGGCTTGTGGCCGAGCGGATCACGGAGGACTACTACGTCCACCTGTAAGTCGTCCTCTGCTCCCTGCCGGCCTTGAGTTCACGTGGGGAGGGCACTGATGGGAGAAGCGGTCCAGAGGGACTGAGCGGGGCCTTGGGTTTCCAGCATTGCCGACAACCTGCCTGTGGCCACCCGGCTGGAGCTCTACTCCAACCGTGACGGCGATGACAAGAAGAAAGAAAAAGATGTGCAGTTTGAACATGGCTACCGGCTTGGCTTCACGGATGTCAACAAGGTAGAGTGTCTTGGTGTGCTCAAAGGGCTGCGAGAGCCACACCCCAAAGTCATGAGCATTTGGGGCTGCAGAGAAGCGGGAAACATTTAACTCTAGGCTTATAACAGAAGAGATGAGGCTGGCTGAGGCAAATTCTTCCTCGTGCCCCTGGGCGAGGCTCTGGCAGATGCTACATAGGAGGTGCCATGGCCCCTAAAAACTCATTCCATGTTCATAACCCCCAAAAAAAATCTAAGAACAAGAACATTTTTTGAGGCACAGCCCCTGACCTCAGAAAGCTGTCATAAACAGAAAGAGAACTGACAGTGTAAGACCTTGAATCCTAAGTTCCAGTACCATGATGGTCAATGCCAGAGGAGTTAGGAGGCAGCTTATTGTGCATTCGGGTTGTCTTAGAGGAGGTGGGCCTTAAAAAATAGGTAGACTTGAGCTGAGTGGAGTTGGAGGTGGCATTCTAGTGAATGCTGTAAACAGAGCTGCAGTGTGGGGACTGTTCATGGGGCAGGGAGGTCTCAGGGAGACCAGGCGAACTAATGTGTCTGAGAAAATGGTGATAGTCAAATGATATAAAGCTTTGAATGCCAGGCTAAGGGATCTGAGCTCTTCTTTAGTGAGCCCCAGGGAGCTCTAGAGTGTTTCTGAGCAAGGGAGAGCTATGAGGGCGGTGTTTTCAGAAGGTTGGGACAGCTGGGCCTGTTCTACCTAATGCCTAGAGTGGTCTCCTTGAGTAAGTTTCTGGTCGTTTCTTGGCTACGAGTTATTTTGTTCTCTCTGTTGCTCGATTTTAGATCTACCTGCACAATCACCTCTCGTTCATCCTTTACTACCATCGGGAGGACCTGGAAGAAGACCAGGAGCACACATACCGCGTCGTCCGCTTCGAGGTGATTCCCCAGAGCATCAGGCTGGAGGGTGAGTGGGGAGGTATGACCAGAGGGGCAGGGTTGGATGGGCCTGGGCTTTTACACCCAGGGTAGTTTCTCACACTTGATTCCTGAAATGGCTAATAGGCCCTGGTGTAGCATTTGGGCCCAGCCAAGGTAGGATCACTACATTCCTGTTAGAGAAGGTGGGGGTCAAGGGGAGAGCTGACATGTGTTGTATCCTAGCCTATGTGGTGATAATAGATGAGGAACCACAGACTCAAAGAGGTTGGTGACTTAGATGAGACCAAACAGCAACTTGGGGCTTGGCTGGGCTGCTCATAAGACCCAGCCAGCTTCATCTGGGTTGAAGAACAAAGGGCAGTGTACAGACAGAGCTGTCGGGCAGCTGGTGTCTGTGTTTCTCTTCTTTTGTGTGAATGATTGGCATAGACTAAAATTTGCTCAGGGGGAGCAGACTTAGTCCAGTTTCACCTCACCTGTCAGCACTTTCTTACCACAGGCGTGCTTTAATTTAGGAGGCCTGGCCTTTTGTCCACAGTAGTGGTGGGTTTCTGGGGGGTTTTCATTGGTTTGTTTTGTTTTTAAGCTATGGAACCTAGTTTTCAAAATTGTACACAGAAGTTTCATATAAGACATCCTATATTTTCACAGTGCTATTCTCCCTCTCCTGTGCCTCTCATGAGCACAGCTTTATGTTTATCGTGTGATTATTTTGACATCATCTCTGCCCCCTGGCTCTTTAAGGTTAGACTGTCTCTTTTTCTCATCATTTTATCTCCAGCACAGTACCTGGCACTTAGGAGGTGCTTATGATATGTTTGTTGAATAAATGGATAGATACCAGGATGAGTGAATGAGTAAATGAATGAAGAAAGCATCTGAGTGAGTGAATTACTGAAGTGCCAGAACTTTGAGGACTGAGTGAATGAGTAAACATGTGGTAGACGAATCTGTGTTGTTTTGCATATCGAGTGAGATTGATTGAATGAGTAAATGAGTATTTGAATTGAGTGAAGGAAGATTAATTAATTAAATGAAGGACTCAGACCTCTCCCCCACACACCTGTCTGCAGCCCCTAAGGTCTTTTGGAAGGTAAGGACTCTGGGGAGTGCAATTTTAAAACTATTGTTACCAGCTGTTCTTTCAGCCTCCACTCAGACCCTGGATGCCACTCCTTCAAGCAGCTTCTGAGGGCACCCCCCAGAACAGCCCTTGGATAATGGCACCAGCCTCCACAGGAACAGACTAAGTCTCTGTCTCTCACAGACCTCAAAGCAGATGAGAAGAGTTCATGCACCCTGCCTGAGGGTACCAACTCCTCACCCCAAGAAATTGACCCCACCAAAGAGAATCAGCTGTACTTCACCTACTCCGTACACTGGGAGGTGAGAAGGGGCTGAAGCCCATAACAGGGGAGGAGGGTTCTGGTCTGGGCAGGACTTTTTTTAGCGGGACAACTGACTCTTTAAGTGCTTATCACCCCACCCCTTATCAGGAAAGTGACATCAAATGGGCCTCTCGCTGGGACACTTACCTGACCATGAGTGACGTGCAGATCCACTGGTTTTCTATCATTAACTCTGTCGTGGTGGTCTTCTTCCTGTCAGGTGAGAGATCTATGTGTTAGAGAGTGGAGAGGACAAGAGGGTGAGAGATAAAGGGCTGAGGCATCACATCACTCAAGGGGGACTTGTAGGGTGTTCTCAGGGCCAAGTGTGGGTCAAAAACAGATGTTGGGGCTCTGAGCGAGGTGTCAGGTATACAGAGGTAAACAATATTTGGTCTCCGCTCTGGAGAGCTCCCTAGGGGAGACGGATGCATCTCATGCACACGTTCAGTCAGCAAGACTTCGTTGTCTCATTCTGTGCGGGCACTGTGCCACATGCTGGCGATATGGCAGTGAGCAAACCCAACCCAGTCTTTACCTTTACAGAGTCTATCTGGTGGTGGGAGAGAGAAAGTAGTGGAGTGATCAGTGCTATGAAGCAGATAAACAGGGTAACCAAATACATAGCCCTCAAGAAAAGGGGAAGCCTACTTTAGATAAGACTTCTGTAAAATGAGGAGGAGCCACCATTCAGAGACCCAGGGAAAGACTGGTCCAGCAAGGGCCACAGCCCTGCAGTGGGATGAGCCTGGCCAGAAACCTGATAGCAAAAGCGTAGTGAGCAGGGGGCAGGGTGGTAGGCAGAGGTGGAATGAAACTGATGTATTATGAGAAGTAAAGATAATGCTAGCTACTGTTTATTAAACATTTAACCCATGGCTCAGCTGCTGTGCTAATTAATAAGCACTTTATAAGCATCTCAATCCTTGAAGTCCCATAAGCTAAGCCTGAAAATGTTAAGTTAGTTTGAGGTCATGCAATCCATTGTCTTAACCACACCGTGCTGCCTGAAGAGATAAATGGGGTGAAGGGGGAGCTCTGAACTGTTTGGGATGTTGAAAGGCAGAGGTGCTCAAGATGAGTCTTGAAGCGTGAGTAGGATTCAGGGCAGAGTGGGGCATTCCAAGCAAAGGGAATTGCCTGGGTAAAGGCATGGAGTTGAGAGAGGTGTGGCAGCAAAGAACCAGCGGTGAATGAGAGGGGAGCCTGGCAGGACCAACCCATGAAGCAGCTGGGGTGCCATTATCCCTAGAATTAAAATCTGTGTCCTCTGGCTGCCCACACCCATCCTAGCAGCTCTTTCCTTCCAGGTAGCTGGGGTGCAGCTATGCCCAGGAGAGGACCTGAGGTGGCTGCATAGCCATTTCACTGGAGGAAGTCACACGCCAGCCATCACTCAGTGAAACACCAAGCCCAAGAGGGCATGCAGCACAGAAGACTTGGTTGGCACTGCTGATAACCCTTCCTCTCTTGTTTGTTTCAGGCATCCTGAGCATGATTATCATTCGGACCCTCCGGAAGGACATCGCCAACTATAACAAAGAGGATGACATTGTACGAGGTCTTGGCTGGGGAGGAATGGCCTTGGAGAGGGAGGACAGTCTAGCAGTAGGGCTCTAGGCCTGCCGGTCCAGGAGGGGTGTTTGTGTGTATATGTTATCATTGATAGAGTAAACCTTTAAAATATTGAAAAGGAAAAAAAAATGTTTAATGACCCAAAATGGTGGGGATAGGCTTTCTAATGTCTAAGCATAAAAATAATGGACGAAATCACAGAAAGAAAACTTGATGAATGTAACATTAAAAATTTAAAAACTGTTCTGCATGTCAGAAAATATAAACAAAACAAAAATGAAATGGCAAAACAATGTTTGCAACACACTTGGAAAAAGACGATATAATTTTTTGAAAAATTGGTATAAAATCTCTTAAACAGTCTAAAATCTCTAATATGATAATGAATTAAAAATTTAGAGGATCTGTACGTGGAACTATATACATGGCTAGTAAACGTGAAAAACTACTTTTACCTCAGAGGTAACCCCCACAATTACAGATTCAAACAATCATGAGATGACAATTTAGAACTTTAAATTAGCACAGATTTTTTTTTCATATAATACTAACTAGTTGTGGGCAAGGTTAACATGAAATAAGCACCTTCCTGTGCCACCCATGCAAATGTAAACTGGTAGTTTTCCAAAAAATAATTGGCAGTACATACCATATAGTACATACTGTAAAATAGTTAACTTGTTTTGACCCAGTAATTCTTCTAGAATTTTCCTAAGGAAAGCATCAAAAACACGAAAATGTGGCCTAGAAATAATAATTGCAGCTTCATGTATAATCTAAATAAACTGGATATAGCCTAATATTCCATAATGGTGGATTGGTTATGGCATAGCTGTACAATGAAAAAAGTACACAGACATTAAAATAGTAATTGCAAAGAATATTTATTGGTATGAGGAAATGTTCATGATCAAACATCAACTGAAAATAAGTATTCAGTAAATAAAATATTCATTTCATTGTTTAGAAATTATGTATATTATATACACATATACATACATAAAGGACTAAAGGAAATGAATCAAAACAGTGGTATATCATTAAGTATGTAAATCATTATTTTCTATAACTTTTCGGGGTTTTTTAATCTTTGAGCGTTTGAGTTTTATCTTTTGTTGTTTAGTCTTTCTAGATTTTAAAAAATTTTTCAACAGTAAACATTTATTACTTTTTGTTCACTTGAATATCATGCCATATACCAAAAATTTTTACTCTTTTTCTAATATAAGGAAGAGCACATATTACTGAAGAGCACATATTACTTTTATAATCATTAAAAAAACTGCTGTATGTCTCACCACCCAAGAACTATCACAGTTAACATTTTAGTATATTGATGTTTACATTATTTTTCCATGCATTAAGTTTGTGGAATTTGGGGATATTTTTTTCCCTTGTATGTAGCTGTAAGCCTCATGTTTGTGCCCTCCTTGTCCTATGTGACAGTTCTCTGGGAAGCAGTTTGTCGTGTCACTTACTCTTTTGTGTCATTGGAGCTGGTTGACACCTGAGCGACCCTTGGCTCTAGTCAGAGTGGGTCCTCAGCGATGGTCCCTGCAGGAGCTGCCTTCTCCAGAGCCAAAGAAGCAGCCTCACTTTCTGGCCTTTTGCTGCAGGAAGACACCATGGAAGAGTCTGGGTGGAAGCTGGTGCACGGCGATGTCTTCAGGCCCCCCCAGTACCCCATGATCCTCAGCTCCCTGCTGGGCTCAGGCATTCAGCTCTTCTGTATGATCCTCATCGTCATCTGTGAGTGGGCCCAGCAGGCCAGATGTGGGAGGCTGTCACCAGAGCAGCATGGGCCTGATGAGGGTGGGCTTCCCTCCCTGCCGAAGAGGGCATATCAGCATCTCTGGGCCAGACAGAACCATCCATCCCAGAAAGGCTGAGTTCTCTCAGCCCCAGGCCCTGGTGGTTTGATCCTCCTCAGAGCTAGATAGCCCACTATGGCCATTCCATCAGTGAAGCCATGCATCAATGCTGTGAGCTTGGCCTCCTTTGGCAGTTAGGCTTTAAGTGACTTACCCAAGTTAGGACTGGAATCAGATCTTTTTTCTTAAAAACAACCACCTCCCCCCCAAAAAAATAATATATAGTAGTTACAGACAGTTCTGAAGTCATTCTGCCCAAAATATTTTCTTTCTTTTTTTTTTTTTTTTACCATTTTAACAATCTTTTAATCAATGTATAACATCGTACTAGTTTAAGGTGTACAACATAGTGATTTGATATATGTACATATTTTTCTTGTGATGAAGACTTATAAGATCTAAGCTCTTAGCAGCTAGTCTGCCTAAATCTGTGTCACAGCCTCATGTCTCCAAGCTTTGTGACCTTGGACAAGTCACTTAACCTCTGTGAGCCTCAGTTTCCGCATCTGAGAAATGGAGAAACTAACCTCCACCTCGCAGAGCTGATGAGGCAGATTCAGTGAGCTGGCATTGATAATGCTCTCGGCTCACTGTCAGGTTGGCTGCAAGTGCTCCGTGGGCTGGAAGCTGCAGTTAAGATGCAGCCAGCTGGGGTGCAGCAGTTGCTGCACCCCTCTGAACCCCAGCTAAGATCCAGCCTTCTCCTGCAGAGAGGAAGGGAGTACGCTGTCAAGAGGGAGCAGGGAGCCTTATCTTGCCCCATATGCCCAGGGCCCTGTCAGCCAGCCCAGGATGGGGGCTCGGGGCGGGGGCCCTGGTGATCAGCCACCGTGACTTTCTCCCTGCTCTCCCTCCATAGTTGTGGCCATGCTTGGGATGCTGTCGCCTTCCAGCCGGGGAGCTCTCATGACCACGGCTTGCTTCCTCTTCATGTTCATGGGGTAGGTGTGCCTGAGTGGGCTCTGGGGGCTGACACACACCACCTGCACTCCAGCTAACAGGTGTGGATCCCTGCCATTTCCCACAGGGTGTTCGGTGGATTTTCCGCTGGCCGTCTATACCGCACTCTGAAAGGCCATCGGTGGAAGAAGGGAGCCTTCTGTGTAAGTGTCCTCAGCTTCCTCCCAGTGTTGGTGAGGAGCTGAGAAGCTTCTTCCTGAACTCCTCAGGAGCAGTGTAGAGCAGACCCTGGGAGAGTTTGGGGGCCAGAGGCTGAGCAGCAGCACGGTGGGCTGGGAGGAGCACACCCAGGGACAGGAATGCTGGACTCTTACCCACAAGTGCCGCAAGACCTCTTCAGGCCTTAGTTGTTGCATTTATAAAATGAGGAGATTGAATGAGTTTTAGCCTACATTGTCTGATGTCTCAAGCAAGAGAAGAAATAGAGGATTCAGAATAACAGGATTTAGCCACCAAGCCCAGGTGTCAAAATTTAGAGTCGAAAACTGATCAGGGCTGCTGGGAGCATACCCTGCCCAGTGGTATAAGGAGAGAGTTGCCTGCCAGGGCCAGAAGAGGCCAGGCCCCTCGTCACCGTCAGCCTGTTTTCCAGACTTCGGTGCTTCCATTGAAGGCAGCTTTTGCCCTCTCTGTCCTCCACCAGACCATAGAAATTGAAGGATGCCTAAGAGCCAACCCTACCTCCCAAGGAGCCCTGAGCCCCTTCTCCCAGAGCAAATGAGGCCTTTAGAGGACCAGGGAGACCCTTGGTGCCACACTCCAAGACTCTTTAGTTCTGGCATTCTGAAATCGTCCTCAGGGAGGGGAGCTCAGACTGTTTCAGCTCTGGCTGCCACACTCCTGGCATATAGTAAGCCATCCATATGGCGGAGCTGTGATGGTGATTATTCTGGAAGGATCAGAAAAGTTTCCATAATTCTTGACATATCAAGCATTTTTCTCAAGCAACTGTGAATGATCTACAGAGGCATAAAATCCTGCCTCCTCCTCCCCTAGTGACTTCTCTGGTGAAATCTCCCACCAGATACCCTCCAGGATCTCCCTCAGCAGTTCCCACACCAAACCCATTCTACTTCTTGCACCTGGCAGCACCATCATTCACCCAGGCCCCAAAGCTTCCTTAGCTCTTCTTCCTCATGCCCCACCTCCTCCCAGATAGCAAGTGTGGGTTTTCCTGCCAAGTAGTCCATGAATTTCCTCCCATCTCTATCTCCAGAACTCTTGCCTAGATTTAGGCATCTTTACCTCTCACCTGGATCCTTGACTGTCCTAGGCCTTTCTGGTCTCCCTGCAAGATTCTGACCCTTCCCTCGTTCTCTGCCTCTATTACAGGTGGGCATCTACTACAGCCCATAGCAGTGCAGATCTGCAACAGTTCTCTCCATCCTCTGCCATCCCCTCTGCCTGGGCACACTACCCCCTCACTCTCCTTGCTTCATCTTTTAAGTCTTATTAGTTTCAGTATCACTCCTCTAGGAGCCTAGGCAGAACCTTATACCTACAGTTAGCACCATGTATGTTATACCCTGTTATTCCTCATTTATGGGTCTGTCTTCCTCCCTGGAACTTTTTTCCTGTTCTTATCCCTGGTTTCTAGCACAGTGTCTAGTCCATAAATTTTAGCCAGGAAGTCAAATGAGGAATTCCATGCTACATAGCAAGAGTAAAGCAGAAACATATAGGAAAGGAAGAAATGACATTTGAGCTGGACCTGGAGGGTTTCAGACAGATGGAAGCAGCCAGCAGAGGGCCTCGAGTTCTGGCATTTCCTAGATCTTGGTCTTGGCTCTGTTCTTTCCTTGGTTGGTGACCTTGAACAAACCTCTGAGCCTCAGTTTTCCCATCTCTCCAATGGAGGATGGTTATACCTGCCTTTGGGGATTGTCATGTAGATGGAAAGAGACTGAGCGTGAAAAGCCCTTAATACAGCATTAGCACTCAGGAAGCTGAGCCCCTAAGGTGTTGATAACTCTGCCTACGTAGAGGGACAGGGACATGCCAGAACAGTGACCAGTTATTGGGTTGGGGGGCCTATGCACCAAAGATGACACTGGCAGCAGAGATTGAGTGCCAGATTACAGAGGGCCTCAAGCATTGTGGTCATTGACCCTCAGGCAGCCACAGGGAGGAAGGAGGCTCAACTGTAGGTTTGGGACTTCGGTTCTATGTGCCTGGGCTCCAGCCCAAGAGATTCTAACTAAATGGCATACACCACAGGGTATCAGGAATGTGGGCTCTGGGGTCAGACTGCCTGGGTCTGAACATCTGTTCCACCCTTAACTGACTGTGAAGTTGGGGGCTGTATTTAACATTGCTGGGCCCCAGTGTCCTCTTCTTTAAAAGGGAATGATGACAGTCCTTCCCATCCAGGCCTGAAGGTTAGGTGAGATGGTGCATGTAGAGCCCAGCACCCGCAACTCCTAGGAGTCGATTAAAGCTTCACAACGACTGTAGGCAGTTTGAGTTGGGACCCAGACATAGATTCTGTGAAAATTTTATTTATGCATTCCTTCCTTATTCAACAAATGTTTTTTGAGCAGCTGCTGTATTCTAAGTGATGGGAGTACATCAGTGAACAGGAGGGCACACTCCCCAGGAGCTTACAGTCTATGGGGTAGGCAAACACTGCTTAGGTAACAGCAACATGGAATTACAAACTGGGATGAGCAAGGAAGGGGCAGTCCAGGTATCTAAGAGGATAAAGAACAGGAGGCCTGCCTGTTCTTTCTTGGGGTCAGGGAATGCTTTTGGAGAAATGATCTTTGAGCTACGTCCTGGAGTACAAGGAAGGGTTGAGAACTTCGAGTCCCGGGACCCCACCGGGACAGGTGGGAGCTTCCCAACCTGGCCTCTCTTGCTTGCAGACAGCGACGTTGTACCCTGGTGTGGTTTTCGGCATCTGCTTTGTGCTGAATTGCTTCATCTGGGGAAAGCACTCATCAGGAGCGGTAAGTGCCCTCCCCAGTGAGGGAGGGCCAGCTGTGCTCAACCCCACTCCGTCAGGTCACTTCCTGCTGTTTCCTTCCCTTTTCTGAGTCCCCAAAGTTCTGTTCCCAGCCCAGGGGCTGAGGGCGGGGTGGAGTTTCCCTAGCCCTGCCCATCCATCTTTCTTTGCCCTGGCCTTTCTGTGCACTTTGAGACAGCTAGCCAAACCTCACTTCTCTATAGGGAGGTTTCCACAGTCCAGGGGCCAACTGGGGAATTTCCCTTTGTCTCAACCAAGGGAAAGCTGCTTAGTGTGAATTTATTAGGTCAGTATCCCATACAAGGCTCACCAAATGTCTCTGCTTCTCAGCATCAGCTCCTGTAGGTCGTCTTGTCCTCAGAGCAGGATCCCCTCAGACCCAGTTGTTAGTAGCAGCTGCCCAGGACTCAACAGAGTAGGATTGTGAACTCAGTTGGCGGTAGAAAGATGAGGTCTTGATTGATTAGCAGGGCTGCTGTGGGGGTGGGCAGGCTTTTGCCATCCCAGCCACAGCAGGTAGAGCTACCGCCTCTCCACCTGCAGATGCCCCTAAAGGTCCTTGGGTGCGGCTTCCAGTCTGGGTTCCCTAGGACAGGGTTCTTTCTGGCAGTCCAGGAAGCCATCATCAGGAAAGACAGTCATGCTTTTCCTTTCATTTCATCTTTTTTATACCTGTGTTCCTTCCCTCTTTCGATATTTTTTCTCCCAGATACCAACTGCTCATTACAAACGCCCATTGTAGAAATTTTGGAAAGTACAGAGAAGTTAAAGAAGTCAGAAATAACCTATAATCCAGCCATCCAGAGATAAATACTGTGTGATCTTTACTATGTGTTTTTTTCAGTCTTTTTTCCTCTTTTTGGATTTATTTAAAATTGAATGATGTTAATTTAGAAGTTATAAAATAATGGCAAACATATATATGGTGCTTGCTTTGGGATAAATCCTATACCAAACACTTGACATATATTAATTCATTTTTTCCTTTTTGCATAACTCATAAAAACATACTTTAGCAGAGAGGATAAAGAAAAAATGAAAAATAGTTCTAATCCCCTATATCCCAGCCAAGGAAGTACTGTTAACTTTCTGACATAGGCCTTTCCTAGGCACTTATACATATAAATATTGGGATGTTTTTATTAAAATGGAGATCTAGACATATAGTTTTATAACCTGCTTCATTTACTTAGTAGTATATTGTGGGATTTTATTTTTTTATCTTTTATTTATTTATTTATTTATTTATTTAGTCACTTTAAATCATCTGGAACTTGTTTTTATTGCAGTATAAGGTAGCAGTCCATTTACATTTAGGGTGATTATTGAAATAGAAGGTTTTCCTCTAACTATTTTATGTTTTGCTTTATGGTAGCTTGGTGTTTCCTTTGCTTCCTTGTCTGTGTATGATTTATTTATTTATTTATTTATTTATTTATTTATTTATTTATTTATCTTTTATCGCCTACAGCACCTGGTCTTCCTAGGTGGTCTCCCATCCAAATACTAATGAGGCCTGACCCTGCTTAGCTTCCAAGATCAGACGAATGTGGGGTTTTATCTTAACAAAATGAGGAACACACTATTTGTGCAGTTTTATTTTTTCCCTTTTTTTCTTAACATACCACATGTAATTTCCCTTTATTCAGGCCTCTTCATCTCCCCTCATGTTCTCAGTTCCCTCCTTCCCTTTTCTTTTCCCGTTTCCTCCCCGGATGACAAGCTCTGGGGTGCCATGGTTCCGTCTTCATTTCACAACCCAAATGGTTCATCATCTGCGCGCTCTACTTTTCCCTAGGACTAAGGTCAGCTCCAGAAGGTTCTAGCCAGGAGACCTGTGGGGAGCTATCTATAGATACTTCCCCACCATGGTGGCCCTGCTGTGCCTCTCTTTTCCTGGGAGCCCAGAAGGTCCCCCTCCGCCCTGCATAGCCCCAGTCTGGGCATCAGAGCCTCGTGAGGCCTCACGATGCTGTACTCACAGGTGCCCTTCCCCACCATGGTGGCCCTGCTGTGCATGTGGTTTGGGATCTCCCTGCCTCTCGTCTACCTGGGCTACTACTTCGGCTTCCGCAAGCAGCCGTATGACAACCCAGTGCGCACCAACCAGATTCCCCGGCAGATCCCTGAACAGCGGTGGTACATGAACCGATTTGTGGGGTGAGTCTCCAGCAGGGGCCTTCTGGACTGGGTGAGGCCAACACTGCCATGAGCCATCTCCTTAGGGCGACTTGGAGGAGGGTACCCTCCCCACAAGGATACTATGACTTGCATTCTGTAGTTCAGCCAGCTCTGGTAGACTTCAGGAAAGCTTAGCTTTGCTCAAAGATAAGGCCTGAGTTGTAGCCAGACTTGGTGTCGGCCTAGGAACCAGGAAGGGGCGGGATGGAAAGGTACAGTGAGAGAAGTTAAGATCATCACTTGGACCTCAAGCACGTTACCCTGCCTCTCTGTACCTCAGTTTACCCATCTATAAAGCGGAGAGAATGATTCCCACCCTGCCTACCTCTCAAGAGGCTATAATGGTACAAAAAGATATGAAAAGAATTAGGGCCACCACACCCTGGAAGCACTCTCATTTGGGGTGGCTGGGGAAGGAGTCTGGGGCTTCTGATGCCCTGGGTCTCCTCAGTGTTAACCCTCTGGTTCTGCTGCAGCATTCTCATGGCTGGGATCCTGCCCTTTGGTGCCATGTTCATCGAGCTTTTCTTCATCTTCAGTGTGAGTACTGCTGCCTGCTTCCCAGCCCCTCCACACACAGCCTTCACCCCTGCTAGCCTGGTCCCTACCCCACTACTTGGGTTCTCTGGCTCTTGCTGCCTGTGAAAATTCAGATGGAGCATTTAACCTCTTAGAGCCCCCATACTTCACCCTGACATGGGGTAACAGTCCTGCCTCTCAGGGCAGCTTGGAAGGTTAAACGAGATATGGCATGTGTATGGGAAGGGCCCAATAAATAGAAGCTGCTTCAATAAAACTGCAATCAGTCACCACCATTATTAATATCATAGTTGCATCTTTGATATCCGGGTTCCTACATATCTGAGTTACTCAAAAGTCTCAGCAAAGTGACGTGAATGAAGCCTAACTTTCAGGATCATCGAGAGGCTGGAATGTGATAATGTCTATAAAAGACACAGTGCTTAGCATTTAGAATATACTTGGTAAATTATAGCTGTGGTGTGATGATGATTGTTCCTGTCCCAGGCGTGCCAAGATGAAAGTTGACAATAGGCCTCTTCACAACCATCTACGTCTGACTCAGTGCCCAGCTCAGAGAGTGCCTTGCACCAAGTCAGTGCTGGTCAAGTATCTGCTGCTCAGGAGTGGTCCAGCCTCTCCCTGCTGAGATTCCCTCACCCGCCGATCCCTGCCTAGGAAAAGGGTCAGAGGATGAATTGGCTGCCCTCCCAGGGAGGCCACCTCAGTTCTTTTTGTATGACCCTGGGCCAATCACCAGCTTCTTTGAGCCTTGACTTCCTCAGCTGTAAAAGTCCACACTTTCATACATTCACATGTCTGTGAAGCATGTAGCTTGCCTAGCATGCGGTACACTGCCCCTAAGTGGCTGTGGCTGCTGTGTAATTTTGCTGCGGGTGATATTCATCATTTTTCACAAGCGGCTGTGTTCAGGCTGAAGCCCACCCATCACAGGGTCAGCTATGCCCTAGCCACTCCTTAAGAACAGCCTGGGTCACCCTCTGCTCCAGGGAGGAGGGACCATCGGAGCCACATGCCAGGCCCACAGGGTCCAATGGCATCATGATGGTGTCTCCTTTCCTGCCCTGGTGACAGGTCCTGACTGCCTGCTGGCGTCCAGAGAACAGGCAGGGTATGCCAGGGGAAGGGCCACTGGATGGAGGCAGGCTAGCTAAAGGCCAGCTGTGGTGTGTCCACAGGCAATCTGGGAGAATCAGTTCTATTACCTCTTTGGCTTCCTGTTCCTCGTCTTCATCATCCTGGTGGTGTCATGCTCGCAAATCAGCATCGTCATGGTATACTTCCAGCTGTGTGCAGAGGTGAGGGCAGTGGGGCCTGGACTTGGGGGTGGGTGGAGGGAGTTGGGTCCAGCATTGAATGTGTCAGCTAGGCTGTCTGAGTTTTCCATGTGGTCCCCCACTTCTGGTCACGAGGTCTTGGAAAAGTATGCCACTTTCCCTCTCTGAGCTCCGTTTATTCAGTCGGCTCCCTCATTAGTAGCTGTGGCTGGCAGTTGGTTAACCTTTCTGTGTGACAAGGATAGCAGTAGGATCTGACTCAGAGGACTGCTACAAGGATTAAACTGAGCTAGTTCACATACAGCACTTAGAATGGTGCCTGGCACATGGAGAGCATTTGCTCAAGAAATAATAGTTATTGTTATTACAATTTTTTTAAATTGAGGTATAATTTATAAACAGTAAAGTTCAGCCTTTTTATTCTCCAGTTCTTTGAGTTTTTAAAAACACCTACAATTGTGAAACCACCATCAAAGTCAAGATACAAAACATTCCCATCACCCCAAATATTACTGTACTTACCCAGCATCTTTAGCCCCTCAGGCAACTGTGAAACTTGGGGAAGAGATTCTGCCTGGAGACAGCTCACCCTTCTGTTTCCTCCTCAGGATTACCGCTGGTGGTGGAGGAATTTCCTAGTCTCTGGAGGATCTGCATTCTACGTCCTGGTCTATGCCATCTTTTATTTTGTTAACAAGGTACCACCCTATGTGAGGGAGCCCCTTAGCCTTTCCAGGGCGGGATGGTGAGGAGGAGGGTGCTAGGGAAAAACTCAAGTATCTGAATCTTATTTTCCTACCATGAGTGGGGAGAACCGGTACCAGTGTAGAACCCTTTCTGCTCTAGAACATGCATCTTTTTAGGAAAGTATCTGTGTTCTGTACATTTGGAAGACAAAAGCCTTCAGAATATTTAACAGTGAAAATATTGTATGCAAAGCCTGTGAGATACAGCCAAATGGGTACTTAAAGGAAAATATATCACCTTACAATGCTTTTAATAGGAAATAAGAGAGATTGATAATATAGTATTCAGCTCAAGAAGCTAGAAAAAAAAGAATGACATGAACATGAAGGTAAATGAGAAGAATTAATAAAGATAAAAGTGGAAAATGCTGAAATAGCCTTTAGCACCCAAATTAAGGATCTCAGACATCCTCTTTCTGGTGCCTTCCTTCCCTTCTTCATTCAAGTACTGTTTGGTCTTTCACAATCAGGACAGCATGGGCCATGGCTTTGCCTGCATCTTAGAGTGTACATGCTGTGTGAGCCACATGGGTAAAGTCTGGGTGAACAGAAGGGAGCTTGGCTTACTTGACTCAGGCACATTCATAGAGCTCATTGTCCCCAAAGAGTGGCATGAATAAGAATACAAACATCCCCACAACCGTTTTGATAGATTCATGCATGACAGAAACCAGATGGGCCCCTGAAAGGAGCCTGGGGACACTCTGGTGGACCCCTCACCTCTGAGGCTAACACTGAAGACTTGGCCTCACCATTGTGCTTTGGGTCTCCAGAACCCAAAAGCAAGCAATTCTCTTCTTACAACCAGGGCATATTCCTAAACAAAGGTCAAGCTTGGAATCTTCTTTCCCAGAAACATCAGGTTGGAAAGGACTGTAAGGGTCATTTTATTTGGTGTTCTATACCTGCTTCCAGTTTGCTGACAGTTCCCCTCTTTTCCAATGATTCCGACATGTGATCAGCTAGCTTAGGGGTCAGCAACTGTAATCCATGGGGCCAGCAGCCCTGTTTGTGTAAATAAAGTTTTATTGAAACACAGCCATGCTCCTTCATTTACATATCATTTATGCCTGCTTTCACACCACAATGGCAGAGTTAAGCAGTTTCAACAGAGGCTGTATGGCCTACGGAGCCTAGAGTGTTTATAATCTAGCCCTTTAAGAAAGTTTGCTGACCCCTGCTCTAGCACATCCAGCGACAGAAGACACTCCCTCCTGACACTCCCATTCTCTCTTTGGATAGCTCTTGTCATTATCAAGTTCTTCGATTCACACTGAAGTCTGCCTTCCTGTTAAGTTCTGTCTTCAGACCATAGTATTCCTGGAATTATCCAGAATAATAGCCCATATTAATCAGACAGACCTCTTTTGCATGGAAAATGAACAGCCGGCTTAAGCAAAAAGAGAATGTATTGGCTGATATAACTGGAAAATTTAAGAAACTGGAGTTCTAGCTTCAGACATGGTTAGATCTAGCATCTGAAATAATGTTAGGGCTCTGTGTCCATGCCTCAGTTCTGTTTTCTGGGCTTCTATCTGCTTGCAGGATCTTTCCACAAAGTAGAAAGATGGCCACTGGCAGCCTTAGAGTCTCCTTTTTTCAATTTTGTAGCTCTAGAGCTAATAGAACATATTTCTTCTACCATCATAACATCAATCCCAGGGAAGACCCTTAGCGGCCCTGGTTACCTGCCATCCCTCACTGATCCTGAGGTCTAATAGGGTGGCATACTCTGATTGACAAGCTTAGGTTTTATACTAGGACTGACAGCCCTAACAGGACCACAGAGTTGGGAGTGGGTACCCCAAAACACTGAGCAGAAGGAAGACATGAGACAGCACTGGGCAAACAAAACCTAACTACCATAGCCTCCTACCTGGCCCCCTGGGGTCACATCACAGCCTCCTGTCCTCCCTTCCTCTGCCCTGTTCTTCTCTGTTTTAAAAACCTCCTCTTCTAGCCCCAGAGCCTTCCTTGTCTATAAAACGATAGCCTTGGCCTATCTGAACTCAAAAGGCCTTTCCTCTTTCCAGCACTGCCTTTTTGCCTTGTCCTTTTCCTGATTTTACCACTGGATTTACCTCTGCCTTGTCCCCTACCCCCACCTCTCATCAACTTCACCCCATCTCTCGCCATAAGAAAGCTTATGAAAGGAGAAATGGGGGTTGGGCCTGAAAACATGGCCTTCACCCCCAGATTGAGGATGTTTGACCTTAGGGAGAAGGTCTCAAAACAGTGAACTTTACTTTCTCCTGGGCTCCTAGCATTTTCTGACATGTGTGTGCCCGTGTGCCCTGGGACAGGCCCCACTCAGGCCCTGATGTGCTGGATAGGTCTCGATACCAAGGTTCCAGATGCACTTCACTTGGCCCAACAAACACCACCACCACACAGCTTCCCAGCCTCCCTGCCGAGGCCTCCAAACTCTACAGAGGAGTCCAAGAGTGCTTCAAGACAGACTCGCTGTAAGATGTTAGCAAAAGTAACCGGAGCACTCTCAGGAGGAGAAGGCTGTCGGCTGGGGTAGGCGTTTGGTGGCTCGCTCTCTTCCTTAATCTAGAAACTTTGGACCCCTCTCTCCTTCTGTCTGCTGCTCTAGCCATCCAGGGGTATCACTGTACTGTTCTGGGGACTGTGGAGGGTGAAGAAATGACACGACTGTGACCATTCCTACCTACTGCATTCTGGCCATGGCCCCTGAGGTCGCACCTGTCTCCCAGTGAGCTAGCTCCTAGGCCCTTTCCCTGGAAGAGTCTTGCCCCTCCTGCCCCCACCAGACGTGGCCTGGGCCAGTGGAGTTAGGCCTTGGGCTCCTAACTCTCTAGCCTCAGGTTCAAATCCCAGCTCCTCCTGCTTTCTAGCGGTATAACTGTGAATATCGATTAACCCCTCTGCGCCCAGTCAGTGACTTGGGCTAACAACCTCCCATGGTGGGCTAACAACCTCCCATGGTGGTCGTGAGACTCCAAGGCAGTGTGCAGGCCCTGGTATTGAAGTGTGGCTGTGGCTGTGGGCCCTGTTTGCCCCTCACTGCTCCCCTGGAGAAGGCCCGTCCTTGCCAGGCTTTAGCTTCTCCACGAGATCAGTGAGAAGGTGGCAGGCGGGCACTAAGCGTCCACTCCTCTTTTCTCTCCCCTACTCGTGCTGCAGTTGGACATCGTGGAGTTCATTCCTTCTCTCCTCTACTTTGGCTACACGGCCCTCATGGTCCTGTCCTTCTGGCTCCTCACGGGCACCATCGGCTTCTATGCAGCCTACATGTTTGTCCGCAAGATCTACGCTGCTGTGAAGATAGACTGATGGGGGTGGATCTTGGCCAGGCCCACTCCGTCCACGGACAGGAAGCCACCCTGCGTGGGGAGCTGCAGGCACGGAAAATAAAATAGCTCCTGCTCGTTTGGAATGTTACGTAACTCCTGGCACAGTGTGGATCCTGGGACTGTGTGGGGGGCGGGAGGGCCTGTAGATAAATCTTGCGTTCTTCTTCATCATCTTATTCCAGTTCTGTGGGGGGGTAAAGTTTTTGTGGTTTGTATTTTCTTCAGTGCTAAGAAAGTTCCCTCCAGCAGGAACTCTCAGACCTGTTTATTCAGGTTAATTTTTCATTTGGGGTTTTTTTCCTTCGTTTTTTAAACCAACGGATCCAGCATGGATACACCCACTGAGACTCTGGGTTTTGGTCACTCTCTCCACCTCAGTTCCTCAGGGCTGTTGGCCACCCCACGACTAACTGGAAAAGGAAACATGAGACCTTCTGGAGCTTCAGTGAGGTTTCTAAGCCTCTCACCGTCTATCCTTACATTGATGACGTGACCAGGACAGCTGTAGCCCGGATGTGCATCCTCAGTGCCAACCAGCCTCTACCAGCCCCTTTTCCTCTTCTTTTCCTCCCCAGCTTCCTCCCAGGGCTGCCCAAGGCCCGGCTTCCAGCCAGGTCTCCAGGTCATCTTGTCATCAGGAGCAAGCCCAAATCTTGGTTGCTACAAGGAAATCCCCTGGAAATACTGGGGGCCAAGTGCCCAGGATAGCAGGGTTCAAACCAGCTCAGAGCAGCAGGAGTTCGCTGGGCCAGAGAAGAGACTTGCAGTGAACTGTTTTCGTGCCAAGAAACCCTGGATCTGGATCCAGGTATTTCCAGAGCCAAGCCAAGCATCCACATGTCTATGTCTGGGCTGAGGGTCCTCACCCTTTAGGATTGTTCCCAGCTTCTTCCTCGGGGAATTGCTGCTCTTTGTAAAGTGTACTGGTGGTGGGGCCTCTCCTCCCCCACTTTGAGGGCAGAACAAGGTCTGGAGACCTCAGATCCCCCCCTTAGGCGGCTGGAGAGAGGCAGTCCCTCCCTGACATCTCCAGCCTCAGTGCCCATGCACAGTTCTTAGCCAGACCCATCTCCTCTTCCCCCGTCTGAGTTCTTGCCTCCCTTTGGGGACACGCAGAAATCTACAGATGAGAAGGAAGATGGAAAGTTCTGTCATTCCTTCCCCAGTCTCCCAAGTTAGAATGAGAGAACTAACATGGCAAACCTGGCTCCTCAGTCAACACTCACTCTTGGGGCCAACCCCCTGCCCACCCCACGCATGTCACAAGCATTTGCTCTTGAATTGCAAGAGACCAAACTCGCCCTGGGATTATGGTTTAGGTAACAATCACTTACCCTTTTTCTAGCCCCTTTGAGACTCCCACCACAAGACAAATGCTCAGGAGGCTGGTTAAGCTAGGAACATACTCAGCCCCCTTTCCCCGCCCAGATTCTTTCAGTGCCCCTGACCCCAACCAGCTCCACCAATCAAACCAGTGAAATTCTCAACCTTGCCTCACAGTGACTGCAGTGCCAAGTGGCAGCCACCAAGAATTAGGTTGGAGAAAAGGGAACCCAAGCAGTAGAGAATAATGAGTCTTGTTTATTTAAATCTTGGATTTTTTTTCCCTAAGAGATTCTCTTTGGGGGGCGGATAGGGAAACAGATTCATAAAGGGTTTAAACATCATCGCTTTTTCTGACTTTTTTAATCATCATCATTATTATTTTTAATTAAAAAAAAATGTCTGCCTTTTTTTGATCCAATTGTAAATAAATATGCCATTGTCCTGTTGTCATGTCTCTTGAATCTCTTGCAAGGGTTAAGGGTTTGAGGGGCAGCAACTTCTCCAAAGGGAAGTTGAGACGAGTAGTTTCCCTTAAAGCTCAGTGTCATGTCAGGCTTTTTAGGGTCCAGTCCACTGTCCCCCTGCCTGGTGCAAGTTCATAGCCTCTCTCTCCCATCTGCTCAGCCTCTCCATTCTGAATTACAAATATTTGCCCCTCTGATCCCACAAATTGGAAATGGTATTTAACTGTGACATTTGGTAGCAGTGAGATTTGGTTTTAGATTCCCAGTTCCAATATTTTACTGCCAACTCATTCCACCTCTGGCATGTAATACTCCTTCAATTGCAAGCAGTAGAAATAGGTCAGATTGGCCTTTTAAGTCATGAAGGAAAGGAATAATTGGTTTCAAGTCTGGATAGATCCCAGGGCTCGAAGGATAATAGCCTTAGGATTCTCCTTCTCTCTACTGTGCTGCTCTCTGGCCCATTCTGGCCCATTGTCAGGAGTCTTCTTCCCTGTGACAGGCAGACAGGGCATGGTAAAGATTGTTGTAGGCTTACATCGTCCAGTTTGGAAAGTCTAGAGGAGGAAGACATCTTCCCTACTTTAGTCTGTTTAATACAGATAAATCCCAGGAAAGGTGATGAGCTCAGCTTGGATTACTTTTTGTACATCTTGGACCAGTCATTATATCCAGGGATGTAGAGTACTATTATGGGCTGTGTTCTCTAAGAGTGGTGGCTACTGTGAATTTCAGCCCTAGCAGAATCATTTGGATAATGAGGGAAGAACAATTTCCCATGGTAAGGGATACAAAGCAACAAAAAGAACAACTATCTATTATACCCCCACCACCAACTCCAAACCAATTAATTTGCTCTAGTTTCTTCAGGTAAAAACAGATCATTTATTTGAAACCTTTTTTTCTGCTTCATAAAGGTGTTCAGTGCTATAAATTTCTTCCTAAGTACTGCTTTAGCAGCATCCCACAAATTCAGATATATTTTCATTGTCATTCAGTACAATATACTTTCTCATATCCATTTCATTTATTTGAGTCACATGTTTAGTTTCCAAATATTGGGGAATTTTTTTCAAGGTCCTTTCTGTTACTGATTTCTAATTTAATTCTAGTGTGGGCAGAGACCATAATAGGCAAAGCCATTTAAATTTGTCGAGACCTGTTTTCTGGCCCCAAATATGGTCTATCTTGGTAAATGTTTCATATATACTTGAAAAAAAAATGAGTATTCTGCTGTTTTGGGGTAGAGTATTCTGTAAAAGTTAGGTCATATTGGTTTGTAGTGTTAAAGTCTATGATATCCTTGCTAATTTTCTGCCTGCTTGTTTTATCAATGATTGAAAGAGGGGTATTGAAATCTCTGACTATAATTATAGATTTGTATATTCCTCCTTGCAGTTCTGTTTTTGCTGTATGTAATTTGGAACTGTTAGGTGCATATTGTTCTTTAGATGAATTTATCCCTGGTAATAGTTTTTGCTTTGAAATCTACTTTGGTATTAATATAGCCAGCCCTACTTTCCTTTGACTAATGTTAGCACAGTACAACTTTTTCCATCCTTTTAGGCTATTTGCATTTACATTTAAACTGTTTCTTATAGGCAGTGTAGTTTGGTCTTGCTTTTTTATCCAGTCTTACAATCTCTACTTTTTAACTGGAGTATTTACACCATTTACATTTAATGTGATTTGATTAGGTCTGAGTCTGTAATCTTGCAATTTGTTTCCTACTTGTTCCATCTGTTGTTTCCTTTTTCCTTTTTCCCTTGCCTTCTTTTTGGATAAATCAAGTATGCTTTGCATTTTAATATTCTTTATTAGTTTATTGTCTGTAACTTTTTGTTTTGGAATTTTAGTGATTGCTTTAGGCTTTGTAGTATGTATCATCAGTGTTATAGTTTGCTTTTAAGTGATACTATACAACTTCATATATAGTATAAGAACCTTACAATAGTACACTTTCTACCTTCCCATCCTTTATATTATGGTTGTCATTCCTTTTTACTTTTATATATGTTACAAACCACACAATATACTGTTGCTGTTTTTATTTAAACAATTATCTTTTAAGAATTTAAATAAGGAAAAAATCTTTCATATATACACAGATAGTTAACCATTTCCAGTAGTCTTCATTCCTTTGTATAGATACAGTTTCCATCTAATATCATTTCCATCTGCCTGGAAGACATCCTTTATCATTTCTTGTAGTGAGGATCTGCTGATGAGGAATTCTTTCAGCTTTCGTATGTCTAAATTGTCTTAATTTTACTTTTGTTATTGAAAGATATTTTTGCTGGGTATGGAATTTTAGGCAAAAATATTGAAAAATATTTTTTTCTTTTTTAGTACTTGCACTGCTTCCAACAACATATCTGATGTCCTTATCTTTGTCCCCTCTATACATAATGAGTCTTTTCTCTCCACCTGCTTTTTCTGTGGCTCTGGTTTAGAACTATTTGATTATGGATGCCTTGGTATAGTTTTCTTAATATTTCCTGTGCTTAGAGTACATTGAACTTTTTGGAACTGCATGTTTATTGTTTTTAGTAAGTTTGGAAAGTTCTGGGTCATTATTTCTTCAAATGATTTTTCTGTCCCCCATCTCTTTCTTTTTCCTTCAGCAATTCTGATTACCTATATGTTAGCCTGCTTGTATCCCACCCACTGATGACTCTTTTCTTTTTCTTCCCTTTTTTTGTAAAAAAAAAAAAAATCTTTTTTTTATATGCTTCATTTAAAATAGCTTCTATTGCTATGCCTTTAAATTCACTAATCTTTTGCCATGTCTGCTCTGCCATTAATCTCATCCAGTGTGGTTTTCCTCTCAGACATTGTCTTTTTCGTCTCTAGAAATTTGATTTAGGTCATCTTTTGATGTCTTCCATGTTTCAACTTTTTATTGTGTAAGTTATACAAAACAAAATTTACCGATGTAATTTTTTTTTTTTTAATGCCTACAGCACCTGGTCTTCCTAGGTGGTCTCCCATCCAAGTATTAACCAGGCCCGATCCTGCTTAGCTTCTGAGATCAGACAGGATTAGGTGTTTCCAGGGTGGCATGGCTGTAGACCCATTGTAACCATTTTAAAGTATACAATTTAGTGTCATTAAGAACATTCACAATGTCATGCAACTATCACAACTAGTCATCTCCAAAACTTAGTCATCATTCCAAACTGAAACTCTGTACCCATTAAACACTAGCTCTCCATTCTCTTTTCCCTCAAGCCCCTGATAACCATTCACATTTAATGTGATTTGGCTACTCTCTGTCTCTATGGATTTGACTACAGTAGAATCATACAATACTTGTCCTTTTGTGTCTGACTTATTTTACTTAGCATAATGTCTTCAAAGTTTATCCACATTATAACATGTATCATAATTTTGCTCCCTTTTAAGGCTTAATAATATTCCATCGTATGGATATACCACATTTTATCCATTTGTCCACCAATAAAAATTTGGATTGTTTTCACCTTTTGGTTATTGTGAATACTACTACTATGAACATTGATGTTCAAATATCTGTTTGAGTCCATGCTTTCAATTCTTTTATGTATATACATAGCAGTAAAATTGCTAGATCATGTGTTAATTCTATGTTTAATTTTTTAAGGAACCATCATACTGTTTTCTACAATGGCTGTGCCGTTTTACATTGCCGCAGCGATGCATGAATGTTCCAATTTCTCTACATCCTTACCAATACTTTTTTTTAAAAATAATACCCATCCTAGCAAGTATAAAGTAGTATTTTGCAGTTTTGATTTGCATTAGTGATTAGTGATGTTGAGCGTATTTTCATGTGCTTATTGGCCATTTGTATGTCTTCTTTGGATAAATGTTCAAGTCCTTTGCTCATTTTTTAATTGAGTTGTTTGTTTTTTGTTACTGAGTTGTATAAATTTTTTATGTATCCTGGACATTAGTCCCTTATTAGATATGTGATTTGCAAAATATTTTCTCTTATTCTGTTGGTTGCTCATACATTCCATTGATAGTTGTCCTCTGATATAATTTTGATGAAGCCCATTTTATCTATTTCTTTTTTGCCTGTGCTTTTAGTGTCCTATCTGTTAAGTCATTGCCAAATCCAATGTCATGAAGCTTTTCCCTTGTGTTTTCTTCTAAGAATTTTATAGTTTTAAGGTTTTACATTTAAGTCTTTGATCCATTTTGAGTTAATTTTTGTGTATGGTATAAAAAAAGTGGCTACCTTTATTCTTTCCTATGTAGAAAACCAGTTTTCTCAGCAACATTTGTTGAAAAGACTGTTTCTTTTCCTCATTGAATGGTTTTGGCACCTTTGTCAAAAATCATTTGACCGTATATGTGAGGCTATACTTTTTTAACATACAGAATGCAAGTATAACTTCTAATGTCCTTATCTGCTCATTTTAACATCTGTTCAGTTATGGGCTGGAGTTTGATTGCTTATTTTTCTCATTGTGGATTTGTTGCCTGCCACTTTATAGGCCTGACAGTCTTTGATTGGATGCCAGATATTGTAAGTTTTACCTTGCTAGGTGCTGGATATTTTTGTAATCCTGTAGATCCTCTTGAGTTTTGTTCTGGAACAGTTAAGTTACTAGAAACAGTTTAATTTTGGGGGAGGGGTCTTGCTTATAAGATTTTTTTAAAGGCAATTCCATAAGCAGTACTTATTCTAGGGGTAATTATTGACCACTCCTGAGGCAAGACTTTTCTAAGTATTCTCCCCAATACCTCATGATATTCTCCCCAGTGCCTTGGCTGGTTGGAATAGACATTATTCCCTTTAATACTTCCTGATGAATCTTTATGTAGCCTCAGGTAGTTTCCCCACATGCTTGTGCTGATCAGTTTTCTGATGAATACTCAAAGGGACCATGTGCAGATCTCTCTCTCTCTCTCGTATTCTGCCCTAGAAACTTATTACCTTGGTCTGCCCAGGCTCTCAGCACTGTCTCCTCAACTCAGAGAGTGTGCTGGGCTCCACTTCAATCCCTCCTTGTGCTGCAGCCTGAAAACTCAAGGCAGTAAGCTAGAGCAGTCATAGGGCTTACCTTGCTTGTTTTCCATCTGTCTGGGATCACCGTCCTTTATTGGTCAATGCTCATGGCCTTGAAAACCACTGTTTCATGTATTTGATCTGGTTTTTCTGGTTGTTTCTAGTGGGAGGATAAATTTAATCCCTGTTATTTCATATTGGCTAAAAGCAGAAGTCTACCACTGCCTTTTTTACTTGAAAGATGACAGGGTCTCTGCGAGGGACTGTATGAGTTCTATTAAGTGAAAAGGTTACTCATACAGTAGGTGCTTAATCAGTTAGTCTCTCCTCACCCACCAAAGGTGAGTCTAAAGGGCCTGACTCCTAGGAATCTTAGCTTGGCAGTGACTTGGCTGGACTCAAGGAACTCTCTAGGACTAGAAATCTTGCAGTTGGACCTGGGCTAGCCCATAAGTCAACACCCTCTAACCCTGAGGGTGGGCCATCGTAGCATGACACTCCCATCTGCCGGGCGGGGCGGTGGTCCCATAAAAGTGCTGAATTATGACTGTGAGCTCCCAGAGATGATGGTCTTAGGTATCCCACTGGACATTATGGGCAAACATCCTTTTTACCCCTGATGTTTGGTCCAAGCAAGTCATGGTACCCTGCTTCCCCTTACTAATAACTGATTCAAGAGCAGACATGTTACCGAGTTCTGGCCAATTAGATGCAGGACCTGGAAAGTCTTAAATGGCTTCTAGGAAACATTTCCTCCATTTTTAGGGTATCATGGGAAGACACAATCAGCCTTCGCTGAAGTCGCCATATCCCAAAGTGAAGCTTGGAGCTACTGCCACTATCTTGGCACCAACCTGAGGGTGGAGCCAAGAGGAAGAATGGCAGATCAGAGAAAGGCCAAGTCCTAGAAGACATCATTGAGTTGCTGAATCAAGTAACCCCAAAGCCAATCTCATCTCTGGATGTTCACGTAAAGAAAAAAAATCTCTTGTTTAAGTCAGAGTTGGAATTTCTGTTAGATGCAACAAAAAGTACTCTCACTGAGCCAGCCACCTAGAGAGCTGGAGGTCAATGTGGAGCGAAAGGCACCTTAAAGGGACTTTTTCCTCCTGTAAGGAATTCCAAGTTCTTTGAATGAGAAATGGGCTGAGAGCTGTGAAAAGACATGTCCAAGGCCACAAAGTGGGGAATCAGGGAACATGCATGCCTATCAGGCTTCCATCCGGTACCTGTTCCACCACAGCTCTATGGCTTTGAGATCCTGAGTCAATTCTGATGCGGAGGCATGTGGGCTAGGGGCTTCAAAGTTCACCGACCTAAGTCAACATTTAGGTCTGCTGAACAAGGGCAAGCAGATACCAGAGGTTTCCTTGAATTTTTGTTCTGAAATCATATCCCTGGAAGAAAATATCAAAATTCCCCCAAGCTGTAATCGGGGCAGTTACAGGTAGTAACTAATTGCTATAGTTTCTGAACAGATTTTTATGATTGAAAAGCACTTGTCCAAAAGTTCCTTTCCGGGCCAACAGAACAGAGCAGACCTCTTAGAGCAGAAATGAGCAAAACCCTGGTTTCAGAGGCTCGTTTTTGCTCTCCATACTAGAGCAGGAGGCCTCTCCTCACCCTGACCTCCTTCATCCACCCTGGGAGCATGTGTAAGCCAGGCGGCCATCTCAGTAGAAGGTGCTAGGAATGGGCCCAGAGATATCACCTGAACTCCAGAGGCTGCCTGGAAAAGGGCTGCTGTGGGCTATACGGAGTTCCTCCCTAGAGACAGTCTTCTCTTTGCTCACCTGAAGGACCCTCCTGAACCTCAAGGACATGAAGCATTCATAATATTCATTCCGCAGCTTCTGAGCCCCACTACTGTGCCCAGCCCCAGCACTATTCTAGGTGAGGGACGTTCAGCAACGAATGAAACAAAGTTCCCATGAGTGTAGAGAAAAAGGCAGATAAATAAATGAAAATACAATATAATGTCAGATGGTCGTAAGTGTTCTTAAAAGTCCAAATCAGGGGAAGGAGAGTGACAGGGTGTTCTTTAGAAAGGGTGGTCAGGCTTCCCTGAAGAGGTGAAATTTTAACAGATGAGCTGAGAAACCTTAATGAATTGAGGAGCCAGCCATGCAAATACCTGGAGAAGAAAGTTCCAGGTGGAAAGAAGAGCAAGCACGGTCTTGAGCCAGGTTTAAAGACTAGCAGAAAGCCGGTGTCACTGGAAGGTGATCTGGAGAAGGAGAGGCGTAGGAGATAAAGTTGGAGAGGTAACAAGATGTCAGATCATGAGAGTCTTACCGGCCATGAGAATCACGTTGTCTTTTCCTCTTGCATGTGATCGGAGCCATTGGAGGGTTTGGAGCAGAGAAGGATCTGGCCCAGCTCAGGTTTAGAGAGCCACTCTGGCTGCTGTATCTGTGTAAGCCTCTGGCACATAGTAGATGCTCACTAAATGTCAGCAGTTCTTATCACTGTTTTCAGCTTCATCATTGGACTTGAGCTCACTGAAGGCAGAGACCTGAATAAAGTCACCTCATGCCCCCAGTCCCCCATACAGAGTGGGTGCTAAGATGTGCGGATAAACAAATGAGCGACTCAGGATCTGAGTGAATGAGCAAGCAGGAGTAGGTTCTGAGGACGAGACTCATGCTTCAGAAGGGTGGCTGGGATACACCTTTGCTAAGGTCAGTCACACTGTGAAGAAAATGTGCCACTAGTCATGCAGAAAGATCAGGGAAGCACCTGTTTTAGTAAGTACCATTGTCTTGGGCCTAAGGACATGCAGGATGCAGCTGGGCCCAAATTTGGGCTGCAGGAGCCAAAGCACACCTGCCAACCACTACGTGCAGGGCAGGCAAACTACATGGGGCACCAGCTTCCAGGATTACCAGGATGCTTTGAGGCTTACCCCGATTTCCCTGGGAGCATCAGGGACAGATGTTTAGCACAAATTCAGAGGATGCAGCCCACCCAGGCACTGGTGTCCAAAATTCAGGTTCTAGGCTGTACTTGGGAGGTGGCAGAGATTTCTATGAGCTAGGGCAGTCATGGAGGGCTTCTGGGAAGAGCTGCAGCCTGGATAGATAGGATTAGATTCAAACTGAAGATACTAGAGAGCTGGAATTGCAGATAGTACCTTACCCTTGCCTTCAGCTGTCTTGTGAGCACTCCCACCTCTGAACCACATCTGATCCTCCTCCCCACTGTCCAGGGGATAATGCCTTACATTTGCATTCAGAGTTCCTATTTCCAGGAAATGGCCTTAACCTACCCACCCAGGCGTGCCTCTCCCAAGCAGCACATCAAGGGCACGTGGCGTGCCTTGAACCCATCATGCATTTTCTATTCCATTGCCCTTGGTCATGCTGTCAGGAATTCCCTCCTTCAGCCTCACTTTCTAAAATACTGCCTATTCTTCAAAGCCCAGCTCCAGCGTCCTGACTTCAGAGAATTCTCCATCTTCTGACTCAACATCACATGTAGTTGGGATGAACGATATGCCACGCTGGACTTAATTGAGTTCTGTCTCTTCGGGGGGACAGTTACATGCCAGTTAGGCCTCTTGTCCTCGTGTAATTATTAGTAGTGCCCCTTGCACTCCCAGATGTGTTCCAGCTGGATGACAAATTATATGGTCGCCCTTCATTGCCCCAACTCTTCTCTGCCCAACCAAAATCCTTGGGAAGGAACCATGCTGTCAGGGCCCACCTGAGCAGGGGAGGCCT
Source organism: Pteropus alecto (assembly GCF_000325575.1). Lineage (NCBI taxonomy): Eukaryota > Metazoa > Chordata > Mammalia > Chiroptera > Pteropodidae > Pteropus > Pteropus alecto. Next base: position 19,261,913 of record NW_006442491.1, read on the forward strand.
CTAAACCAGCATTTGAGGCCTAAAAGAACTGAGGGAGTCAGAGATGAGAATATCTGCGGGAAGATAATTCAGAGAGATAAAAGCAAGTGCAAAAACCTGAGGTTGGAGTGTGCTTAGTATATTTAAGGAACATCAGAGAGGCAAGTGTTGGGGGAGTATAGAGGAGATTGATGGCAGATGCCAGCAGGAACCAGGAAACGCTGGGCTTTGTCAGCCATGATAAGGAATTGTGATTTTTTTCTGCCAGTAGAGGGTTGTGGATGGGGGAATAACATGATCTGAGTTATTTTCTCACCAGATTAAAAGGTTTTTATTTTTTTCATCATGATATAGAAAACAAAAGCACCATCAATCCTTTTCGGATTGGACAAAGCCTCCTCATGAATATTTTACTGTTTAGAAGCAGAGATGTCATTTACAGCGATGTTGATTCCAACAGGGCCACTGGCACACAGAATCATCAAGACCATCAGAGTTTCAGATTTCTTTTTGGAGAACATGGTAACAATTTTCATTCTTAAGTCCTACAAAAACACCATATTCAAATTACTAAGTACAGTTATATTAACAGGCCACAACAACTTGATAATCAATCATGAATAGCCACATAAGTTTCCAAAAGACATCGAAAAATTACAATGATATTTTTGTAAATGTTTTCAACTAAAAGCAACAAGGAGGTCTGGACAGCTCAATTTCCCTAGTGGGTAGAAATAGAGAAGGGGGTGCATAGGGTCTTACTTAAAAGCAGTGACGTTAAAAACAGCATTAACTTTCTACAAATACAAGGTCATACCTGGTCGGAGAAAACCTTTAGTTGCAGTGTTCTGTTATCAGTTCTTCTAATTTAGAAAATGTACTGATGAATCATAAAAGTTAGGAAGAATCAAGGGGCGCTCTTCCCTGCACCCCCGAAGCTCAGGCACCCCTGCCTTTCCAGCTGTCTCTGGCATTGCCCAACTGAGAGCAACCCCCTCCTCCATTATTTTGTGTCAAGGCCTCCTTAGGTCCTGGGAAGTAAAAGACAAGGCCTTCTATGAGAAGGCCTGGGTATGGTCCCCCCCAAAGTGAGATGGAAACAGCCCCAAAAGCCTGGGAAGAGGAATTTAGGGGGGACTGGTATGTTCTTGTACCTACAGGATCCCACGAGGGAGTTTGGACCTGGTGGAAGGAGAAGTAGAGTTGGGCTAAAGTTAGTCTAAAAGGACACAGCATAAAACAATGGACTATCCCTACCCCTGGGGGCCCAGACCTCCTGGTCTCTCTGTTCAGCAGCCCTGCACTGTCCCTCTTTGGAGATTCTGGGCCTGGCTGAAGGGGGCAGGGCATAAGAGCAGAGGGACAAAGAGAACATGGCGGTCTATGGGCCAACTCTCCCTCTCTGGACATAAAGAGGCAAATTCAACAAGAAATCCTGTCTCCTCAGATATTTGTAAACAAACAAACAAACAAACAACCTGCTTATTCAGTTTGTTTCCGAGATGTCACTTTAAAGAAAATAAAAAGATATGAGCTCTGGCAGGTATAGGCAGGCTCCACGACCAGAAATACTTCCTCCCCAGCACCCCAACCTGGCAGCCTAAAAACAGGTGGAGATGGGAAAGCTGGATTCTGTGGGAGTCCAATGACTGGGGCTCAGAAAGTTAGGCTTCTGGAAGGGACACCGTCATTGCCCCTGCCTTGAGTATATGCTCAGATATGTCAGTTCAGCAGAGTTCCTGGGGATTTGGGGGTTCTCTTGTGCATTGCAGGTAGCCCACATGGGTCCACAGGCAATTCTTGAGGTCTTTATAGACGAGAGTAGGCAACAGGATTGATGGCAGCCTGGGCAAAACTGATGAGAAAGGTGATGGCCAGACATTTGTAGGGTACAGCACATACCACCACAAGTGGATAGCAGGCTACAAGGTAGGACCAACATGAGTAAGAAGAACAGTATGATCGCAAAGAATGCATTGCCCACTGCTTCATGTCCTTTTCCTCACCCATGCCCAGCAGCTGTCTGCTGGCTGTGACCATTCTGCCAGATGCACAATAGTCCAGTAGCCTGGGATAGCGTGGCCTGTGATCCTGAAGCTCTGAAGCCCTGGAATGTCCAAGTCTGGCTGATAGCCAGCACAATGCACTCACTTTATTGTGGGTGATGAGACTCAGCTTGCCACAGCCAATGTGCGGGGCCACCATAAATATGAGGCCCAGCGTATTGTGGCCTTGAAGAGGCACTGGTCATCCTAGCAGTGACTTATGGGTGCCTATCCCAAAAATGGGTGGGAAGGCCATGATCGAAGATGGGCCATGAAGATGATGGCAGTACACGTCCATGGCATTAGGTGCTTGGGTAGATACTGTGGCATGTGACAGTCCTGTGATGCATGAAGGCCATATGGAAATAGGAGAACTTGGCCGTGAAGGCCACAGTCTTGGAGCTGAGTCCACTGAGCAGCAGAGGGGCCAGAGTACACAAAGGAGAGAGCAGACAGCAGAATGCCATAGAGGGAATCTCATGTAGGGGCTAGGTCCTAGGGCAGGACTTAGCCAGACTGGAACCTGGAGGGCCTAGGAGGGGCCTCTGTGAACTCACCTGGCTATGTGGGACCTATCCCCCAGCAGGTAGTACTGCAGGGGTTTGGGCCACAGGTCCTCTTTAATAATCTGGGCAACCCTATTAGCCTCTGGGAGGCTGTGCTGTGAGAACCTGCTGAAGAAGCTGCGGACAGTGTCCTGGTTTCTGTGTACCAGAGCAAGGGGTTCCTGGCCCTGGTGCCATCAGATGCACACTGTGATTGACACCATCTGGCCTGAAGATCTGCATTATTCATATTCCTTCACTATCACCTTGTTCTGGAAATAGGGGTTACTCCAAAAGGAATACTTAAATTTACAGCCTGCCCTGGCATGCCTGAGCTTCCTCACCTCTAAATTCATCAGATAGAAGACAGTGTCTTCATCTTGGGAGCTGATGATCATGGCAGACAGCTGCGGGTGGTTCAGGAAGGCGGTGACCCAGGAGCCAGGAATATTCTGGATGATGAAGCTCCTACGGGCTAAATGCAACCAGCACATACGTCCAAACCTGCACTCCAACTACAGGTAAGCCCTGTCTGCCTGGGCACTCATGGCCTCCAGCTCCCACTGGATGGCTTCCAGGGGGTCCACAACTGGGCCACCAAGGTTTAGCAGCCCCCGGCCCTCCTGCGCCTCCACTCCCACTTCCAGCTTCTCTTCCCCATTCAGCTTCTCTGTCACCTCCATCTGCCTTACCTGCTGCTTTTGCATATCCCCCCCACACCTCCACCATGAAGATGTCACCCTCTTCATTCATCACTTCTGCGGCCTTCCTGCAGGCTCCAGCCTGAGCCTCCACCCCTCTGTGCCACAGGTTTCTGGGGCCTCATCCCCGACAGGCTGTTTTCCAGGCTACGATCAGTCACCGCAGAGGCCACTTCTCACTGGCAGGCTGAGTGGTCCCGAAACTGGCTGTGGGGTTAGGGGTGCCTGCGTCTCGCAGTTTCTCCAGCCCAAGCCGTGGGTGCCAGGCACACGCCTCAGTCCTGTGCGGAGGTCCAGCGGCAGGCGCGCAGCGGTTTCCAGGCCCCCTGTACCCTCATCCTCCATCACCTGCGGAAGCTTCTGGCCTGGAGGGGCTCGGGGTGCGCAGGCGACACAGTGGGTTCTACAAGAAGGGTAGCTCCGCAGCTGATGGCTGGGGGTGGGGACAGGGGTGGTGGCATCGCAGGAGAGAGGCAGGGAGGCGTGTCTCCTCCGGGGCGCACTCTGCCCCTCACACCCCCTTCTTCCAGATGTGATTCGCTAGGGTCCCAGGGCTGCGGAGACAGGAGAGGGGCAAGGTGCCTGGAAGCCTGGCGAAGAGTCAGGGGGCTGCTGGGTGGGAATACAACCACGTACGAGACCCAGAACTGGCCTGATTAGTAGGGTGCTGGCGGTGAAGTGCAGGGCTGTACCTAGCAAGGAGCAGCTTGGAGGGGGCATCAAGGATCAGGCCTAACCCTCGGTCACAGACAGAACCTTCCATCACAGCCACAAAACCAGGCGATTACTGGGGCTCTGAGTCTGCCATGGGCAGTTGGGAGTCGCCCGTTGCCCACACTGGCCTGCTGCTTTGGGGCAGCTGTAGGACACCTGTAGCTTTGCAGAAGATAAATCACTCAGGCATATGCAGAGGACTCAAGAGGTATCTCTTGCAAAGACTGACCAGACGCAAACTGGAAGCTAGTTTGATGGTCATTGTCCGGCACACAGAGGTGCTCAAAATATTCATGTGGAGAAAAGAAACAAGGTCAGAGTGGAAGGATCTGGGACAAGGGAAGGTCTCGAATGCCGCTGACTAGGGAGCATCTGCCTGGTTTCCTCCTGGACTGATAGGCTGAAAAGGTGGACACTGTCCTAGGCCCAGGGGCTACCCCTTGTTCTGTACCAGACATTTCACAAATGCGAACTCTAGACTGAAGTGCAGAGTCTGTACTTGGATGAGAGCCTGTGTGGAACAGCCCCTGCAACCCTCATCCTACAAATGCATCTGTGCTCCTGTGATCTTGGCTTCCAAACTAGCACTTAATGCCCCACAGCTCTGCCTGGAAGTCCTTGCCACCTACAGAAAGCCTTCAGCCTCCCCTGGCCCACTGGGTAAGATAGCTCTGAGCCCTCAGACCCATCCTGGAGTGTGTATGCCCTAGAAGGCAAAGTTGATTCCCTTGGGGCCTTAGCCAGAGTTCTGACCCATTGGAATAGATAGTGAATGTCTGTCAAGTAAATGGATGGCCAAAGAGATGAAGGGCCAGCCCACTGCTTTTGTACACACATTAACACTTGTTAATGCACCGTGAACTCGTGGACTCGGGTTGGACTCCAGAGCTGCTTGTACTGCTTGGCTAGTCATTGCTCCAGACCACAGAAATGCATGCTCAGTCTGAGCCCTGGATGGGAGGATCTCACTACAAGGGATTGGGCCCAGGACTGTGATGACTACCTTTGTTAAACCGGCCAAGCAATGTCAGCTGAAGCCACATCAGCCTCTCAACAGTTTGTCTGAACCCAATGGGTGGGCACAGTCACTTACCAGCTGGATACCTTGGGCAGTGGATGACATTTTTCTCGGATAACCAGCGTCCATTACTCTTCCTAATTTCAGTACCCTAAAATTCCTTTGAAAAGCTACTCCCCACCCACCCCCCAACCCCCATTTCAGCCTTGTCATCACTGGCTTATAGTGAGATTTGTGGGTGGCACAGAACCTCATGAAGGCCAAGGAGACCAGGGATGCTTACTGAGGCTTCTGTGAATAAATGGACTCCTCTCTCCTGAGAGCCTAAAATGGTTCCCTTTCTTTCTGGTCAGCACTGTGTGAGAATGACAGGTCTGGAATCATGGCAGCATTCTATTCCTACACAAACGGACAAGTCACTGTAGGGCCTGAAGATGATGTCACAGCTGCACAAGACAGGGCAGAGAGAAAGAGGAATGCTAAGACCAACCATGTTTGAGCTGCTGGATCAATCCTAACCTAAAGATTGTTCTACATCTGATATTTTCAGTTACATGAAAATTCATTAAGCCAATTTGATTTTTCTGATCTCTGCATCCAAGACTGAGATGGTACAATGCCACTTACCTCAAAGGCATCCCATTATATAATCTTTCATTTCAAAGTGCAGTTTGTAGGTGCCAATGTGTAGGTTGTTACTATCTATCCTATACTCACCATCCCCTCGGATGTAAAGACATCTGGAGATTCCAATTCTTCCCCAGGCTCTCTCCAACCCTTTCCCAATCAGACAGGTTCACAACTTCCAAATACATCATTCAGAAGTTTTTAATAAACAACTTCATTATAAAAACTTTTTGAAAATGTAATTCTGTAAAACATTGAAAAAATCTACTTTAACAAAGATACGCCCTGTGCATTTTCTAATGGCACTTATATTTTACAATAATAACCTTGTTTTATATAAAGCCAAAAATACTCCAAGAGGTTATTCACTGTGTTTACAAAGTGCTAGAAGGTTTTGTCTTGTATTTTCTCTTTAAATAATCTGGCATTACGAAAGAGTGGCTCCAAAGCCTTGACCACTGGGAGGGAGGCGTATGAGAAGTGGTGTTTTAGGAGTTCTAGTGCCAAACACTCAGAGGTGGAGAGGTGCACATGGGGAGACTCGGCTGAGGAAGTCAGCTCACGTCTGAAGAAACTGGACTGGGATACTCTTTCCAAACCACTCCAGAGGCACTAAATTAGCATGGTGAGTCCTCCTCCTGTCAGAACCGATACCCCTTTCCCTCGCCACAGACCCTACTCTCCAGTGGTGAAGGTCACAGCCAATTTCTTCCACAGCAGGTTCAGAGCTCCAGGAGAGGCCAGGGTGGGGTTCCAGAGGAATCCGGACTTTTCTGGCCAACACCTGCCTAAGGCAAAGTTTATTACATAAATATCCTTGTTAAAAAGCAAAATATTGATACTGTACAACATAAACTGTTTTAAAAAATCGTGCTTACAAACGGCTCCTAGATAAGAAGGGAGGGGGAGGGGTGGAGAAAAGAGCTACCAAAAAGGGAGGGTTTAAAGGGCTACTAGGAGAAAGTTTTGGGCAGTGGGAGAATTTCAACTTAGGACAATATCTACGAGCAAAAAAAGGAATCACACCTGCTTCCCGGATTTCCATTAACAAAATGCCATTTGTAAAAGGTTGGGGGGAAAACAACTCAACTGGTGTTCCCTTCCCTACCTTTTACCTCTTTAAGATATGCACAGATCTTTTGCACTAACACAACTGGGCGTGTCATCCACTGGCCCCCAGAACTGCACTCAACCCTGACTGGCTACTGTGCAGGGTGGGGAAGTTCTGTTGTTGACAGAGGTTGGAGGTGAGGGAGAAAGGGGACATCACCCCTTTTTCCTGGTCCCAGTTTGGCCTCTGCCACATGCCATGGCTCCTGTCCTGGGCAGACCCCCTCAGGCTCTCATGGCTTCAGTAAGGGTACTGAAGTGGGTTTGGTACTGAGTGTAGGATAAACCTATTCTTTTCCTTTGAACAACTAGGCCAATAAGGATTTTTTTTTTTTTTTTTAATTATGTGAAGTTTAAGAAAGTTGGGTAGCTATGGTCCAAAAAAAGGTGAAGGTAGATGTTTCTCTGCACTAGCAAAGTTCACAGTGATAGGGAAATTCCTTGTAAGGTGATAAGGGCATTGAAGGAAGAGGAAAGCAGCAGCAGGATGGAAGGAAGGGGAGGGAAGGAGGGACAAGGTCCCAGTTACAAGGTTTTAAACAATTGCTTTGCCTGTCCTCTAAGTTTCCCAGCATCACTAATGGGGGAGAGGATTCAAGGAACAAGAAAAAGCAGGCAGAGAGGAGGAGACTCACTCTAACAGCCTGAAACTATATTGTGGCCAGAGGCCCATTATTTGCCTCTGTGAAGGGAAGGTGGCAGGAAGGGGAGGGAAGGAGGGAGAAGGTCCCAGTTACAAGGTTTTAAACAATTGCTTTGCCTGTCCTCTAAGTTCACCAGCATCAATGGGGGGGAGGATTCAAGGAACAAGAAGAAAAAGCAGGCAGAGAGGAGACTCACTCTAACAGCCTGAAACTATATTGTGGCCAGAGGCCCATTATTTGCCTCTGTGAAGGGAAGGTGGCAGGAAGTGGGTGAAGGGTTGCTGGGTCTAGTGATGAAGACCAGAGACAAGGAGAAGGCAGCACTGAGTCCTGCTTGGATCCTCAAATACCATTTCCTGTAATACGAGTCCCAGTAGCATGCACAGCATGCAAGTGGTGGCTGCATATCAAGGTGGACCCTTTTAAATATAAACCTTAATCAGTCCCTGGGACTCACTGAAACTAATTTTTAGAGCAAATCACCTCATCAGATTCTAATCTTGCCATACATTTTTATGTGGTTTTTAAGGTATCCCAAGCTACCCTGCTTGAATCAAAACATGCTTATTCACTCCACATTGCTTCCAATCAAAGGCTAGGGAGCTACATTAGGGCTTTCACCTCAGAGTACCGGCCTGGGCTGAAGCAGAAGCCTGAGTCTTGGACCTGCTGTTACTGATGATAGACGAAAGTGATTTCTAGATGGAAGGGGAAAAGAGGGAGAACTGGGAGGAGGCTGAGGCAGTTCCTGGGTAGTTTGTCCTGAAACCCTAGTGGAGAAGCCAGCATGAGGCACCTGCTGAGAAGTGCCCAGAAACTGCTGGCTGCATCTGTAGGAGTTAGAAGAGGTAGAAGTGTGTTTCTGAATCAGAGTAGAGGTGTCTCAAAAGGGTACCACATTGGTGGTTCCTGAGCTGCCTCCCTTCCATGAGTGGGAAGAGTGCCCATGCAGAAGTGAGATGAAGCAGGGATGGGGTGTGGCTGGGCAAGGGCTGTGCTGTCTGTGGCAGAGAGCCCCACGGTCAGAAGTAATTATTTGTTACAAGAAATCTTGCCAAGTATTGGGAGCAAAACTGAGGAAGGTTCTATGATGGAGAGCCAGAGAAGCCTATGCACATTGGCCCTGAGTCCAAGGGAACTGCAAGTGGAGGAGAGAGAAAGGACACTGAGGATAAGAAAAGTTGGTGTAAGAGGCAATGATGCACCTGCACCCATAGATTAGGACTCAACTATCTGCCCAGTCCCAACTTTCTGAAAACTCTTCTTCCAACAATTCTACAACTTCCTGGCAAAGGGACAGGTAGGAGAGACACAAATGAGGGGTTCACACTCTCTCCTTTGCTCTTCACACCAGCCTAGAACCCAAGACCCTCCTTCTAAGACTAATGATAACAGCTCATGATGTTCGGGGTGGGGGTTAGGAAATGGGGAGGTGATGGAAGTGGGCATGCCTTCCATTTCTTCCCCTTTCCAGTTCAAAAGGAGGATGAGGGGATCATGATGTATACTTGGAGAAAAACAGAATTGCAGACCTGTGAGAAAACCGCTCCAATCTTCTTGCCTGTCTCCTGCGGACACTGCTGAGGAAGGCAGGAACAGACACAGTCATGGAAGATGGCAGAGAATGAAGCAGTCCAAAGTCAGTTTATTTCCCCACAGGGGAAAAATGTGACCTCAAGTGAAGAGAAGTCAGTGACACCTGACTCCGCCTTGTAAACAGGGCTCCAGTTAACACCAGGTACCAAATGGTTCCAGCTGGTGCCAACTGGAATGGACTGATGGGAATGAATTCACGGTGTGTAAACAATGTTCACTGCAATCATCCTAAGGCTAACAGCTCGGCAAGGGAGGTGAAATGGTGTGTCTGAAGCGACTGTGTAAACGGTACCGTTGCTGGACAACACTGACTGAAAATGGAGCTGCTGGAACAGGAGGGATGGGGGTGGTGGGGAAGAACAGAGGCCCTCTCTCTTTCCTGCCCATTAGCTGGAGCAGGTGATGGAGCCAAGTGACCCTCTGCAGCAGGGCCTGACCAACTGCTGTGTGGTCTGCAAATTGGGACCAGAAGGCGGGCTTCTTGGGCTATTTCTCTCAAGGTCATCCAAAGTGAAACCTCTGTGTCTCCAACAGGTCTTCCCCTTCTCCAAAGAGAAGGAGGTTCTGACACTTCAGAGAAGGAGAGGGCTAAGTGTGGCTCCCGATTCAGATTGAAAAAGAAGAAAAAAAAAAAAAAAAAAGTAAAAATACCTGAAGTCCTATAGTATGCAAGCTTTTCAATGGGTTGGGACTCAAGGTTCCTCCTGGAACTGATCCTGGAGCCTGAACCCCCAAACCAAGTGCTCCATAAACATACTGGATTTTTTTCTGTTTGAACCCAGCTCTGAAAGCTCAGCTGCCTTCATGGAGGATGCAGATAGGATGCGTACTGAGGCTCCCTGACAGAGTCCAAGACTGAGCTGAGGCTTTCCTTGGGGGCTACTGGAATGCCTGGTGGAAACGAGGCAGGGTGGTGGTGCTCAGGCCAGAGGTGAAAACAGGAGGCAAGGAGTGCAGAGGCCCAAAGTTCAGCGGTCCCCCAGCTCCTGGGGAATCTTGAGGCTGAGCTTGCAATGTGGTGAGCAGGGGCTGTGCCTCGGCCTGGGAGTAGCCCATAACCAAGCCTCCTGTGGCCCCAGACGGGTTACACGAGGGCAGGTTGAGTGGAAGAAAGCCCAGTAAGTGGGAGAAGTCCACATTAGCAGCGCAGAGGGCCTCAGAGAGGTTGGCGGGGCTCTTGGTGAGCAGTGCTTCATCCAGGAGGGCCGCAGCTGCCGCCGGCTGAGGTGAGGCGGGCTGAGGTTCAGCGGATGAGAGAGACAGGCTTCCTGGAAGCTCCGCCAGAAAACTATCCACCTCCACTTTGGGCAATTTGTCGGGCAAGTATGAGGTAGATCCAAGTTGGTATTTTGGAGGAAGCTGAGCTGGAGAAGAGATAGGTGAGGATTCCAGAGGGTAGCTCATACCCATGGGCAGCGTATTGTGCACCAAGGAGTGTGGGACGCCCGCACTGGGCATGGTAGGGATGTGGGCACCATACATACCCATGGGTAACATGCTAGGGAAGGCCTTGGCCCCCATCATGTCCCGAGAGGCCATGCACAGCACAGGGCTTAGCTCCTCCTTCACACTGACTGTGGAGCTGCAGCTGAGTAGGCCTAACATGTCCACTGGCTCTGTCTTGATCTTGAGCAGCTCCTGTGAGTGGCTCTTCTTGACATGCCGTGTCAGATGATCCTTACGGCCAAACCTCTGGGCACAGTACTGGCACAGGAAGTCCTTCCGGCCCGTGTGCACCACCAGGTGCCGCCGTACATCTTTACGAGTATAGAAACGCCGGTCACAGTGGTCACAGGGGTGCTTTTTCTCCTTGGCACCTCCTGCTACCCGGCGTGAGTGGGCCTTCAGGTGCTCTAGCAGGGCCTGGGTACTCTCAAAGGTCTGCAGGCACACCTTGCAGCTGAGGTCACCACTGCTGGCAGCATGCATGGCCAGATGGCGCCGGTAGCCCAGCTTTGTATTGTAATTCTTACCACACTCGGAACAGTGGAGGGCCTCTTTGTTGGGGTCGTGGGTCTGCAGGTGGTTCCGGAGATGGTCTTTGCGGTGAAACATCTTATCACAGTACATGCACTGGTGGGGTTTTTGGGCTGAATGGGTGGCCATGTGCCTGGGGTAGGGATGGAGGGCAGAGGAGAAAGAGAGATCACAAGGGCTGGCCAGACAACTGAGGGGCAGCGTATTGTGCACCAAGGAGTGTGGGACGCCCGCACTGGGCATGGTAGGGATGTGGGCACCATACATACCCATGGGTAACATGCTAGGGAAGGCCTTGGCCCCCATCATGTCCCGAGAGGCCATGCACAGCACAGGGCTTAGCTCCTCCTTCACACTGACTGTGGAGCTGCAGCTGAGTAGGCCTAACATGTCCACTGGCTCTGTCTTGATCTTGAGCAGCTCCTGTGAGTGGCTCTTCTTGACATGCCGTGTCAGATGATCCTTACGGCCAAACCTCTGGGCACAGTACTGGCACAGGAAGTCCTTCCGGCCCGTGTGCACCACCAGGTGCCGCCGCACATCTTTACGAGTATAGAAACGCCGGTCACAGTGGTCACAGGGGTGCTTTTTCTCCTTGGCACCTCCTGCTACCCGGCGTGAGTGGGCCTTCAGGTGCTCTAGCAGGGCCTGGGTACTCTCAAAGGTCTGCAGGCACACCTTGCAGCTGAGGTCACCACTGCTGGCAGCATGCATGGCCAGATGGCGCCGGTAGCCCAGCTTTGTATTGTAATTCTTACCACACTCGGAACAGTGGAGGGCCTCTTTGTTGGGGTCGTGGGTCTGCAGGTGGTTCCGGAGATGGTCTTTGCGGTGAAACATCTTATCACAGTACATGCACTGGTGGGGTTTTTGGGCTGAATGGGTGGCCATGTGCCTGGGGTAGGGATGGAGGGCAGAGGAGAAAGAGAGGAGATCACAAGGGCTGGCCAGACAACTGAGGTATCCATTAAAAGGGAGCTAGACATAAAAATTATGGTAAGGCCATGCAATGGAATAGATTACCACGCCAACTATATTCTATAGATGTCCTCATCCACCTGCAGAATCACATAAGTACTGCTATTCTTTGCACCACTGTATATAGTAGCAAAACCAGGAACAATCTAAATGCCCATCAATAGGGTAATGGTTAAATAAATTATGGTAAGTCTGTAAAATGACTCAACTTTTTAAAAAAATAAGGCAACTTTCTATGTACCCACAGGGAACAAGCTCTTAAGATACAGTAAGTGGAAGAAAGCAGTGAGACAGAATAGTGCATTCAGAATGTGACTATGCATATGAAAAGAGGGAAATACATGTCAGTTTGCTTGTATGTGCTTAAAGTGTTTCTAAAAGGATATATAAGAAACTGACAACACTAGCTGCCTATGGGGAGAAGAAATATGCAGTGTGATGGAGGATTTTCATTGTATACCTTATGGTACCTTTTAAATTTTAAATTATGTGAACACATTTCTTTTTCAAGAAATTACATTTACAAAATTTTAAATGACACAATAAAGGGAAAACAAAATATATCTAAACTTTCTGATCTAGAACAATCTTCCAAGATATAGGGAGCTGAGTCAAAAAAGGAAGTTCTGTATAGTGTGTATAAATAATATAATCCCTTGGAAAAAAGAGAATACGTGTTTGAATGTTTCAGCAAGGACACACAGGAAACTGACCTCCCAGTTGCCTCTGGGGAGAACAGTGGCTTCAAGTGTGAGAACAATTCATTTTTCACTGTATGCCCACTGTACCATTTAAACTGTTTGCCAGGCAAACCTGCAACATTTAAAAAATGTTTTCACGGTATGGCACCTCAGTGTCCTTTAGTTTACTTGCTCTCATCGGGATAGCCAGAAAGCAGCTCAGAATCTAGAAATTACAATCCGGAGCTCCAAATACATTCAGAATAAACTCAGCAAGACTTCAAAGGCCCATCATACCAGGCCCTGTGTGAGCTGTGTCATTAACCTCGTCCTCTAAGAGGCTGAAGTGCAGGGTAGTCCTACTCCACTGTCAGTAAGTGGCACAGGCTGAATTTAAACACAGACCTTGAGAAGTGGGTTCACTTAAGTATGCCACCACTGTCTCTAGTATAGCACCCAGTGATCTTTTCTACCTGAAGGGCATCAAACGTCCCCAATACCTCCATGCTATGTTTGAGTGCTCACACCTATGAGGGTTACCATTGACCTCCTGTGACATAACTGACATGATAATGTATGAGAGGGAGGTGCTGAGTAATCCACTACCCTCATTTTACAGGTAAGGAAACTAAAGCCCAGAGGTTTAGTAACTCACCTAAAATCACACAGTGTCTATGGGTAGAGCTGGGGCTCCTGCCTACTGGACTAGGACCTTTCCTGCTGCCTCCCACTGACATCCAGACTGTCACTAAGATAGTCTAAGAAGACAGCCCCAACTGGAGTCCATCCAAGTCACATGAAGCACATGGAATCAAAGAATTCCTGAGGACCACAGAACTGTCACGAGGCCAATCCTGGTCACATATGACCCTGTTACCTATTTTAGTTCCTTCCTATCAACTGTTTTTAAGACAAGGAACTGAGGCTTTCTGTGGTCAACTTGTTCATGTATTTACTTGTTTGCTGCCTGTCCACACTATTAAGATAATAAACTCAAGGAGGGCGAGCACTCCCATCTACCTGTGCCTGGTATGCAGGAGCTCAATAAACCAGTTTGACAGATGAATAGATGAAATATTATGCATCAGGCAGTCTGTCTCATTTGTAAAGAGCATATTCATGTTTCTCTGATGGAAAGGCAAGGATTAATTCAAAATTGCTTCCAAGCAGGCCTTTCTCCCTTCAAAGCTGCTCTGCTGTATCTGCTTTATACTAGGGCTTTCGCATTTCATTTTATTTTAGCAGAGGTTCTTGGGCTTACAAGTTTCAGGAAAGCCACTGACCCAGAGGACACCAGGGACTCTACAGACACTGAAGTAATCATTTGAGTGGCAGGATGGTTCAGTAGAAGAGGCACTGTAGGACCTAAGAAGCTATGTGACTTCGGGTAAAGTTACTTCCCCACTCTGAGCCTCCACTTTAAAAAATTTACAGATTGGACTGCAGGGTCTCCTTTTCCTTCTCAAGTTCTAAGATGGATTCTTAATTTCTGGCTAAGATTCTCACCATTACCTGATAGGAGTGGGGAAAATACTATTGAAAAAAATGTTCAATCTCATTTTTCATGGCTGTCTGATATTATACCCATCACATTCTAGTGTTTGAATAAAAAAATACTATTATTTTTTAGTGAGAGACCTCAAATGGTTGTCATTCAGAACACGCTTAGGGGACAAATTAACCTCTACTCTTTTGCCACACTCAGTGGAGTCTCTCTGGCTCTGTTCTCTGGGAACCTAAGGCAGGAAGAGGCATGGGAATGTCACCTACCTATACAGCTTGTACTTGGAGGCAAAAGCCTTGCCACAGTGTAGCTGAGGGCAGCTATATGGTCTCTGCTCTGGATGGGGAAGGCTGTGAGGCCTCAGCTTCTCTCCATTTGAGAAGGGTGTCCCCGAGATTTCGCATTGGCACTTCACTTGACTCTCCACCTCCCGGCCCCGAGGCCTGGGAACTAGTTTCCAGCCCACTTCCTCCTCCTGCTTTGCATCTTGAATCCAGGGGGGGACGCTGGTGAAAAATGTGGTCATGGCAAGGCTAATGGCGAAGGGCCATGTTATTCAGAAAGCCTCCCCATCGGTTCCACATGGGCTGTCTGCTCTGTCACAGTCTCCAACGCAGCCTTCAGAAAACAATCTCTTCACCTGAAACATCAGAATACCAGGTGTTAGAGAGCCCAATACCATGAAAACATGGGCTGTAGAGGCAGACAGATCCCCATTCCAATCCCAGCCCTTCCAATTTGAAGCCATGTGACTTTCAGCCAATTACTTATTTCCATGAAGTGTTTCCTCATTTACAAAAGACTTAATAATCTCCTGAATCATAAGCATGTTTTGAGGATTAAATGAGATAATGAATATAAGGCACTCAGCAGAAGGCTGGGCACCTAATAAGTGCTTTGTGATAACTTTTATTACTAGTACCACCTAGGCTAATAGGAAACAAAATAATCTGAGGAAGTAAAAACCCTAAACTCCAAACTTTCTCTTCTGACTTCTCTTTTACATACTTTCCTCTAAACTCAGAGAGAGCAGCCCCTCCTCCTCCACCTCCTCTTTCTCTTTCTCCTCTTTACCCTAACTCCCCTTCACTCACTACTTTCCACAATTCTCCTCATGGAGGTGTTAAGGAGTAATAAAATGCCCAAAAGGCAACAGACGAGAAGGGAGGAAAAGCTTTTACTTAGGAAATTTACACCCTCGAAAGTCAGCCCCTGTGCCAGATGTATTTCTCAGCAGCGCATCAACATCAAGAGGTTCTGCTGAGGAGGCAACGCCACAGTCAGCATTTCCCCTAAACCAGTACAGGTTCCATCCTACCCTCTACCACCTCTCTGGGTCTCTTGGTCTTGGGCCCAGACCATGCTTCTTTAGCAAAGCTTATCCAATACTCCAGGTGCAGGCTGGCCCCTTCTACAGATCCTCATAGTGCACATGCATTTCTCCATTACAAACAGGTAAGTACTTGCATTAGAACTTAGTCTCCACCAAACTGATAACTGAGAGCTCAAAATCATCTTTCATCTCCATATACCTAGAAAAGGACCCTCAACTTTCTTTTAGTTGAGTAAATTAGTCACTGAATTCAAGTTGATTCTCATAGGCTTAACTTATGCTCAGAAAATTCTGGTTTAAACTTGCTTTACAATCCTTCACAAATGTGGAGCCATTATCATGAAGTCTGATCCTTTCTCTTGAGTAGAAGGGGTTAGGGGGCTGAAGCAAGGTGACACAACTTCTTTCCTGACATCAACTCAGAGAGGAAAGGATGGGAGTTACAGTATGGTCTCTCAAAAGGGGGACAACGGACCGATATTCACACTCACAAGCTCATCACAGATTACCAACTACAACAGAACTCTCTACGATGGGGATTCCCTTTGAAGAGGTCAGGCCAAAATATGGTCATGAGGCTTTTCCATGTGAAGGGAGCAAAGGGGGTATCTGGGGATTGTCCACGAGAATCTGGGGAGGGCTCCAACCACACAAACTAGCTGTGGGCCACAGAATGCTTGCTCAGCTCATTAGCACCTGCTGCTTACAGTGACCATTCATCCAACAGGCTGGCCGTGAACGAGATGATGGGATCAGCGGGTTCATGCCCCAGAGAGCTTTGCTCATCATTAACATGAGCTATGTCCTGTTCAGGAACCATTCCTCTTGTTGAAGAAACATTGCAATGTAACATGATATAAACATTTCCCCATCACGAGTGGAGATTTGCCTAGAAAGATCTGCACAAAGGTGGCTGCATTTTGCATGAGTCACGTGCGGGGGAGGCGTAGGTAGCACTAAAAGCTAGTCCCACTTGAGCCTTGAAGTCATGGCATATTTACCTGCTTCACTATAAACCTCAAAGGTTTCTGCCATCTGGCTTTCATTGTTTAAGTCTCCTCCTTCTTCTCACAGGTGGAATTACCTGTTTATAATATCAACTATTACTATGCATCTTGGAGTTGGGTACACACCGAGCGTTAATTTGCACATCTAGTTTGGACTGAATTTCTCCTACCTTCAAAGTCAAATTCTGCTCCCCCTTGATATCTGAAATCATGCACTTCAGCCTCTGGAAAGTTGGGAATGGCAGCCAGAGAGAAGCAAGTCGCATCACTCTGGCTGATGTGAGAGGGGAGCCTAGCCCTGGAAATTCCACACAAACTCAGAAAGAGAATAGTACGTCCCCTAACTCCCACACGTCCACCTCATCTGTTCTCCTGAACAAGCACAAACAAGACACAGCAATTTAGAATGCTACTACTGAAAGAGTGAGTAATGGGCTTCTAGGAAATAGGCTGGTGGTGGCTAAGAAGAGCTCACGAGGTTGTACTGATAGAAACAGGGAAGGCAGCAGCCATGTGCTTGCCTTGATCTGTATTTAATGCGGCTATGGCTTTAAAAGAAAACAGCCAACACTCTGATCCTATTCCCCCTATGCTTTAAAAAAGGCACAGTGGAAATCCTTACCTAAAGTCACTGAAAGGCTGCTAGATAACCAAAGCTGCTAGTGTTACCTTAGGGACCCTTTTGGGAATCCACTCTCTTCCTCTGTCCTTTGTCTGCAAACTCCTCTCATCCAGAAAGATTCCTGGGCTTCTCTCACATTATCAGACCTATTCCTTCAGACGTCTTCCTTAGCAAAACCGTCAGAGAATTCTGCTTCTCTCTCAAAGCTGCTCTTCTGGTCTCACATGCTAACCTTAACAACTATAGAGAAGCTGTCAGAACCTGTTTCCATAAAACAAACACAATCAATCCCCCCCAGTTACTGGTATAATTTGGTATATTTTCATCCTAAGATTCCTTCTGGAGCCTGATCTGAAGAGGGAGGTAGCATGGAAAGAACTTGCCATCAGAAGAGCTGCCTGCCTCTTTCTGGCTGTGAAACTATGAGCAGGCTATTTGGTTTCTCTGAACCTCAGTTTCCTCAATTTCTAAAATAGAGATTTATTCTCCTTACCTATAATATTCTCATGGAGGATTAAATGAAAAAACACTCTTGAAAGCATCTGACATATAAAATGTATGAATACACACAGTGCTGTCTCTGAGGTCTAAATCGTGTCTGCCTCTTTTCCACTCGGAGCCTGAGTAGTACTTCTCCCTGCGCCCCACCCCTCCCCCACCCTTTAATGTTACTTCTCAGACCTCAGAGTGGGTTTCCTTCCCTTCCCAACATCTCCCCAGAAATGCAGCCTTCCCCTTTACCGTCACAATTAACCTTCAGCACAACCCCTCTAAGCGTCCCCTTCCTTCACTTTACCTTCCTCCAACACCATATCGTGGGCCAGAGTTCTCTCACTTTAGGAAATCTCTTCTATTAATGCTCTGTACCCCCAAGTACAAATGCTTGCTAAAAAACTCTGTATGGCCAACCTTCACTGTGGAAGCTGAAAAGAGACAAATTGCTCCCTAGTCTGTCTTTCCTCTGTTGTGAGCCATGATGCCTGCTGCCCTCTGATGAAACTATAGTTTTTATGGTGTTACATCATCTCTATAGAAACTGCATTCTTTCTCCATTATTAGCCTGTTTCCTCATCTGTAAACTAAAAATACTTACCTCACAGGCTTGTTTTAAGGATTATTTTAGTTAGGTATGCAAAGAGCTCAGCATAGGGCTCGGCTTGATGTGAATACACAACAAAAGGCAGCTATTATCTTCACCATTGTATTGAGTTGCATGTTCCCACCTTCTGCTGCCACACTTGAATTCGCCCAACCCTCCCAAAAAACTGTTGAGAAACACCCCCCCCCTGCAGCAAGGAAAGGGTTAATCTCTAAGTGTTCTTAACGAGAGAGACCCACAGAGGATTAACAGCTCCACTTCAGTGACTACCCTAAAATAGCTTTTATCCCTCCTGCCCAAGAGCTACTTGGGGATCTGAAGAACTCAATTCAACACCTGCCGAGGAGGAAACACCCTGGAACGTTCCTTGGGGCGGACAGAATCTTCCCTTAAGCAGAACTCAAAATAGCAACTGAGAAATTATAAATAAACTTAAAGGGAAAAAAAAACCACGATCTGACCTGGGCATCAGAAACAAATCCAAAAGATAAACTGACTGGCTGGAAAACAGTGAGAAGGAAAGGGGAGAATGAGACTAGCTGCTCCCCTCACTCACACACACTCCAGAGTGGTGGGAGAATTAAATTACAGGACGGCTAGAGAGTCTCAATGACTTGCATCATTCCAAGAGACATCAAACTGGATTAACAAGGGCTGGGTTTACTCTCAGGCTGCTACTTCTATCAGTATAGATGAGCCCTCTCTGGGGTTTCTTTGATTCCCTATTTCCTCTGATTCCCGCTGCCTCCTACTCCTGAAGAAGCCTTAAGCAAATGGCTGCAACTCACTACAACCCCATTTTCATGAAGAGGACACCCCCCTACCCCAATCTAATGGCCTCACCTTGGGTGTGTGTGGGGGTGGGAGTGGGGATTTGAAACCCAAGGGCAGACTATCACAGCCCCAAGCTGACAGGTGGAAGAACACACAAGCCAGGAGACAAGCTACACTGGCAAGTGAAAGCACTAACAACTCCCCCACACCAATTGTCCTCTTATCTTCCACCTTACAGGTCCCTTACAGATCCCTTTCCCCAACCAAGCTGGCCCATAGCGCGGGACTGGATTTGCAGGGAATAGCCTGGTTCCTCCAGCAGCTTCTAAACCACTCCACTGTATGATGGGGAAAGGTTAAATTCCCCTGGGTGTGGGAGAGATGGGAGGAGACGGCTTCCAGAAGCGACAGAAATCCAGGGAGAAGTCTGAAGGCGGTCTCAGGGAAGGAAGGGCAAATATGGTACAGAATCATGAGCAAGCTAACTGAGGAACCCCCTCCTCCCAAAAAGAGGTTGAGGGATTATAAGGGCTGGAGGGTTCCAGGAGTTGACAGTCACAAGTGAATTCCCCTAATTTCAAGAGTCTCAAAATGGGTATCCGGATGAAGGATGTCTACCGCTTAGGGAGAATGTTCACTACGGAGGGAAATGTAGGTAGGGCTTATTTGGGTTCGTAGGGCTTATTTGGGTTCTCCAGAACTAGGTATTCGAGGGAAGCTTCAAAAGGGGTTATATGGTTCTGGAAAATGAAACAGAAGGTAAAAAAGTGGACTATTTAGAGCGGGAAAGGGAATTATGTGGGTCAGGGTAGGCGTGTCTGAGGGGAGGGAGCAGGTGCAGCTTATCTGCGTCCCCCAGACCCGGGTCCCTGATAAGGTCAGCAGCGCGTTATCTGGGTCTCCAGGGAACCTGGGGGGTCGGGGCTAGGGGACCCTCCGGGCTGTGTCTCCAGGTCTTGAAAGGCAGGGGCCAGTGAGGTTTCTTTGGGTCCCCCAGACCCAGCTATTGAGTCCGGGGAGAGTTTTCATCACCCTGAGGCCTATCTGGGCGCGGGCTGACGCAGAGGGGGGGCCCCCGGTAGGGGGTATGGGCGACCGCG
>NW_006442491.1:19282126-19315533 GCF_000325575.1 Pteropus alecto
GCGGTGCATTGTGGGAGCCGCGCGAGCGGGCCCTCGGGCCGTGAGGGGGCGGTGCCGCGGGCTCTCTATGGTCCCGCCTGCTCGCCAGCTAGAGCGGCCGGGGCGGTGCGCGGGCGGCGCGCGGAGACCGCCGGGAACGGGACGGGAGCTCGCGCCCCTCCTTTCCTCCCCGCCTCCGCGCTGCTGCGCGCTGGGGCTCTGGAGCCGACATGGGCGCCGCCGCGTGGGCATCGCGACCCATGGCGCTGCGTGCGTCTCTTCTTTTTCTCCTTCTGCCGCTCCCCGGGCTGCCCGCGGGCTCCTGGGACCCGGCCGGTTACCTGCTCTACTGCCCATGCATGGGTAAGGCCTCCCAAGCCCTCTACTCAAGTGGGAAAACAGGCCCAAAGAGGCGAAGCTACTTCTCTAAGCCACTCCTCTGAGGCTTCCAGAGACACCTTGACAGGTCCAGGAGAGAACCCCAGCGCGGGCACTGAGGGACCTCTATGTCCAACCTTCCATTTAGCAGATGAGAAAACTGAGGCCAGGAGAGGTTACGTGTCATGTGCAAGGTCTAAGCTAGCCCGGAGTCCAGTAAATAGAGTTAGTGGGGCAGGACTTGGTGTCATTGACTCAACTCTGCTTCTGAATGAGTCTTTCATTCATTCAACAATATAGGGCGCTTACTCTGTGCTCAGCCGTATTCTCTGCTCTGAGGAAACGCAGGGATAAGACAGAAAACTACATGCCCTTATAGAGCCTTCATTTTAGTTGAGGAAGACAGATATTAAAAAATAAGCAATTACATAGTATCTTAAAGGACGATGAATGCTATGGGAGAATCTGAGGACGGGTTGAAGGATGCAATTTAAATGAAGTGGTGGATCATCATTGTAAAAGTCATGCCTTCTTAAAATCCCCCAGGCTCCTGACTGTATTGATTTGGCCCTCTGCCCATATCCACCACTCCCTTCTCCCTCACTAGATTCTCCAGCTGCAGCCACACTTACCGCCTTTCTGTTCCTCACACTAAGTCTGGTCCTGCAGCCTGTTCTATTGCCTGTGCTATTCTCCCTGCCTGAAACACTCACCTGTTCACTTCTGCCAGACCAACTCCTTCCCATCCTCAGATCACAGCTTAAATGTCAGCAAAAAGAACTTCTTACCTCAACCCAAATAATCTTATTGTTCTCCATCACCAGAATTTTTAAAATTTCTTTCTTGAAATTATCAAAATTGATCACTATATATTTGTTTACATGTTTAATGTCTCCTTAGCTGGACTGTGAATGGCTCGAAAGCAGAGAATTTCTTCTACCTTACTCCTGTATTCTAGCACCTAGCAGAGAACCTGGCACATTGTGGCCGCTCAATAATATTTGTAGAATGAGTGAATGAATGCTATGCTACGGATAACAAGAGTCAGACAGTCCTTGCACCTGAGGCATTCACAGGCTGCGGAAACAGCCAGTACAAAGATGAGGAAGTGGGAAAGGATATTCTAGGAAAAGTGAAGAACCATTAGTAACTCAAATCCAAATGGGAGGCAGAGATGGGGGACTAAGTATGGCAGTGGATTTGTAAAAGGATCCCAGCGAATGAGGCATTGGAGGTGCCCTTTCTTGCACAGGTGAGTGGAGATAGAGGTGGAAGGGCACTCCTGGCTGACGGAACATCAGGAACAAAGGCATGGGTTGGGGATGTATAGAGTAGAAGTGCAGTACATGTTTGGAAAATGGCAAGGAAACTGGAGTAGCTAAGGCAGAAGGAGCAGACTCTGAGGGCCTTGACTGTCAGGCCCAGGAATCCAGACTTGATCTCATGATCCCTTGCTGCCAGCTCCCCTGCCCGCCCCATGCCCTCGATGCCCCAGGCCTCACCTTTCCCACAATATACCATCCAGGGCGTTTTGGGAACCAGGCTGATCACTTCTTGGGCTCCCTGGCGTTTGCAAAGCTGTTGAACCGCACCCTGGCTGTACCTCCTTGGATTGAGTATCAGCATCACAAGCCTCCTTTCACCAATGTGAGTATCTCTTCCAGCCTTGGCCTTTGACCACCCGTCCCCAGTCCTATTCATCTCTGCTTGACCCCAAGTCCTTCTCTGGGCTTTACCTCCCACCCGTGTAATTTGCCCTGTCCCCACCCAGAACTGTCTTCCTTGGAATAACAGTGAGGAACATTTATCCATTGCCTGCTGTCTGCCAGGCACTGTTCTGAGCACTGTGTGAAGATTAGCTGTTTTCTTCCTCATCACTTCCCTATGAAGAAGCAGGTTTATAAAGGTTAGGTAATTTGCCTGTGAGTGGTAGAGCTGGAATTCAAGCCCATGTATGTCTGACTCCAGAGGCCGTGACCTGAACCTAAAGCCCTGTTTCCAGCTGTAGTTGGTCCCAACCTCTGTGCATCTCGTTGGTCAAAAGGTGATGGGTGCTATTAGTTTTGAAAGAGAAACAGAAGCACAGGGTAGTTAAAGAATATGTCCAAGGCCACAAACCCAGGGACTTTGGCTTCAGTGCCACCTCTCACCCCATCAGGGGGCTGCCTTAGCATGCTGATGCTCAGCATCCTCTAATTCCTTGCTTACTCTTTGGATATTCTACTGGCCCTGTGCCTGTCTTTGTTCACATTGTATCCTCAGAGGCCTGGCAGTAGGAACTAAATATTTAATAAATTGACTTTATTTTTTTTAATTTTTATTATGGTGACATTGGTTAACGAAATCCAGTAAGTTTCAGGTGTACAATAAATTGACTTTAAAAGCTTTTAATAAACTTCAGAAAATTACAGTTAGTATGTATAAAACACTATTTCATTCTCATAGTCTTTTCTCTGCATAGATTTTATTTTTCTTTTGCATGCTTGTATTTAGAGAGGTTTTTAACAGAGGTGAAAAACCAGAGTACCTGAGATCTTAGCCTGGCAGAGTTCTTGACCCCTTTGTGCCTCAGTTTTCTCATCTTTGAAATAGAGTGGTAATAATTGTTGCTATTTCCTACCATGAGTTAGTGATTGTGGCATGCCATAAACATTTTATGCCTCTCAGAAATAACTGAGCTCATCAATGTAGAATGCTTAGGACATAGGAAGTCCTCAGTAACTGGGAGTTGTTCAAATTTTTCTTGCACTCACTGTTATAGTTTAGACATTGCCCATTCATTTCCTTCTAGCTTGTTTTCTCTCACCTTACCTTCTTGGCCAAGAATCTTTCAGAGTCTCCACTTCTTGCTTCTTATAGGTTACTTAACCCACCCTAATTGGGCTCCCCTTCCCCCCTGGAATTGTTTTCACAGACGTCACCAGGGACCTCAGAATTGCCAAATCCAGGGGTCATTTCTCAGTCTTTATCTCAAATGACCTCTCAGTGGCACTTGGCCCTATGAGCCTCTTTCCTTCTTTAACTTTCCTACTCTCCTGGCTTCCAAGACAGCCTGCTCCTGCTTCAGTCCTGACCTCTCAGCATCTTCCTCTTTGCACTGTGTTGGAGCTACTCTCCACTCACTGTTTAAATCTTGGTGTGTCTCCTTTTTCTGTTCGCTCATTAGCTATGTGACTTCAGATAAGTTATCTAGATTCTGTCTGCTTGGATTTCTTCATAAGTAAACTGGAAATGGTAGTATTCCTACTCATAGAATTAGGTGAAGATTAACAAGTCCATGAAATGTGATGAGAACAGCACCTGGTACAAAGTCAGCACACAATAAATATTAGTTGCTGTTACCATTATTTGCTTTGCTATAAATTTCTGTTGACTCTTGTGGCTTTCACATTTCTCCACATACCTCCCAAATTTATCTGTGGCCCAGACTCTTCTGAACACAAGCCTGTGTTTCTAATTCCTAGGCCAATGAGTCTATTTGGATGTCCCACAGATATCTCAAATTCTCAAAGCCAGAACTGGACTTGGTATCTTTCCCCTCAAACCTGTGTTACTTCGTATATTCCCAGCCTTAGTTTATGTCACCCCTATTCATCTGGATACCAAGCCAAGACTCTAGAAGTCATCCCAAATGCCTCCCTTTACACTCTACTTTGCCTTCCTTGGCATCTTCTAGCCTGTCTATACCTCTCTATCTTCACTTGGACTTATGAGAGATGCTCAAAAATACATGATGAATGAATAGTTGAACAAATAAAAAGACCATTGCAGTAGCCTCCTAATTCCTCTCCCTCCTTTAATCTTACCATCAGTACATTCTCTCCCTCTGCCACCAGAATGATCTTTCAAAAAGGCAAGCAGATCTTATATTATTCTGCTTGAAATACTCCAGCAAGACCTTATTGCTAATAGTTAAGGTTCCCAAAGTCTGTACATCCGAACGCCAATGGCTCATGAAAGAAGTGTGCAGTGGTTAAATCACTTTGGGAAATTATATTTTCAATATCCCATCACTCCAAAGATTCAAATACACATTAGTATATTAAAGGCCCTGAGAGATCCTGTAGTAAAGAAACCAGTTTAACACAACATTTCCCAGGCTGTGTTAACTCTGGAGTCTTTTTATTGCAGGACCTTTTATCCGCTTGAACTAGTGGGACATGCTTGGGAACCCTGACCTATAAGATAAGGTCTCAATTTTATTCCATGTTGTTCTAAGAACTTTTTTTTAATCTAGAAAAATACAGGAATTAATACAATTACCATCCATGTATTCACTGCTGGAAGTGACAATCATTAAGTTTCTTATCTTTGCTATGATGTTACAGATAAAGTTGTTGAAAGATAAAATCTCTCTTGGCTCCTTAGACTAATCCTAATCTTTCCCCCTCACCCCAGAGGCAACCACTGTCAATGGATTTAGTGTCTTTGGTGTGAGTTCTTTCCTATATTTCTGTTGTGGCACAGAGAGTCCTTGTATCTCCTGGTGCAACATGCAGGAACTTCTCTAGGACAAATACCTAGACCTGGTAGGAGCAGCATTTTATAGATGCTGCAAGATTACATTTCAAAGTGATTGTCCCAAAATGTACTCTTCTACTCCAGCTGAGTGTGAAAATGCCCCTTTCCCCACATTAAATTTTTGCTGGTCTCCTGGGTGAGAAATGATGTCTGAAATTTGTAATTTGTTTTTTCCTGATTACTTGTGAAGTTCCACATCTTTTGAGTGTAGTCACTATATGGGTTTCCTTTGCTGTGATTTGTTAACTCCTTTCCTTTGCCCATATTTTCTCTTGCATCATTTGTCTTCTTTTTTTTTTTCAATAGATCAGCAGGCATTTTTTAACACGAGGGATATTACTCTTTGTTCTTTAGTTTGCAGATATCTTCTCCCAATCTGTCTCTGTCCCAATTTGTTGTTTTTTACCAAAAGTTTTTCATTGGCATGTAGTCCAAACTATCTGGGTCTTGGAGTGTGTATAGTTTTAATAAATGTCTGTGAAACAGCCACTAGGATATTGAGGAAAGACCATTGCCTCTCCTTTTTCTCCTTTTCCTATAGCTCCATGTGTCCTACCAGAAGTACTTCAAGCTGGAGCCCCTCCAGGCCTACCATCGGGTCATCAGCCTGGAGGACTTCATGGAGAATCTGGCACCCACCCACTGGCCCCCTGAGAGGCGAGTTGCATACTGCTTTGAAGTGGCGGCCCAGCGAAGCTCTGATAAGAAGACGTGCCCCATGAAGGTGGGTAAGGTGGTTCCTATGGTTATGGGGGGGGGACCCTTTCTGCCTGTTCCATCTCCTCTAGGCCCAAGACACTGCACAATGGCACTATGTGAGAGCATGCACCACCAGGGCGTAGAATAGAAAGATGAAAATTTAAGTCCCATTTCTGGCATTTGCCAGGGGTATCACCTTGGGCGGGGGACTTTGCTTTCTCTGAGCCTTTATTTCTCTACAAAATAAAGATGCCAGTCCCTGCTCTGTCTCTCTCATAAAGTGTCATGAAGGCCAGGTGTAAGAGTGCTTGTAAACTGTAAAGTGCCATCAGTAATAACAACTAAAGCTCACATAGCACTTACTACATGCCAGGTACTATGCTAAGAGCTTTACACATATTAACCCAACTTAATCATTAAACTTCTCCGTGAGGAAAGTACTATTAACATCCCCGTAATACAGAGAGGATGCTGAATGCAACACAGAGAAGTTCAGTATTTTGCCCAAGGTCACATAGTATATAAGTGGTGGAGCCAGGATTCAACCCTAGGTAATTTGACTCCATTGCCCACTCTCCTAATCTGTATACTTTCCTGCCTCTCAGCAGGTAAATGAGAAACTTGTATTGGTAGAAATTTGTAAATTTCTGGCACTTTTGGAATAAGACAATTCTTAGTGTCTTTCAGTGCTAATGCCAAAGTCTGGAGAAGGTGGTTGGAGGAGCCATGAAATTTAAGGAAGGAGATGGCTTATAGCCCCAACACTGCCCTCACTTGCTATGTGAGTTTTACACATAGCATCAGGGGCAAGTGCACTAAGTGTCTTACTCAGTCTCGGCCCTGGCTTCCATCTTGAAAGTAAGAGCATTGGATTAGCTGGTTGTGAAAGTCCTCAAAGCTCTAATCCATGGTCTCATATTCAAGGCCCACTTCTCTTCCCCAGACCCACACCAACGCTGCAGGGTCAGCAGCTTGCGGCATGTGAGCTGGAAAGACTCCTTTAGACCCTGGTGAATATCTGCTAAAAACCAGACTGGTGGTGAAACTGCCCTCCTTATGCCCCAGCCCAAGAGTTACAAAGTGACATTCCTACTAGGCCATCCTATGAGGGTATTTCAGCCGGAATTGTATTGCCCAGGATCCCCACACCCTCACTTCCTTGGCCCCATCCCCTTCCGTAAGCCTTTGAACACTCTTTTTCTGCAGGAAGGAAACCCCTTTGGCCCGTTTTGGGATCAGTTTCATGTGAGTTTCAACAAGTCTGAGCTTTTTGCAGGCATTTCCTTCAGCGCCTCCTACAAAGACCAGTGGATCCAGAGGTACTTGGAGGGGGCAGCATCGCTGGGTTTAGGGGAGGGGCCTGGGACCCATGGGCATTCAGCACCTTCCTGGCCCCTTCTCCCTCTCTACCACACCCTAATATATGAGACCAAAGGTGCAGCCATTCTGTCTGTTGAACTTGGGATCCTGTGTGATCTATTTTCATCTCAGTGCCAAACAGAGTGGGACATTGACCTGCTACGAAGTTGAGAAAGAGTTTATCAGCCGATAAAAGATGTCATAAAAAGAATATCATGCAGTCATATGAGTCTCAATTTCCTTCTCTAGGCATGAGAATCACTCCTCTGTTACCTTTCTCTTCACAAGGTGAAAATTAGAAGCAGCTTCTAGAGAAGAACCACTTTAGGTACAGACTGAGAAATGATGTCATCCTGATAATAATTGGATGCTTTTTTAGTTGTGCTCCAGTAGGCCCTATTAAAAAAAATAGGTTAGCAGGGCATAGGCACAGGCTATGAAATGTTTATAGAGCATCTGTCATGTATGAGACATAGTACTCAAAGGCCAGAGGTGATATATAGAAATGAGGAAGACTCAGCCTCAGCCTTCAGCTAGCTATTGTCTGGTTGTAATGATGATAACTAACATAGTGCACTTGCCCTTGATGCTATACTGTGGCAAGAAAAACTGAGGGCTTAGTAGTCAGACTTGGGTTAAGAGTTATAAGGAGCTTACGAATTCATGCGTGCTCACATATCATTTAGTAGGCCAAAGGTGGTGTGATACAGAGAAATGAGCACAGGCTCAGGACAAGACAGGACTGCGCTCTGACCCAGCCCTGCCTCTTTCTCAAGTGACCCTGAGCAAGCTACTCTAGCTGTCTGGCCTGAGTTTCCTCAGTTTAATGGAAGGAGCACTATGATATCTGCCTCTTAGTGTATAAAGCACATGGCTCATTGAAAGGATCCAACCAGTGTTAGCTATTATTATTACTATTCACATGCTTTATTTAAACCTTTGAGAAATTTCATGAAGTGGGTATTATGATCAGTTCTACTTGACAGGTGAGGAAACTGAGCTCAATGAGGTTAAATAACTTGTCTAAGGTAATGCAGCTGTTGAGTGGGCAATTGGGGTCTGTATATAAGCCTTTAATCTATATTAAGAACTAAATATTTATTTAGTGCCTACTGTGTTCCAGATACTATTCTTCACTCCTAAATATTCTAAAGTAATAATTCATTTAATCCTTTCAGGAATCTGTGAGATAGGTGTTATTGTTATCTGTACTTTATAGGTAAAGAAATTAAAGCAGACGAGCGAAGTCACTTGCCCAAGGTCACACAACTTAGTAGTAGTAGTCTGGGATTTGAACCCAGGCAGCATGACTCCAGAGCACCCATTCTTAATCACCATGGAGAAAATATTTATGCCTTTAAAAGCTACCAATTCCTATTTGAGACTTGCCTTCAGAGCTAGTTCATGAGCTGCTTAGGATACTCAGTCCTAGCAGATTCTAATTCTCTTCATTATTGATCTCAGATAAGACAGTCCCATTTAATCACCTACTTGGTTCTCCAGCTCTGAATGAGCTATTGCTAGAAGATCAACCTGCCCTCAGAAGATGGAGATTTGCCCCTATTCACAAAATTCCAGAAAAAAGAAAAAAACACTAGTTCTAAAAGTAGTTTCAAAAGCAATCCAAAAAGCCAGAAAAACACACAGTCCTGGTGGGAAGAGAAAGGACAGTACGACATGGATGCATCAATCGGGAAATGTTGCTGAAAGACCTGTTCATTGCCCCCTAGCCTTGTTGGAGTTCATTGACTTGTAGGAATTGCATGAGGGCTTGGGGAAGCTTGTGGCTTACAGCCAAATTTGGGGGAAAGGAAGGCTAGTAAGGAAGATAAGGTCCCGGAAGGCAGTTTGAGAGAGTAAGGGCCACCTGGACAGCTGCCTTTTTTTTTTTTCTTTCCTTCCTTCCTCTCACACGTATTTAAGAAGCACCCACTGAGTGTTAAGCACTGTTCCGAATGCTGGGGATATAGGCAAGAATAAGGCAGATAAATCTTTTGCCCTAATGGAGCTGAGTCTAATGGGGGAGACGGTGAATAAACTTTTACCTAAAAGTATTCCAGAAGACATAGTGCTATGAAAGACATACACAGATCTGTGATTGGCAGGGCTGAAACCTTGTCTTCGTCAGCTCGGGCTGTTCTAACAAAATACCACAGACTGGGGGAGCTTAAAACACATTTATTTCTCACAGTTATGGATACTGAGAAGTCCAAGGACAAGGTTCCAGCATGTCGAGTTCTGTGTGTGTGTGTGTGTGTGTTTCTTTTCAGCATGTTGGGTTCTGGTGAGGACTTCTTGGCTTATGGGTGCTGCCTTCCTGTATCCTCACATGTCAGTCTCCTTAGGTCACTAATCCCATCTTGAGGACTCTATGCTCATGACCTCATCCAAACCGAACCACCCCCCTAAAGGCCCCACCTCTTAATACCTCACATTCAGGATTGGAGCTTCAACATATGAATTTAAAAGAGAGGACACAAACATTCATCCATTACAGACCTGAAGGATGAGGAGCCAGCCATCCAAAGAGCTGGGAAAGGTCGTTCTTCATGGCAGAGACATGGAGAGTAGAGGCTCTGAGGCAGGAACAAGCCTGGTGTGGTCAAGGGGCAGGAAGAGGGCCAGTGTGGCTGCTGTGGGGCATGTGAGGAGGAAAATGGTAGGATGTTCCTGTTGTCTATTGCATAATAAACCACTTGAAAACTTAGTGGCTCAACAATAACTTATTATCTCTTGAGTTCTCTGGATTGACTAGATTTAGCCAGGCAGTTCTTTTTTTTTTTTTCTTTCCCCCATTTTCTTTATGGAATTTGAGCTGTATAAGTTTCAATCTATGTTAAATATCTAATTTCTTGGAATGAATACCCATTAGAATAACTACCACAGATTTGGTGGGAGACTTTTTATATAAAGAGAAAATGAAATTTAATCATAATCTCACCACCCCTCCAAAAAACACTACTAGCATTTTGATGCATATATTTCTACTCTCCAGACATTTTTATACACATATACATATCTATACATACTAAGCTAAAATGAAATTATATATAATTTATAATTGAGTATCTTTTCTGAGGAGTAATTAATATTTGTCAGGATAGTAAATATCTTTCTAAACAGAAAAACATGAGATTTCAAAAAATAGTACCAGTGTGTATATATGCTAATAGAGTGTATATGTGTATTTATTTATTTACTTGCTTATTTTAGCCATTTTTAAGTGTATAATTCAGTGGCATTAAGTATATTCATAATGTTGTACATCCATCACCGCTATCCATCTCCAGAGCTTTTTCATCATCCCAAATAGAAACTCTGAACCTGTTAAATGATTACTCACCATCCCCCTTCCCCAGCTCCTGTAACCTGTATGTTACTTTCCTGTCTCTGTCTAGGAACCTCATATAAATGGAATCATATATTTGTCCTTTGTGTCTGGCTAATTTCACTTAGCATAATGTCTTCAAGTTTCTCCCATGTTGTAAGCAAATGTAAAAATTTTAGTACTTTTAAGGCTGAATAATAGTTCATTGTATTTATAGACCGCATTTTGTTTGTCCATTCATCTGTTGGTGGACACTTGGGTTAGCTGGGCACTTCTTGGGTTGTGTTCTCATGTGGTTGCAGTCAGCTATTGCCTGTTGCTAGCGTCATCTGAAGGCTTGACTGGGTTGCACATCCAGGAGGGCTCACTTATGACTGGCAGGTGATGTGCTGACTGTCCTCTGGTAGCTCAGCTGTGACAGTCAGTTGGTGTGTGTACGCTTGACCTCTCCATGTGGCATAGACTCTGACAGCATGGCAGCCAGGTTCTGAGAGGGTACATCCAGGGAGTGAGTGTTCCAAGAGACAGGAGGTAGAAGCTGCTGGCCCACTAAAGCCTGGGCCTGGCAACCGGAATAGTGCCAAATGCTATTGAGAGGTGACATAGAACCCACCTAATAGTAGGAAATTTAAAGAATTAGTCATATCAAACCTCCTATCCTATGAGGAGCTGAGGCTTGGAGTGCCAACAAGTCTTGGAAGTCTTGGCAATTTGGAAGGTGTTTGTGGAGTGAGATGTTTGAGTTGGGCCTGAAGAAAGTGGCATTTCCATTGCAGCATTGTCATATTGTCTAGCAGGAGGGGACTAGATGGGTACATTGTGGTTTATTCATGCAAAATAGAAAGCTGCAAGAGAAGCTAACAGGGTCACATGATCCATATGATTTATATGGCCAAATTTTTAAAACAAAGTTGAATTTTTTAAAAGTTGAAATAGGTTACATGCAATATGGTCATATGATGATAATGACAGAATTTTCTCAGAGTTTTCTATGTGCCAAGCACTGTTCTAAATACTTTGCTCGTATTAATCCATTTAATTGTCTCAACAGCCCTGTGAGGTAGGAACTATTATCAACTCTGTTATACAGATGAGAATATTGAGGCATAGTTAAGTCAGAATGGTTAAGTCACCTGCCCAAGTGGCGTAGTCAGCATTCTGGAACAAGGCCGTCTGGCTTAACAGCCCATGCTTTTACCACTACACTGTGTAAAAAGCATACAGTGTAATAATACCTTTTCATATCAGTAGTAAAAGTGTATTTGTGCATAAAACCACAGTATCTTCTGGGAAGAGGGAGAAAAGAAGGAAAGAGATGCTAGGATAGAGCTTTTATTTAGTTGTATATATATTTTTTTAATCTGAAACAGAGTATTAATATTTGCTAGTTTGGGTCACAAGTATGTGGATTATTTTCCTTATTTTTCTGTATTTTCTGTATTACGTGAAATATTTCATAATTTTTAATTGAAATTTTTATTGAAGTAATTGTAGATTCACATGAAGTTGTAAGAAATAATATGGAGGGATCCCACATACCTTTTACCCAGTTTCCTCCAATGGTAATAAATTGCAAACTATAATACAGTATCACAACCAGGATGTTGACATTGATACAATCCACCCGTCTTATTCAGATTTCCCGTTTTGCTTGCACTCATCATATCTGTGTGTGTATGTATTTCTGTTCAATTTTATCACGTGTGTAGGTTTATGTAGGTTCATGACACCACCACTGTCAAGATAGCAAACAGTTCTAACATTGCATGATCTTCGTGTGGCAAGTTTATAACCACACTTACCTCCTTAAACATACACACACACACACACACACACACACACACACACACACCCCACCACCACTACCACTCCCCCCGACCCTTGCGCCTGGCAACCACTAATCTGGTCTCTATTTCTCTTTTCCATTTTGTCATTTCAAAAATGTTATAAAATGTAAAGTACAGAGTAGAAAATATAGTGAATAATATTGTAATAACTATGAATAGCTCCAGATGGGCATTAGACTAATTGGGAAGATCACTTCATAAATTATGTAAGTGTCTAACCACTATGCAATACACCTGAAACTAATATAAAATAGTGGTGAATGTCAACTGTAATTGAAAAAAAAATTTAATGTTATATAAATAGAATCATACAGTATGTAACCTTTTGAGATTGACTTTTTTCACTTGGCGTAATTCCCTTGAGATCCATCCAAGTTGTGTCCTGTATCAGTAGTTTGTTCCTTTTTATTACTATAGTATTCCATTGGTTGGATACACCACAATGTATTTAAGCATTTACTTGTTGGACAACATCTGAGTTGTTTCCAGTTTGGGGCTATTATGAATAAAGCTTCTATGAATATCATTTCCTTGTTCCTGTGTGAATATAGGTTTTCATTTCTCTGAGATAAATTCCCAAGAGTACAATTACTAGATCATGCAGTGGTTGCATGTCTAGTTTTATCGGAAGTTGCCAAACCATCATCCAGAGTGGCTATGCCTTTTTCATAATTTTCGGAGCAGGATTTTGGCTGGCAGAAGAAAGGCATTCCAGGTAGAGAGAAGAAGTCTGCAGAGATCTGGCGTTTGGAAGTTTATGGGACAACAGGGTGTTTCATGTTGTTGGGATAGGTTCTGGGCTTAGCTCAAAGAGAACACAGATTTACTCCTTACCCATTCAGTTAGCAAGTCTTTACTTAGCTCTTCTATGTGCCAGACACTGTTCTTCAGAAACCTGAGTCCAGCAGAAAAGACAGTGGTGAAATAATTATAAGGTGCACAGTGTATGGAGGTGGGGGGAGAGCCTTCGAGGGAGGCCTGATGGGGGGGATCTGCAGCAATCTGGTGCTTTCCATGAAGTCAGGGACCATGCCTGTCTCATTCTCCCTTGGGCTCCAACACATAGTAGGTAATCAGTAAATATGAGTGAAGTGTTGAATGAGCTTATCCAGTGTACACATTCCCTGTGAGTGTGGCCTGTCCATTACCCTCTAGAAGCAGCTGCACATCACTAACCTGCCATGTAGGTAAAAGGGCACAAGGCTCTCTCCAGACACCACACCCTGGAGTGAATTACCACACCACAGATTGGAAGCCAGCATGATATACAAAAGGTTGTAATGCTCTACTGGAAATTTTTAATTGTTAAACAAGTAAATAGGGTTGTAAATTCCGGGCAGCGGGACAGTATTGCATATTGTGCTTGTTGCTGCTGCCAAGGTTTCTTATGAGCCCGTTGGGCTTTCACAACCGCTCATGCTTCTTGCATGTTGCAGGGGCCCCTCCACAGGGTCTCTGGGGCATGGTGCAATGCCATCCTTTTTCCCGTGGGGGTGGTGGTCATGCTCTCTGTGCGTCCTCTGTCTGACTTCCCCTCATTCTGTCTTGTATCTAGATTTTCTCCTAAGGAGCATCCAGTTCTGGCCTTGCCAGGGGCCCCAGCCCAGTTCCCTGTCCTGGAGGAGCATAGGCCACTGCAGAAGTACATGGTATGGTCGGACGAGATGGTGAAGGCAGGAGAGGCCCAGATCCGCGCCCACCTCATCCGGCCCTATGTGGGCATTCACCTGCGCATTGGCTCCGACTGGGTAACTTTCCCCTTCCTCTCATGGCTGGGCTGGACATGTCCCTGAGCAGGGCCCGTGCCTGTGGGGGTTGAGCACTGAACCCACTGCACTAAGTCCCAGCCAGAGCAGAGAGTTCTTGCTCAGCCAGCTTGCTTGCCAGCTCTTTGAACAGTTGCTATTTTTATCCTAGTTTTGAAGATGCATAAACTGAGGTATCAAGCTAGACTCTGGGTCAGGCAGCAAGCCAGACAGAGACCCATAACCCAGGAATCGTCTGTCCCAGCTCAATGTGTAGTCAATAGACTCCTTTTTGAAAAACAAGTTCTGGAGATTGGGTGGGGCTCCCAAGAAATGAAGATGTCATCCTCTAAATTTGGAAGCTGCTCAAGTGTGCAGAAACTTCATCAGATTATCCTATGTGTGAAAATAACAGGAGCAATATAGACAGTCTCCTTAATTTACATTAAATATATATATATATTTATTAGAAATACTCACTGTTGAAGACTTGAAAAGTATAGAAATTTGATCAAAATTCATTCAGAGTCAGCTGAGGAAGTAATCACACGTTTACCCACTAGACTTCCTGTCTGCTCCCCTTCCACAAAGGAAAGGAGCCAGGCCTAGAATATGTTATGAGTGGTTTCAGCCAAACCTTCAAGGAGTAGATAGTTCCCATCTGTACCTTCCTAGAACATAAAAAGATATAAGATGCTGCTTTTTATAAAACTAGCATAACACTAGTATCAAACTCAGATAAGGTCAACTCGGAAAAGTATATAGCTCATTCTTACTTATGAACATAGATGCACAGATCCTAAGATATTAGCAAGTGAAATCCAATAGCATTAAAGAGCATACAACACAAACAAGTGACATTTATCCCAGGAATGCAATGAAAGTCACCATATTAACACCCAAAGAAAAGTCATATAATCATCTCAATAGAGTCCAAAGAAAGCATTTAATAAAAGTCAATACTCATTTATGATTTAAAACAAAAACAAAAAACTTAACCAAAAATAGAAGTGACATAAATTAATTAGTTAAAGGCTATCTCTGTGAAACCCACAACAAAGTGTACTTCATGGGAGCTATCAGAAGTGTTCCCACTAAAGTCAGAAATCAGATAAGGCTGCCCATTATCACCATCACAGTTCAGAATTCTACTGGAGATTCCAGATAACACAATAAAACCAGTAAAAAAATACTTTGTAAAAAGCCAACATCCCACTGCCCAGAAATAACCACTGTTACTATTTTGATACATTTCTCTCTTCCCTTAATGCTTTTTTTTTTTAAAAAAAAACATAGTTGAGCTCCTCCTATATTACCTACCTGCCTTTTTTCCACTTACTGGCTTTGGCTTCTAGGATTCCGGGCCAGTTGTTGTCTTTAACTCTGTCCCCTCACCCCACCCTGCAGAAGAACGCCTGCGCCATGCTGAAGGACGGGACTGCGGGCTCCCACTTCATGGCCTCTCCGCAGTGTGTGGGCTACAGCCGCAGCACAGCGGCCCCCCTCACCATGTCTATGTGCCTGCCCGACCTGAAGGAAATCAAGCGGGCTGTGAAGCTCTGGGTGAGGGCGCTCAACGCCCAGTCAGTCTACATCGCCACGGATTCAGAGAGTTATGTGCCCGAGATCCAGCACCTGTTCGAGGGGAAGGTATGCCTGGGCCTAGTGGGAGTACACCGGGAAGGGGGTCAGAGAAGGCACCAGGATGGTCCCACCACTCCTACTGCATGCTTCACGATCTCCTGCCACCAGGCTTTTGCTCGGATATTCAGTTCCTTTCCAATGTCTACTACCCTTCTTTCAAACTCCAGCTCACACACCTCCACAGATGCTGTCTAGTTTTCCCTCCACTCCTGCAGCTAATGTGTTCCAACTGGGAGCTGTCACAGCACTTTATTACATCACCTCTGAGACTCTTTCTAGACTGTGTGAAACTAGTTTAGAAATATGTCTCATTTCCTCCCAGGACTTGTGGCTCCTTGAAAGCAGGATCCAAGGCTGACTCGCTGTTCTGTTCCTTGGCATCTAGCCTGGTGATTTGACATCCTTCAGGGCTGAGACCCCACATTGTTATCACCAGTGCCTAGGACAGTGCCTAACACATAGTAGACAGTCAGTACATGTTTGCTGAATAAGCACGTGAAGAGTGGGCCCTTGGTAGAGCTCCAGTATAGCAGAGGGGTTAAGAGCATGGACGCTGTAGCCAGAGAACTCAGGTTCTACTCACTGTGCAGCCTTGTACCAGTCACTTTATCTCTCTGTTTGTTTCCTCATCTATAAATTGGGACTGGAAGTAGTACCTCTCACATAGGGTGATTGTGAAGATAAAATATAAAGAAATTAAAACCATTCTGGTACAAAATAAGTGCTCAGTAAAGTTAGCTGTCATTGATAGCAGAATTTGGTGGTTGATGAATAAAGGAGGATCTTTTGTTCTTAGTAAATGCTGAAGGAAGCCGTGAATAGTAGGTAGGTAGGTATCAGTACGTGAATAAATAGTACTGTATGTGTGAGGAGTAGGTATTGATAAAATGACTGAATTAATAGTAAGCATTCAATAAGACTTTGTTGAATGAATGAAAGCCAGAAATACTTTAAAAGGCAGACATCTGCTTCTTAGCAGTGAGTGCCCTCGGCTTTACATCGTAGGGCTCCCTTTCTCTTTTACCCCAGACACAGGCTGGAAGCCCAGGCTTGTAGAGACAGTGCTGAGTTGTTGCGCTCTGTCTCTCACCCACCCACTTTAGAGAGGAATATCAGAGCTGGGAGACCTCAGAGCACCTCTAACCCAACCCCTGCATTTTGTTGCTGAGGAAACCAAAGTCCCAAGAAGAGATAGAATTTACCCAAGAGGTTGCAGAGCTAATTATAGTGGGCATGACACAAAGTGGGTAAGTTTCAAGATGTGGGTGGAATTATTCGGGGAATTTTGGCCATGATTAAACTTGTATTATTTGTTTGCTACCATCCAAATAGCAAGATGATGTTTTTTGTTACATCAGTAACCTCTGTGTGATAGCAAAGCACTTTCCGCCCCAGCTCTGCCCACACCCCCACCATGGTACTAAGCTGAAGTACGTGGAGAGCCCCAGGGAATTTTTTGTGAGTTTTTAGTGTCGATACTTTACTTGTTAGGCCTTGAGCCTCTTTACATTTTCTATTTCCTGCTTCTTGCTCTTCCCCATTCCCCAACCCCCTTCTCCATGGGCCAGAGCTCCCCTTCCTCCTAAACTATTCCTTGCTCCTTCATTAAGCTGAGCAAGTGCCGAATCTCGGGTACTGATAAGTATTAGTTGTTGTGCTGCCCTCGAGGGCTCACAGTCTAGACTCAAGTAAAAAGACTTTGCAGAGAAGTAATACATGCCACAAGGGCTGGGTATGATGGGGAAAGGGGTTCATTCATTCACTTGTCTAGTCGACATGTTTCTTAAGGGAGGCTCCAGGCAGCAGGCACAAGCAAACTGACACAGCCTAGGCCCCATCAGGTACAACAGACTGATGTTAATCAGAGAATTACTAAGGAGTAAAAACTATACAAACATTTACTCCAAAGTAAGGAAACGTGGTTCTGAGAGAGTGCAAGACAGAGGACCCTGGCCTAGACTGGGGGCCAGAGAGGACTTCTCCAAGAAGATGAGACTTGAGCTGTAGAGTGAAGATTAAGTAAGAGTTAACCATGCAAAGAGAGGAGTACCCCAAATGGAGGGAAAAGCATATGCAAATGTCCTAAAGAGGATGGGAGCCTGGTGTGTACTGGCTAGAGGTATTAAAGGAGGTGAAGAGGTGGCCTGAACAGGGCCATATAGGCCATAATCAAGATCTGTTGAGCAACAGATCTGAAGAGCAACAGGGCACCATTGGGTGTTCAGTTTGGCCTGAAGTGGGGATGGAGTTAGAGGTATCTAAAAAAGTTTCCTCTGGCTTCTCTGTGATGAACAGACCAGGAAGAGAGGCAGCAAGGAAACCAGTGAAGCTGGCCAGGAAGTGGTAATCCATTAAGAGAAGGGGATATTCATCTCTGGGGAATATCTCAGGGGAGTGATTGGATGGGACTTTAGGCTCAGAGGCATCCAGGCAGCAGAACTGGGTGGGCAGGGTGCTCTTTGGTCAGATCACGTTTTGGTAGGGGAAGCTAATCCCATCAGGCTAGGGCTTCATGAGAAGGGTAGAACTTGAGCTGAGACTTGAGAGTATGGTGAGGATTTTAATAGGTAGGGGAAAAGCGTTCCAGGAAGAGGGCATGAACAAGCAGAGGCATAGAGTGTGAATGAGTGGTCTGTTTGGAGCTGAGGCTGACAGTGAGATACTGGGGTTGGTGTTCCAAGTGGGGGTAGGCTGAGGCAGCTGCGGGGCGTCACTTCTCTCAGATGCTGACCCTACGTCTTAATCTTCTCTGCACCTCCTTTTGTGTCTGTAACTTCAGCAAAGAAGAAAAAGATGGGGAATATGGCTGCAGGCCTTGGCCGAACTGGCCACCTTGGCCCGCACCCTGACTAAAACTCCCTGCCTTTCCTCCTTCAGGTGAAGGTGGTGAGCCTGAAGCCTGAGGTGGCCCAGATCGACTTGTACATCCTCGGCCAAGCCGACCACTTTATTGGCAACTGTGTCTCCTCCTTCACGGCCTTCGTGAAGAGAGAACGAGACCTCCAGGGGAGGCTATCCTCTTTCTTCGGCATGGACAGGCCCCCACAGCTACGGGATGAGTTCTGATCCTGGCTGAGCACATCACCAGTCTGAGCTGGTCTCTGCAGCCAGGCCTGGCAGCCAGAGTTGCTCTCAGGATTGATCCCCAAAGAACAAGCTCTTTTCACCTGCCAAGGACAGAGAAAAGTATCAGGGACTTCCTAGAAGAGGAAGATAATCTATCTCCCAGGGCACGGGACTTCTAAGCTCCTAAGAGCCGGACCATCTTCCCTCCTCATATGATTCTGGCTATTCCTCCTGGGAATTCCTCACACCAGCAAAGCAGTCCAGCTTCTGTCTTTTGGTCTACCCTGCTCTGAGCAGCCTGGGATGCTGAACTCTCTTCAGAGAGATTTTTTACATATGTGTGTGTGTGTGTGTGTGTATGCACACACATGCATACACACACACACGTATATATATATACATATATATTTATAGTTTTGATACAAGGTCATGACTACCCTAGAACTCTCCCTCATTTAAAAAAAATCAGTGAGGTTCATTAACGTAGATACCTGAAGTGACCTTAACTAAATGTAGATAAGGCCCAGAAGTGGGTTGGGGGTATTCACCACTTTTCCATATGACCCTCAAAGTGACCCTCAGACTCATCCCCACTTCCTGGGCCATTTCCAGGGTTTGGGGCATGAGTATTGTCCTCTGTTGTAAACACTATGCAAATAGAAGTTCTCAGTCATGGTGCCCTCCAGTGCTCTGCAGACGGCTAAGTGCTCACACAGCACATTCCTGGCGAGGAGCACACACCATCAAGCCCGACTCTGGCATCTTGGCATTGCTCTTCATCAGTTTTTTGGTAGTTGGTGGCCTGCCACAAACCTGGCACCATCACCAGGGGCCAGAGCTTACTGGCCTGCTGGGATCCTTCTGAAGGCTTCCATCTCTTCTGATCTCTTGCCCTGGGGCCTGGTTGTAGGATTTTGCCATTAAGTTGGTATCCAAGGCCTGTCCTCCCAGCCTTTCTCCCATAGCTGGAGACATCAGATCATGTGGAAAAAGGTAGTGTTTGCTAAGCCTCTGACCAGACAGAAGATGCCCCAGATCCAAGAGCCATTGGAGTCTCAGTTTAGAACCAAACTTTGTCCCTTCCTATCTAATATAATTTCTGCCAATGCCATGGGGCTTAAAGTGTTATAATCTTAAATTGCTTTGTCTCTCAGATACTGCAGTTGTAATAATCCCTAACTCCTGAGAGTCTGAGTTTTTGACCTCGTGGTTCTAAAATTCAGGTCTAACACCTGCTGATCTCTCACCATCATGTGACCTCTCTGGGTCTTTGATCCTGGAAAGGTGAAGAAGCCTGATGAGAGCCAGGCCCAGGGCTCCACGCAGGAGCTTCTCTTGTGGATTACCTTTGAGAAGGAATTCTTTTTTTGTCAAGGCAGACTGGGTCAGAGGTTGCAGGACAACAAGGGTCTCAAAGACCAAAAGTGGCATTTGCTGCTTAGGGCTGCTGCCCAACTCTAAGCGGGAGAAACTACAGAAAGGGCTTTTGTATTTGTCCTCTTAGGAAAACAGTGAAATGTTTTAAATCCTGGGTGCACTCTGGGAGATGCTTTATCTGTTCAGACTTGTTCACGAGCCTCATTCAAAGACCTGGAGCCCATGCCCCCCTGCCTCTGTCAGCTGGTTGGGAAAGCATGGCTCACTGGCTAATTTTATTTGCTGTTCACAGCCTCACACTAGGCACATGCTTTAGAGTTTGGGCTCTAAAGGACCATCCAAATCATCTTGATTAGTTTCAGCAGTAATAATAGCTTGTGTTTCTAGAGGAGAGAGGGTCAGAGTTGTAGTCAGATTCTGTGTGTTCTGTAGGCAGGCACTTTATTCCTCTTTGACCCAGTTTCCTCACCAATAAAATGGTGATAAAACCAGCAGGGTTGTTGAAAGGCTCAAGTCAGATAAAACATGTACAAGAGCACATTGTAAACTTGAAAGAGACAAAGGCACATCTGTGGCTGTTGATTAATTTGACTGCCTCTTGCTACACACCTTCTCTGTGCCAGGCACTGTGGTTGTTAAGTGATTTATGGGCATTCTCTGGTTTAGTCCCCACGCCAGCCCTGGGAAGTGGGAACTGTTATTATCTTCTTTCTACACAAGGAAAATTTAATGCTCAGATAATTCTCGTAATTTTCCCAAGGCCACACAGCTGGTGACAGTAAGCCAGGATTTGACCTTCCAAAGCCAGTACTAATAGCCACCTTGCTCTCCTGCCTCCAGTCCACAGGTATTCTCAAGGAATTTGCATTCTAGTAAGTAGAAGACACAAATGTACCTGGAGGTGTTAGGTGCTATAAAGGAAAAGAAAGGTCATGGGGAGGATACAGAGGAGAAGCAGTGCTGTTTTAGATAAGAATCTCAAGGCCTCTGAAGAGCTGCCAGGGAGGAGGGAGGGACATGTACTTAGGTGTCTGGAGGAAGCACATTCTCAGCAGAGGAAACAGCAAGTGCAAAGGCCCTGAAGCTGGAGTGAGTGAGTGAAGAATAGCAAGGCGTCCTTCTGGCCATAGTGGCAGAACCTAGGCAGGGAATAGAGCAGTAGATCAGAGCAGGGTCCTACAGCCTGGAGGGCAGCAGTGAGACTTGGCTTACATATGGAGTGATAGGAAAGCCTTTGTAGGGTCTGAACAGAGGGGAGTCATGGTCAGATTTACATTTTTGAAGGAACTCTCTGGCTTCCATGTGCAGTAGAGGGGAGGGAGGGAAAGTGGAAGTAGGGAAACCAATGAGGCTGTTGCAGGGATGCAGGTGAGAAAGACTACAGGGCATCAGGCAAAGGTGGTTGCATTATAGGTGATGGGAAGTGGTCAGATGCTGGATATATAAAATTATTTTTAAATCTCAATCTTTTTTTAAGATATGTCTACATAGTTTAAATCATGCAATATATACAATTTAATGTCCTGTTTTTCACTTGATAGTATATCATATTTTCCAGGTCAATATGTGGCTTGAATAAACACTTTTAATATAAAATTTCATTGAGGGGTGTCCTGTAGTTTATTATTGTCCTGTTATGAGAACTTAGTACATTCCCAATTTTCACTATTATTATTTGAAGAGCGTTTTTATTTGTAAGGTTTTTCTGTATCTAAAATTTTTATTAAGATAAATTCCCCGAAGTGGATTTGCTAGACCATAGACTTAAAAACTTTTATTCTGGAAAAATTCAAGTATACATAAAAATCATGAGTCATAAAATGAACTCCCAGTTTCAACAATCCTAAACATTTCACCAGTTTACTATCCCACCCCCAAGTCCATGGGCTGGAGCCTTTTAAAAAAAATCTGACTTTGTTTTGAAGAAAGAGCCAACAGGCTTTGCTGACACACTGGAGGGGTAGGAGGGAAAGGGAAGTCCAAGATTCTCTGAGGTTTAGGGTCTAAGCAAACAGAGAGTTATTTGAGAGTTACTTGCAAAGTGACCTTACGGTAAGGTCCCTCACCTCTCTACCTTACCTCCGAGTTCCAGGTGCTAGCAGTGGTCCTAGTGGTGTTTCTCAAAAGTGGTCTCCAGAGGTTCCTTGAAGGCAGATTCCAGGGACCCACCCAGACCTGAGCAATCAGAATGACTAGTGGGTTGTCCTCAGGAATCTGCATCTTAAGAAGCACCCACAAGTGATTTTGATTCCCACCGGACCCACTTCAGTTGTCCTTGGACCAGCAGCATCAACATCACCTGGAACAGCTTATTAGAAATATAGATTCCCAGGCTCCCCCGCTAGACCTGCTGAATCAGAAGCTCTGGAAATTCAGCTCAGGAATCTTTTAGGGGGGCGGGTGGGGGGAGGGGTGTATTTCTGTTTTCAAGGATTTGTGCAGGCAGGCAATGGTGAATTCTTTTAACAAGGAGTGTTTTAACGAGCTCTCCAGGAGCTAAAGTTTGAGCAACGCTGGTTGGAAGGCTATGGGTCAGCCAACAAGCACTGATGCAGGGCCTTATCTGCAACCCCCACCCCCACCCCCACTCCTGGCATGCCTTGAAGATTCCACAAAGCTTGGTCAACGGGGTAACTTTAGGAGGCACCCATCAGTGCTCAGTTTGTGTTGAAACATTGCCTTACTTATTGTACATTGGGGAGAATATGCAACTAGACAGTCGGACGCTAACTCACGCTAATTCACGCTAACTCATCAAAATCACAGAATAACCTTATAAGATTGGCCCTCTTACTATCTTCATTTTACAGATAAGGGCTCTGAGGCCCAGACCAGTGAAGCAACTAGCTCAAGTTCATATAGCCTGTGAGTTGCTCAGACCCTGAAAGTATAGGACAAGTGTCAGTGCCCTTAACCCCTATGCTGTGCTATCTCATATCACTTATCAGAGGACATTAGTTTCTCAGTTTCCCCAGCTTGACCAGAGCAGAACAAGGACCATGCCTGATGTACGGTCCTCTTTTGGCACCTAACCCAGTTCTTGGCTTATAGAAC
This sequence comes from Pteropus alecto, assembly GCF_000325575.1. Taxonomy (NCBI): domain Eukaryota; kingdom Metazoa; phylum Chordata; class Mammalia; order Chiroptera; family Pteropodidae; genus Pteropus; species Pteropus alecto. Next base: position 19,305,124 of record NW_006442491.1, read on the forward strand.
CGTTCATTGTATATGCGTGGAATGAATGGATATGCAGAGAAAGTGGTCTGGGAGGGTGAGGTGATTTCTGGCATCATGGGACATTCATAGAGAAGGTTGGAGTCGAATTGAATGATGGGTTTGATCTAAACAGGTACTCATGGGGAAGAAGAAAAGGAATTCTGGATAGAGGAAACCACGTGAACAAAGGTACAAATTGGGGATATAATTTGTCTGGTGTAGCTGGATTGGGGGAAGAATTTGGAAAGTTCATTGGGGTCAGAACATGGCAGGAGCTGATGCTTTGGATGCCAGAGTAAAGAGTTTGTATTCCTGGGAGCAGTGGGGAGCCAATGAAGCTATGATGCAAGGGAAGTGACACAATTAGAACTGGGTGGTAGGGCTGTTAATATGACTGTGAGTTTAAAATGACTGAGGTGAAAGACAGTATGATGAAAACTAGAAAAACAGCAAGGTTTGTGGGGACCAGTGAGCCATGCCATGTGTGGATCTGGAGAGGTGGAGACTGGAGATGAGGCAGCAGAGGAAGGTCTGAGCAACATGTGAAGGGCCTAGAATGCCAAACTAAGAGTCTGGCTTTTTTCCTTTGGGGGAACTTGTAAACTGAAAGTGCTTGATCAGATCTTACTCAGGGTTTGTCTCTGGGTCAAAGGCAAGCAAATAAGGTAAGGGTGGGAGGAGAGGTCTTTCAGGGTTCACTAAGGGGCCACCTGAGCCATCTGTGAATAAAGTCCCGTGGTGCCCCTTGAGAGCGGAGCCAAAAGGCAGAGAGCTCTGGTCCCATAAATTTTCAAAAATTTTATTGAAAATAAATTCATAAACAAGGTAAAAATTCAGAAAGCATAAAAGAATATATCTGTTGAGTGACAAATAAATGCCCACTTCTAGCTCAGAATCCTCCCCAGAGGCAAATGTTACTAACAGTTTTTTGTAAGCCTTCCAGCAATTTTTCATGCCATTCATGAGCATACATCTATGTGTATATCCTTTTAAATAAAACCAAACAAAACGAAACTGTACTGTCTGGCTCTTGTTTTTTTCGCATTACATACCTTAGAGTTTTTTCCATATCAGACATGCAGATCTTTTTCTTTTACCCTCCATAGTTCATAATATGAATGGACTATAATGTATTTAACCTACTGAGTGATATTTAAGTTTGATGATTTGGGCCATCCCGAACCAAGTTGCAATGGAGAACCTGGAATAGGTGCCATTTCCCACATGCGCAAATCAGTAGGATATGTTTCAGCTAGTGGAACTGGTGAATCAAAAGAGTGTGTGCATTTGTAATTTTGACGGGCATGGCTATTGCCCTCCAACAAAGTTGTGCCAGTTCATCGTCCCCAGCATAGCACCATTTCCCAACACTGTCTGGCTTCGTTGATTTTTCACGTGGCTTAGGGAGAAGCCACTCATCTTGGGTCCAGGCACTTTGATTTCTACCCAGGTGCTGCAGTGTGCTGGCTGTACACAGTCTAGGAGACTTCAGTTTGAATTCCAGCTCAGCCATGACCCAATGTGTGACTCAGTCAAGTTATTAGTCTGTCTGAACCTTGGATTTTACATCTGTAAAATGGAAATAATGTCTTCAGTCAAGTCTCATCTTACTTTAAAGTCAGGTCCTAAAGTATAAGGGCAAAATTTATTTTCTTTTTGCCCTAACTTGATGTGATATAACTCCATTCTACTTGGTCAGGTTGTTGTGAGAATTTAAAGAACTAATATTGCCATTGTACCTGGCACATAGTAGGTGCTTGATGATATTAGTGTTATTATTTGGTGAAATTACAAAACCTTTCTGAGGCTCAATTTCTTCAACTATGAACCAGCAGTTAGCAGGGTGCTGCCAGAGAGATTCCAGAGTGCATGAAAATGCTTTGTAACTATGAGGAGGGCCCCAGATATGAGGGATTAAGCTTTATCGGAGCTCCGGCAGCCCTGCTAGGCACTGCCTGCTATAAGCTTCCTTTATTTTTCTCCCTGGTTTTTCAATATTGTATTTGTTCACAGTGAGACCGTCTTCTCCTAGTCATTGCCCGTGAGTGAACAGGAACCCTGAGCACTCAGCCTGCTGGGGAGGTGGGCCAGTGGGAGAGACCCCATCCTGCCTCTAGATTAGGCTTCTAAGGAGTAGGGCCCAGAGGGAGGCAAGGACCTAGGCCACGCAGGCCAATGGTACTGGAGGGCTGGCAGAGAACTGCCTCTTTATGGCAGGAAAGGCCTCAGGAAAGGTCCTGGCCCTCTCTGAACTCTGCTCTCTTCTTCAAATATAAAATGAGGGCTTTGGAGTGTGTGACCTTTCTAAAAGGGTGCCAGGTTTGACATCTAAAGGCTTGAGTGCAAGGCCTAGTTTTAAAATTTATCCAGTATGTAATCAATCACTAGGACTTGGTGTTCTCATCTATAAAATAAGAATACAAATTAAACCATTGAACCCTTATGAATAGAGTCCCTCCTCCCATGGAACTTGCTTTCTAGTGGGGGAGAAACAGATAAGAAACAAATAAATATATGATGTGCGAGGAGGTGATAAAAACTATGAAAGAGAACGAAATAGGGTAAAGAGGAGAGTGCCTGGGATGGTCAGGGAAGGCCTCTGTGTCCAGGTGACATTTGGGCAGAGACCTACAGGAGGCAACTGAGTGAGCTGTCTGGATATCTGAAGAAGAGATTCCAGGCAGAAGGAACAGTAAGTGCAGAAAGCCTGGAGTGGAGATAAGCCTGGTGCATTTGAGGGACAGAGAGGAAGGGTAGGGGAGAGGTAGGAGAGGGAACAGAGGCCAGATCAGAATGGGCCTCCCCTCTGGAACTTATGTGAGTGATGTGAGAAGCCATTGAGAGGTCCTGAGCAGAGGAATGACATGATCCGACTTAGGTTTTGTATTATATATATCTTGGTATTATTATGGTTATCTATTGCTTCTTAACAAGTAACTCCAAAATGTAATCTCTTAAAGCAAGCATAGCTTATTTCTCATAGCTTCTGTGTGGGTCAGGAGATTGGGAACAACTAGGCTGAGCAGCTTTGATCTCTTCTGAGGTCATAGTCAGATACTGACCAGAGCTGCACTCATCAAAGGCTTGACTGTGGCTGGAGGCTTTATTTCCAAGGTGGCTCATTCATGTGGCTGGCAGGTTAAGAGCTATTGCTGGGAGGCCTCAGCTCGTCTCGCGGGATTCCTTGGGGGACCTCACAACATTGTGGCTGGCTTCTCCCAGAGTGAGTGAGTCAAGAGACCAAGACAGAAGATGTGGTGTCTTTTGTGATCTAGCCTCAGGAGTCGTACACCATCACGTCTACCATTTTTATTGGTCACACAGGCCAGCCCTATCTAGGATAAGAGAGAACTACACATGGGCATAAGTACAAGGAAGTGAGGACCACTGTGGGCCATCTTGGAAACTGACTACTACAAGTTGTTTTGTTTTAATTCACATTCTTTTGGTATATAATTCTATGAATTTTAACATGTGTAGATTTGCGTAACCACCACCACAAACAGGATACAGAACAGTTTCATCAAAAAACCCTCCTATTTCCTTTTGTAGTGACACACTCTTCCCACTTTTAACCTGTGCTAACCACCGATTTATTACTATAGTAGTATCTTTTTGAAACTGTCATATATATGGAATTATACAGTATGTCACCCTTTGAAATGGGTTTCTTTCAATCAGAATAATGTCACTGAGACCCACCTAGGCTGTTGCAGGTATCGATAATCCATTCTTCTTTATTGCCAAGTTGTGGTCCACTGTATGAGTATACCATAGTTTGTTTATGGATTTACCTATTGAATGGGGTTATTTCCTATTGGGGGGATTATGAATAGAGCTGCTATAAGCATTCAAGCACTGTGCTCTTTCTGCTACTCTGATGATATATGTGTTAGAGCTTTTGATATTGTGCCACAGGTCCCTTATTCCGTTTTTCATTGTTGTTGTTTTCAGTTTTTCTCTCTCTGTTGTTCAGATTGAGTAATTTCCATTGATCTATCTTCAAGTTCACAGATTCTTTCCTGTGACATCTCCATTTTACTGTTTAGCCCATCCATTCAGATTTTTAATTCAGTTATTATATTTTTCAGTTCTAAAATTTCCATTTGGTATGTGTAGGTCTTCTATATTTCTGAAAAAGCTGAAGAAGCTCAGGGTCTTCATCCTTCCTTGGAGTATTTTTAAAAATAGTGGTAAAACATACAAAATGTAAAATCTGACATTTTAACCAATTTCAAGTATACAGTTCAGTGGCACTAAATACATGCACATTATTGTGCAACCGTCACTACTACCCATTTCCTGAACTTTTTCTTTGTACTAAACTAATAGCTGCTTTAAGGTCTTTTTCAGATCATTCCAATGTCTTGGTGTTGGTGTCTTTTCATCTTTTCCCACCTGAGATTTTCCTACTTCTTTTCCCACCTGAGATTTTCCTACTTCTTTATATTGTGAATAATTTTTCCTGGACATTTTCGAATATTGTGGTATGAGCTCTGGATCTCATTTAAGTCTCATAGAGAAATATTGATATTTTGTCTTAGCAGGCAATTGGCAAAATGGGTTCAGGCTGCAAACTCTACCCGCCTTCTGTGAATTGTGGTTCCCATGTCAATCCTGCTTTGAAACCTTGTGCGATTCAAGTGCCATCTACCCCTGTGAATGTCACCTATGGGCCAGTTTCAGAACTTGAGTGGTAGCCTAGCTCCTGATTCAGTTCTCTAAGTCTGTGGTAAGCTATTTAGGGTAGATCCAATCACGTGCCAATAGAGGGTGAGCCCAGAAGTCTATGAATAACTTGTGGGGTCACTTTCCCAAATTCTTCCCTCGCCGTGATCTCCCTCGGACTTTCCAGTTCCCCAGGGCTTTATTTACTCAACTCTGATGTGCATTTCCCATAACTACATCTGGGGCCAAAGCAATAGGGGTTCATCCTACAGCTCCTCCAGTTAGAGAGGAAGGTTCCCCTTTCTCACAGTTTCAGGCTCCTATAAGCAGCTGCCACCACCTCTGCCGCCATGGGATGGCCTGCACCTAGGACACAAGAGAATGGAGAAAAGAAAAGAAGTGGTGATCTCCTCAGTCTCTCTGAGTGTTAGGAGACCTCTTTCCTCTTTCTGGCACCAGATTAGAGGGTTTCTCCTGACACTCCCTCTGTTCACGTTAATGTCCACTTCTTGGTTTGGGGTTGCACTGAAACCAGCTCAGGGAATACCAGAGGAAAAAAAAAAGTACAAACTCACTGCCAGCTTGGTGGTACCTAGATTACTGGCCTTCCACAGTCTGCCTGCTACTGTTGACTTTTCAGAACCCTCAACTAGCTGCTCCATGCCTTTTGTCCAGGGTCTGGAGCTGCATTCGGCAGTAGAGGTAGGGTGGAAACTGCTTACTCCATCTTAGGAGAATAGGAAGCACTGCCTCAGGTCCCCATCAGTCCCTCTGGGAAGTGGAGTGGACAGTGAACTAACAGGGGCCAGGTTGGAAGCAAGGAAGCCTGTGACTATGATCAGGGAAGCCTCATAGAGGTGACCTCTGGGCTGAATGTAAAAGATAGGTGGTCATTTTCCCAAAGGTGGGTTAGAGACCGAGGATTCAGGGCAGAGGAGTCAGCATAAATGATGTCTTGAAGGAGCATAAGTGCACATTGGGAAATCTGGAGTGATGGGTGCAGGACTAGGGGAGTGTGGAGGGTGAGCACCATTGGAGGGAAGGCCAGGGACAGGCTGGGACCACATGTTAGGAGGTGAGTGGTTGATTTCTGATTTCTATGGGTTGAAGAAAAAGTCCAGGTAATGTTTTCCACTAGTGTGTGAGGAGGGGAAGCCCCCACCCCCAGACCTGCAACAGGATGTGGGGATGCTTGTGGGTGTCTGAGGCCTTGGCAGGGAAAGGTGGCATCTAAGCTAAAAAGCTAATGGCCCAGTTCCTGTGGAGAAAGATTTTACAACTGCTGAAAGAGAATGTCATACTGCTGCAGTCTTTCTTGGGTCTGATGATCTATGAGAGAGGTCAGGGGCATGTCTGCTTCTGTACCAAAGATAATAAATCTAATATGTATTATTTATTATATTCTCATTGCCTGAAACTATGAGAAAGGGGAACTTTCCTCTCTAACTGGAGAAGCTGTAGGATGAACCCCTATTGCTTTGGCCCCAGATGTAGTTATGGGAAATGCACATCAGAATTGAGTAAATAAAGCCCTGGGGAACCGGAAAATTTGAGGGAGATCACAGCAAGGGAAGAATTTGGGAAAGCGACCCCACAAAGTTATTCATATTTTATTGCTGGAATAAATGACCCCCAAACTCAGCAGCTGAAAACAACAAATATTTATTACTTCATGCAGTTTCTGAGAGTCAGGAATCTGGAATCAGCATAGCTGAGAGGTTCAGGCTCAGAGTCTTTCATGAGGTTACAGTTAAGATGTCGGCTATGGCTGCACTCATCTGAAAGCTTGACTGGGTCTGGCGGGCCTGCATCTAAGATGGCTCATTTACATGGCTATTGGCAGGAGGCTTCAGTTATTCCCAATGTGGGCATCTCTACAGGGCAGCTCTTGATATGGCAGCTGTTTTCCCCAGAAGGATCCAAGAGAGACAGCAAGAGACCATGGTGGAAGTGGTGTACCAACATTTTTGCCATATTCTATTGGCCACTGTGATACTGTGATTTATAATATATATATATTTGGTCATTAAGATGACAAAAATATATTTCGAAGGTTTATTTGGTTTCCATCCATAGTTCCTAGCTCACAGCTCCTAAAATCCTTGAAATTTCCTGAGAGATAAGAGCGATGGGAGCATCTTTCGATATAATATTTAGTCTCTTGTCTTCAGTTCCTGAAATCCCTTCAGAGTCATAAAGGTGAAATGGGTGTCTTCGTTTTTGTAACAAACTCCTTTCTACCACAACTGGGTTTATATTAATGATGGTGATTTTTGGAAAGCACTGAAGAATGAGGACTGGCTGCCAGGGGAACCAACTGTGAATAGAGGAGTGAGGCTTTTGGTCCCACCCCCTGATTTCTGGGGAAGTGTGTGTGTGTGTGTGGAGGGGTAGAGGTTGAATTAATCACCAATGGCCAATGAGTTCATCAATCATGTCTATGAATGAAGCCTTCACAACAACCCAAAAGAGGGAGTTTGAGGAACTTGCATGTTGGAGAACCAGAATGGTTCCATGTGCCACTGTGCAGGGCCCCAAACTCCATGAAGACAGAAGTTCCTTTGTTCAGTACCTCACTCTCTGCATCTCTTCATCTGGCTGTTGATTCATATCCTTTAACATCCTTTGTAATAAATCGGTAATCTAGTGAGTAAATGTTTTTTTTCTGAGTTCTGTGAGCTATTCTAGCAAATTAATCAAACACAAGGAGAGGGTTGTTGGAACCTCCCATTTGTAGTGTCTGAATTGGAGGGCAGTCTTATGGGACAGAACCCTTTACCTGTGGAATTGCTTCTATCTCTGGGTAGACAGTGTCAGAATTGAGTTGAATTCTCAGACACCTGTTGGTGATTGAGAATTGCTTCTTGGTATAAGGAAGCCTCTACGCACACACCTTGGAACTGGGTCCAGGAACTCTTCCCCATCATTGCTGATGCAGTGCAAGAGGGGACTCTACAGGATTTGAATACAGTGGGAGGTCATTGAGGACCATCTTGGAAGCTTGCCACCACAGCATGTGAATGGATTACCCACTGAAGTTATTTTATACATTTAAAGAGATCACTGAGCTATATTATGAATAGAAAAAAGCAAGTTGCCTTTTTATATAATCTTAAATAAAAAAAAGAAACACAAAACCTATATATTTCTATTACACATACATGTGTAAATGTATAGAAGAAGATCTGGAAGGATACACTTCAAACTGTTAGTAGTGTTACCTCTGGGGAGGGAGGCGAAGTGAAATGTTGTGAAAGGGAACTTACCACTTTTGCACTTCATTTTTCTTTATGGTTTGAATCATTGTGTTACTGTTCTAAACCACCCAAAACTTAGTGGCGTAAACCCATAATCCTTTTATTCTGTTCACAGATTCTATGAGTCAGAAATTTGGACAGGACACGATAGAACTGATTTGTCTCTGCTCCAGGATGTCTGGGGCCTAAGCTGGGAGACTAAAACAGCTGGGGTGACTACAGTTGTGGTGCCTGGGCCCAGATGACTGGAATGTTGGCCTCAGGTAGGACCATTGACTGGAATACCTACAAATGGCCTCTCAGTGTGGCTTGGGCTTCCTCATAGCATGGAAGTTATGTTCCAAAAAGAGGTGTCCCAGGAGGAAAGGAAGCATCTGGAAAGAGGATATTCCAAGAGAACCTAAGCACATGATCATGGCTGCTGCCTCTGAGACTCTTAGGTCCTTTATCTCTTGAAACTGAGCATCTCAGGGAAACTGAGATAACATGGCTATTACAACTTGTAATTTGTTGTTGTTGTTTCTTTTCTGTACCTGGAACCAAGCCCTTTTTATAAATATTTATGTATGGATTTATTTATTCCTCAAGCCTGTTCTAAAAAGGATTTGAAGAAGCTTATAAGAATTCATACAGCATAATCATATGATTAAAATACATGTAAATAGATCAAGAAACCAAGGTGAAGGGAAGGAAAGATCGAAACAGTAAATTGAGACCAGAGAAGTTAGTTCTTAACAATACATGCTGCAAAGTCTTAAGTAAATATTTGGCACTGCAGGGTTGGGAGGGATTATATGTTATTTGATCCAGTTCCCCAGCTGGCTCTTGAAATCCTTTTCCAACACCCTACCAGGTAGCCAGCTAGCCTCAGTTTGCACAAGTCCAGTAATGGGGAGCTTACTACATTGCAAGGTAATTATAACTATTAGAAAGTGTGGACCCAGGAATCACAAACTCAAATGCTTCCAAGAGCCAGGTAGGCAATGAAAATGAATGAACCAGGTTGGTGTGGGGCTGGGAAGCATATTGCAAAGTGGAACTCACCCATCCAGTTTAACAGGGCAACTGCTACTCCCTCCTGTTGTTGTTGCCATATGAGAACACAGGCCCAGTGTGGCCACACCTTTGGATATTTCAAGAGAAGCTGGAAATCCCAGTTTATGTGGGAAATCTCCCGGTTTTTAAAATGTTGGCAATTAATTCTCTATTTTATAAAACACTGAGCAGGCCAAATAAAACACAACTGTTTGTAGATGCTGCTCATGGTCTACCAGTGCATGGGTAGGGACAGGGATAACCAAGATTTATGGTTTGCCAGTCACTGGTCTGCTGAATATGCATCCACAGGTTTCATCTCCAATCGAACTTGTGTGTTTGTGTTTCCTCTCCAAGAGTCTTGGAGCCTCCAGTGAGGAGGGGAAGAGGATATTTTTTCGTCTTACTGCCTGAAAGATGCACCCAATATTTGCAGAGGACTTGAGAGAGATCAAAGGACAGCTGGGGCTACCTGGCTGTAGGCAGAGGTGAGAGTGTGGGCTCTGGGTTCACATGGTAATGACGTAACCTTGGCCAGTTTCCCCATCTGTTGCGTGGGAATGATGATGGTACCTTTTTAATTGGTGATTGTAAGGATTGTGTTTTGACTCATTATAGGTACTCCATAATGTCCTTTCTGGGACTTTCAGCTCTTCTGTTGAAGAGGAATTTGCACTCAAAAGTTTAATCAGCTCTTTGTTCTGCTTCTGTACATATGCTTGCTGCACAGGTGTTACTCGAAATGAACTAAAGACTTATCTTCCCTTTTGCTTGTTCTGTCTAAGCAACAAATGTTAACTATCTGTACCCCCTAGCAACTCCTGAGCTTTGTAACTCTTTGTAACTGCCTGCAACCCATGGCAACTCATGCGCTTTGTAACCATCTGAGGAAAAATTAACCAATAGGCCCATACCAAATAAGCTCTGTATAAGCAAAGTTGCAACTGAGCTCCGGGCCCAGATCTTCGTCTTGATTTCTGGCAGGTTGATTTTTACAACATTTCTGCAACACTGTGGCCTTCCTCTTGGTTTCCTTACCCTAGGCCACCACTTTATACCTGTGGATTATGTCTCCCCGCCACCACCCATGTACTCTTTTTCATTTCATCCCCTGATCCCATTTTCCTACTGGTCAAGAATATGCCTTTGAAATTCTTTACTTCTTATGCTCCTTGAAAAAAGCCAAAAGGACCAAAGATAACACATAGCTGATAAATGGCAAAGTTGGATCTCAAATCCAGGTCTGACTGACTCTCAAGTTCATGAACTTTGAAACCACACTGTGCTCCTAGGGCCAAATACTCACTGGTCGTGAGAAAGCAAGTGTCTTGCCCACCACCCACAGCCATCAGTGGCAGAACTGAAATCCAGACCCATATCTGTCTGGCTCCTTTACCTGGCACTCCCCAACTCCCATATAGAATCTTTAGTTTTCCCACAGGGCTCTTTC
>NW_006442491.1:19315549-19328338 GCF_000325575.1 Pteropus alecto
ATGTTATCAACTCCCCCACAAAAATTCTGTGAGGTCATCCAGCAGGAGTCATGCCCAATTTGTGGATGAGGAAACTGAGGCTCAGAGCGGGAAAGCAACTTATCCAAGGCCACACAGAATTGGTGGATTTTACAGGTAGTCTAGAGATGAGGGGAGCCCAGCCTGGCCTGGTGTGGTGGCACTGAAGATGGAAAAATGTAGACAGGAGAAATACTTGAGAGACCAAGGAATATGCTGACAATATGCTGACTGATTGGATGGGGGGAACGGGTGAAGAAAAGGGCGGGGTCAAGAATGATTCCTAAGTTTTTGGCTTGAGTGACCCGGTAGAGTCTAAATGAGAACTATCTCAGCAGCAGTTGGAGACACAGGTCATTTGATAGATGTGAAAGCGCTTTAGGAAAGGTCAAAGGGCGCTGACGTCGTGTGGCGCGACCATGGCAGTGCATTCCACTTTACAGATGGGGAAACTGAGGCACTAGATACCGGTGAGTAAAGTCAGGTAACGTCGCTGTCTATTCACATTTCTTAGATGGGTGAGAGGACCAAGGCGTGTTGAACACCTACTAGGCCCCAATACCGTGCCGGCCCCGCCCCTCCTGGCAGACTTTTCCTGTCCGCCCTCTGTGTCCCAATAAAGTTATTGAAATTGACACGAGTTGCTAAGGAAGTGGGTCGCCGAGCCGGGTTGCTAAGGAAGTGAGCGGCTGCCGTCTCTCCCCATCCGGGGCAGCGGGGAATGGCTGAACCCAGGATTCGCCGCCGCCCCCGCCGCCGCCGCCGCCCGCTTTTGGCTCTGACCGCAGGTGAGTTGGGGAGGGGCCCAGGAGCCAGCGGGGCAGGGCGGATCCCTCCAGCCGCCTGGGATCTTCCCGGAGGCCCGCGCTGGCGCCGTCGCCCAGCTTCGCTACTCCGCGAGTGGGAGCATCTCTGCCCTGCTTCCCCAGCATCCTCCAGCTGTCTGGGCGGCCTCGCCCCTCCTTCCCCGGGCGGAGGTGCGGCCAGATCCCAAGACCCTGCTGCGAGGGGTCAGGGTCCACCTTGGGGGGTCTAGGGCCTTGGTCAGGGACTTGGCTCAGGAGGGAGGCGAGGAAGCGAAAGCCTGGGGTCTGAACCTCGGCGCTTGCCCCAGCTCACTGTATGACCTTGGGCAAGTCCCTCGCTCTCTCTGGCCTCAATTAATCTCTGTGTCCAAGGAAGTCGTAAGACTTGCTGCTCACAGTGGTTAAGATGATGAGTGTATATTGAAAGTTCTCTAAATTGAGAGAGAGAGAATTCTTAGGGCACCCTAGCCTGAGGGCCAAGAGTCCAGTTTGGAGTCTGAGTGTCTGCGTTTGAGACGCTGCATATCCAGTTAGTCATTGGGTGGCCTGGGGCAAGTTAATCTCTGAGCTTTTTCTTTATCTGTAAAATGAGTTAATGAACCACTGTGGGAATCCAATAAGACAGAGTAAGTCAAGTAGCTTGGCGCATACTAAGTGCTCAACAAGCTATAATGAGGCTTGCAAGGTGGTTTGGGCAAGGCTTCCAGATGACTTTAAGACAGGTTGGATTTAGGTGTGTAGAGTGTCAGTTCTTATGGGTATTCCCCCCACTATTGACATCCCCCACCCTCAGTTTTACTTCTCCATTCTTCTCGGTGCAGGGGAAGTGGTGCGAACTGCAGGTAGCCCTGGTGGGCGAAACCCTGAGGTCAAGTCCTCGTAGATTGGTAAAGTTATGGTTTTACTTTCTACTTGGATCTTGTTGACCCTTCCAGAAGAAAAATGGTATCTTACGTCTTTTGGAAAGTGCTTAAAGCATAATAGCTATTTACAAGTATGTGATTAAGAAGCACTTTTCGGGTACATTACCTCATTTAATCTTCACATAGACTTTGCCAGGTAGGTGGTGATGTTATCTTCATTTCACAGCTGAGGAAAATGAGGCCCAGAAAGGTAAATGACTTGCCTAGGAATCTTATTAAGTGGTGGAGCTGGACACATTTCCAGGTAATTCTGTATTTTCTCCCCTATACTCTGATTTCTTAACAGTAGCTCTTACCAAGCCACAAGGGTATTCTTTTGTTACTCTGTTGTGGCTACAGGCTTGTCTGCTAGTGGCAAGGAAATAAGATTTTACATAAAGCTTTATTTAAATAGATACCGTCCTAAGCATGGACCTTAAAAAGAGCTGGAATTTTTAAGAGAGGATTCTCTTATCTTTCCCTCCCCCCTCCTCAAAATGAGAGGAGCAGGCTAGATGATATCTGAAGGCCCTTTCAGTGCTGTTTTGCAATTCCAGTGGGGTGCTTCTGGTTTAAAAGCATGGAATCAGGCTGCCTAGGTTCCAGTCTTGGCTCTGCCATTTCCATGCTGAGCAGTTTACTTCTTTGTGCTGCAGTTCCCTCATCTGTAGAATGGGAATAATAATAATCTCTACCACGTGTGGATACTGTGAGGATTTATTTGAGTCTAATACAGGTAAAGTGCCTGGTCATTTTAGTAAACATTAGCTATTGTTATTTAGGCTTAACATAGTACCAATGCTATACTTTATATTCTATTTATGGTTGGTGAATGAATAAATTAAGGTTTGTGCCGATAATAGCAAGTCTGTCAACCTCAGGGACACTGCAAGCTTAAAACAGTAACTGTCACAGTATTACATAAATGTCAGTATTATTACATGGGTTATTACATGGGAACCTGCAATCCTATGCCAGATTGGGTTCAGAGCAAAATGAAAGCTGATGTTAGGATGCTATCATGGTTTGGTAGCTTAACTTCCAGTTCAGGAAATGATTACTCAATCCCTCTGTGCCAAACAGTGGAGGATGTGGGCATCAGCCCCATCTCCCTATCCTTCACCTTAGAGCTTAGTTTGCAGATGACTAGCATTTGAAATAATTTAACGTCTTTAAATCAATTCATATCTTGTGTTTGCCCCTACAGCAGAGTAAAGCTCCTGATTCAGAGCTCTTCTTTTGTGTCCCTAGGCTTCTGTCGGGTGCCTGGGTAAGAAAACTCAGTTTCCGCTAAGCCCTTTCATCCATTGATACATGGGTCCCTGAGAAAGTGCCTTTTCCTTTGCTGGTTAATAATACACTGCTCTCTTTATGGTGCCTAATGGTTGACAAAGATGCTTAAATGTGCCTTCACTCATTTGTTCTTATCAATAACTCTGCAAGGAAGGTAAGGTGCAGATTGAGAGCCCCATTTTACTACAGCCATGCAATCCTGAATATGCCCAATTTCATCTGATCTCAGAAGCTAAGCAGGGTTGGACCTGGTTAGTACTTGGATGGGAGACCACCTAGGAATACCGGGTGCTGTAGGAGTTAAAAAACAAACAAACAAAAAACCCATTTTACTGTTGAGGGACCTGAGGTAAGAGGAGCCATACTACTAGGACACGGCCCATTTCACATTGGAATCCAGGTTTTCGGGCTCCAAGTTCAATGCTCTTACCCCTATGCTGCCTCAGTTTCATTCACTCAACATTTGCTGAGTACCTGACATGTATCAGGCCGTGTTCTCGCCTGGGGATGTGATGATAGTGAGGTAGATGAGGTCTTTGTTCTTATGCAACTTACATTCTAGTGACAACAACAGAAAAATAAACCAATAAATGAAAAAGGTGATATGGATAGGAAGAAATACTGTGAAAACAATACAATAGTGATGCCATAGAGAGTAACTTCTTGAAGGGATTGGGGAGCTACCACTTAAATTGGGTGACCAGAGAGGGCCTCTCTAAGGAGGTGACATTTTTGCTGAGATTCGCGGCCAGAAAGGACCCAACCATTTGAAAATGATGCAGAAGGAACAGTAAGAGTAGAGTCTCTGAGGTGGGAACAAGCTTGGTAAGTTCTGGGAGCTGAAAGGAGGCTTGAAGTGGCTGGAACAGGTGAGCTGGAGAGGAGTCAGGGAAGAATGGAACGGAGAGCCAATGTCAAGCTGGGGGTGAGGCCTCAGATCATATAGGGCCTCGTAGGCTAGAGTAAAGAGTACAGATTTTATTCTAAAAGCAATGGGAAGGCATCAAAGACTTTAAGAAAGGGATGTGACGTAATCTGTATTTTTGTTGTTTAAAAAATCACTTTGGCCTCTATGTGGTCAGTGGATTTTAAGGGGCATAAGAATAGAATCCAGGAGAGTAGTTTGGAGGCTAGGTGAGAAATGATGGTGGCCTTCTAGGGTGGTGGCAGTAGAGATGGTATATAAGAGGATGTATTTTGTAAGTAGAACAAGCAGGACGGTGGTTGTGGGGATGAGCTAAAGGAATCAAGATGACTCCTGGGTTTTTGGCCTGAACAATTAGGTGGATGTTGGTGGTGCCATCTGCCTCTAAAATGATGAGAGAACTTTTTGGTAAGATGCCCTGTGAGGAAGAATTAGCTGTGATTCTCTCTGAACCCCTTGGAGGAGAGGCGCAAGGTATAAACATAATATCTTAAAGTCTGGGGAGGAGATCCCAGATTACAGCCAGGTGCTTCTAACTGAAACCTGCATCGTGGACATAAGCCCTGCTTTTATCGCATTCTGGCTCTATGCCAGCTTGTGGAGTGGCAGGTGTGGGCTTTGCCAGGGCAGTGTCCATCTGTCTTGTGTTGTTGGCGTTGCTGACCTAACTCAAGATCTTGGCTGACAAAGGCTGGGAGGAGACTAGCCAGTTCTGGAAGAGAAAATGAAATCACTAGTGAAGCTCACTCTCAGCGCCTCAAATGGCCACACTCTCCCTGCCAAAGTGGTTCTTTCCTTGGCCATCGAATGACATTCTAAAGTTTCAGAGGTTTTGATTTGGGAATCTCTTGAAAAGCTGTTGTGTTCTGCCAGAATTCCTAGAGGATTTTTTAATGGAGTATCTCTTCTGAGCAAGGGAATTCAAGCTTTCTTTTCATATATACTAATAGTTGCATGTGTAAATTTAGGCTTTACAGTGTTGTAAATTCAACATTGTAAATAGTGAGACGAATAATCCCACCACCTCCAGTTGTATAGCTTTGTTTGCAGTTTAGAATGCTCTTTCATCTCATTTACTAACGTTCAGTCGGTTGAGATCATATGGAATGTATATTATCCCCAGTTTACAGATGAAGCATTGTGATGCTGAGAGGTCATTCATCTTTGTCAATTATATTAAGTGCCACTTAGATGCTGGATTAGGTAGATCCTTGCTGCTCAAAGTGTGTTCTGCATGACAGAGATGCACACGTCCCCTGGAAGCTTGCTCGAAATGCACAATCTAAGCCTAGATCTAATAAACCAGTCTGCATTTTTACCAAGACCCCTTGGGTAAATTTCCTGTGCACGTTAAAGCTTGAGATGCACTCATTTGGTAATAAGTAGCAAAACTAGGGCTTGCCAATGATAGCGGTAATAAAAGTAATAGGAATAGCTAACGTTTATTGAGCCAAACACTGTTCTAGATACTTTACACATATTCTCTCATTTAGTCCTCACAGCAGCCCTGTAATTTGAGTAGTTACGATTCCCACTTTCCAGAAGAGGAAAGTAGAGGCACAGGAAGGTCAAATAACTTCCTCAAATCTGCTGACCCCAAGTCCATTGCTCTTTCTGCCACTCACTTGTTCATCTGTTTTCCAGATGGGCAGTACATTCCTGATGTCTTGTCAAAGGCCTTTTTCTTCTGTACCTGGGTAACTAATTTTAAATGCTTATGAAAAAAAGACTTCAAAGAATGTGTGAAGAAATCAGGGGAAAAACCTTTGAGCTATTTTAACGTAATAATGGGTGTCAGTTATTTGACTAATAGGCAACAAACAGATATCCAATTTGTAAGAGGGCTGCCTTTCACACTTAGTGGTCTCATTCAGGGCAGAAACAGCTGAAGCAGGTAGGAACTGTGAGCTTGTCTTCTGAGTCATTCAGCCTTCAACTGTTTCTTGATTCTGCTGATAATATCTACACTAAGTGAGAAAAGAGTGACTAAAGTCCTCTGTCACCGCAGACTAATTGCAAAAGATTCAATTTTATGGTGCCTTGGTTTTCTCTCTCTGCCCTGCAGGCTCATTATTTTCCTTTCAATATCTCCTTATCTCTCCAGAGTCTTAGAAAGATTTCTTGGTCAAGGTCTACACCCTCCAGGAAATTCTGGTTTGTAAAGGCAGTGGGATCTGGGTGGAGGTATGAATTCTAATAGCAGTTCTGCCACTTGCCGTGTGACCTGAGACAAATAACTCTACCTTCTCTGGCTTTCATCTCTCTCCATGCAAAATAAGGACTTGGGAAAGTCTTCCACCCCTACCTGAAAGACTGAGCTTTGAGTTGGGTGATATTTTCTTCTTTCTTGGTGACTTCATGCTGGGCTTTCTCTCAGACCTTCATGGGTGGGACTTTTAGAGCATATTTCTTGGCAGTCTGAGATTACTACAGTCAATTCATCTTAGCATCACACATCTGCACTGCAGCTTGGGATGTTTGAGTTTAAGGCTCGGTTAGTCGTGGGAACACTTTGTGTCTCATTTTGTCACACTGATTGCAGACATTGAGTTCTTCACATAAGGAAGATTTATCTTTAGCATGCTGGTTTATTTAAATCATAGTTTGCATTAGAGAGCACCAATGATGATTGTGGTGGGTGTGGTTTTCTTTTTAAAGTTTTTGGCAAAATATTTGCAGCACTTTGCACTATTTTTGCAGTACTTTGCCATATTTGAACATAATGTATAAGTAGAAGTGGGTCCAAGTGAAGTAAAAATTTTAATAGATTATTAGGAGTTGAGACTTGATGTGCTGTTACCCACTCTGAGGTCCTTCATATCACCTTTAGCAGTGGTTTCAGGATGGGCTTGCTTTGGGGCTTTTGTGGGAGACATAAGTTAACCAGAAACTAAAAGCTGATAGCACAGGCTCCAGCAGCTTAGTGGATTACAGTAATCATTACTTCATAACACATTTCGATAACCTAAGCAAAAAAATCTAGGTAGTAAATCATAAAAGATTCCATCCAGGTAAGAGAAAATGTCAGCTCAAGTTAAGGTGACCACAAGAAGATAGTTCTTGGTGGAAAAAAGTTACTGATTTTACAAGATCCGCAATAAAGAGTCAGATAATAGCCTAAGAAATATATAGTGTTTTTCCTTCCTTGTTTCTTCAATTGCCAGCATTTTTCAAAGAGTTTTGGTTTTTTTTCTTGATTAGAAAAACCATGAACTTCCATTGAGGAAAAATGAGGAAAATCCTGAAAAGATTAAATAAGATTCACCTGAAGTCCCAACACCCAGAAATAACTACTGTTAAACATCTTACTTTCCAAATACTAACATATTCCTAAATATATTTTTTATCTCATGAATTTGCGGTTCTTACCTATTTCCCTTATTGTCGTCATTTAGCTAGTTTCTTTTTTCTTTTATGTTTTTTGTGGTCCTTTGGTTTTATTTTCTGGGATAAAAAATAGTATAGGCATACATGTTTTTACGTAGTTCTCTTGAAGATATCTTTCAAAATAACTTATCAAATGGCTTAATTCATGTCTCTTGATTATTAGTATTCATCAGTGTCACTGTCAGCCTTGAGTAATTGGTTGAAAATTTCAGAGCAGAATAAGTAACTTTTATGACTATGTTCTTAATCCCTGAGAATCATAATCATAACAGAAATATTTTATCCTTTCATCATAAATCTCTGGAAAGTAGCTGTGTTCGTTCATTGTTAATAGAGCAATGAGCAGTGTCGTAGAGGGTTAATCTGTATAAATTGGCTTCCACCTGTAAGGAAAGTTTCTGAAAATCATGGATATAAGTCAGAAAAAAAAAAAAAACAGAAGGAAGACGACCTAGACCATTCTGCTGCAGTAGTGATTATGCGAAGCACATAACCTTTGTTCTCAGGGTTCCAGTGGAGTTTCTGTACTACATCTGTGCCAAAACTGCCACTGTGCAAAAGTGATGAGTGAGTCAGCAATGCTAAGTGCACTTACTCCACTCTAGATAACCACCAGAAGTCTGATCCAGAGGATTCGTGTCCCATGCATTTTGGGCTGAGTCTGGTAGGAAAGGATGGTCTAAACAAACATGTATAATGAGCCCACACCAAAGGTGAGCACAACTCCACATACATGTGCAATAACAAAGATTATTTTCTGGAAGTTTGCCACAGTAGAATGTTATAAACCACTCAGCAATCCAAGTACAAGGCCAGCCTTGTTTAATCTGGTGATACAACTCCCTTCAGGATTGAGAGCATGAACTTGCTTATAACAAACATAAATGGTAGCAATGCATAAAACTGGCAAAATTTAACATTGTCCCAAACAAGCATTTTTCTGGAGCTACTGTACCACCAAGTGTCAGTCATGTAGGCAGACATGTTTGTGTCTCTCCTGAATATTCCCTAAATAGCACAGGTCCTTTCACAACTCTGTCTTTTGTTGTTTACTCTGCCCGATATAAGGCAAAATAAGGTCAACAGGGTAGAAGGTTATTGCAGTAATGTATGAAAATATGGAAGTAGCAGTGGTCCAGATTACAAGGGCTAAAGGAAACAGGCCTTGCTGAAACCACCACATCTCAAACAGGTCTTTATTACTTGCTCATTTGGTTTTATCTTCCTCACTAAACTTTAAGAGCAGGAACCAATTATTTTGTTCACCATTATATTTCTAGCTCCTGTTTTAAAGTTCACTAAGTATCAGTCTTCAGATCTGCCCAAACCTGCACCTTTTATAAGTCCTTGCTTGGATGAGCCCAGACTAGTCGTGGGGTCCGGAGCCTGCAGGATGGACAGAGTTGGGGCAGGGCCTGGTGCGAGCTCCTCATTTAGGTTACTTTCACTATTTAAATGTTATAAATAATGCTACAGAGAACATCTTGATAATTATCTTCACATAAACCTTTGTCTGCATTTCTGATAATTTCTTTAAACAAGATCCTTTAATTGTTAAACTTTTTAAATTATAAAGGCAGCCTCCTTAAATTATTTTGAACAAGGCAGTGTCTAAATGAAGTTGAAAAGGCAGACATTATTACAATTTGGTGGGGAGGGATTACCTGTGAAAATGGTACCCTAACTCAATTTCGGCTTACTTGCCCACTTGCAGATATATATATATAAAATGCCAGTTTGTTTATTTGCAGATATATTTTTAGATAAATGTACTCAAAGTGTATCTCCCATTTTGCATTTGGGAATGTTCACTTAACATTTCATAAACATGTTTCCATGTTTAGTAATTATGAATTAGTAAATTTTCTCTAGCATTGGGCCTTTATTTCCAGCTTTTTAATAATCACAGATTGCTATAATGAACATCTCTGCTTTTCTCTGAGTATCATAAGAGAACAACTCTAAATAAATGGTTTGGGGAAAATTAGAATTTTAAAAAGTTGTAAAGGAGAACTATACATTTTTCTTCTTAAAATTTGATTAGGATCCTCTAAAAGTATCTTTAAAAACCAACAGCTTTATTGAGATAGAATTCACATATCACCAAATATCTTTTAATGTTTTTTCTCAGCCTTTGCTGCTTTTCCTTAATCTGTTTTTCTTTTTGATACAGAATTCTCTATGAGTGGGCAACCTGCACTCTAGCATTTAAACCTTTCATCCTCTGAACATGCTGTTGGAGACATTAACCAGAAGTACCATATGTACATTCTTAGTTTTGGGCACTGTATGAACTGTGAGGGCAAACATATCATTATGGAATTGGACAGTGAACGTTGACAGGGAACGTTTGGAGAGGGACTTTTAAAAAGTATTTAACTCATCGTGTTACTGAGATAAATCCTGTGATTTGTAGGAAATTCTGCTTGATTAGCTTTGGGAACTGTTTACAATGGAGGTGGCATGTGCAGCAGAGCTTCTCAAACATTAACATGTACACAGATCACCAACGATCTTGATAAAATGGGATTCTGATTTAGGGGATCTGGTTGGGCTTAGAATCTGCAGAGCTAAACCTGGTGGAACAGGAGAAGATTTTAGGTGACACTCAGGCACAGCATCCTGAATTATCTTGAATGACCAGGTGAGAGTTATTCCCTTTTAAACTCTTTTGGTTCTTCTATGTCAAGGAGAATATTTGTTTAGTTCCAGTCTGTTTCATAACACTTGCTAACTTTACTTTCTAACCAGAAGCGACCAGGTCTCAGGCCTTAGGTAAGCTGCAGAAGGGGTCCCCAACCAGGCCTGTTAGGAGGTGAGTGATGGGCAAGCCAGCGAAGCTTCGTCTGTATTTGCAGCTACTCCCCAACGCTAACATCACCGCCTCAGCTTCACCTCAGATCATCAGGCATTGTTAGATTCTCATAGGAGCACCTGTCCCTGGTGCCAAAAAGGTTGGGGACCGCTAAGCTATAGTATCTAACTAGAATTTAGTAACATTGTTGTATATCCTTACATATTTTTTTCCTTAATTACCTTACAGATTTTTTTCTATTTGCAACAAGTGTTACTGATTTTCCATTCATGATAGCGAAATAAAATAAACTTGTATTAAAAGAAAGTAGCTTTCAAGAAAAACCAAGTAAATAATAGTACAGGCGGTGCATGGATATGGCAAAAATTGTAAAGAGACATTTCGATGATTGACATTTAGACCAGGCTGGTGTAGACAAAAGACCATGAACTTTGGAGCCAGGTAGACCTGATTTCTGCTTACTTTGCCACTTATTAACTCAGTGTGCCATGTTACTTCCCTCTCCAAGTCCGAGGTTTTATTCTCCTTTAAATCAGGTCAGGGCAGAAGCACCTCCTGTAGGTTAGGCACTGTAATGCTTTTTCTCTGATCCTCACACTGCTCCAAGGAGCAAGAATATTATTGGTATTCCCACTTTACAGACGAGGAAATGTGCTCAGAGGGGTGAAGGAACTTGCCTGGAGTACTGGAACTAGGAATGATAGGACTAAGTTTCAATCCCAGGTGTGTCCGAATCTCTTTTTTTGTTATTGCAGGCCACCTCCCTCTTTTAAATATAGATTTTGCTGTGGCTCTCTGCCTGGCTGAATGGCAGTCTGATTTAAATGAAAAGTCATTACACACACACATGTTCACTACAGCATAATTCACAATAGCCAACAGGTGAAAAGTAGCCCAAATGTTCATGGGTAGATCAATGAATAAGGAAAATGTATACAAAAAGAAAAGAAAAGAAGAAAATGTAGTACATATTTACAATGGGATATTATTTATCCTTAAAAGAAGAGATCTTGTCACATGTCATAACATGAATGAACCTTGAGGTAGAATGGTGGTTTCAGGTCCTGGGGTGGGTGGGGGAATGCGAAGTTGTTGTTGGATAGGTATAGAGATTCAGTTTGGCAAGATGAAAAAGTTCTAGAGATCTCTTATACAACAATGTGGAGGTAGTTAGCACTACTGAACTGTACACTTAAAAATGGTTAAGAGGGTACATTTTATGTTATGTGGTTTAACTATAATCAAGATTTTTAAAAGTTAAAAAAAAAGCTGTTGGTCAGAGGGCAATTTTTTTTTCATTATGGAAAATCTTAAGCATACATAAAAGTAGAATAGTAATGGACCATGAACCCATTACCCTGCTCCAGCAGTTATCAGCACATAGTCATTCTGTTTCGCCTGTAATCTCCCAGGCATCCACTTCCACCCCTGATTATGTTGATCCAGACAGCTGTAACTTTATCTGAAAATACTTTTGTGTTTATCTCAAAAGTAAGAAACTTCTTTTAAAAATACCACTTTCATATCTAAAAAAGCAATTCCTTAATACCATCTAATACCTAGTGTTCAAATTTCCTTGATTGTCTCATACATTTTTTAACAGTTGGTTTGTTTGAATGAAGATCCAAAAAAGGGCCCCAATGATGGCCAAATGTTGTATTTGGATGATTAAATCTCTTACATCAGAGTGTACATTTTTAGCAAGGAAACAACTTCATTTCTTTCAAAGTCCCTGGCAGGAAGGCTCTTCCAACTTCCTAGCTTTGTGGTGGTTCAGAGCATGAGCTCTGTATGTCAGGGGCATGTGGACAACGGGGTATACTGTTGGTGGGAGAATAAATGGTACAGCCTGGGGAGGGGGTAAAATGGTGGTGCCTTCTGTCAAAAAGATGCATAGCGTTTACATGTCTAGAAATAGATCCCACTAATTACTCCCTCCTGTAGCTAAAGGTATATATTCAGGGTATTCACTGCAGCATTGCTTACAATAGCAAAAGAAGATCCCACAGCAGGGGACTAATTAAATACATTATAAGACAACCATACCATGGCGTCTGGGCAGCTATTTTAAAGGGGAGTGGAGTCGTCGCCACGATCTATAAAGTGAGATGGAGAATGATGCATAATATACTTCCACTTGATTTTTTTAAAAAAAAAGGAGTGTGGGGAAGCAACAGATACATTAATGCTCTCGTATGCATCGAGTTTCTCCCAGGGCTAGGGGGAAGATTCACTTGTTCACCGTATACTCACTCATATAGCTTGAATTGTTTTAATCTGTGGATGTATTGATACATGTATATATACACATATGCATGTTTTTAAAATAAGTTTATGTGTAGGTTTTTAAATAACACTAACCTGGTTTTGAATCCTCACTGTTTCACTTAATTTGCTGTGTGACCTTGGGCAAATTAATTTCTCTGAGCCTCACTTCCTTATTTTTAAAATAGGGCTAATACCTATTCCTCGTAAGGTGATTTTGAAGATTAGAAGAGGAACACACATTAAGCTCTTGACATGCTGTGAGTTGTGACTATTGAATACAAGAAAATCCCAGACCTTGATGCTGAATGAGAAGTGTCCTCTAGGCTTGAATATATTTTTTTATGAATGATTCACAATTGGATACAAAAAAGGATT
>NW_006442491.1:19328533-19336376 GCF_000325575.1 Pteropus alecto
GTTTTGCTTATCAAATGACAGGGAGTGAGCGATGACAATTTGAATTCATGGCAGGCATTTCTTTGTTCATGTTTCTTGTCTGTGACCTTTCTAGGTTTCCTTCCAGATAAGTAGCCTGTCTTCCTAAGACACTTAAGCTGAAATCAAGGTGCTAGATATTTTTCCCCAAAGAAAAAAAATGGCTTTATTGCGATCCCCCTGCTTGATTATGAGAAACAAAATACATGCACCTATTAAAAAGTCCAGAGAAAGCCAAAAAATCACTTGCAGGCTCACCCCTAGAGATCAATATTGCTTTCATTTCCTGAGTTTTTATTACACATCTTGTGCTAGACTATAAGCATTTAACGTTTATTAGCTTTTTTAGTTCTTAGAACAGGTCTTTAAGGTAGGCGTTGTTATTAACCCCATTTTATTGAAGAAACTACGACTTAGGTGACTTTCACAAAAATTTATAGCTATGTGGCAGAACAAAAATTTAAACCCTGACCCTTTGAACACTAAAGCTCATGTTTTAACCCTGACTTTACTCTTTCTCTCCACATCTTTCTCTACACATGTAAACACATGTAAACAAATCTCATTGTACTAATTCTCCTGTTTGGTAGCCGCTTTCCCCCCATCCCCCCAACAAAATGTCATGAACATCTTCCCGTATGTAAATACCTAGAAGTGTATTGCTATTCTTAATGACCGCATAATTTCCTGATGTAGAGATATGTTGTAATCTAACCGATCCCTTATCCATGAGTATTTACGTGGTTAGAGGTGTGGGTAAACCTAAACATGTACATACATCTTACACATGTATTCAGTTATTCAATGATGTCCTCAAAATAACTCCAAGAAATGGAGTTACTGTTCCAAGGGAGTATGACATTTCAAGTTTATACTTCAATGTTTTAGTATTAATAGCTCAACTGCCCTCAAATAATTTGTGCTGGTTTGAGATGCTGTGGCTCTTGTATGTACTGTAAGGGACAGTTTGAAAGTTTTTAGACAGTTCACACAACTGTTTGGCTTACAAAAAGATGACTTTGTGTTTATATACAGTGCCCGTAATAAAAACAATATATTTTATTAGTCTGTTACTTTGGCATCTTTGCTCTGAGTACCTTTTAGAGCTGAGGCTACGTGATATGTTATTCTTACATTAGAAAGTTAAAGATTTCATTGCTGTAGGTCTGACAGAATCTCTTTTATGAAGCTTCACCATAAAGTTGAGACAAGTAGTTTTACTCCTACGACTCTTCGTTCATCAATTAAAACATTTTTTATGACCTTATATACATGGTGGTCAGTAAAAACGTACAGATGAAAAAGAGGAAAATAATGAGTTTTAACATCTGGGTACTAGTTTACTTAATATCACAGAACTTTTTTCTCTTAATTTTATTTTTTGACTAAGTAATATATTCACATGATTCAAAACTCAAGAGGTATAAAAGGGTATACAGTGAGAAGTCTCCCTTTTTCTCTCGGCTCTCAGCCACCCAGCTCTTCTCCCTACAGGCCACCAGTGTTGTTATCTGGCTCTGTATATCCCTCCAAATGTATTTTGTGCATATAGAAGCAAATATAGAACACAAATATGTCCTTTCAAATTTCTGCAGGGCAGTGATGTTATTTTTGAACTGGAGATGAATAGTTTTGTTTTGAAAATTGTGTTAACTCCCATTGTGATAACTGGCCATCCTGTTGAACTTGGTGCCTTGATGTGGTCCAAGGGATTGCAAACCTGGAGTCCTGATACTTCAAAACAGTTAGCAACCATTGTAAAAGAGAGTAGTGTTGCTGGTGATGAGGTGAATGCTGAGTAGAAACAGCCGTTTCCCCAGAGAGAAACCTGCATAGGGAGATGGTTTGGGCTGGTTAATAGGGAGTTGCTATCTTGTTGCCCCAGTGTTGCAGTGCTTTTCTGATGGCCCATGTGATCTATGGCTCTGGCTGCCTTTCAGACACTCGAGTCCTTGAACTCCAGGCTAGGCAGTTGGCAGGTGGTTGCCTGGTCTGATCTTAAAGGACATTGCATTGGAATGCATTGATTAAAGATGCATTAGTATGCACTCTGTGTGCCCGCAGATTGCTCCTCTTTGCACGGCTGTTTGTGCTGTTTCTTGCCAGACCTTTATTTTTTCCCATTTAAAGATAGCACGTGTTCAGTAAAGAAAATTAGGAAAATACATAAGTGTTGAAGAAGCAGGGAAAATCGCCTGTAGTCCCATCACCCAAAGTGGACTACCATTGATGTTTTCATGTGTGTCTTATTTTCATATTGTGATTGCATGCATTCAATTTCATAAACTGCTTTTTCATTTATGATAAGCATTTTCCATGTCATTGCAGAGCCTTAGTAAATGTCATTTAAAAAGATGGACTAGTATGGCGGGCCTTTCTTAATCAGATCATGTGTACGTGAATTTGGTCATAGACAGAGAATCTGCAGGAGCCAGGCAAGAAATATAAATGAGCAAAGCATGCCGGGTGGGAGACAGTAGGGAGTAGGGGGCGGGGAGGATTGGAGAGGCTGGGTCCACCAGAGGCAGCTGTTGCTCAGCTCCCATTGCTGCCACTTGGGGCGCAGGCCAGGAGCTGTCAGCTATTCCCATTCTTCCACAGAAACAGAAACATTTTTTTAAATGTGAAATTGGTGGCCTTTTTTTTTTTTTGAGAAATTTTAAACATTTAGAGAATAATATAAGAAACTCAGAATTGACAGATGTTAACATTTTCTCTTATTTGCTTCAAGCCTCATTCCTATTTTTGTATGTGTGTGAAAAGAAATGATAAAATATTATAGATAAAATTGAAATACCCTTCCCATTTTTAGTTCTATTTTCACATTTCACTCTGCCCAATTTGGGGAGTCACTATGACACAAATTGTTGTATAACCTATTTCATTTTTTATATTTATAGATATAAACACAAATCCATGAGTACCATATTGTTTTATGTTTATAAGCATAATTATCACTCTGCAGCTTACTTTTTTACTCAACTTGTTTATTTATCCATGTAAATATATATAACTAATTCAGGGTTGGCAGATTTTTTCTATAAAAGATCAGGTAGTAAATATTTTAGGTTTTGTGAGTCATACTGCCTCTCCTGCAACTAGTCTGCTATTTTATAGCTAATGCAGCCATAGATACTATGTAAACAAAGGGGGTATGGCTGCGTTCTGATAAAATTTTATTTACAAAAACAGGCTGTGGGCCAGATTTGGCCTGTAGGCTGTAATTTACTGATCCCTGCTCTAATTTATTCCTTTTAATTACTGAATAGTATACTGTCTATAATATGAATATACCATATTTTATTTTTCAATTTCCTTATAAATGGATGTTTAAGTTGTTTACAGTTTTTCTACTGTTTTAGCAAAGTTGCAGAACATCCTTATCCATGTTTCTTTGTGCACATTTGCAAAGTTTTTTTTTTTTTTTTTTTTAACCAAGACATACATATATGTAAAAGTGGAATTGCTTAGGGGTTTATTTTCTCTTTTTAACAATAGATGAGCCACATGAAATGCTTCAGGTAGTCTGTGACCAGTTTTTGACCTCTGTCCTAGAATCTCTATAGGAAGCCAATAGTCACTGTAAAGTCACTGAACACCTAGTTCTAGAATTTAAGGTAAGACTCCATGAGAACTAGCAAAGTTGAGGGTGTGTGAATCCAAATATGGAAAAGTTAGAGAACAATCTGGAAGAATGTGGCTGCCTTGAGAAATGTTCAGTTGATTTCCTTAGCAGACAAAAGAGATAACATTGGGGTAAAACTCAAGTTTTCACGTGTATTAGCCATTAAAATGGTACTTGTTAACATCGGAAAGACAAGTTCTAGCAGAAGTATTCAGGATGAAGGTGATGAGCTGCTGACCTGTGGTTCTATCTTTCCTGGCAATGCTGTGAGTTCCTTTAAAGATTTATCACTGTAATTAGACTGGCTAGAAGAATAAGGAAAGTGATAAAATAGAGAAAGAGTATCAGGGCATCCTTCCAAGAAACCCTCTCCTTTGAGGAGGACCCAGAGCAAGATTTTAAGCCCTGGTGGCAGGAAATTAAATTAGTCCATCTTCCTGAAATAATACGTCAATAAAACATGACTAGTTCAGTTGAGCTCGGTGAGTTCAGAAAAGAAATGGTGTTCTGTGTTCTGAGTCGAGATTTAATTATGGGGACTCATGCTTTGGGAATTCTTCTTTTTAAAAGATTTTTAAGATTATCGTAGGTCATTATCATTCCTTTGTTTTTATTGTTTTGGAGAGCTCAAAAAATGTATGAGACTATAACAAAAGCAGCTGAACATCAAAGGCAGCCTGCTGCAGGCTTTTTTTTTTAAAAAAAAGGTCTTGGGGCCACACTGTTTTGATAGGTGGAATCTGGACAGCTCTGCTTCTTCAGGCATATATAATGCAGAAGAATCGGTCATCTCCACTGACCCTTCCCCACTCACCTCTTATGTTTCTCTTACTCCTTCAAGTCTAGCACCGTGTCTAACTGTCCTATGCACTGCAGCAGAGGCATCCATAAAGGAGGCTTGGGGGCTGGGGTTTGAGCTTGGCACCTAGGCAGTATTCGTAGGCCTCTGTTGAAGTGGAGGGAGAGACAGGCAAGAGATCAGCCACAGCTGTAGCCAAGGGGCTTTTCCCCTGGAAAAGAAAAGGAGATACAATAAACACACTGGCCATTCTAACATCTGGTTCTTTCTTTTCATCTGGCAAAATTCCAATAGCATCTAGAAGGTAATGAATGAAGGGCTGCCTTTTACATAGTTTTTTTTTTTTTAATGAATTGAGATTTCTAATTTGAACATTGATTAGGTCTTTGGATCTCGATTTAATCTGATAATTTTTAGGGTGATGACTACCAATGGAACAAGAGAAAGTGTTAGTCTAGTGATGCTTAATGCCTAAAATTAGGTCTCACTGGTAATCTCTGGAATGACCCTTTGACAAGGGTCATTTGACAAAGGTCATTTCAATGAATCTGTATTAATTTTAATCCAGCTTTATATTAGTTTGCAAAGCACTCCCATCTCTGTAAGTGCCTGTCGGTCTCACAGTTATCAAAAGGAAGAAGAATGATTCCGATTTTACAGATGTTACAGAAAAAGGGTTCAGAGAGGGTAAGAGGTCTTCTGGTTCTTCATTCTAGTCAACAATATTTTATTACATATAACAACTAGAGGGACAAAAGTAACTTTTCATGTTTCCATGTGCTTAGAAGCAGAACAGTTTTTTTATGAAATATCAGAGGGGACATATTGACTCTTTGTCTTTATTAATCTGTATGCCTGGAATGGCCCATCACTGCTTCGCATTCTCCCACCCTTTGGTCTGATCCTTTGAGAGGGAATAGGTCATTCTCACAATGAAAAAGAATATAGTTATCACTGTTCTAAGTATCTATTAAATTATAAATGCATATGTCCGGTGATCCAGCAATTGCATTTCTAGAAATTTATCCTTACAGATATACTTTCCCACACATGAAAGGATGTGGTCCTGGGTTTTTCACAGTAAAATATCAGAAACAGCTTAAGTGCTAGGGTAGTGGATAAATAATTTCGATGCTTCCATACAGTTGAATATTTAGCTGCTGTATAAAGAACGATATAGTTCTCCATTTACTGACAGAACAAACTCTAAGATATGTGGTTGAGTGAGAAAAAGCAAGATGCAGGACACTGTATTACTGTATAAAACATACTATGCTTGTTTAAAAGGGAGGATGTATGAATACATATTTGTTACGCATAAACTAGTTCAGGAAGATTAAAAATCTAATAACACTTGCCTTGTGGGCAGGGAAATAGGTGGCCGGACCACAGGTAAGGTGGAAGGACCTATCACCAAAAGGCCTTTGAATCAAGAATGGTGTGAGTTACCTATTTAAAAAAAAACAAAAAACAAACAACCATGCACCGAGGTTTTCAGGAGTTTGAGATCTTTTATAATGTACCTCTTTGATCTGCTCACTTCCTACTTCTTCTCAAATAACTCATTTAATCACCCTTTCTTCTGCTCCCTGAGTTTACTGGCACCAAATGAAGGTCTCTCTCTCTCTCTCTCTTTTTTTTTTGCTTAAAAATTTTTAACACCTATTTTTTTATTTGTATTCAAATTATATTAAACTTATTGATTGGGTAAGTGCTTTCTCTGTAATGCATTATATTACATCTTCATTTATTTGAATATATTTTGCACAAGCCATAGTTTATGACTTTAGAACAGAGAAGTATTATTAAGCACAAGATATGAAATTCAAAGAGTACAAACAAGCATACAGTGGAAAGTTTTTTCTCTCTCTGTAGACCTCCAAATCCCCTAGGTCCATAGTTTCCCTGCTGAGGCTGCTACTATTACCACTTTTACATGTATACTTCTAATAATATTGTATGTATATCAAACATAAACATGCATATGTCCCCTGTCTTACACACTGTGTAAACTATACCATGCACACTGTTTTCATCTGCTTTTTTCACTTAACAACATATCTTGGTGTAGGACTACATTTAGATTAGCACATTCTTTTTAGTAACTTTTTAGTATAGGATTCCACTACATATATTAAATATTTTAATTTATTTAATCATCTCCCTCTTGATGGAAATTGGGGTCGTCCACAATCTATTGCTCCCACAAATGATGCCACAGAGAATATCCTTGTATTTGTAGGATAAATTCTTAGAAATACAACTGCTAGGTCAACAATATGTGCAACAGGTCAACAATTTTGCTCTATGCAGAAATTGTAGGAGTTCAACAGGATATAAGATTACCTAGGCTTTTAAAAGGTTTCTACCTGCCTCAACCTGTGTTATAAGATAAAATGTTAGTTGAAGGGAGGACAAGCTAGTTAACACTATTGGTGGACTAGATTTTTTATTTTTCCCACTGAAGCTGATTAAGATCCCATGAGGAAACATACAGTATAGTAACATTATTAAATGTAGCCATCAGAAGGTTAGCAAGGTGAAGGTGACTTGGTTGTATCAGCTGCTGTTGAACATCCTCCAGTGACAACTATACTGCCTTTACTTACCTTTGCTTTTTTTTCTAGGACCTTAGCATTCTGAGACAATTTGGATTCGTAGTTCTCAAGATCGATCCCGTCAGAGTTCATCATGTCAAAGTTAAAAAGCTCAGAGTCAGTCAGGGTGGTGGTTCGCTGTCGGCCCATGAACGGCAAGGAAAAGGCCGCTTCTTATGACAAGGTGGTAGACGTGGATGTGAAGCTGGGGCAGGTGTCAGTGAAGAACCCTAGAGGAGTGGCCCATGAAATGCCCAAGACCTTCACCTTTGATGCAGTCTACGACTGGAACGCCAAACAGTTTGAACTCTATGATGAGACGTTCCGACCGCTTGTGGACTCAGTCCTGCAAGGTTTCAATGGGACGATTTTTGCCTATGGACAAACTGGGACTGGGAAAACCTACACAATGGAAGGAGTCCGTGGTGACCCTGAAAAAAGAGGGGTTATCCCTAACTCGTTTGATCACATCTTCACCCATATCTCTCGATCCCAGAATCAACAGTACCTGGTCAGGGCTTCTTACTTAGAGATCTACCAGGAGGAGATCCGAGATCTGCTCTCAAAGGATCAGACCAAAAGGCTTGAGCTCAAAGAGAGACCTGACACTGGAGTGTATGTGAAAGACCTGTCTTCCTTTGTCACCAAGAGCGTGAAGGAAATAGAGCATGTGATGAATGTGGGGAACCAGAACCGTTCTGTTGGTGCTACCAACATGAACGAGCACAGTTCACGTTCTCATGCAATTTTTGTTATCACCATTGAGTGCAGTGAGGTGGGCCTCGATGGAGAAAACCATATCCG
>NW_006442491.1:19336401-19369466 GCF_000325575.1 Pteropus alecto
GCAGCGAACGGCAAGCCAAGACCGGTGCACAAGGGGAAAGATTGAAGGAAGCGACCAAGATCAACCTGTCCCTTTCAGCCTTAGGTAATGTCATCTCCGCCTTGGTTGATGGCAAAAGCACTCACATTCCATATCGGGACTCAAAGCTTACCAGGCTTCTCCAAGATTCTCTCGGTGGCAATGCTAAAACTGTGATGGTGGCCAACGTGGGGCCTGCCTCTTACAATGTAGAAGAGACTCTGACCACTCTAAGATATGCCAACCGTGCCAAGAACATTAAGAATAAGCCAAGGGTCAACGAAGACCCTAAGGATGCCCTCCTTCGAGAATTCCAGGAAGAGATTGCTCGGCTCAAGGCCCAGCTGGAAAAACGGTCCATTGGCAGGAGGAAGAGGCGAGAGAAGCGGAGGGAAGGTGGTGGCAGTGGTGGAGGTGGGGAAGAGGAGGAGGAGGAGGGAGAAGAGGGCGAGGAGGAAGGGGATGATAAGGATGATTACTGGCGGGAACAGCAAGAAAAACTAGAGATTGAGAAGCGGGCTATTGTAGAGGACCACAGCTTGGTTGCAGAGGAGAAGATGAGGTTGCTGAAAGAGAAGGAGAAAAAGATGGAGGACCTGCGGCGGGAAAAGGATGCCACTGAGATGCTGGGTGCCAAAATCAAGGTACTGTACCCTTCCTTGGGCCCTTTCTTTTCTCTTTTAAATCTTTTTGTTCTATCAAAAAAGATAATGGGGGGGGGTAATATCTCTTTTGGTTTTGCATTCCCAATAGCTCCATGATATTTTGTGCCCAATAAACATTTATCGAATCAAATTGAATGAAGAATAATAATTTTTCAAGTTAAAAAAAATTAAGTATTGAATTCATAGTAAGAATAATTATTACATATGTGCAAGTTATAAAAAAAAGTAAAATTAACACTCACATTAGCCCCCCCACGTTAAGAAATAGAACAGCATCCATATCTTTACAAGCTCTTTGTGTCCCCCTCCTCCCGAGGGAACCATTGTCTTGGATTTGGTGGTTTATCGTTTCCTTGCTTTTCTTTATCGTTTTCCCGTGCATGTATATATCTCTAAATAAAACATAGTTTTAGTTTCCCATAACTTTTTACTTTTATATAAATGAAATCTCATTGCTACGATTTGCTTTTTTTTGCTCATTATGTCAATGAGATATATTCATATCGATGCCTGTAGATTCATTCATTATTACTGTTCTGAGAATTCCATGGTATTCCATTTTCCTGAGAGTGTGGGTTGTTTTCATTTTCTGCTATGAACATTCTTGTGCTTGGCTCCAGGAGAACATGTACATGCAGGAATTTCTTGTCTGGCATCACTAGGTTCTAGAGTATGTGCAATGTCAACTTTACTAGATAATAACAGGTTGTTTTCTAAAGTGGCCCTGTGGATTAAAACTTCTGCCAGTAGGGTACGAGTTCTGGTTGCTTCTCATCCTTACCAACACTATGATTATCAAGACTTTCATTTTTGTATATCTGGTAGATATAAAATGGTATCTCATTGTGGTTTTAATATGCAGTGCTGGATGTGGTTCCATAGTGTAGCGGTTAGCATGTCTGCTTTACACGCAGAAGATCCTGGGTTTGCGCCCCAGTGGAGCCACGGTCCATGGTATACAGCCATGCCACCTTGAACAAGCCCGACGTCTGATCCTGGAAGCTAAGCAGGGTCAGGCCTGGTTAGTACTTGGATGGGAGACCACCTAGGAAGACCAGGTGCTGTAGGCATAAATTTAAAAAAAAAATTATATATATGTATATATATATGTGTGTATATATATAGTGCCGTGATTACATAAGATCTGGAGCTCTTCTATCATCCCTTGCAAATGCTCCCTTGTAGTCAACCTGCAACCCCTGTGTGCCAGTGGCTGAGTGGTATTCTAGAGCATGGAGGCCCCCTGTGTCGAGTCTCCTCTCAGGTGGCAGTGTGGTACTCCATCAGACGCCTGGGCCTGGGCTGCAGTGGGCCTTTAACAGCAGAAGAGAGCGCAGAGTGCAGAGCTGGCCCTGGGAATCTGAGGACGACCACTGCCTGACCACAAGAATTCCTTTGAGGGGTTAGGTTCTATCTCATTGAATTTATGCAGACTTCTGATTTCTACTCTAAAATGTATCTATGTTTATAACTTTTAAAATGACAAGTGATCTCTTTCTCACCTCCCCTTCCGGCACTATATGAAGCCATACTTTATCTGTGGCTTTATAGTGACCCTTTCACAGAGCCGGTACTGTTTTCCTTCAGAGACAGGGCTCCTTTCCAGGACTTTCGAGACCTGATGTGAAAATGGAACCATATGCAACACAGTTAGGAGGTAACTGTTTCAGAGAGGGGCTTAGTATAGGATTCCGTTATGTGAACCGCTGCATCACCCCTCCTCACTCCCACACCTGAAGTGTGACTAGGTGTGCCCAGGTTTGATTTGCATGCTGATTTTAGGATTACATCTCTTATTGAAGCCCAGGAATACCTAACCTGGGGTATTTGAGCAACTCTCAGAAGCTGGGTGTGGCAAAACTCAGCGTTACCTCACGGTCACTGAATTTCTTACACGCTTTGTTTATGGGAGAATGACATTACTTCTATCTTTTCCAATCCCTGGCTTCTGTAAAATCATAGGACCAAAGAATTTAGATGTGGAAGGTGTGTGTGTGAGAGGTGGGGTGGGGAGGTGGCGGGAGTGGGTTGGTAGTTAGTAATCAGTCCAGCCCCTTCATTTCGAGAAAAGAGGAAACAGTCTCAAGGGCTTACTGAAAGACAGCAGCTGGACTACAGTTAATGTTTATGTGTTTCTTAAAAGCAAGTTTGTAGAGGTTTTGGAACCATCCTTTTTGGGTGCAAATCATTCCTTCAGCTCTGCTGAAGGCTCCTGATCTGTATAGCCAGCTCAGAGCTATCTCCTAACATCCAAGCTGGGTAGCCTCTGCCTACTGGTCATTTCCATGGAGAGTCTTCTGGCCACCCAGAGCCTGCCTGCTCCTGCCTTCGTTTCTCAATGAAGTTAGACTCTTGGGAGCTGCCTCTCCCTTGCTAGCTGCCTCTCCCTCTCCCTTAGGGCCCAGTCAGTCCAAGGCCTCTGACTCCTGTCTCATCAGGATCTCTCGGACCTATCCCCTTTGCTCTCACCCACCCCTGCTGCCCTAATCCAGGGCTGGACCCTTAAAACAGCTGCCTGTCTGGTCTCCCTCCAGCTAGCCTGCCCTTTTCCAGTCATTCTTCTGTGGCATGGAAGCAATGTTTCTAAAACACAAATCTGATTGTGTTTCCTCGTGCTCAGAGAACACATCAGTGGTTGCTGTGGTTCTCAGGATCAAGTTTAGTCTCCTTCAGTGGAACTTTGAGGTTGTTGAACTGACCCTTGGTTGTTTTGCCAACTTACCACTCCCTACCGTACCCTCTCACACATAAATTTTTTTTCTTAGCTGATACCTATTTTTACTTCAGCACTCTGTGTATATGTCCTTTGAGAAAGGAAGCTTTCCCTTATGCCTGAAAGCCCGAATTCTCTCTCTCCAGTGTGCCTCTCCCATTACTGCTCTGTCTTTTCCTTGTGATGGCATCTGCCTCCATGTGGTAAGAGCCTGCTTCCTTGTCTGTGACCCTCAGTAGACTCTAGGATTTGGGTTTGTATTTACAGTTGCCTCCCCGCTACCTAGCACATAGGAGGTGCCTAATATGTTCTAAGTGGGGTCAATACTTTGTACAAACAAACCCAAAACATATTTTTTTAAAGGAAGCTGAAGTTTATGTGTGTCTGGAGAAGCGGTATCTTCAGTGTTTCCAAGTTAAAGTCTCCAGTGGAGCTGCCGCAGCCCTGTCCCAGTGATGAGAAGGGCACAGCTGAGCACAGTATATTTTTCCCCGGAGTTCACCCAGCTTGGCTCAGTCCTGAGTGCTTTATCTTTTACGGGCTTCTCTGTGAAGAAGTACGTTCTGAGGAAAACCTTTCACAAGATGGATCCTACTTTTTCCCACTTAGGCCATGGAGAGTAAGCTTCTTGTTGGAGGAAAAAATATAGTAGACCATACAAATGAACAGCAGAAAATCCTGGAGCAGAAACGGCAGGAAATTGCAGAGCAGGTAACTTTTTCATTTTTTTTTTTAGTGGAGAATGGGATGGGGTAAGGTGCGTTAATGCTACAGAGCAAATATCTCTTCTATTAGACTTGTCAAAGGGAGTGGAAATGAGGCATGGCAGACCCTTTCTAGTGGGAGTCTCTGATATGATGCACCCCAGTTCTGTATCTTTGTATAGACATTGTCTCTAGGCAAGCTGATGAATTTTGTGCTATTTCTCAGAAACGTCGAGAAAGAGAAATCCAGCAACAGATGGAAAGTCGAGATGAGGAGACCTTGGAACTTAAAGAGACGTATAGCTCATTGCAGCAAGAGGTGGACATCAAGACCAAAAAACTCAAAAAGGTATAAAAGGAACAAGGATAGGCAGAGGTGCCTTGAGATTGGGGGAAAAGAGAGAAGTCTGTTGTCTGGAGGGTCTCCTTCTTCATCTTCCTCTCTCCTGGGTTCCAGCTCTTCTCCAAGCTTCAGGCGGTGAAGGCAGAGATCCATGACCTCCAAGAAGAGCACATCAAGGAGCGTCAGGAGCTGGAGCAGACTCAGAATGAGCTCACCAGGGAGCTGAAACTCAAGTAAGTGTTAGGCCTTCCATGGCACCCCCAGCCACTTGGGGGGGTTGTTTGTTTGTTAAGTAAGAAGCACTTCTCTGGGGACAGGGCACCTGCCTACTTCTCTCCCGTTCATCCCCTGCCACTGTTGGTCTTCTGTTTATTTCTGAGAAAGTCACGTTCTGTCTCTGGGTCCCATCTATTAACTGAATGACTTTACCAGACGATTGCCAAGTTTCCTTCCACTCTGCCTTCTTGAAGCTTTTAAAGGCTCTGTCTGGCCTCATCTCTATCTACTGATAAGAGAGAATATTTTATTAACTAGAGTTTTCTGAATGGTATGATGAACACCCAAATACCCATCACCCAGCTTCAGTGATAAACCATCTTTTGTCATCTGTTTTTCATAAAAATATTTTAAGGCAGTCTTACCTCATGTTATCCTACTTCTGTGTACTCATATATGTGAATGCAATGCTATTTTTAAAAAGCTTTATTGAGATAAAATTCACATACTTGACAGTTCACCTATTTAAAGTACACTGTGTGTGTGTGTGTGTGTGTGTGTTAATAGGGTTATAAAACCATCACCTCAATCTAATTTTAGAACATTTTGCCCTGCCTCCATAAGAAACTCTATACCAATTAGTAGTCATTCCTCATTATCCCCTCCCCAGCCCAGAGTAACTACTATAAATTTGCCTGTTTTGGACATTTCATACAACTAGAATCATGTAATATATAGTCTTTTGTGACTGGCTTCTTTTGTTTAACATGGTGCTTTCAAGGATCATCCATGTCGTAGCATGTCAATACTTCATTCTTTTTATGGCTGAATAATATCATGTTATGTGGATATACCACATTTTATTTATCCATTTATTAGTTGATGGACGTTTGGGTTACGGTGTTTGACTATTATGAATAATGCTGCTGTGAACATTCATGTACAGGTTTTTGTATGCACATGTTTTCATTTCTCTGGGATATATATCTAGGAATGGAATTGCTAGGTCATATGGTAACTCTGTGTTTAACTTTTTGAGAAACTGCTAAACTGTTTTCCAACACAGCTTCATCCTTTTACATTTCCACCACAAATTTCTCCACATCTTTGTTGACCATTGTTATTGTTTGTCTTTTTGATTACAGTCATCCCAATGAGTATGAAGTAGTATCTCATTGTGGTTTTGATTTGCATTTCTCTAATAACTAATGATGTTAAACATGTTTTCATGTGCTGATTGGCTTTTTTGTATATCTTCTTTGGAGAAATGTCTGTTCAAATACTTTGCCCCTTTTAAAACTAGGTTATTTATCACATTATTTATTTATTTATTTGGTTGGGGGGGGCTTTTTTATTATTGAGTTCTAAGAGTTCTTTATATATCCTGGATACCAGTTCCTTATCTAGTATATAATTTGCAAATATTTTTTCTCATTCTATGAGCTGTCTTTTCACTTTATTGATAGTTTTTTGTTTGTAGCACAAAAGATTTTAATTTTGATGTAGCCCAGATTATCTGTATTTTCTTTCGTTGCTTGAATTTGTTATATCTTAATTTGCCTATTCTGGACATTCATATACATTAAAATGAAATAATGTGGGATTTGTGTACAAGTTTTATTATGGACTTATGCTTTTAATTCTCTTAGGTCATCTAATAGTGTTACATTTTTAGGTCTTACATTTAGGTCTATGATATATTTTGAATTAATTTTTGTGTATGGTCTGTGGTAGGATTTCACATGCATTCTTTTGCATGTAGCTATCCAGTTGTCCAAGCACCATTTGTTGAAAAAGCTCTCTCATTGTTTTTGCACCCTTGTTGAAAATCAATTGACCATAAATGTAAGCGTTTATTTCTGAAACCTCAGTACTGTTCCATTGATTTATATGTCTGTCCTTTTGCCAATACCATACTGTTTTGATTACTGTAGTAACCTTTGCAGTAAGTTTTGAAATGAGGAAGTGTGAGTCCTCCAACTTTGTCGGTCTTTTTCAAGATAGTTTTAGAGTCCCTTGCAGTTTTGTATAAATTTAAAACCAGCTTGTTAATTTCTGCAAAAAAGCCAGCTATGATTTTGCTGACCTGTGTTTGTGTGGAATTTGTAGATCAATTTAGAGAGTATTGTCATCTTAATAATATTATG
The DNA here is from genome assembly GCF_000325575.1 of Pteropus alecto. NCBI lineage: Eukaryota > Metazoa > Chordata > Mammalia > Chiroptera > Pteropodidae > Pteropus > Pteropus alecto. The sequence goes on from NW_006442491.1 coordinate 19,343,208, forward strand.
TTCTGATCCATCCATTTACTTAGATCTTTATTTTCTGTCAAGACTGTTTTATAGTTTTCAGTGTGCAAGTCTTTTCACTTCTTTTGTTAATTTTATACCTAAATATAAAATTAGGTATTGATGCCATTGTATAGGAAATTGTTTTCTTAATTTTCTTTCAGAATGTAGAGAAATACAATTGATTTTTGTATAAAACACAATATATCTTTCCACCTAACAAAAATAAAGTTAAATTTCTTAGTATTATTTCATACCCTGTCCATATTCAGATTTTCTTGGTTTGGTCATATTAAGATCTATATGAGGACCAAAGATTGCAATTGGTTATTATGTTTCTTAAGTTTATTTTAACCTACACCAATCTCTTTTCCTTTTAAGAACTTTTTTTGTAGTTGACTTGTTGAAAAAACTGGGTCAGACAACCCGTAGAAATATCCCATGTTTTAGATTTGTCAGTCTTCTTTTTCATGATGCCATTTAATTTGTGTCTCTATCTTCTCTATTTCCTTTTAACTGAAAGCTAGCTCTGAAGCACTGGTTTTTAATCTTGGCTGCACACAGAAATCATCTCAGGAGTTTTTAAAAATAGTGATACTTGGGCCCACCCCAGAGATTCTGATTTAATTGGTCTAAGGCAGTGGCTCTTATACTTCATCTGAACGGCTTGTTAAACATAGATAGCTGAGCCCCACACCCAGAGAGTCTGATTCAGTATGTCTGAGGTGGGGCTTGAGAATTTGCATTTCTAACAAGTTCCAGTTGTTGCTCCTGCTGGTTCAGTGAACACACTTTGAGAAGCAGTGATCTGTGATGAGGTCTGGGCAAGATATTTTTTAGAACTCTGTAAAAAATATTAATGTGCAGCTTGGCTTGAGAATCACTGAGCAAATAGTTTGAACCAATAATGACTTTTGTCTGGATCCTTTATTTCATTAGGGGTTACAAAATGATATTTTTCTCTAATCACTTCTTCCACAGTATTAGCTGGAATTTTTCTTTAAAGAATTTTTCAAAGAGATTCTTTTAATGGCCAAATTTTAAATTAGGAAAGGAATCCTTAACACTAAATGTGTGTGTCAGTCCTCTTTCTAGGTACGTACACCTGGGAAAAAGATCAGAAAAAAAATATGCCGAAATAATAATAGCTATCTCTAGATAGTGAAATCGTGTGTGAAAACATATTTTCCACATTTCCCAATGTATAAATTGGATCTTTAAAATCAGGAAAAAAAAACCATATCTTATGAAAAATATTTTTTTAAATGTCAAATAAAAATGAAGAGAAATTTTTATCACTTCCAAAATATTTTTTTCTCTAAGGAAGGCATTTTTATTGTTATAGCTTTTATATCTTTTGAATAAACAGTGAGTCCTGTTTCTCACAGTCAGTATCCTTCACCTCTGGTGTTTGTTTTGCGTCTCTCCCACGTTAACACCCCTTTGGCATTGTTCTGTCTTGAGGTTTTAACAGAATGAATGCAGAGATGTGGCAGAAAGCCATCACCATGGAGAGACAGAACCCACTGGGTTTCAGTTTCATTGTTTGCCATGTTCCCTGGGTGCTTCTCACGCAAACTCTTCTCAGGAATGGTCTTCATTCTCAGAGGTCTAAGGGACTGAAAGCCATTTGGTTCTCCTCTTTGTCCTGATGATTAGAATGTGAAATTTTCTAGCTCAGACAACAATTCATGGGATTGGAGGAAGGCAATTTAATTTCTAATCTGTTTTCAGCATTTTGGAAGTTAATGAGGGTTAGCAGTACCAGTGGCCCTCCGAAAAATACTTCACGTAGCACAGGTTCGCTCCAGTATAGCCCATGCATTACCTTCCTCTTCAGTCTTTTCACCTCCTCAAGCTGTTCCTGCTTGGGCAGAAGTGACCGCTTCATATAGATTCCTAGGGCAGACCACTGTCAGCACCTGTCATACCTAAAAGGCCTGCACCATCGGCAGGGACCAGATATCATTCATGTCTGTATCCTAGCTCTTTGTGTGATGGTAGGCCCATAGCACCTGCTTAGTAAATGTTTACTGAGTGACTTATCTAATTATTCAGTACATGTGGGACCAGATAGCCAACAATTCACCTGTATTGTTTCTCTGTATTTACCCCTGTATGTGTGCTCTTCCAGGCATCTTATTATCGAAAATTTTATCCCTCTGGAAGAAAAAAGTAAAATTATGAATAGATCCTTCTTTGATGAAGAGGAAGATCATTGGAAATTACATCCTATAACCAGACTGGAGTAAGTCACTACTGACTTTAAGTAGACTTGAAGGTGGGGAGGAGGGAAAGAATGTTGGTAAGCTGGACTTGGCCAGAGGGATATGATAAGGACATAGTTCGATTCATTTCAAGTTGGAACCAATTGCATCTCTGACTTCTGACGGCCATAGGTCCATGAGGTAAAAATTTGATGATGAGTATGGTACTAGAAACTGGGAAACTTTATCACACCGAACTAATGATCTTTCCTAAGTTCCTGCATTTCAACTTCCCCAGCTGTCAAGTGAAGCTTACTAGACCAAATGTGGGTCAGTCAGTACACAGATGTCATCTTGTGTGTCAGTCCAACACAGAGTTGAAAAGGACTCTCAGTGTAAGTCTGGGTCCTGCTGGAAAAATGAGAGATACCTGCCAAGGACACAGGGGTGGGGAGTGTTGACAGCTATGCTTCGTGCCTCCCTTCTAAGAACTGGATGATGATTCAGATCTTTTCCGGCCTAAAAGATTCATGACACTCACGTTTGAATCAGAAAGCAACTCAAGCAGAAAATATAAGCAGCTCCTGCATCATTTTCATGTCAGCCCTCAGTCTGGGGAGTCACTTGCTTCAGGTTTTACTTAAGTAGGCTCAGTGCTGGTTCTTTCTGAGTGCTGGTTCCACAGGACCGAGGCTGGGACTATGGCACACACGCCAGCCACGGCTTTAACCACTACAGTTCTTTTCCAGGAATCAGCAGATGATGAAGCGGCCTGTCTCAGCTGTGGGATATAAGAGACCATTGAGCCAACACGCAAGAATGTCCATGATGATTCGTCCAGAGGCCCGATATAGGGTGAGAAGATTGTTCTTGTGTTCCTCTCTTCTCTCTTTTAGAGAAGTTTAGATTTATGTAAACCCTGAGGCGCTATCTACAAAGTCCTAGAGTTTCTATCCTGACTCTTTCCAGAGGTACCTGAGCACATTTATGTTAATATAACAATTTTAACAAATAATAAATAAATAACAAAAGAACAATAACAAATAATATTAAATAAAAAGGTAAAATAGAATGAGCTTTAGGAAATCAGGACTAAGGAAGATGGAAAGCATAACATCCTGTCCATAATGGCCTATAAACTCCATAGTGGCCAATAAACATTAACAGTAGGCTTCAGAATGGCTCTTTGGGAAGACTGGAGATGTCAGTGACAAGAGATGGAGATGTGTGCAAGAACTTACAGTACTTCCATTTAACATAATGTGGATTAGTCATGTGGTTATTTAGAGTGACATAATTGAGGACTATTTAATGACCCAAACATATTTTATAATAATAATACTGTACGAGCTTCTATTATAAGCACTTGTTATGTTCCAGGCACTGTATTTAGCTGTAGATCGCTTTCTCTACTAGAACACTCCCACCTACTCTATGCAGTAATCCTGTGGCTTAATAATAGGTAGCTGATAAGTGGATGAACCAGGAGACACAATATATTAAGTTATAAAACAATTGTTATTGAAAGTATATGTATGAATAAAAAAAATCTGGGGCAAAATATATCAAAATGTGAACTGGTTATATCTGGTTAATGAAAGTACACTTAATTTAAATTGAAATTTTTTTTCCTTATCTGTGTCTTTTAACTCTCAATGGGGAACATGTATTATTTTTATAATGAAAGATTTTCACTTTAAACATTTAAAATGTTTTTGAGTCTCCCTTGTCAGCCAGAGCAAAACAGATTAGGATTAATTAGCTCCTTGGGTGCTTTTCTTTCTGGCACTGAGTTATTTAAAATAAAGAAAACAAAAATAGAAAGGATGTATTAGGGTTTTATATAGTGGAAGATGAGTGTTGTGTCAGACAGAATCCTCGGAAGCATTTTTCTAGCAATTTCAGAGGGTACATATCTTGCCAGTTATTTCATGTCTTAAGCCAAAAATATGTTTTTTAAGCCTACAAATCAAATATGTGGGTTTCCAGGGGGAGCTAACCTGATCCAAAGGTAGATTTTAAAGCAGCGGCTTTCAAGCAGTGGACCCACTCCATTAAAAGAAGTTTTAAGCAATTTCTCAGTATATGAAATTGATAAATGGAGCCACTCCCTCTTCCCACCTTCTCCCTGCAGTGGCCCCTCCTGTCCCCTCTGGAGCCCTGGGGCTTGAACTCCACTGAATGGGAGAAGCTGGAGAAGATGTGTAACCATGGGTGCTCTTCCCCTACACACTTGTCGTGGTATGTAGGAGCTGGGACAAGGCCCACCCAGGATAGCAAGTGAAGGAGTCCATCCACTTGCTAGTTATGAGGCAGGGCCCAGACTGATTTTTAAAATGTAGTTACAACCGTATACACTGCCACACACCCCCTTCTACATGCATATACACCATACCTGTCTCTTCCCCTTAGTAACTAAAACTTTCATCAAAGCTGCTGTAGTAGGTGGTGAGATTATTGGTGATTACTATTTTCTTCTTTATACCTTTTTTATATTTTCATATCTGCAATAAATGGGTTTTACTTAATTTATTATTATTCTACTTAGGGTGTAATACATGTTTATTATTATATATATTTTTAAGGAAAATAGAGAAAAGCCTAGAGAAGAAAATAAAAATCATCTGCAATCCCACCAGAAAAAAAGTCATAAAACTACATTGCTTCTAGGCAGGATCTTCGTAGGCTCTGAGTAGCAAGCCATTTGCACTTCTGTTCTTGGAGGGAGTCTATATTGCTTGTACTTTCTGTGTCTGATTGGAGACCAACGTAGCTGGTTGTGGCTGTGCTCCTGCAGGCAGAAAACATTGTGCTGTTAGAGCTGGACATGCCTAGCCGGACCACCAGAGACTACGAGGGCCCTGCCATTGCCCCCAAAGTCCAGGCTGCATTGGATGCGGCTCTGCAGGACGAAGATGAGATACAGGTGGATGCGTCATCCTTTGAAAGCACCGCAAATAAGAAATCCAAGGCCAGGTGGGTGGCTTTTGATGACTTATGTTTGAACAGAATGTATTTGAACAAGGACAAATGAAAGTAGAGGGTGACAAGAATGCTCGTTTATCATGGAATACTTTACAGGACACAACAGAAAATATTGCTGTATTATTCCTATGTTTATTCAATTACTACACAAATATATATGGTTCAGGTATGATACCAGGTATATACTGAATACCAGGATGCCTAATGTGCCCAGTTCCTACTGTAGGGAGCATGTGTTCTAGTGAAATAGGGGACTGTACTTTGGTTCCCACCAGATACTAGACAGTTCTAAGTGCTTTAAAAAAGATTCTGTTAATGGTTTCTTGCAAAAAATCACAAGGCAAATATTATCATCAACCCCATTATATAGATGAGAAAACTGACATTTGAGAAAGTAGCCAAGTTCAAGGAAGTAAGTGGTAGACAGGGGTCACACCTAGGTCTATCCAAATCCACCACTCAGTCTCTAAGCCTTGGTGGTGAATTTACCTCATTTATCTAAATAACCAAGTACTTAATTTGGTGCAAAATTAGAAATTCTATCTTATTAAATTCTGGAGTAGAAGTTTAAGGAAAACAACTGAGTGCAAAAGCAAAAATGGAAGAAATTCTACCTGGAAACTTAATATTTTTTGCCAATTTGCAGAAGATGGTCAAGATTTGATTTAAATGGAAGAACAAGTACCGGGAATCAGAGTCCATTCCCTAAGGTTACACACCTTGGTCAGCAGGTTGTGTTGGCCATGTGCAGAGGGTCAGGCTGTGCAAGCCTGTTGGATTTACCGTTGAAAGGTCTAGTGGCTTTTAGGCCATTGCAGAAAGGCCACCTTGAAATGTTAATGTTGGTAGGAAAGGAGCCTGATCTGTGTCAGTGACACAGATAGGACGTGTAATGTAAATGTGTGGTTGACTTTTGCAGGCCAAAAAGTGGAAGGAAGTCGGGATCCTCCTCCTCTTCCTCAGGAACCCCTGCATCTCAGCTTTATCCACAATCTCGGGGGCTGGTTCCGAAGTAAAGCCAGTTCCTCTTCTCCCAGGGTGTGAACAGCATTTGCCTTCTGAGAGAAGAGATGAGCAAAAACCTGCAGAGAAGACTGGAGCCCAAACTCAGAACCATTCCCCTGGGGAGAAGCAATGGCCTCTTTGCAGATTAACCAACTTAATCTGGCTGAAACGTGCTGGTTCTAATCTGGCACTCAGCTCCTCTGGGAAACGTCCTTTAATTAGCATCTCAGAAATGCATGGGTAAGGTAAAGTGCAACAGTTGAAGTGGAAAGCAAGAGAATGACCAGTGACCTTGCTTCCCCTTCTCCCTTGCCTTCTCTTCTCCCTTCCCTTGGCCTCCCTTCCTCTCCCCTCTCCTTTTCTAGCCTGTTCTTTATACTGGGCTTCCTTCTCTTCGAACAATAGGACAGAATCAGGAGTCACCTTAGCAGGGACCAAGTCTTTGGAGCCTCAGGATAAAATGACAGTGAGGTTGAAAAGTGAAAGCCCTAGAACTTGAATAGGTGCTTGTTCTTATAGGTAGAAATGAGCAATCTCATTTGGATCCAAGCCCATGATGACTTCTCAGTAAGAAGTGGATCTGCCTTTGGGATCTCCCGAATGAGGAAATGTTTTCCAAGGAAGCTACCGATTTCTGCTCCGGACGAATTCAGTGTCGGAAGCAAAAGAAATCACATTCCCTTTGTCTCCTTGGAGAGTTTAGGGAAACAGCTTCTTTAAAACCTCAAAACCATGACTATCCTGTCAAAGACATAAATCTGTAAGCTGATGCCATGTCTATACACCGTGTCACTTTAATCTTCATTTGTTACCATCTTTTCCTGTGCACGCGTACTCTGAGCATCCCTGCCTAGGCCCATCCTCAGCCTCCAGAGCATGCTCTGCAGTGGGTCTGTTTTGTTGGAGAATGGAGGCTGGCCCTGCCTTCTCCGATGGGACAAGAGTAGGAGGAATGAAACATATAGTAGCACTTTTCAATTCTCCATTTTGTTCCGTATTTGCATAGAGAGCATAAGGGTGACTAGGCAGATGCAGAGACAGAGGCATAAGGCTTGGTGCAGTGGGAAGGAAAGACATAACATACGGAATCAAAGGAACCCTGCCTGCCTTCAGCAGAAAACTCACCTAATCCCAGAACTGTGGGGCCCCCCAGACAGAACCTAAGATGGTGGCAGGGGGTGGCTGTGTGATTGAATAGGCTCAGAGGAGAGTTAGGAATTCCTGTTTACATATACTAGTTTGATTTGTAAGTTTTAGTTCTTTGTATTATTGAAATTCAAAGCTTCATTTTATGTTGGTCATTAGGTGAATGTTACTTTTTTCCCCCAAGAGAAGCTCATGAGTGTGTGTGTATGGGTGTGTAAGCACAATGGTGGCTGTGTTCTTTGAGTGTGTCTGTGAGAGAGAGAGAGAGAGAGAGACCAAGAACTTGCCCAATTTTAGAAATACACTAGTGTACAGTTGTTGCCTTTGTCTGTATTAAAGGCCTATTGAATGACTAATCCAGGCTGGAAGTGCTCCCATGTGGGTGTCTGACTCCACGAGCCAAGCCTGAGGGGACAATACGAGTCCCCAAGTCTGCCACACTGACGTACCTTGCTGGCACGGTGCCTCAGTAAGGTGGCGACTCAGGTGGGCCTCGAGTTATATTTTAACTCAGCTGCTCAGTTCCCAGGGCACATTTCTGGATCAGAACCCATGGGAAAGAGGAGGTACCAGTGCAATGTCTTAGCATGTTACAAATGGAGATCTGTCATCTGGCAGCTTATCTCATTTTTAGTTACCATTTTTTCTGAACCCAGGGCCCTTTTCAGCAATTCCCAGAGCATAATGGAGCCTTCCGTCATCTTTCTTGGGATCAAACACTGCTTCTTTCCTATTTACTAAGATTTTACCTGTTTGAATAGGAACCATATAATGAGGTGGATAGTAAGATGGTTATCTGCCGGTTACACCTGTTTCTTGCACCACATTTTTTCAAAGCTAGTCTGACTTCTATGGGCTGAAAATATTCATCTGGCAAATCTGAGAATCGAACACTGTAAATAACATGATACTTTAATACTGACGTCTCGAGGTGGCTATTCTGACCAAGGGTGGTTGAGTGACCATAGAACTTAATTTCTAAGAAGGCAAAAAAAAAAAAAAAGAAAGCCAAGTCGACAAGGAAGGTTATTAAAACAAGCTTGCCTTGTCTTTACCTGGTGGTCTGTGAAAAAAAGTAGAAGAACACCTGTGGAGGTGAAGCTGTTCCTTCCCAAGCAGTCTCCGGTGCTTTTCTTCTCTCAAAATGGATCCGATAAATATCTGAATAGAACAGACCATAGAATAGTCTTACTGCTACCAGAAGTTGCTGCTTTGAGCTCTGAATTGAGCCAAATGTGTAGAGGACCTACCATGCCCACCGAGGGACCAGGCTTTCCTGTCTATAGTCATGCTAGAATGTTCCAAGCCGTCTGAGGGCCTTCATGCCTACAGCAGTTAGTGAGGTCTGGAAGTAAGCGTCACAGGACCTAAGAAGATCATCTGGGAGAAGAAGTTTGAAATTGTGTGTGCAACCCTCTTCAGGCCCCTTTTTGCTTTGATCAGTAGGAATGTATTTGGCTTCATATTTTAAAGTCACATGCCTCCCAGACCCCTGGATTCAGAACCTGAGGCCACAAATCATAGGCATGAAGCACTTTCTTAAGACTCTGACCTAATGTTGGATTGTTCCCTGTCGGTTGCCTGCATGCTGCTTGAATTGCACCACCCACACCTCCATGACCAAGGGCATCAGAGAGTTCTGCAGCTTAGGCGTGGGCTGCTCTCTGCTCTTCCTGTCTGACTCTTGTAAGTCCTCCCTCACTGAATGTAGACTTGTTGCCAATTGCTGAGAAGTGTCAATTCCCTGTTAACATGGGATATCAGTTGTGCCTCGCATTTCCCACTTGAGGGCGAGGCTCACTGCAAGAAATACCTTCTCAACACCATCAGTGGACAGGAATGGGGCTGTTAATATACTCTAAAAGCCATAATCAAAATGCTCAGAGGGAACTGGGTAAGAATAGTAGGCCTGGCTATTGTCTATCTCACAAGGTTTTGTCTTGTACTGTTCACAAATCTGCCATCTTTTTCCCTGCCCATGTTTCTTGAATGAAATGCTTTTGAGGTTATTTATGAAAGGAGTGATCCTGGGGCAGGAAGGAGACAGTGGGCTTTATGGCTCTTAGGAGTTACTATTGATTTTGACCTTCTCTTTGGCTACCTTTAGACAAAGAATATGCCAATTCTTGGGGCTCTAAGTTTTACACTTGATATTTATTTGTATCATCTCTTTGTCTAGGAATGTAAAAGTGATTCTGAACTAAGATGTGTAATAAAAATCAATCAGATTTATTGTACCTATAAAAAGGTGTCCTCATAAATGACTAACGCTTTTGAAAACGACATGCCTGTGGCCGACACACTGCCATTTTCTTTAAACATTTTAATTTTTCTAGTGAAAGGGTTGGAGTGGAAGTGAAGATTGAGTTGGAATGCTGATATTTTAAAAACATAGCAACAAGGTAAAGGGACATAAAATGAAGAAAGACAGAGTGACAAATAAATGCTTCTCATGTTTTTCCGTGGAGGTTCCTGAGACAGGCCTGAGCGATAGGCGTGCAATATCTTTTAACTTCCGTGTTTTGTTTTTTAAGTTTCTTTAAATTTATTACATTGTACTTTAACATGTGCCTATTTTTTTTTTTTTTTTAACACAAAATATGTTATTTACCCTCAGGAAAAAAAAGAAATACCAGAAATGGACCGTATGTTGATCTTGTGGTTTCTCATATGCTCAGGCCTGCTGAAGTATACTCCTGCGTGCTCCGTGGTTGAGAAGTAGGGACCGAGTAGAAAGAGCACAGACCACTTGTCCTCTGAGCTGGGTCTGAATTCTGGTTGTGCCTCTGCTTACCAGCTGTGTTACTATGAGGAATTTAATTTACTTCTCTGAACCTTGGGATCCTTGACTGTAAAATGGGATGATAATCCCCACCTTTCAAGGCCATTGTGAGGATTAGCAGCAATTCAAAGCAACAAGCACACAGTATGTGAACTAGAACAGGCATTTAAAAATGCGGTTATTGCCGTGCTAGGGCCCTTGTTCAGAAGATACCATGAACAATTTGTATCCTAAGACACTAGAAGCTAATACTGGGCATCCATGTTTATTTAGAAAATGCTAGGCCTCTATAGAAAAGCTGCTAACTATTTAACAAATATATGCTGAATACCTACTCTGTGCCATGCTGTTTTATTTTAGACACTGGATGTATAGATATGAGCAACACTGACATGGTCCCTGCCCACACAGAGCTTGTACTTTAATGGGTAAGGAGGCGGGGTAAGTGTTAACCGAATACACACAAACATGTAATTACAAATTATGACAAATGCCATGAAGTGATATTATAGGATAGCATAAGAGAATAATAGGGGCCTAATTTGGATTGGGCAGGTAAATAAGGGAAGGGCTTTCTGAAGAAATGGCATTTACAATGAGATCTAGAGAACAAAATTGGCTGGGCAAGAGAGGAGGGCAGGGAATTTGTGAAGGAGGGAACAGTATTTCTGAAGGCCTCGTATAATAGAGAAGTAGAATTTCATAAGAAGGTATCAGTAGTCCTTTTTTACCCTTACTAGAGGGAAGCATGGAGAACTATTGTTGAAAAGATTGTAATACAGAACTTTAAAAAGTAACAATAAGATCTTTAAAGATCACAGAGAGGACAGTGGCCTATGTGACTTAGGCAAATGGTTCTTAATTTTATTTCTTCATAAGATGCCTTCAAACTATGTGTAATGTCCCTATACCCTCCTTTTCTTCCAAAAAGAGTTAAAAATCATAGCTTGGCTCTGTCTAAATAATTATTAGTTTAGAATATTTCAATCTATTAGCCAGAAAGCAAGAGTTCATAGTGTGATTTAAAGAATTATAAATGTCTTCTTGAGAGTGACAGAATCTTGGATTGGGCGAGGGGCTAACTCATAGGGGAGGTACAGGCTAGAGCACTGACTCACCAATTGTCTTCTCATCTTCTGGATTGTTAAAGAAAAAAAACAAGCTACCTAAACCTTGTGTGATTCCATAAGAAAGAAATATTTGGTCTTTGTTCCTGAAGAGCTTCTACGACCCTTGGGATTTCCTGAGTGATAAGAGTGTCTTTTGGTATTCCTTAACAAGCTCCTTTCGACCATATCTGAGCTTAGGTTAATAAAGTGACTGTAGGTGGCCTCCTAGATGACTTCAGGATGGGGGCCAGTTGCCAGTGGAACTGATCCTGTGATTAGAGGGTTGGAACTTTCAGTCTCACCCTCTGACCTCCTGGGAGTGGAGAGGAATTGGGGATTGAGTTAATCACCACCAGCCAATGATTTAATCAGTCATGCCTACATAATGAAAGCTCCATAAAAGCCCCTAAATGATGAGGGTTCAAAGAGCTTCCAGGTCGGTCACACACTGAGGTGCTGGGAGGATGGCATGCCGGAAGAGGGCATGGAGTTCCCCACTCTTCCCCTCATAGCTTCTGCTATACATTTCTTCCATTTGGCTGTTCCTGAGTTGTATCGTTTATAATAAATTGATAATAGTAACTAAAGCCCTTTCTTGAGTTCCATGAGCCATTCTAGCGATTATTGAAGCTGAGGAGGGAGTTGTGGGACCCCCGATTTTATAGTTGGTCAGAAGTACAGGTGGCAGCCTGAAACTTTGGATTGGCATCTGAAGTGGGGCAGTCTTGTGGGATTGAGCCCTAACCTGTGGTTCTATGCTAACTCCAGGTAGTGTCAGGATTGTAGGACATCCAGTTGGTATCTAGAGGATCAGAGAATTGGGTTGTTGAGTGGAGGGAAATCCCATATATTTTATTGTCAGAAGTGTTATGAATAAAAACAGTTGACCTTGGGAACTACTTTGAACTCTACACTGATAGTTTAGTTTGAGGACGTGTGATTTTGGTAGGCCCTCTTTGTACTAGAGTTGCCATCTGATTGAAGTTTACCCTGCGAATGGTCTCCAAGGACCATGTGGTGGTCACATCTGCCAGTGGCATTTGTCAAGGACATAACCGTAGCTCTTGCAGCTGCTCCTGTTTCATCCTCTGTTTCCACCATCAGTCTTGTGGTTAACCGTCCCCGGGTGCTTCAGTTAGGCAAGCCAACTGGGGACTTGCTTTTGGGGAGGGAGAAATGGGCAGAGTTCACTCACCTGCATCTCTGGGAACAGTGGAGCCCACAGGAACTTGTCGAATGCCTATGTTCACCAGGTGTCTTGTTCTGCACTGGGGATGGGGAGGAGTAAAATATACTCCAGCCTTTCTGAGGAGAGAGGAGACAGAAACATCCACTGATGGTAATTCGGAGTGATTAAAACCTACGAGAAGGCCTGCCTCCTCTCCTTGTACCACTCTCCCTACCTTTTGTGGCTGGAGCCACTCAGGCCTCCTTTGCGTTATGCCAACAGCTTTCATGCCTTGGCACCTTCACATGTGCTGTGCCCTCTTTCTGGAAACTACTCCCCACTCTTGGCTTGGCTAACTCTTACTCATCCGTCAGGTACCAGTTTAATGTCACCTCTTCTAAGAAGCCTTCCCCGACCGCTCGTTCTGGTTTTCCTTCATCTCTACCTGGCTGTATGGTGTCTCTTACCTTTTTTCCTTCTTAGCTTCTTTTCCATCTTGCAGTTATATATGTCTGCTTCGATCTCCCCCATTGACAGCGAGTTCCCCGAGGGCATATCCTATTGTCCTAAGTTTGACACTGGATATTTGGATGATGCTGATACCAGCACAGCTCAGCGCAGTGTTTTCTGTCAGAGGAAGGAGTGATATGCCAGGAGAGGTGGAGAAAGGCTTTGTAAAGGAGACAGCATTTCAGCTGTGCTCCAAGAATGGGTAGGGTTTCACCCACTTGGGAAGGAGGGAAGAGCACGCCAGACAAAGGGGACAACATGAATGAGCACATGGGGACTTCCTGGTGATGGGCATGGATAAGGAGAACCAGGTTGGGAAGGGTCTGGACTCCGGGCACATCCTGTAGATAGTGGGGGAGCCCTGGAAGGCTTTTTTTTCTTTATGAGAGTGAAGCACAACTCTATTTATACTCAAGCATTTTCTTCTTAAGCCAGCCTCACATGCTATTATTTCTTTTTAACAGAAAGCAATTTCACTAAGTGAAGCTTTAAGTTTGCCTGCTGTTCACACTGGTTTTCTAGGCTTAGTAGGCAAATTGTATTCTTCAAGGAGCTTTCCCCGGTGCAGCTCACTACTCAAAGAATTCCAAGAAGCACTTGAACTTAACTTCAAGATCCTGGTTCCCTAGGAATGGGGCCAAGGGATTTTTCAAGGCAGTGGCCTGGGAGGTTGTCCTTTTGCTGTGTTTGGGAACAGAGAAATTAAAGTTCTGCACTTGGTTTTGAAATTTATCTTTCTTGTCCAGTCAACAAAAGATTTGCATGTGCTGTTCAAGACTGTGCTAGGTGTCATGAGCTGCTGCTTGCAGTCTTGTAGAGAATTAACACCATTCACAAATAAGTAGAATTCAAGGTGATCAGTGGCCCAGATGTGGCACTGACAAGTTGCGGGGCGGGGGACGGTGGTCACAGATTTCAGTAAGGGGCATGTTAAATGTAGTGATCAGTCTCTATGTTAGATTATCCCAGGGTGACAAGAGGATCCAGGGCTTTAGCATCACTTTCATTTCTTCTTCTCTCTTTATTTTTTTTTTGAGTATCTACAATGTTCTGGGCATTGTTCTAGTCCTAGCGATTCAGATGAAGTCCGTGTCTCCAGGGCTGTCACATCCTAGTGGTGGAGACAGATGGTTAACAAAGAAGTATGTGCTATGTCTGAAAGGAAACAAGGCAGATCAGGGGTTAGAGAGAGATGAGCTGGGGAGGTAGTAGCCGGGTTAGATTGGGAGGTCAGGGAAAGCTTCTCTGCAATGATGACATGTTACATTTGAGCAAATCTCTGAGTAAGATTAAGAAACAAGCGTGTGGGTATCTGGGACTTGGAGGAAGAATACTCCAGGGGAAAAAAATAGCAGTGCAGAGGCCTGGGGCTAGGACTATTTTCGGGAAGGCATGGAGGCAAGTATGGCTAGTGGACAGTGAGGCTGGAAAGGTAACCAAGGGCCAACTCTGAATTACAAGTGAAATTTATTTTTAGATTATTGAAAGCTTTTAAGCAAAAGGGGAACTCTGGCAGGAATGTTTTTAACGGATCCCTCCGGATGCTTTGTGGAGAACTGAGCAATGGGAGCAGGCAAGGAGACTGTTTAGAAGGGGTGCGTAGTTTAGATAAGAGGTGGTGACTTGAACCAGGTGGTCGGAGAGGAGAGAAGTGGTAACATGCCACTTAGGATATGTGTCTATTGCTGATAATTGGATTGTTGGTAAGAGAAAAAGAAGAGGCAACAACCGCCCTAAGGTTTTCGATCTTAAGCCTATAGAAAATGCCACTTCCTTCCATGTGCCCTCCCCCTTTTTAAAATAAAAGGCTTTATTAAGATGTAATTCATCCACCATGCAACTCACCCATTTAAAGTATACAATTTATTGGTTTTTAGAATATTCACAGTTGTGTAACCATCACCACAATCAATTTTAAAACATTTTCATCCCCCCAAAAGTATCCATTAGCAAGCCAGTCCCAGTTTCCTCCCAACTGCACAGCCCTGGGCAACCACTAATCTACTTTCCGTCTCTTCTGTCTACATCTGGTTCTTTTAGGGTCTCAGAATCCCACTTTTCTTATCTGTAACTTCACAGGGTGATTGTTCGTTTTAAAAGAGAACATAAAAACATGAGAGCGTGCCTAATGGGCCAAGTAGACTGACCTTGGCCTTACTTAGGTAAGTGCTCCGGAATGCCAGCCCTTCCCCACTGTGCTCTCAGTTTGGCAGCATGGACATTGGTGAAGAGCATGGGCACTGGACTCAGACTGCTGAGCTGTGAATTCTGAACTCACCATTTACTAGTTTGTGATTATGGCAAAGTTTCTTATCCTCCCTGAGGCCTCAGAATCCTCAACACTCAAAGAGGGACCATAGCAAGTACTTCCCAAGTTGCCATGAGTCCAGATGTGTGGAGCACTGGGATCAGCACCTGGTACATAGCAAGTGCTCAGTGAACGGTAATTGTTGGCGTGCTGTTACCATTATTTGTCAGGAGTCTTCCAGGCACGTGGTGGCTCCCAACTTCAAGGCCAGGAATAGACATTTCTGAATCCAGGTGGTTGCAGGGGTAGTGGAGTTAGAGACCATGGATTTATTTTTAGTGTCGTCCTCTTGCTGGATCTATGCTTTTGCAAAAGTCACTTGTTCCCTCTAAACTTCAAGTTGCTCATGTGTAAAGTGGGAGTTAAAGTCAATCTTATTTCATGGGGCTGTGGAAGATTCAGTGACCTACTGAGCACCTGTTTGCCAGGCACTGTTTTGAAAACACCAGGAAAAAAAAGCCTTGCTCTCCTATAGCTTGTGTAGAGCTGGTGGAGACAGAAAGTAAATAAGCATAAGGAACATAATAAATAAAAAATACATAAGAATATATGTAAAGCACCTGGTGCCTGTCATGTGGCAAGTACTTACTTCATAAACGGTAGCTGTTATGATTATTATGTGGAAGCACTTTGTAAAGCTGGACAGCACAGCACAGAGGTAGGTCTCTAGGTCACTGACAGTTGAGCATGTTGCCTTCATTTAAGCCCTACCTCATTTCTGCGCAATTAAATTTCACTTAGCCTCCAAGGCCCCTTTAACATTGCCTGGTTGAAATCTTTGCATCTTGTGGTTAGAGCTTTATTCTTTCCTCCCTTCAGCTGGTATTTACTGAAGGCCACTTTGGGCTGGGAGTTCTGCTGGATCCTGGGGCTATTAAGCTGAAAAAAACCCAGGATGGGTATTTTCAAGAAAATGAATGGAGGGAGCCCAGGATACTTTGGGAACCTCCAGGCCAGGAAGATGAAAGCCAGACTGTGAATGAGCCTGGCTGCCTTGGTTTTATTCTGCCAGGGGACATCCTGGAAGATTTTCATGTGGGTGATAAAGGTAGCAGAAAAACTAAGACTTCATAACATTCTTGTTTAAATATTACATGGTAAAAGTAAACCTTTGCATTATGGTCAAATGCATAATTTATATTTAAGCATTACACTCAAATCAGAGAGCTACAAGATGGAGATATAAGGACATGTAGGGGAGCAAAGACCTTGGGGCAAATAATGTCTCAGGGTGAAGACAATATGCCACTAGATCAGCAGGAAATTTGGCAAAATGGAGGAGGGAGTTTTGGAGCTGGATAAACCTAGGTTAGCACTTATTACCTGAAGCAAGCTCTTGCACTTTGGTGGGAGGGTTAATACAGACCCTGTTACTTTCAGAGTTGCTGAAAGGATTAAAGAAAACACCCATCAAGTACCTGGGACTTAATAGGCACTCAATAAAAGGTATATATTAAATATTGATAGCAATATTAATTATTAGTAACAGTGCAGCATTATGGAAAGAGCTCTTTGTGTCAGCCAGAACCGTATTCAAATGGTGATACACCTAGTGCAATTTGCTTAACGTTTCTGAGCCTTGGATTGTCTCCTTTCCCGTAAAATGAATGAATGAACAATACCATCCTTGTAGGGTTGAAGTAGGGAATAGGATAATAAAGTTTCTAGTCTGTATAAAAGGTGTTCGATTAAGTGCTATTTTAAAATCAAAAGACAGCTTTATTGAGTATTCTGATTACGAAAATTATGTATTCTGATGGTAAAACATTCAAACAATACAGAAAAATTTAAAATCATTAAAATCACTGGAAATTTCATTACCCATAGCTGATGACCAATCTTTTCTTAATCTCTCTATGCAAACATTTTTAGTTTGACCTTCATAATATACATGGGTTCACAGTAGACACCTGTCCTGTTTTCACTCAACAATATGTCATGGACATAGTGTAGTTAATAAATATAGATTTATACTATTGTTTTAATGGTTTTCTAGTAATCCGTGGTATGGAATACCAGAATTTAACACTACTCGTGGTCATTGAAGTCATTTCCAGATTTTTACTATTTTGTACAATGCTGTATGAAGCAACCTTGTACATGGGTCATTATTCACTTGTTTAATTTCCTCCCTGGGATAAATTGCTGTAAATGAATTACTAAAGAGTTTTCCCATTATAATTTTGTTACATATTACTAAACTGCCTTTCAAAATGACTATGAATTTTCACTCCCACCAATAGTTTGAGTTGTGCCTGTTTGCCAATCTTTTTAACCTTTGCCAGCCTGATCTATTGAAAAGTGGCATCTCAATTTTGTTTTTATCTATAGTTCCAGGATTACCCAGGAGGTTGAAAATCTTTTCAGGTATTTATTTCCATTTGTGTTTTTTCTTTTGTTACTTGCCTGTTCAGGTCATTGTTATTTGACCATTTTTTCTATTGAGGTGTTTCTTACTGACTTTTAAGAACTCTTGTTAGGAATCTTAACTCTTTTTCATACAAATGACAAATATTTCCTCCACTTTGTTTTTAACCTTTTGTGTATTTTGTTGCCACATATTAATTTTTAATTTTATGTAGTCAAATCTATTGATTTTACTTGGAGTTTTTTTTCAACTGTTATAACATGTTTAGAAAGACTTTCGGTTCCAGAATTATAAAAATATTCACTCATTTTTTATTCCAAAATTCGTTTATCACATATAAATCTTCGATCTAGGTGGAATTTAGATTTAAGGAAGGAAGTGGCGCTTCACCTTAATTTTTCTCCTAATAGCTTCCTAGTGGTCTTGTTCTGTTATCGACTTCCATCTTTTTTCTAATGTGAAATGTTACCTTTATTGTGCCCTACAATTCCTTATATTCTTGGCTCTATTTCTGTATTCTCTTCAGTTTAATATGTTTGTTTGTTCCTTTGTCACAATGGAGTGTTTTAGTTGGTGTAGCTACCTAATGCATTTTAATATCTAGGAGAACAAGTCCCAACACAATAATATTAAAACTTTTCTCTGCAATAGGATGGAATAGTTAAATTCAGAGCTTAGGTTCATTCAACCAGCTTGAGCTTTAATTCCAGGTCAGCCACTCACTAGCTGTGTAATCTTGGGCAAGTTATTTTTTTCTCTCTGAATCTCTTGTTTCCTTGTCTGTATAACGTTAATAGTAACAGTATCTATCTTATGGTGTTTTTGTGAAGATGAGATGAAATGATACATAGCAAGTCCTTGAGACAAGGTCTGGCATATGGAAAGTGGTCAGTAAATGTTAGGTTATGAAAATGATGTTTTTCCAGTTGAATTTAGGATCATTTTGACAATAAAGCCTCACTGGGATCTCCATTGGTATGACATTTACTTGATAGGCTAATTTGGGGATAATTAATATCCATGTGTTATAGGATCTTCCAGTCTAAGAGAAGCTATGATCTTTATTGGTTCAAGATTTCATGCTCCTTGGTAGAGTTTACAGTTTTCTTAGTGTAAGATGTGCACATTTTATGTTAACTTTATTTACAGAGATTTTTGTTATTATTATTGTGAATGGGATCCTTTATTCCCCATTATTTTCAAATGGGATTATTATTAGTACATAAGAAAGTTATTCACTTTTTAAAATTGAAATATAATTGACATATAACATTTGTATTAGTTTTAGGTGTACAATATGATTCAGTATTTGTATATATTGCACAATAATCAGCATACACAGTAAGTCCAATTAACATCTATCACTACATATAGTTACAATTTTATTCTTGTGATGAGAACTTTTAAGATCCATTCTTTTAGCAACTTTCAAATATACAATACAGTGTTATTTACTAAAGTCACCATGCTGTACATGACATCCCCAGGACTTATCAATGGAAATTCCTACCTTTTGACCACCTTTATGCATTTTGTCCACCTCTCCATCCCCTGCCTCTGGCAACCACCAATCTGTTCTCTGTATCTAGTTACTAATTTTTTATGTTTTTAATGTTTATTTTACACCCAAAGTAGCTGTAATTGTTGAGTTGAGAAATGATTTCTCCCCTCCTTAGTGTCAGCTTTGAGACACCCCCTTCTCTTAGCTCCAAGAGCACCCCAGACTTCTATTGCTATTGCACCACATTGGCTTACCATCTTTTGAAATCCATCTATAGCCTGATGCTGTATTACTGTTTTCTGGGCTAGAGGAGGCTCTATCTAGCGAATAGGCCTGCAGTCCTTTACCTCATCTGGCCGACAGTCTAATTTGGGAGCAGACATAGAAGGAAGTCATCACCAATGACGAGAGTGAATCATATTTTTTCTTATTATATTTTTGAAGGAAGCATTGGGTGCCATGGGAGTGTAAAGGACTTAATGAGAATAAGGCAGCAGATAATGTCTTGCCGAGGAAATATTCAAGGAGGCTTCGAGAATAACTCTGCACCCCTGGCTTCTCTCCCTCCACTGCAGACTGACCATTAAGCAGACGAAGAGCAAGTAAGTGCTCTGTGTCAGGCCCTCTGCTGTTGGATCTGGAGCCACAGGGTTGGGTAAAAGCCAGTATCTGAGCTCAAATTAGAGCTATGTCAATTCCTGGTTGTTACAGGAGGCAATCAAAACTCCTTCCTGTGGGATCTACCTCCTGTCCTTTCCCATCTAGCCCTACCCCTGAGGCCTCAGCTGACCTTTCTGAACTTTTCTTCTGTTCCTGCCCCACTGGACTGTTGGTCCCTACCCAGCTGAACATACTTGCACTTTCACACACATATGGAGGCTACCACCCTCTTTTGCTTCCTCTTCCCTCATACTCACTGTCACTTTAACTCAGAATTCCTGAGCCACTCCTCTTTCCACTGGGCCTTCAGGGCCCAGCTAAAGTATCACCACTTCTATGAAGTCTGCCCTTCCAGCATTTGTTACTGTTTCCTTGCCCCAAATCAACCATAGGTCATAAGAAAGTGTACAGTTATTTGTTTCCCAGTCTATGATCCCATTAGGCCAGAGGGCCCTCAGTGACCTTGTCTTTATTTCTTTGGTGGGACTTAACACAGTAGATCACTTAGGGATTGCAATTAAAATGGTGTCAGAAATGTGACTTAATAATTTAAAGGGTAGGGTGCAGAAGGAGGATGAAGGGGTAAAGATTACTTAGCTTAGAGCAGTGGTTCAGAACCCACGGCTCCAAGGAGGCAGAATAGCAAGGTGGCTACGAGTGTGAGACGTGTGCAAAGCTGGGTTATGTGGGTTTGATTCCTGGCTCTGGCATATACTATTAGCTCCACAAGCTGGGACAAGTGGTTTTATTTCCCCGGGCCCCAAGAGAAAAAAAGGGACTACTACTGTTGTTACTTCTCCTACTGTAAATTGGCTTTAAAGGGCCTGGGCATACCCTGAAATGTTATAAAGAATTTTGTATAAATAGGTGTAAGCAAGGTTTTTCTGGAAAAAGCATTACTGCTTTTTAGCAAATTTCATAAAATGTAAGAACCACCCAGAAGGGAGGCACTCTGCCTTTCTTAGTTATCCACTGCTGTGTAAAAAATTGCCTCAAAACGTAGGGACTTAAAACAATAAACACTACCTCACACAGTTACTGTGGATCAGGAATCCAAGAACAGCATATTTGAGTGATTCTGGCTTTGGGTCTTTCATGAGGTTGTAGTCAAGACATTGGCCAGGGCTGAAGTCATTTGAAAGCTTGTTTGGGGCTCTGCCATGTGGACCTCTCCATAAGACTGTTTGAGTGTCCTCATAACATGGTGGCTGGATGCCCCCAGAGCGTGTGATCCACAGGACAAAGCAGAAGCTGCGCTGTCTTCCATGACTTAGCCCCAGAAACCACATATGATCATTTCCATAGCATCTATGGGTCCCACAGTTCAGCCCAATTTAGAGTAGGAGGACTAGAAAGGACGTGAATATCTGGGCTCGTTTTGGAAGCCGGCTCCCACAGTGCCTCAGAAAAAAATTTAGAATGAGTTTGGGTTTAAATTTTGATGCCAGCAACTACTAAGTGTGTGATCTTGGGTGAGTTTCTTCACTTTACTGGCCCCGCCAGTTTTCTCACTCCCCTGCCTTGGTGGTTGTGATATTCAAGATATTCAAGAGTTAAAGCCTGTGAAAGCCCTCAACTTCATATTCAAACATTAACAATTATTAAAGAGGAGGAGGGAGAAAAGCCATTTGGGGCAGGGTATAAATTTATATTTTCCTAATAACCCATCACCAATCTCATCACATTAGCACCACCACTTTTAGAATTTTGGTGTTAAAATGCACTTTAAAGTTTCTTTTCCTTCTTCACAGAGAAAGAATAGAGAAAATGGCTTAAATTGAGGCCAGTAAGATTTATGGTAGATTTCAGTACACCTGTATCTCTGGCCTTAAGAGAGATTAAAAATTGGGGTAAGTCTACAACCATGCTACCTACCCTGAACAAGCCCGATCCCGTCTGATCTCAGAAGCTAAGCAGGGTCAGGCCTGGTTAGTACTTGGATGGGAGACCACCAAGGAAGACCAGGTGCTGTAGGTGTAAAAAATAAATAAATAAATAAATAAATAAAAATAAATAAAGTTAAAAAAAAATTGGTTTAAGTTCCTCAGTTAGGTCCTGAAATCTCTACCCAAAAACCTTAAAGAATCAGGTGGGGCTGTTATTTTCCACAATTTTGGCAAAAACTAGCTTAGATCAACTTTGAGGCCATTTTGGGGGAGTCCCACAAATCTGTTTAAGTAAAATGAAAACAATTTATTATTAAAGATGTTCTAACGCTGTGGAGCATTAAAATTTTTATCTTTTTCATCATAGTCATGAGTATGAGTAGCGCACTCATTCAAGATCTGGAAAATAAAGGCAAGTGTGAAGAAGTGAAAAATATTACATCTGCCACCTTAATCTACATGCTGTTTTGTGGGTGAACTGAAAAATTTTATCAATTAAAAAATGTAGTACTTTGTATAGAAAACAAAACAAAACAGAACAAAAATCGGCCATAGTCTTATAACCCAGAAGTAACCATTATTAACATTTTGGTGGAGTAAAATGGAATTTAAACACCTTTTCAGCCTTGTGGGAGACTGAAAAACAGGAGTGGATTTAAATGATAGTGAATGGTGGGTTAGCTGAGTTAGAGCCACCTATCACTTAAGTAGGTACTGGGCCTAAAAACAACAGTGAGGTCATGAAGTCTCTATTTCTGAGTATCTTTACAACTTGCGCAGAAATGTTTGGGTGAAATCCTGCCTCCGTCTTTCCCAATTCTGCCTGCAAATTCCAAATACTGTTTAGGAAGCTCATTCAATGGGAAATTAGTCCTCAGGGATTTTGTCTAATAAATTATTGAGTGGGGTGTACGTGCCTACCACATGCCAGATGTTGGGGGTGTCATGATGAACCCGAGAAGATGCCAAAACAAGTGTTGAACACTTGAACCAGAAATACAAAGAAATGAAATGTGAGAGAGACCAACAGATACATATTTGTGGATCATCTGCTATGCTGGAAGTTTAGCAAATGTGATCTCATTTAATCATCTTAGACCTAGGGGAGGTAATTTGATCTCTCTGAACCTCATTTGAAAACGGGGACAGAGTTGTCGAGAGAGAACATTCTTTAGAGTGGCAAACTGTTCCAGGGCTTGGTTCACTGAAGTATAAAAATGAGGCACTTTTTACACTTCAGACACTAAACCTTCTCAGAGGCAGAGCTGGCATTTATTGAGTCTCCTGTGTACAAAATGCTTTACAAAGATCCCATTTAATCCCAGTTCCACCCTTTGAGTTTGTTATGTACCCTGTTGTCCAAATGATGGCACTAAGTCAATGAGAGGTTTCATAACTTGACCAAGGCCACACAGCTGGAGAATGACTACAAGAAGACGAAGACTCAAACCCAGGCCTTCTTAAGTTCAAAGCCAGTGGCAATTATATTATCTCATAGTGAAGTTTGGGGGACTGGGGGGTATGTGTCCTGGGAATTCTTGGGTATCTGCTGGTGGTATTTGTTATTCAGATTCCTGAATGTGTCCTTTGCTTATAACTGCGCAGTTTGAAAACAGTGACTCATCCCCAAACAGGGCAGGGTTGAATATCAGTCCTGTTTATCTTACACTGCCCTGTGACACCTGTATTGACTTCAAAGATACTTTGTAATAGAAGCACTGTGATAAAAACAGAAAAACACACACCAAAAAATGTATAGGTTTGGTTTTTGGTGCTTCTGACAAGAGAATGAAACTCATGAGTCTCAATAACTTGAAAAAAATGACAGCTACTTAAGGTTTAAAGACTAAAGCCAATTTCCCAGCACATATCTTATACAGTCCTCTGAACATAATATCTTTTTACTCTTAACTATGATATCATGAATTTGTTTGATTCTGCAAGGGCAATGACCTTGAAATTTTCACATCTGGATTCTCCCATGGCTTGACCCAACTGTAAGAGCTAGGCAGTAGTGGCTGCAAATTAAAAGGCGTTTTCCACTGTGCCTGTATTAGCTTTCTTTTGCTACTCTAAGTCACCACAGATAGAGTGGCTTAAAACATCTATTTATATCTCACACTTTTTATGGGCCAGAAGTTGACCACTGAGTGTGGCTCAGTTGGTTCTCTACTTTGAATCTGATAAAGCTAAAATTGAGGTGTCAGCAGGATTGTGTTCCTTTCTGAGTGGGGGAGAACCTGCTTCCTGCTCATTCAGGTTGTCAAAATTCAGTTCCAGGAGGTTGTCGGACTGAGGTCCTGTTGTTTGTTGGCAGAACTTGTTCTCAGCTTCTGAGGCTGCCTACGTTCCCTGGCTCATGGCCCCATTCAAAGCCAGCAACAGTGGGTTGAGTTCCTCTCAGGCTTGGAATCTGATTCTTCTCTTGCCTCATTTCCCCAAGGCATCTCTCTTGCCTTCCTCTTCTGCTTTTAAGGGTCCATATGATTACATTGGGCCCGCCCAGATAACCCAGGACAACCTCCCTATTTTAAGGTCCTTAAATCTATCTGCAAAGTCCCTTTCACCATAGAATGTAACATATTCACAGGTTCCAAGGACTAGGCATAGTTTTGGGTGGGTTAGGGGAGGACATTATTCTGCCTACCACAGTGCCTGTACTAAACATGTAAATTTTAGAGAGTATCTTCTCTAATACTCATTGGAGGTCAGAGTAGGGGTGGGTGAGTGAGGCACCTAAAGAAGAAAACATTTAAAGCAAGCCAATGACTTGTCAAAGGTTACTGTGTCAGCTATAATAAAAACGAAAACAAGACACTTTGTGAAAAATCAGGTCAAACAATTTTTTGGTGGTGGTGGCGGGAGGGGGTATGGTGGTAGGAGGAGGTTGTTCTTACGTTCCCCTTTTTGGGGTGAAGTTAGAAGGGGAGAAATTTACAAACATGCCTTATTTCACCTTCCACAGTCTATTCACTTTGCAGGACTTTGTTTATTGGATGTGGAAGTCTGTGTGACCAGCACTGGAAGCAGGAGCCCTGAACTCTATGGCGTTGGGCAGCACAGTATCAGTCTTCTCTCAGCACTAGCTCACCTATGTGCTAACACCAAGGAGTGGAGGGTATGTTTCCTCACCCTGGGAAACCTTTAAAATGTAGCCATTGACCGGGGATCCCTAATTTTTAAGAGCTGGCCATTAATCCAGTTTAGGACTGATTCTAGGAATGTTTCTGGACATTGATTCAACAAATACGAACAGAAAAACTATGAACCTCATTTCATCCTCTGCAACCAAGGCTCAAAGAAGCTAAGTACCACTGCCCATTGTCTCTTAGCTGGTACTAATTATTTAACACTTGCTCCATGCCATGAGCCAAATTATATGGATCTAATATCAAAGTCCCTTTTCATACCCTCTTCCAATCCGCCAGGTGTTTTATGTTAATTTCAACCCCCCCCCAATAATGCTGTGAGGTATTAGGCTAATGCTGTAGATTAGAAAATTGAGGCTCAGAGAGGTTGAGCCCCTAGTTTTAGGCCAATAGCCAGGGAGTAGTTTATCCAGGATTCCAGTCTAGGTCTGTTTGACGCCAGAGCCTGTGTTCTTTCCAGGGTACTGCCTCGAAAAAGGCCTCGGGTGCATTCTGTTTAGTATGGCCTACAAATCCGAGTTCTTTTAAACTACCCGTCAACATATCACCAAATTCACCAAGTGGTAAGAATGATCTAAGTTGGTAAGTGCAGCTTCTGCAAATACAACTTCTGCAAACGTAGCAGCATGAAAGCACAGGAGGAAATAGGGAACTGTCTAGGTCCATCAAATGTGGAATAACCGTTTTACCGGTATGAGTGTCTTTTTGTCTCATTATTATGCTGCAGTGAGTCATTTAGTGGAGGACCAAAAGGGAAAGTCCTGCCTCTAGTCACCTCAGAGAAGTGTCGGTGAGAACCGCTTACGCAGGGGTAGACAAAGTAGGCGCTGAGAGTGAAGCTATCAATTCTCGATCCCCACCCTCACCAATCTCGCCGTCCCGCGGTGAGAAGCCCCGAAGGGGTTAAACGCGGCTAGGGGGAGCCCAGCCACCGCCCCTTCCCAGCATCGTCTCCCAGAATGCCTCAAGCCGCCAGCTAGTTCCCGCACCTCGCGAGACATCGCCGCGTCCCTTCCCCGAACGACTGCCAGTTCTTCCTTACCAAGCTCTGTGTGAGGCGAAGGGAGGGGAGGGAGGAGAGGGAGGTGGGGGCGGAAAGGCGGATCGCAGGGCACACCGGGATGTGTGGTCCAAGCGTTTCACGCAGCCATATTCTTCCGGAGCGGGGGAGGCAAGAGAGGCATCCGGGACTACGATTCCCAGCAACCCTTTCGGTTTGTTTTTGTTCAAAAAAAAAACCCCACACTCCCCCTCCTCACTCTTCACACACACTCACACACACCCACAGCAGACGTTCACACACCCAAGCGCCGAAAGGAAAGCCGCTTCTCGCCTTCCCGCCCCGGCGCCTGTTCTGTCTTGGCCCCTTGGCAGAGCGGGAAAGAGGAGGCCGGAGCCGTGACCTCTGACCCCATGGTTATGCGGAGCCGCCGCATTCCTTAGCGATCGTGGGGCTGCCGCCGCCGCTGCCGCCGTGG
>NW_006442491.1:19369987-19382156 GCF_000325575.1 Pteropus alecto
GAGGGGCGAAGCTCTGCCCACCGCAGAAGGGGCGGGGTCACTCTTCCTCTAGGAACGGGACCCCCCTCCCCGCCAAGGTGTTGGGTGGGGAGAGGTCCCCCGCCGGATTGGATGTGGCGCCTTTTTCTGCACGCTCCCCCACCTCTAAATTCCTGCGGAGGGGCGAGCTGGCTGGACGGCTCCTCCCCCTCCGGGCGGCGGGGCCCCAGCCTCCCCTCCCCCACTATCTGGCAGCGTCTGGGGGTCTGGGGAAGCTTGGTTTATGCACTCGGGGGGAGTTAGGTTTCCGGGAAGGGTCGGAAGCTCCTCCCTCGCTTCCTGGTGGGCTGTGGGGTGGTGCGTATGACTCCAGGGAGTGGGGTAGCACCCCCAGTTTCAAGGACGCGAGTGGCATTTTGAGCTTTCCCAATCTAAACCAGGTGTGTGGAGGGAAGCAAGTGCCTACTCCCAGCTTGAACCCTGAGCAGTGGTCCTCAAACTTTAGTGTTCCATGGGGACACCTGGGAGGTTGTTAGGAATGCTCATTCTAGGGCCCTAGTTAAGACCTTTTGAGTCTAAAATTTTGGAGTATTGCTTGAGTATTTTTTTAACTAGCTTCCCCGGTTGATTCTTAACGCTGGTGGCTCACGGACCGCACTTTGAGGAACACTAACTAGAGTGTTCTACTTTATAAACTAGACTGGGGATAGGCACTCTACAGAGAACTGACTACACTTTGCAAAGACTATGTCTGTTCTTTATTCCTTAGTGTCCTGGTGCATGTATATATGAAGTGTTGGACAGAGACCAAAGTGTCTCTGAAGATACTGCTCACTGAGGGCTTAGCAAGGGCGAGAGTAATTTGAGGCTGCTTGGTGGGTTGGGGCGGGGGGGTTGTGAATTTTCTGTTTTCAAAGTGTCAGAGGCCTTAAAAGTGAAATGTCTTCCTTTTAGATTCGCACCCTCAAAACTAAGACACTTCGAGACATGTCCTTATAAAATCTTGCTGATGGCAATAGTAACATGTTACGTTTCTCCCAGAGATGTCACTTCCTCAGAACTGTCACAGTGGGGTTATAGTGCAGATACCATTACTTGTCTCTTGATGCCCTGTAGTTTATATGTAATAGCTATAATTCACTTTTAATGAAGCTCAACCTTCTAATTTTTTACTGGAAAGTGAGTTCCTGCCTCAGAGGTGTTGTGCAAAAAGGTGAATATGTGTTGAAGGTTGTTACAAATCTGTGGTACACCTTTTTCTTTCTTGGAGCCTGTAAAACTCAGTTATTGGTTTGCAAGAACTAAAGCTGTTTTCGAAGTTCCTAAATATTTTCTGATTTAATCAAAATTGGAAGCTTTGGCTAGCTTTCAGGATCTCTTGGGAATTTCGGGATGTCTCCAGTGTTGCTTCACCTGGAAACAGATTATAGGCCTGAAGGAGAGTAAAGGAGAGCCAAAAGGATGTGCTCTCTTTCTCTTGAGGTTGAGTCTTGGGTGTTCATTGACATTCTCATCTGAGTTCCTGTTAACACAGGTGTTTATTGCTCTGGGCACTGAAAGGAAATTTGCTTGCCAGAGTTTTAGTTATTAGAGCTAGGTGAAAGTACCTTTAAATTTTTTTATGTCCTGACAGAATTCTAAAGTCTATTTGTCTCAATGCTATGTTGGCTTTTACTGGTTGAAAGACTAGGAATTTGGGGTCTGCTATTTTGTTAAGCCTCTTTAGGTTCTTGAATTAACTGTGATCTGAACTTCAGTATACAGGTTGCTATTTGTTATTTGCTCAACTTCATGCCGGATTATCTGAGTAAGTTTTCTTTTTCTTCTATGGCTCTTAATTTAAAAAATAGAAATACAAATTGAAATTACTTTGTGGTGCACTTAAAAATGTTAGAAGACTCGTGGGAATATGGTATGTAGATTTGCATATCTTTTATTGTTTTTAGTTTTAGAATTTTCGTTGGGGTGAGGGACTTTTAGAGTCTTCTCCCCATTTAAAAAATTGCTGTAACAAACTGAGTGCTGGACAGTTTGAGAGCTTATCACTGTACAGAGAGAAGCTTGACTAGAGTGAGCTGAAATGAGAGGGCACTAGATTAGATCTAAATACTCTTTGGACAGGTGAATTTGAGGTGTTTGCCATGGCAATCAGATGCACTTGCTTGTCGGCATTTCATATTGTTTTTAACCTTGCTCAAACTGGTGGCTAGAGTGATACTTGAGAACCCTTTTAAAAAGTTTTTTGGTAGGAAAGAAGAGACTTCTGGAGAATTTCAGCATAGTATGCCCCAGGAAATTGATTTTTGTGGATGTTATTTATGTTGTTGAGAAGTAGATATTATATCAAATATTTTGTAGTATTGTCTTTTCTAGATGTAAGAGGTAGATTTTAGAGGGTCGAAGGGGTGTAAATGCTTCTGTTTGTTAGGAACAATTTGGGAAAAATAGCCAGGGGGATTTTCCTTTAAATTGAATGCCCTTAAATGGATTCTCCTTGGCTTTGAGAAACTCTTTATTGCACAGCTTTATCTTTCACTTTGATTCATGACTGACCATTCTTACATCAAACATTTTTTTCCCTTTGAAGTAGAGGAAGAGATACTTTTTTTTCCTTTTCTTTAAAGTGCCATCTAGAAAGACAGACTAGGAATAGAACACTGCTGAATTGTTCTTATACTAAAAGCTGAAAACATATACAGTTTTAATAAGTGAATACTTTGTATCTTTTAATGTAACTTGCCTTTAGAAATTTTGTTTCCTCTGTCTTAGATTCTCAGGCTCTTCCTGACTGTTGTTTAAAATAATTGGTAACTAGTTTTTTAGAGTCATGCTTCTTAAAGTTATGCTGCAAAAATTCGTTAAGCTCAGCTCACAGTATCAAATAAATTGTATCTGTGGCAGCGAACATTAGTAGCTTGTCCCAGAGTTTGTTGCGAGATTTTTCAAGTTAACACTGTCTAACTTGGTACTTAGGTTCTTGGAATACAGAGATGGGTAAGATTTGCCCTTTAGGTTATGGTCTTCTGGGGATGGGGAAGGTCCAGGCACATGAACAGAATTTTATCACAGGCATGATAAGTGCCATCATAGATGTATAAATGGTAAATTGACATCCTGGTTCCTGCTTATTGTCCTGCTTATTATAATTTTGAACACTTCCTCCTTTCACTCTCAAGTGTCCTGCTTTGGAAGGTAAATTATATGTGTTGTAAAACTATGGGGACACTGAAAAGACAATTTACCTCTTCCTGGCAGAGATCAGAGAAGGCTTCCTGGAGGAAGGTGATTTCCGAACTGAATTTTGAAGGGCGAGGAGGAGTTAGGCCCATCACAGGATGTGAGCAGGAGCTAGTGACAAGAAATAGCAGGTGTATGTGTGTGTGTGTGTGTGTGTGTTTGCAGGGTGGAGAATTGGGTAGAACTACATGTAGTTATTGGAACATAAAGTTTGTGGCAGTATTAAGTAGAGAGGCACAGATCAGATTGTGAGGGCCTTGTATGTCAAGCCAGTAGGTACTTATTTTGTGCCAGGCACTGTAGGCATTTACATTATCTCTAACCTGTAAAACAACTCTGAGAGGAAGACATCAGTATCTTTCCTTCACAGATGAGGGAACCTAGGCTCAGATTGGGTAGGTTACTTGCCCAAGTTTAGAAGGCCAGAATTTGACTCTTGGTCTGTCTGGTTCTAAAGCCTGTGTTTTTCTGGTGGGCCAAGATTCAGCTTTTGCTGTATGTGATTAGGCTGCTGTTGAAGGATTTTAAAGCAGGAAAGTGATGAGGGCCTCTTTCTTTTGTTGGGTTGACCTCAGGGTATAGCAGGTAAGTTCTGCGAGAGCAGAGATTTGTTTTGTATACTGATGATTTCCTAGACTGGTTCCTGGCACACAGTATTCATAAATTTGTTCAATGAAGGATGGCAACAGAGTAAGAATGGATTTGAGGAAAGCAGGGCTGGTTGCAGGGATATTAGTGTCTGTTGCGTTGGGTCAGGTAAGAAACTGGGAACTGGGGGACAGGTGAGTGAAAGATGACGCATAGGTTTCTGTATTAGGTGATTAGATAGGCTGCCCACCAATAGAGGGAATATTGGAAGAAAAGGGGAGATGAAGTAGAGTAGACGATCAGAGGGGGATGGCCAGTGCAGAACTGAATATCTGAGTCTGAATCTTGGGGAGAAATCCAGGCTAGGGGTAGAGATTTGGTAGTTATCAGAATTTAGGTAGTAGTTGAAACTGTGAGACATGGTGTTACCGAAGGAGAATGTGAAAATTGAAAAGAGAAGCTAAGAATGGGATCATGGTAAATAAGGGTTTTATTTTAGCACTTCTCCAAAATTTGACTTCCTTTTGTTCTAAGGGCTCATGTTCTACAGCGAGAGCCTTCAGCAGCCGTCCTGTCAGACTTCTTGCTTTATGTTTTATTTGTGACAGAGCAGTACTTACTTAGTTGTTACTGTTGTGAAATGACTTTAAGATGTTAGTAGTTTGGAGTAACCTCAGCACTTGCACAGATAGAGTCAGTACAAAGATACTGACAGTCTGACCTTTTCCTCCCTAAGAAGGATAACATTTCTAAAACAACTCAACCTCTTAAAATCAGAACCGCAGTTGCTCAGTAAGAAACTACTGCCATAACTTAGTTGTAGATGATGCTAACATAAATGGGATGTTCTGTTTCTCATTATTTTACTTGCAGTAATCATGTAGAATCAGTGTCATGTTGCCAAATGGCAAAATGTGCTGTGGCAGTTAACACCAGAATTTCACAATATAGTGGCAAAAATCATCATTTAACAATATGAGTACTAATCAGTCTTCCTTGAGAAAGAAATCTGAATGCATTTCTGACTTATAAATTACTGTGTAGAACTATGTATTCTGTGGTTTAGTTATATTAACATCAAGTTAAGCAGTAAGCAGGGTTGCTAAGGCCCCATATACCATAACACATATGCTAAGAAGATGTATGTTTTTAGCGTTGAGCATTAGAATATTTTAGCTAATTACAGTCACTTTTAGCATTTTGGTTTCCGAAGTAATTTTAACTGGAAAATACATTGTCAGCAGTGATACCTCAGCAGAACTGGAGCACGTGACATAGGTTGATGGATATAAATGGAAATTGCACACTGAAATCAGAACATTTATATTTCTTCAGGTACTAGAAAACTACTCAGATGCTCCAATGACACCAAAACAGATTCTGCAGGTTATAGAAGCAGAAGGACTAAAGGAAATGAGGTTTGTATTGTTTTTGTTGCTTAGCATGAGGGTTTCATAGGATGTGTGTCTTTCCATAGTTATGTAGTGATATAAGTCT
Source organism: Pteropus alecto (assembly GCF_000325575.1). NCBI lineage: Eukaryota > Metazoa > Chordata > Mammalia > Chiroptera > Pteropodidae > Pteropus > Pteropus alecto. The sequence goes on from NW_006442491.1 coordinate 19,375,289, forward strand.
ACATATACATATATATGTGCTTCTGTGTCTGGTGGTAGTGTGAAACTATCTCCCAGGTTGTGTGTCCTCAGAGTGGAAGATGGGAGTGGGTGAACATCCATTTGTTTTCATCAGAGGTCCAGCGGCTTTCCCGTACTTGCTCTTCCTTAAATCTTGACTTGGAGCTTGTTTTTTGTGTAGGAATCGGCACATTTTCTCTTGTACTCTGTTTTATAAGTTTCATTAATAGAGTAGGGCAGACTCTGATAGGCTCTAACAGGTCTAAAACTACCCTTCTCTCTGTACTGTATTTCTGAAGTCCTTTGTTTTAGGATCAAAGAAGGGTGGTCTCATCACCATAAAACCCACTGGCTTTCCCCCCCCTACAGATTCTAGCCATTCATGATATGGATATAGTAAATTTTGAGATGACCTTAATTTTGTTATCCTATGATATAGTTTGCCTAAAGAAGCAACAAGTTAGAAACAAAGGAATTGCAGGCATGAAAAACAGTGACTGCCCTTAATCCTTTTCTTTCCTCACTCATACTTTTTCTTTCTTTCCTTTCTGTTCCTTTCCTTTCCTTTCCTTTTTCCTTTTTCCTTTCCATACTTTTTCTTTCTTTCTTTTCCTTTCTTTTCCTTTCCTTTCCTTTTTCCTTTTTCTTTTTCCTTTTTCCTTTTTCCTTGAGGGGAGCTCAACACAGTCTCTTCCTGGGACTCAGAACAGACAGCGTATGTTTTTACAGATTAAGCTCTAGCTGCTTGGAATTGACCTTTTAGGGTCAAAACATACTCACTTTCCAGTTGTCAGTTCAAACATTCTCAAGGTAACATTCTGTGGGGAGGGAAGATCAGGATTGTCTAGGTCACTTTTGTTTAAATAGTACCTATGCTCTGTGTAGTGTTTTAATTGTGCTTTATTTTTGTTTTTATGGGCTATTTCCCATCATGCTGCTGTCTGCACTGCTGTTGGACCACTATGCCTATAGAAGGTAAATTAGTCCCTTTGGGACAGATGGAATTAAGAACCTTAACTTGTTTCTGCTTCTTGCTCTTATAGGAATTCTGAAGCAGTCATGGTGGCTCGTGATGAGTGAGCAGCTCTGTAATTTGTAGACAGGGGTATAGTGTGTAGGAGTTACACTGTTTGCAGAAAGATTATACCAGCATGCTGTTCCTCCTTCTAGCAGAGATGTTAGCACACCCACTTGATACTCCAGATTCTGCACAAGGTTTCTTTTAGAGATTGGTTCTTGCTGAAAATTTTTTTTAGCATCCTGTGTGTTCCAAGCAGAATAAGTAATAGAGTTTTTTTAATGACTCTTTTAGACTTAGAAATTATTTTTAACATTCTGCATAAATTAGGGCCTCTAGTTCTGAAAAATGCCAAGAGGTTTTACTTAAGATATATATTTTTTAACATACTGGGGAGAGGGAAGAAAAGGTACACAGGTGAACACTACCATTAAGCATGCTAGTGCCAAACGTTAATAATGGTCAGTTGTCTGTATTTTTGACAGCTTTTCTATTTTAAGATTTAGTAAGTAGCCTCTAATTCACTGAGTTGTCATTGTTTTTCAACCTACTTTTGTAGCAGGGATCATGAAATAACTTAATATGCCATCTTTTTTTGAGCATTATTGGGCACTAAATCCATTTGACTTACTTTTCTTTTTATATTCAAATTTAAGTGATTGCTCCTGGGTAGATTTAGAATAAAACCCATCTTTACCCCTTACACACAGAGAGAAAGCAAATGAAACATGATTCTTTTGTGTGCTTATTAGAAAATATTTAACTGGGAACAAAAAAGCTATGCTTGTTTTCTTGGGGGGGGCACCATTGATTCTGTGGTCTTTGTGTTGATCATGTTATATGTGGCAGTTTCTGAGCATAATATAGAGGTTGAAATACAGAAGCTAGGAAACTTGGTTTTATTTTTAATTAATATTAAATTTTAATTTAAGAACTATAAAATTATTGGGTAGTGTTTTTTCAAAACTCCTAAGTGACTTTGAAAAATGTGTAGTTTTTCTAAATTTCTTGAGAGAGTGATTCATTGTATCAAAAGGCACTAGATAAGTGTCAAGTATGGCTCAGGTGTATCACAAAACGTGTCTTATCCCAGAGTATACTGGGTGTGATGTGAATTTCATCTGTTATCTTTTGCTACTTTCAAAGTGGAATTGTTGTTGTGCGATTCTTGCTCTGCTTTTTCTTGATTTAGAAATTAGTTGGAGGGTATTAGATCTTTGAGTAAGTAAGCATACTGATTTGTGTGACCCTCACCCACCCTTGTGTTTTTACAGTGGGACATCCCCTCTTGCGTGTCTCAATGCCATGCTACATTCCAATTCAAGAGGGGGAGAGGGGCTATTTTATAAACTGCCTGGCCGCATCAGTCTTTTCACACTCAAGGTAAGTACTATAAAGTCTGTTTTTGTGCAGTAGTTCTTAAGCTTTTAGTGTGTATAAGAATCACTTGGTAGGTCTGGAATGAGGCCATGAATTTGCATTTCTAATAAGCAGGCAGGTGATGCTGATGCTTTTGGTCCTAAATGGCCATTGACTGAGATGTTCTAGTGTGAACAGGGTATTAGGAATTATTTTAGTCATATTAGCTGTTGTGTCTATATCTAGTTGTTCCTTGTCTGTATCTTTGCAGATTGTATGCAGTAGAGGGATAAGTATATGTGGGGGTAATTGCAAATGTGCCTTAATTAGGATTTTGTAATGATATTGTGAAGGATAGATTTCTGGGCAGCTAAAGTAAGACCTACTCTGTGGAAAATAACTGAAATGTGAACATACTTGTGGAAATTCAAAAACTCATTAGCATTTACTAATTGATACTAATTATGAAGGAAGAGAACTTAAATCAGGTAGAGTTTATAATAAAGCTTTAATAGAGCTGAAATGAAAAGGCTAATTATTTTTCTACCATTTGTGGTATATATGGCTATCACTTAAAACCAGGAGTTGGCAAACTTTTTTTTGTAAAGGGCCAGATAATATTTTAGGTTTTGTGGACCATGTGATCTCTATCACAACTGTTCAGCTCTTCTGTTATAGCAGGAAAGTAGCTATAGACAATGCACAAATGAACAGGCCTGGCTGTATTTCAATAAAACTTTATTTACAGGAATTGGCAGCGGGCCAAATTTGACTTGGGTGTGGTTTCCTTACTCCTGATTTAGACATAAGATGACCTCTTGATGGTGAGGAAACTGAAATATTGAGGCTGACCTTTATACTCTTCCAAAATGTAGTTATAAATTGTAATAGTCCATATATAAACTTTTCTCTTTTAGTTTTGTTTTCTTGATAGATTTGTTTTCTTTAATTCAAAATTAAACACTTAAGCAAATACCAGCTCTATAATCTGCAGTCACAAAACTTGGTCTTTATGTACACATCAAATGTATTTTACATTCCAATGTCTGTGCTGTTTTCTGTATTGTTTTTATTTCTATTATTTTGAACCTTTTTTTGTTGTTGTTAAGAGGCAGCATAATGTAATGTCAGGAACTGAGCCTTGGGAGAGACAAAGCCCTGAGTTCAAAACATAGCTTTGTAACGGGGTAGGGGTATTGAGGTGGAGGTGATTTTAACCCTTTATGGTGGTGTATGCATTCCTAACACAGAGTCAGTTCTTAAGAAATGGTAGCTTTTATAGTATTTCTTTAGATTCCTCAACCTTAATTGCTTGTTAATAGCATTTTTCTATTTATGTTGTTATATATAATGTAATTATATGTAATTATGTATAATTATAATCATCTGCATTATGTATGTTAGAAATGTGCTTGTTAATGGCATACTTCTATTTTAAGAGAGAGGAGAAATAACCTTTTTATATGAACACCTTGAGGGTAGGAACTGAGTTTTGTCTTTGTAATTTGGCTATGGGCAAAATTCTTGGCATCGTCCATGCTTAATAAATATTTGAAGTGAATTTAATTTCTTCATTTTAACTTTAATATATCTTAGTAAACTCTATTGTATGAATCTGCTGTAAGCTTGATAGTATTGTTAGTCTGTAGCCCTGTCTGAGATGCATTGATTGAAGATGTGCTCAGCGGGTCCTCTCATCTGCCTTTGGCTTTATATTGGTTAGTCTTCTTAGCATGTTGCTTGTTGGAGTTGCACATCACCTCTCTGATATTCTTTGTGCTCTTTTTGGGTTAATGGTTTGCTTGTCTGTTTCCCCCAGTAAGACTGTAAACTCTTTGAGGGCAGACTTATTTTATTTACATCGGTATCCACCAAAGTTACTGTGCAAAGTAGCCTTCAGTAAGTGCATATTTCATGAATGAATTAGTGCGTGATGGTTACATTCTGGTACTTAATTATCCTTTTGACATTTGGTGATAAATACTGCTCATAATCTTGGAACTATCCCTAGATTTGGCCTGTAGCTCATATGTCAGTCAGCTAAAATGAAAGGTGTTTACTGCTGTGGCTTTGGTAGAATTTTCATTTGATTAATTATCTGTATGTGTCTCCTAATTTTGACCTGTTTGCTGTTTGCTTTATTTAGTTAATATATTTGTCATGATGGTACATATAGACATACTTTATTCTTTTTAAAGAGTGTTGTAGAATTCTAGATTCTAGGTTATGAATGTGTGGTAATAGTCTCTTGTTAAATGCCTCATTATCACCACATTATCTCCCAGAAGTTGTGCAGGCATTTTACTTTATTATTATTTAGGAATGGATAAGAAAGGATATAGAAAATCTGAACCACGTGATTACCATCACAGTCATCTGAGAACTCTTATCTATCCAGTAAACACTCAAGTTCAAAGAGGTGCTAAGTACATTTTTTTAATCCTCCATTTTTTTGTTTTGAAAAGATTTCAAACCTATGGAAAAATTGAAGGAGTACTGTGTACACCCCAACCGTCTAGCTTTCTTAAAATTGTTACGTTTGTCACATTTGCTTTGTTCTTCTCTACATATATATGCTTTTTTTTTTTTCAGAACCATTTGAAACTGTTAAGTAGAACTAGTACTTCACCCCTAAATAATTTAGAATATGTATTTAATTAAATACAATTTTATTTCTCTATTACAGTTGAGATACAATATTATGTTAGTTTCAGGAATACACCATAGTGATTAGATATTTATATAACTTATGAGGTGATCACCTTGATAAATGTAGTACCTATTTGACACCATACCTAGTTATTACTAGAATGTGTGTCTTCAGAGCAAGGACATTATCCTACATAACCATAATATCACTATCACATTCAAGAAAAATAGTCCATATTCAGATTTTTCTAATTCCAAAAATATTCTTTATTGCTTATTTTTTTTAGCTCCAGCATTGTCAAGAATTATTCATTACATTTGGTTTTCATGTCTCTTTAATCTCTTTTAATGTAGAACACTTCCCTTGCCTTGTTTTATCTTTCATGTCATTGATATTTTTGAACAATCCAGGTCAATTGTCTTGTAGAATTAAATGTATTTTTAAAGGCTAATAAAAGCATAGAAGCCTTGGTTATTTCCAGACTCCTTTATGTTTATACTGCCAGAACATGTCTACTGTTCCAGGTTGTAGTCTAGAGCCACTCAGCAGTGACAGATGGAAGTGATGGGATATTTTGTATAGTGGTCTACTTGAGAGTCAGGATATTGCCTGTAATAAGGGACAAGAAGACAGATTGTTTTATTCAACATTTCTCATTTTTCCTTTTGAAGGTGGTAGTGACATCTCTGAAATCCTGTGGCATTTTCTTTGCCTAAGTTTTCTCTCATGTGTTAAGGAATAAAGCATGTGCAAAATGGCTTGGTAGTTTTTCTCCTCCTTTCTTGGAAATCTCTTCTAGTGGGCCATCAAGGTCAAAGTTATATTTATCCATGTGGTTTTGCTACTTAGTTGAAAATAGGAGTTTTTGTGTGGCCTTGTCCATGATTCCCAAAGGTTTACTGATAAGCTGGTGTCTTTTTGAGCATGCCACAGGGTTCTTTCTCTGATAAAAGTTGTTCTGGGTAATGTAATGGTGTATTTGAAACTTTATATATAAATGCTTGCATCAGTCTGCAGAGCTAGTTTGCAGGCATGCTTGGAGGAAATCTATCCATGCTTTGAATTCTTGATTTGAATAGCTTTTCTTAAACTGTTCCTGAAATCAACTGTCAGTGTCCATCATTGCCTAGTTAGAGGTAGGATTTGTGTCATTTTTTGCATTTGAGATTTCCTATCCTATAAAACCACTGTGAGCTTCTTTGTAGAGTTCTACATTTTTAGGATGTTCATGCCCGACTACTATGCCTTTGTCACTGTGGTTGTCATTGGTGAGTTTAACCTCGGTTAGCGAGTGGTCATTCCAGCACTTGCTGTCAGGTATAACTGCAGTCATCTGAACATTGTTCAGTTTTATTGTGGAATGATGCTCGAATTGAGATGTCCCTTAAGGCTATTTGCATTTTATTGTACCTCATGTGTCGATATAGCACTCAGCCTTCAGGGTCTTTTAATTCAATTAACAAACCCCATTGAATCTTTTTACTATATCGAATGGTTTTTTTTTTTAAGTATAAAAAGCATCTTAGTGAAAAAATAGATGGCTACACTTGAAGTATCCATCCATTAAAATCCACAGTTTGTAAATAAAGGAAGAAGCAATTGGAGAAAGAGGAGATAATTATTGCAGTCTCACAATGTTATTTATACTTACTACAATTCAAGTACAACTCCACACTTACAGCAATTTCTAAACTATACAGAGGAGAACAAATGAAGTAGGCTAGATTTAGATACAATAAAATTCTAGTCTGTCATTTGTAAGGCAATGTCAGAATCCATTTTGATTTTTGATAGGTATATAGCAGGCAGAGTGAGTGGTCTTTTAAAAATGCAAATCGCAAA
>NW_006442491.1:19382274-19419077 GCF_000325575.1 Pteropus alecto
GGGGGTGTTTTTTTTAAAAATGAAAAACGCAAAAAAAAAAAAAAAAAAAAAAGCAAATCGCATCATATCACTATCCTGCCTAGTCCCTGCCTACCTCTCTGATCTGCTCTCCTAGCCCTTTCCCATTGGTCATTAAACTTTAGCCACCTTGGCCTTCACTTTGTTTCTTAAACACCCCAAACTTGTGGTTCACCTCAGAGCCCTTGCACTAGTCCCTCTCCCTGGAACGCTGTACCTGGAAAGCTTTGTGGTAGCTTGTCATATGGTTCTCAGTCCAAAAATATCTTCTCAGTGAAGCTTTCTCTAACTACCAATATAATTCCACAACATTATGAAAGTTTTTGTTTCATAGCCCTATCTGTATCAGAAATCACCTTGTTTGGTTACTTGGTTATCCTTAGCCTCCCCACACTGGAATGCAAGTGCAAAGACTTTGTTTTCACTGTATTTCCTGGGTCTGGCATGTAATAGGTAATTAATAAATGTTGGCTGAATAAAAAATAGAAGATGGCATCATCAAAATCTTTAGCCAGCTAGTTCTTGTAATTCACCTTTCTTTTTATATCAGTTCTATTATAGAAAATGCATATTTTGGGTTTTTTCTTCTGCTCAGCAAGTCGACTTCTAAGGAACTCCCCCCACCCCCCTCCTTTTTTCATTGCCCTCTTTAGAGCAGTTATACATAAATCTGTGAAGGAATCTGCTGACACTAGAAATAAATTGTTCCCAAGCTATCGTCATAATCTGGTTCCTCTTAATTGCCGAAGACAGAAACTGAGCCATTAGAAACAATTTAAGCATTTTAGGTATGTTTTAGATATCATGTTATTATTCCTTTTACAGTTTTAAACTTTGATCATCTTGCTTGTTAGAAAAAAGAATTTCTACTTATTTAGAATGGTAGTGATTTTTTTAGACAGTGTCTTTGGAGTCTGTTAGCCTTATCAAATAGATGATCTTTTTAATGCTTAGAGTCCTAGAATTTTAGTGGGGGAGGGTCTCTCAGATCATCTTAACTGAGCTTCTGACAGATTAAATGATTTATCTGTGAATATATATCTGTGTGACAAATGCATATGGTCGAGTTGGGAGTAGAACCTAGAGCCCTACCTTTTGAGTTTGATATCTTTTCATTACGCCAATTTAGAATAGAATTTTTCTTCAGGTTTTATGATCTTTGGTCACTTCATCTTGTGAAGCATCTTGTTTCTTGATATTTCTCAAAATGTCGGTTTTACTCTCCTTAATGAAAACTCTTATAATTGTTAAGCAAAAGTAGCTTTTCATATGCTTAGATGTGAATTCTTTAGTTATGGCTGGTTGGTTTGAATTTCTGCGCTCTGTATTAATTATATTGGGGCATTTCCGATCATAGTTTTTCTATGCTAGAGTGAGTAATACATGGTGGTAGTAAGAGCACTGGTCTCTAGGAGTCAGGGTTTGAATTCCAGCTTATTGAATATCTCTGTTTATACATCTTTTTCTAATATTCCCTATTCCTCCCACCTCTTAACTCTAATAAGGAGTTGAAATAGATAGATCATTTAAATACATCAGGTGTAAAACCCTTTTTTTCATGAAATGGGGCTGCAAAATAGAAATAGATGACTGTGAAACTCCTCTGGTTGAAACAAGCACGAGGGCCCAGCTTCTCCATCTCTGTGAGTTCTGTCATCCTCACTCCATACCCTAAGCACCCAGGCATCTTTCCCAGACCCCGAAAGCTCTGTTGAAAATCTCCTAGAGTAAAAATTCAATAACGATATTTCCTGTGCTCACATTCTAACATCTAGACTATTTTTTGTGAAAAGTACGACAGCCTTTTTCTTTTTTTCCTTCCTGTTCTTTTGTGATGCATTTGGTATTTACTGGGACTGACTGTTTCATTACAAACCCTTCTCCACTCTGCTGTAGGAGTTCTACACAGGAGGCCCAGTTAGTGGTAGAGCAGTAGTACTGTTCGCTCAGTTTAGTTTTGATGAAGGCTTTGACCTCTCAGTTGGTAAAAGGGTTCCTTATTTGTTTGAGTGATTCTCAAGGGACGTCTGGATCTGACTTTGAAAAAAGGGGTATTCCATTGTCTGACAGGATCCCCAGCCAGCTCAGGAAGAAGATAGAACTTGATTGTTTTTGGAGCCCTGGTCAGAATCTGGTTTTATGCTTAAGAGGTGAACTGCCTTTGTCTTTCTACCTCCTGAACTTCAAAGACCTGTAAGAGTGAAGCGGTAAAGGTCAGGTAACAGGTTTGGAAAGCATTACCATCTGGATGATTTTGTGGTAGCTCAAGGGTGATGGGGTCGGGGAGGAGGGAAGAGGATAATTTCAGGGTTGCTAAAGTGACATATATTTTGGAAACGAAAAGGTTATAAACATTTTTTTAAGTGTGGATTTTTTTTTTTTTTTTTTAAAGCGCCAGGGTTCTAGGAAGAAGATTGTACATGGCTTCCTTAGGACTGTGTTTGAAAAAATACACTTTTCTTTGGGTCATTGATATAAAAACTTCACATTTGATCTCTTCTCAGTCTTTCAGATCTGACTTTTTGGGAGAGTCATTTGAGGAACTTGTTTAGTCTAAGCCTAGCTAAATCTGAAAGAAATGATGGAAACCGATTGTTAGTACATGTGCTGCCAAAGCAGCACGGAAATTGATGTTCGAGGGCTAACTATATTCCAGCCAGGCATTATGCTCCTCACATTGGTCTTTTTGAAATTTAAATGTTTCCTGCTGCTGAACTAAAAAGGCTGAAAACAGTCTGAGAGAGTTTAAGTAGAGAGTTTAAGGTACAAAGTCACATTTTTGGTTATTTGAGAGATTTGTATTTAACACATGAAAGACAGGTTAGGAGGTTTTAAATTTCGACTACATGAGTTGGTCCTCAGAAGTTTGAGAAGCATACTCAAAGTTCTGAAAGTACAGCTTCACATTCTTTCTACATCATGAGGTGGGAGGAATAGGGAGTGAAAAAGATGTCTGTTTTTTTCCTATTCTGGAAGATGCTGTCTTTTTTCAATTCAGTTGTACTAGATGGGCTTTGAAATGTGTGCCTTTAAGTGTCAGCTAATCTTTTGTTTTAGTCTTCTCTTTGACTCTTCATGCCAGTTTTTCTTTGGTAAATTAACTCCTGACAATTCCCTTTTTAAAACTTCTTTCTTTGAAGTCTCCATTTCCATCGCCACCACCTTAGGCTAAGTTACCTTTGTATGCTGAATACTGAAATAGCTCCTGTTTGGTTTACTTGCTTTCACTTTTGCCCTTAGAATACAGTTTGCTGCTTTGTAATGTGCACAACAGCCTAAGGGATTGTTTTGATCATGACACATTTCTGTTCGGTAGCCTGTCAATGGTTTCCTATGGCATGTACCAAAAAATCCAAACCTTGCTCAACCACACTGCCCTTTCAGTTCTTTGAATTCCTTAAGCTCTTTCCAGTTTTAGGGTCCCCATTTGGAACTCTCTTCCTTCTGCCTATGCCTGGCTGTATGTCTCAAAATGTTAGTTCCATGAGGAGCCTTATCTTTAAATTGGATATTCTCGTGTCCTGAACTTTACTTTTTATCACTTGTAAGTTTATAATTATATAATTATTTGGGCGATCATTTGATAGGTTTCTCCCAACTAGGCCTTAGGGGCAGAGAATCTGTGTTATTTTATTCTCAGCTGTAGCCTTAGCATCTGTCATAGTAGGTGCTCAATAAATGTTTGCTGGATAAATGCAACGGGAAAAACATATAGAAGGACATTGTTGTAACATGATGGTTAGCAGTTCTCTATAAACCAAACAGTTAAATTAGCTCAGGATAGTAATTTAGTATCAATATTGAAATATGTAGTATGGAATGTTTACCAAGCTCTCTTTTCCATGGAGTAGAGTGTTTGAAAACTTCAAAGTGTAAGCTTTATTTTTTCAAAGGAAAAAAGTAATGTCTAATGTTATTTTTGAAGTCTAGTGTCATATTGATACCTGGTCTTCTATATGTGCCCTCTCCCTTTTTTCTACTATCTCTCCCTGAAAGCTTTTAGGATCTTTTCCATAATTATATACTTTAGTTATGGGTATTTTTTTTTACCCTGTGTGCCTTACTCAGTTATCTAATGATCCTTGGTTGAGGTCCTGTTCCTGAGAGTCAGGCTCTTAAATACTAGTTGGAAATACAGTGTATCGTGGTTTTGTGGCTTCACTTGTCTCCCATAGCAGTGGATAGTGGTTGTCACTTAGATGCATTGTGCTGGAGTAGGGGTGTCTGTCTCCTCCCAATGCAAACCCCTCGTTCTCAACCCCATATACCTTATCCTTGTCTGCCCATGGTACCTGGTTTAAGTTCTGAGCCTGTCGAATTTAGGGGATGAATCTACTTGGTTTTTTTCAGTATCTTCCTGTGCAACACTTAGATTTCATCTTCCTTTGTTTTGCTAACTTGTCTCCTTTGCTTTTCTGTTTCTCTGTCACTGACAACTTCCAGATTATATCTCCACCCTGTATATTCCTCCTTGAACATCAGACTTGTTTATATTCAATTGCCTATTCGGTATTTCTATTTGGATACTAATGGCATCTCAAAATTTACATGTATATAACCGATCTCATCTTTCCACCTCAAACCTATTTCACCCTTATCTTGCCCATATCAGTTAGTGGGAATTCCTCTTTTAAGTTGCTTAGGTTAGAAACCTTGGAGATATCTTTAACACCTTTCTTTTGCTTTCATGGCACATGTAATCAATAAATCCTGTTGGCTTGCTTTCAGAATATATCTCATGTTACCACTCCCTCACCCCTCCGAGCCACCATTATCTTTCTCCTAGATTATTGTAGCTTCCTAGCTGGTCTCCTTGCTTCCACTTTTGCCATGCTCCTCAGTGCTGGAGCCAGGAAGATTTTTTAAAAAACATCAGTCAGATCATGTCCTTCCTATGCTCAAAACCCTTCAGTGTTCACCCCCACCTCCCAAACCTCTTCACTCAGAATAAAAGCCATAATCCTCAAGAGTCGCTTGCATTCCCTTAATGCTGTCTGCCTCCCACCCTCACTCCCATCCTTTTCCTCTTATTCTCTGCTCAGTAAACATGGCGGCCTCCTTGGTGATCCTTAAACATGTTGCCACTGTTCCTCTCAGAGCTTTTGCCTTTGCTGTTTCAGCAGTCTGAAATGCTTTTCTATCAAATAATACCTACATACCTTGTCAGGTCTTTGCTCAAATTGCGCCCTGACCCCTCCATGCCTTAGAGCATTCCCAATCCCCATTTCCTGCCTCGTTTTTCTTTTTTGTATTTATCATTGTTTGCTATGCTCCATTTATGTATGCGTGTTATTTATTGTTGTCTGTCTCTTTTGACTAGAACAGAAGCTCCATTAGGGGAGGGGTTTTAAATTTTAGTTACTGATGTCTCTCCAATTCCTAGGAAAAAGGTAGGCACTCAGATATTTGTGCGAGTAAATGAATCATAGTTCATTTCTTTTAATTTGTTAATGTAGTGATTTATATTAATAGCCTTTTTTCCCATTGCTCAAGCATTCTCGTATTTCTAGGATTAAATGTCACTTTGACATGGTTTTCTTTTTAAATATGCATTGCTGGATTTAGAACAGGAGTCTCCAACACCCAACACCCCCCCCCAGGGGGCCCCAACCCCTGGGCCATGGACCCCGCCTTGCCTGCAGACTGGTACCAGGCCATGGCCTGTTAGGAACCTGGCTGTGCACAGCAGGTGGTGAGTGGCGGGGAAGTGAAAAACTTCATCTGCTAACATCACTACCTCAGCTCACCTCAGATCATCAAGCATTAGATTCACATAAGAGCACTGGTTCCTGGTGCCAGAAAGGTTGGGGACCGCTGCTCTAGTACATGTTTCCTGGCACATGTATGCAGTGGCTTCTCTAGGGTATGTAATATTGCTGGGAATAGGACTGACTAGTAGATTTTGCATCTGATCATCATTACTAGGTTTAGTACAGCAGTTTTTCAAAGTGCCTATATGAAATTATACTCCTTCCATAGTATATAAGAATTCTTGTTGCTCCACAGCCTGAGTATTATGGGTATAGAATAGTATTTTGTGTTTTTTTCCTTGTTTTTAAATTTTGGCATAATTTGTACAGTACCCATTTTGATGTGCTAGTATACAGTTCTATAAGGTTTTTAAAAAATACATTTGGGTTTTTAGTTCACATTTGTTTTGACATTTTATTTAGCATTTTAACACGTATGCCATACGTGGCTTGAATGCAGTTACTCCAGTAAATGTTGGTGCTAACATGCTTCTCCACTAAGAATTCAGTTTTACATTTATATACAGTAAAAGTCACCCCTTTAAGGATACAGTCCTTTGAATTTTGACATACAGATCTGTAATTACCACCATAGTGAAGGTGTAGAGAACAGTTCTATCACTCCAGAAACTTCCTCTGTGCCCTTTTGTAGTCACCTTCTTTACCCACCCCAGCTTCTGTTAGTTACGGATTTGTTTTCTATCCTATTAATGGAATCATACTTTATGTAGCCTTTTGAGTCTGGCTTCCTTTATTTAGTGTCAGGTATTTGATATTTAGCCGTCTTGTAATGTTTGTTCCTTTTTATCGTTGAGTTGTATCCAGTTGTATAGATCTACCACATTTTGCTTATCTATTCCTCAGTTGATGGACATTTAGATTGTTTCCTCTTTTTGACTATTAAGAGTAATGTTGTGACTATTTGCATAGAAGTCCTTGTGTAAACTTACATTTTCTTTTCTCTTGGGTAGATACCTAGGAGTGGAAATGCTGAGTTGTGTTGTAATTTGTTTAGCTTTTCTAAGAAACAGCCAAACTGTTTTCCAAAGAGGCTATATCGTTTTATAGTTGTTTTTTATTCTTTAGTAAAATTTCTTCTTTTTCTCCCTGACAGTACCATTTTTTCCCCTGAAATCTACTTTGATATTGATATAGCTGATCTAGCTATCCTACAGTTAGTTTTTGCAAGGTATATATTTTTATTTTTTGTTGTTGTTGTTAACCTATCCGTGTCTTTATGTTTAAGGTTTCTTTATGTTTCTAGTTGGGCCTTTATTTATTTATTTTTTTTATGTATTTATGTATTTATGTATTTAAATTATTATTATTTTTTGCTTGCATCTGGGGGAATGGGAAGAAAGTAGTCTGGTTTCTACGTCACTCTTATACTGGCAGTGTAATCTTGTGGAGCAGGGTTTCTCAGCCCTATCACTATTGACAACTTAGACCAGATAATCCTTTGTTGTAGGAGGTTGTCCTGTGCATTGTAGGTAAAATGGTTAGCAGCATCCCTGGCTTTTACCCAGTAGATGTCAGTAGCACATCTCCAACCATGACAATCAAAAATGTCTCCACACATTGCCCCAGGTACCCCAGCAGGCAGACTCACCCCCAGTTAAGAAAGAGCTACTGCTTTAGCGTACCAGCAGGGAGTCTCCTGTTAGACCCCATCCTTGCGAACATCTTGAGTTTTGTCTTTGAGCTTTATTATTGTTTTTAATCTAGTCTATAATTTTTGCCTTTACTTGGGACAATTGGACAGTGTACATTTAATGTTATTACTGATGGTTGGATTAAGTGCTGTTCTTTGTTTTCTATTTGTCCTGTTTTCTTTCTTCTTTTGGATCGAGTATTTTTTAGTAGTTTATTAACTGTATGTCTTTAATTTTTTTCAGAAGTTGATTTATCTTTTACAAAATGCATCTTATCACAGATTACCTTTAAATAGTATGCCATTTCATGTAAAATGTAAGATCCTTATACTGTTCTTCCATTTATCCCATCCTAACCTTTGGTGATATTCTTCTCATACATTTTACTTCTGCATAGGCTATACACTTCAAAAAATATTATTACTGCTTTTGCTTTAAACATTTTTTTAAAGAAATTAAAAATGGGAGGAGGGTGTCTTATTTTTACCTACATATTTACCATTTCTGGTATTCTTCATCCCTTTGTGGAGGTCCAGGTTTCCATTTGTTACCATTTCCTTCCTCTCGAAGAACTTCCTTTACCACTTCCTATACTGCAGGTCTGCTGTACAAATTCTTTCCACTTTTCTTTGTATGAAAAAGTCTTTAATTTACTTTGAAGGATATTTTTGCTAGATACCGAAGTCTAGGTTGAAAGTTCTTTTTTTCTTTCAGCATTTAAAAAATACCAACCTTTTGTCTTCTAGTTTGTATAGTTTCTGATGAGAAGTTTGTATTCCTCTTTTTTTCTGATGCAGATTTTAAGATTTTTTTTTTTTAGTGTCTTAGATTTTGACAATTTGGTTATGATGTATTGTGAACTTCTCATATCTGGGTCAAATTTGAAATATTTTCAGCCATTATTTCTTCAATTTTTTTTTTTCTGTTGTCCCGTTTCTTCCAGATGATATGATGTTTGACTACTTTCTATTGTCCCATAGATCACTGAGGCTCTGTTCCCAGTCTTTCTGTGTTGCATTTTGGATATTTTCTGTTGCTTCTGACCTTTTCTTCTGTAGTTTCTAATTTGCTGTTAATTTCATCCAGTGAATTTTTCATTACAGATACTACTATATTTTTTATCATTAGTCTATTTGTTTATATTTTCCATTTTTCTCATTATGTTCATTTCTTTAATACTTGATCATATCACGCCAATTTATAGTAGCTATTTTAAGTCTTTATTCCTTGATTCCATCTCTTATTTCTGGGTCTGTTGATATTGACTGATTGTTCTGCTTATGGGTCACAATTTCCTGCTTCTTGGAATATCGAATAGTTTTTGTTTGGATGTTGAACAATGTGAATTTTAGGTCGTTGGGTGTTATATAAGTTATCTTCTTTTTGAGAGTGTTGGGCTTTCTTTGGGTAGGTCGTTAGGTAATATGTGAATTAGTTTACTGCCTTTGAGCCTTGTTTTTAAGCTTTGTTGTTAGGGCAGGTCTAGGGTAGCCTTTAAGGAGAATTTTACTCTACTACTAAGATATTCCCTACTAGGGTCTCTACCAAATGCTTCAAATGTTTAACAATGTCCTGCCACTCTGGCTGGTTGTAATTCTTTGTCTCCTGTCCTTCTGCTCTGTGAATTAGCTCTGTGAATTATTCAACCATTCATTCATTGCCCAGCCTTGTGGAATTTCACCTTGTATATATGCAGAGACCCCATGCAAAGTTGTGGAAGTCTTTTTCTGCATAGCATCCTCTTTGGAATTTTGCTATGCAACTTCCAGCCATCTTAGCCTTGTACCTTGATTTTATGATGGTGCAAGAAATACACGTTAAGTAGAAACCATACTTTAAAATCTCTTAAAGCTAAGCATTAACAAAAAATTTTCCAAGTTAGCATTTATGTTGAAATAGTACAAATTTTTTGGTTTACCATTGCTTCTTGCATCCCACTCTTTCATTCTGCATTTAATTTATTTTGTATTAATGTACATCATATATGAAGTTCTTTCAGTAAGGATCTGTAAGTAGTAAACTATGTTTGTATCTTAAGGCAGGGGTCCCCATCCCCCGGGCCATGGACTGGTACTGGCCTATTAGGAACCGGGCCACACAGCAGGAGGTGAGTGGCAGGCAACTGGGCAAAAGCCTCATCTGTATTTGCAGCCGCGCTCCAGCACTAGCATCACCGCCTCAGCTCCACCTCAGATCATCAGGCATTAATTAGATTCTCATAGGAGCACCGGCTCCTTGTGCCAAAAAGATTGGGGACTGCTGTCTTAAGGCCTTTATTTTGCCCTTACTCTTAGATGGCATTTTACTTGTGTAATGATTTGTAGTTGACTTTTATTTTCCCTTATAAGAAGATGTCATTGCCTGTTTGTTTTCTGGCATTTGTTGCACTTGAGAAATCTGGTATCTACTTGTTGCTTTATTGTTATTCTTTTCTTCTTGGTTAGTTTTACTGTTTGTTTGTCTAGTGTATATTTGAATAAATTACTCTAGCAATCTGAAGACCCATGTCTTCAGTTTTGGCCAATATGTCCTTGAATGCCTTTCCTGCCTCCTAACATTTATGTATTTTACATCTCTTTATCTTTTTGTGGTACATTCTGTGAGATTACTTCAGATCAGTAATATAGTTCATTAATTCATCAGTTTTGACTGAACGTTCAGCTTTTTATTATATTTTTGTTTCTAGATTTTTCTGATTCTTTTTGAAATTTGCCTATTTTCTCATTCTATCTTGTTCTGGTCTTGTGGTTTTTCTTTCTGTATGTTTTAAAGCCTCTTTATTTTTCTAATTCTAGATCTTGAAGTCTAAATTTGCCTGTTTGTTGTGTCTGCTCAAAACCCTTCCCTGCTTTGCTGGTTCCATTTCTGGGTATAGTTTTAAATTTTGACTTAATGCTTATTTTTAATGTGAGTCAGATGGTAGAAGTGTTCTTCTAGGGACGTTTTGAGTTTTTGCTGAACCAACAGGTTTCCTTAGTGCTATGCCTGTTCTTAGGCTAACTTCCTGGATTGGGGTTCCTGCACCACTTTGGTGGTGTAATTTTGGAACCTGTACCTGTTACATGGAGTTTTAGTTTCTCAGATGTGACTTTTCCACCTCTGACTTCTGACAAATGGCAAACTCCTTTTTCATGGACTGGAAATTGGAGTTCATAATATTGCTGTGTGTTTCTTTGTGGCTTTTAGTATTTTATGCGTTCAACTCAGTTTTAGTTTTGTGTCTCTTAGTCTTTTTCAAGCATTAAAATACCTGTCCCAAGCCCTAAGACCTGTATCTGGTTTTAGTAGCCCTGTGAGTTATTTGGTTTTGAGTAGCTTGTTTCTAGCATCAGGGAATTTTTATTTTCTTGCTTTTGGGCTTGCCCGTGTATATGTGTTATATTTTGTACACCTGTTCTGTGTATTTGGAGAAAAATGCTTTTGCATCAGGTCTATCGGCCATGTTCATTGGAAGTTCTATGACAGATTGCTCACTTGTAGTTACATCCTATAAAACAGGTGTAAGTCACTAAAAAACCAAGTTTCTAGGTTTTGTCAGAACTCATGTGCTGCTGGTAATGCAGTGTGATATTGCTAAGATTTTTTCACCTTGCCCGTGAAGTATTGCATCATACTGAAGGGGTATGTCAGTTGACATCGCTAATGGACACTCTACAGCTTGATTGATCAGAGTGCCTTTGATTGCATTGTGCTTTTAGTACAGTTCTTTTTCATCGTCAGTTTTTATGAGAAAGAATCATTGCAGTGGCTTACTTCTGAGGAGTTTAAGTATATCTTTTTGTCTTAGCCATAGCTAAAACAACTTTTAGTGATTGCTTTAGTGTTTATTGTATAGATAATCTAACTTATCACAATCTACCTTGAAGTAATATTATACCACTTTACTTGTATTACAGGAACCTTATAGCAGTGTACTTCCACTGTCCCCCCTCAGTCTTTGTGTTATTGTTGTCATACACTCCACCTCAACATATGTAATAAACTCCACACTTCATTGTTATTTTCCATTTAAATAGTCAATTGTCTTTTCAAGAGATTTAAGAAATAAGAAAAAAAGTCTTACTGGTACCTACATATTTCTGGTACCTACATATTTCATTTCTGGTGCTCTTTATTGCCTGTGTAGATCCAGATTTCCATCTGGTATCATTTTCATTCAGCCAGAAGGACTTCCTTTAATGTTGTAGTGCTGGTCTGCTGGTGATGGTATTTTAAAGCGTTAGTTTGTCTGAAAAATTATTTCCTTTTCTATTTTAAAAGATATTTTCACTTGATAACAGAATTCTAGGTTGGCAGTTTTTTCTTTCTATACTTTAAAGATTTCCTCCACATTTTGTCTCTGGTTCGTATTATTTCTGATGAGCCATCTGCTGTTGTTTTAATATTTGTTCCTCAGTGAATAATGTATCTGTTCTTCCTCCTTCGGGTTAATTTTAATTTTTTTTTTTTTTAATCACTGCTTTCTAGCAGTTTATGATGTGTTTTAATGTGGTTTGCTTCATGTTTCTTTTGCCTGGGTATTGTTAAGCTTCTTGGATCAAATTTGGTAAATATTCAGCCATTATTTTAAATATTTTTCTCTTCCACTTCCCCTTCCTCTTTGTGGCCTGTAATTACATGTATATTTGGCCACTTGAGGTTGTCCTATAAC
The DNA here is from genome assembly GCF_000325575.1 of Pteropus alecto. Lineage (NCBI taxonomy): Eukaryota > Metazoa > Chordata > Mammalia > Chiroptera > Pteropodidae > Pteropus > Pteropus alecto. Next base: position 19,394,346 of record NW_006442491.1, read on the forward strand.
TTACTGATGAACTGTTCATATTTTTTCAGTCTTTTTATTCTTTATTTTCGGTAGTTTCTACTGGTATATTTTCACGTTCACTAATCTTTTCTTCTGCACTGTTAAATCTGTTAATCCAGACATTGTATTTTTTGTTCCTGGAAATTCTGTTCGGGTGTTTTTAATATCTTACGTGTTTCTGCTTAATGTGCTCAATATTCAACACATGAAATATAGTTATAATACATACCAGTTTGAAAAGATATGTGTACCCAGTGTTCACTGTAGTGTTATTTACAATAGCCAAGATATGGAAGCAACCTGAGTGCCCATCAATAGACAATTGGATAAAGAAGATATGGTACATATATATAATGGGCTCTTACTCGGCAATAAAAAAGAATGAAATCTTACTTACTAAATCTTACACCATGGCTGGACCTAGAGGGTTATGCTAAGTGAAATAAGTCAGACAGAAAGACAAATACCATATAATCTCATTTATATATGGAATCTAAAGAACAAAATAAAAGAACAAAAAAGGAAATAAAGTAACTTCAGTTCCTCTTCTCATTCTACCATCTGTCATTTTTTGAGTCTGTTTCTGTTTTTCAGTTTTTTATTGTCACTATGAGTCAAATTTTCCTAGTTCTATGCATTCCCAATTTTTGATTGAGTGACAGACATTGTGAATTAGATTCTGGGTTCTGGATAGCTTTGTGTTATGTCAGTATTTTTGAGCTTTGTTCTGGAATTCAGATAAAATTATTTGGAAATGTATCCTTTTGAATCTTGCTTTTAAGCTGTTGGGTGAAGTTTGTCTTTCCTGAGTTTATTTTTATAAAACTATACAGATATATGTTTTCTTATTTCCTTTTCTTTTACTCAGATAGCCTGTATATGTTTTCATTCATTTTTATTTAATGCTAATTATGTTCTTTTTCCTTATAGTTCTTACATTCTTACTCAGGCAATAATTACCTGTGGCCTAATTATTGCATTAGTCTCTTAATTAGTGCTCTAGTTTTCAGACTCTTTCCATCAATGTAGTATTCAGATTGCTGTCAGAGTGATTCTAAAGCACAACTCTGATAATGTCACTGCGTTGCTTTTCAATACCTACGGCAGTGGGATTCACATTTTTTTTAAATTCACTATTTATATATATGTTTATACATTATATACACATACTACTAGATGTAAGTTAGCAGGTATTAGTTTATAATATGTTCATAGTGAAATACACCCTAAAAGACATTTTGAAGTATTTTAGTATACTGCATTTTAAAAATAATTAGTTGACATTAGAGTGAAATTATTAATGGAAGGGAATGTATTATATTTCAGCTAGTTCTATCTAATTCTGAGTGCTTTTGGATAACTTTTCAGCCATGTTTTGCTCATTGTTGATTTTTACCTTGTAACATATGAAAGTTTATGTACTTGTAAAAGTGTCAGCTTTGCTGTTTTCTTAGTGTCTCTTGTATATGCTTTATCAGAATTAACTCCAAACTGCCTTTTCTTTATGCTGTTTCTAAGCCTGATTAAAACTAGATATTAAAGTCTATTAGTCCACCTAACTAGGCATGAGAAACATGCTAAAACAAATAAGTGAATTTAAGAATATTGAATATGATACAGGACTGATGTAGAAATTACAAAAGGGCAGCAATGTCAATCCATATACTAAATGAGTGAAGCTTTAGTTCTCATTTTTTTTAGATTAAAAATATGTATATATTTCACTACTGACCCCTTCGATAGATATTCCTGTTGCCTAACCCTAGATCCCCTCCTAATTATTCTGCATGGCTAAGTTTTTATGTGTTTTGTATCAGCTTTTGTGGTGTAACAAACCTTTCTAAAATTTGGTGCCTTAAAACAATAATTGTATGCTTCATTCACAGTTCCCTGGGTTGAATGGGATGTTTTTCTGGTCTGGTTTGGATTGTCTGAGATTATCTGCATTGGACTCTCTCGTGTAACTAACTGGTCAGTTGGAGGGATGGCTGGAGGCTGGGTGTGTAAGGCAGAATTCTAAGATGATCCCTAGTAACCCATGCCTTTCTATAACCTCTTTCACTGGCATGGAGTGGAAACTGTGATTTGCTTCTTTACCAATAGGATGTGGCAAAATCAAAGAGATTTTGCAGATGTACTTAAAGTCCCTAGTCAGTTGACTTTAAGTTGACTCAAAAGAGTGATTATCTTGAGTTGGCCTGACTCAGTCAGGCAAGCCCTCTAAAAGAGGACCTGGAGGTCAGATGGAAGAAGTGAGCAGTTCTGCTGACTCCGAAGAAGCAAGCTGCCTTACTGTGAGATGGTCACATGGCAAGAACTGCAGGGATCCTTAGGAGTTGAGTTCAGGCCCCACTTGACAGCCAGCAAGAAAGTGACCTTAATCTTAGAATCACAAGAAATTGTTTTCTGCCAGTAACCACGTGAGCTTGGAAAAGGACATAGCTCCAGAAAAAGAAGAACTTGATTGACACCTTGATGTGAACCTTCTGAGCCCCTGAGTAGAGGACTCAGCCAAACAGCGCCCAGACTCCTCACCCCTGGAAAGTTTAGATAATAAATGTGTGTTGTTTTAAGCTACTATTTGTAGTAACTTGTTACACAACTCTAGAAAACTATTAACACTGGGTAGTGTAGGATGGCCTCACTATAATTTTATCTTTTCCATCTAGAACATCATATAAATAAATCATACATATGTTACCTTTTGAAATTGGCTTTTTCATTCAGCATAGTGCCTTTGAGATCTATCCAAGTTGTGTATCAACACTATTTCTTATTGTTGAATAGTATTACATTTTATGAGCATACCACAGATTATTTATCCATTCTTCCATTGAAGAACATTTGAGTGTTACCAATTTGGGGCTATTACGAATAAAACTACTGTGAAAATTTGCATGAAGGTTTAGGGTGAAAATACTTTCGTTTCTCTAAGGTAAATACCTATGAGCGGAATTGCTGGGTCATATGGTATGTATGTGTGTGTATAACTCTGTAAGAAACTTAATTCTAGAATGGTGGTACCATTTTTCATTCCCACTAGTAATATGTGAGTTGTTCTGCATTCTTATAAGTACTTGGTATTTTTCCTTATATCCATTCTAATAGATGCATGATAGATCTCATAACGCCTTTAATTTGTATTTCTCTCATGGCTAATGATGTTGAGTATCTTTTCATGTACCAACATTAAATATCTTTTTTGATGTATCTCGTGTTCAGATCTTTTGTCCATTTTCTAATTGCTTTGTTTTCTTATCATTGAATGTAGTGTTTTAGATACAAATTATTTGTTGGATATGTGATTTGCAAATATTTTCTCCCAGTCTGTGTAGCTTATCTTTTCATTTTCTTCCAGAGTGTCTTTTTAAATTATTTTATTAAATTTATTGGGGTGACATTGGTCAATAGTCTTCTTCAATTTTTAAATTTTATTTTATAGATTCTTTTGTGTTTGTGTGTCCTAAGAACTCTTTGCCTAACTATAGATCATACAATTTTCTCTTATATTTTCTTAAAGTTTTATATTTTACATTTAAGTCTGATTCCTTATTAGTTTTTGAATTAAGTGTAAGGATTATATCAAGGTTTATTTTTTTTTGTCCAAGGAGAGTCAGTTGTTCCGATACCATGTTTTAAAAGATTATCCTTTCTTTATTAAATTGCTTTTACACAAACTCTGTCAAAAATAATTTTGCATATTTTATAAAATGTTCTGCTTTTGGACTCTTCTTTTTACTTTAATCCATTTACTTATGTGTCTTTTCCTCTATGTCAGTACCACACTGTATTATATAGCCAGCCATATGATAAGTCATAAAATTAGGTGGTATGATTCCTCCAACTTTATTCTTCTTCAGAATTGTTTTAGCGATTCCAGTTTCTTTGCCTTACCATGTAGGAACATCTTAACTATATCTACAAATTTTTTTTTGCCGAGATTTTAATAGTAAATACATTAGATCAATAGACCAGTTTGGGGAGAATCGACATCTTGATTATGAATCTTCCAGTCTATAGACATGGTATGTCTTTTAATTTATTTAGATTGTCTTTATATTTTTATCAGCATTTTGTAGTTTTTAGCATACAGATTATGCATACATTGTTAGATATAACCTTAGTATTTAATTTTTTGGGAAGCTACTGTAAATGGTATTGTGCTTTTAATTTTGGTTTCTAATTGTTGATTGCTAGCACATAAACAGTATTGATTTTTGTGTGTTCACCTATATTCTGTGAACTTGATAATCTCACTTAGCTAGTTCTTAGGCATTTTTTCTCTAAATTCCTTGGGATTTTTTATGTAGACCCTCGTCATCTGTGAACAGGGCCAGTTTTATATATTCCTTCTGACCTGTTTGCCTTTTATTTTCTTTTCTCAGCTAATTTCACTAGCTAGGACTTCAGGTGCTATGTTGAATAGGAGTGGTAAATGTAGACATTCTTACCTTCTTCATCTTAGAGGGAAAGCATTCAGTCTTTCACCATTAGTATGATGTTAACTATAGATATTTTGTAGATATCCTTTTTTACAAGTTTAAGAAGTTCCCTTCTATTTCTAGTTTGCTAAAAATTTTTATCACGAATATGTAAATTTGTCAAAAACATTTTTCTGCGTTAATGGATATGATCATGTTTTTTTCTTATCATTGTTTTAATTTATATTTCTTTGATGATAAATAATAATGAATACCTCTTCATGTGTTTATTGGCTGTTTGTATCATCTTCCCATTTGAATTGTCTATTAAAATATTTTGTCCACTACAAAATAATTTGTTTTTATTTTGTAACATTGATAAATGTTCAGAAAAGTTTCTTTTTTTTTTTTTTAATTAATTAATTAATTAAATTGAAGAAATTATTAAAATCCCCCCTCATCTACCTCCTCCTCCCTACCCCCTACCCTCTGTTAACCACTATTGCATTGTCCATGTCCATGAGTCTCTGTTTGTTTGTTCTGTTCATTTGTAAAAGTTTTAGTAAAGTACAAAGAACTCTTTTCTTGATCATTGTTAATGCCCCATTACACCTTAATACTTTAGTGTGTATGTGTTACAGTTAAGGACATATGTGCTACATGTCCAAAATACATATGCCACATGTTCAGAATACCCATTACACTGAGATGTTTTTACCATCTAATCTTCAGATTCTATTAAAGTTTTGCTAATTTTCCTTTTATGCCTAAAGGATGTAGTTCAGAATTACATGTTGCATGTAGTTGTCATAAGTGTTTGGTCTCTAGGACAGTTTTTATATTTTTCCTTGAATTTTATGATCTCGATTGAAGATTACAGACCAGTTATTTCATTGAAGCCTGTTTAGTATGGGTTTTCTTGGGTTTTCTCATGATTAGATTCAGATTATACATCCTTGTCAGGTACATCAGAGAAGTGATGCTAGGTTGTTCTTCGTGCATCCCATCAGGTGGCTCATTTCAATTTGCCCTGTTACTAATAATGTTCACTTTTATCACTTGGTTAAGTAGCATCTGCCAGGCTTCATTACTGTAAAACTACTCTTTTTGATAACTATTTTGTGGGAAGGGGCTTTGAAGCTGTGTGATTTCATTCTCCTTCTAAATTTTGGTTCTTTAGATCTTTCTGAAATCATGGTTTTCTATTCTATTCAGTGGGTTATAATCTATTATTATTTATTTAGATGTTCAGATTGTTCCTGATTTGGCTTGTGGGAATTTTGTCAATTTGGCTTCTGGTTTCCTTTGACATACTCCATCATTCTTGGAGTGCTATCACTTTCTGGTGAAAGATAATCTAGGCCCACTATGTAGTTTCCCTGCCTTAGCCCTTATTATTAGCCATTTCTCCAGTCTTGGTTCTTTCAATGAACAGTGGTATTTAGAAGCCAAGATTTAGGTTCTAGATGTGCTTGTTGCTGCTATTAGGGTGTTGCCAATCCCAGTTTCTCTTAGTGGGAAGAAGCTAAGGAATATTTGGGTGTATTTACATACATATACATATATGCACTTACATCTATATTTATGTCTAGCTTTATCTAAATATCTTTAAAACCATGAATTTACACCAGTAACACAAATTCTAATGCAATCCCAGAGGGTTCATTCTAGTTTTCTTACTTTCCATAATTGTAACCTCCCTTCTCGAACAATAAGGAACTTGGTTCCTTTAGTTATTTAATCCTCTCACCCTCTTATATAATCTCCTCTCCCATCACTGGTGCTGCCCTTCCCTCATGAAGATGTCTTCTTTAATCCTCTTGGAATCCAACACTGTGCTGTGCTGGCCCCCGATGGATGGTCAACTTTCTCACCTGCTCATGCTCTGATCCCCCACACCAGGCTATCCTCTCATATAAATTATCTTCACTGAGCGTGGTCTTTGGCACCCTTCTCCTCATTCTTTGTTGGGGCATTGTCATCCTTCCTAAGCTTTGATTCTCACACCATACCATCTTTGTGTGTGGATACTTTCCGTGCCCCACTTATGCTGATACCCTATTCTTGGTCACTTGGGCTCCTACTCTCCCCCCAATGGAAGGAAAGATTAGTTTGGAGAAGAAAGTGGCAGGTTTTTTTTTTAATTTTTATTTTTCAGTTGACATACAAAAAGTGGCAGTTCTTCCCTTAAAAAAAAAAGCCTGTCTTTTTATTTTTCATTTGTTGTATTTTTAAAAATATACTTTGTATACAAGTCCTTTGTAAAATATATGTATTACAGAAATTGTCTCCCAATCTGTTAGCTGCCTTTTCATTTTTATTAAAGTGTCTTTGATTAGAAGTGTTTAATTTTGAGAAAGTTCCATAGTTAATGTTTTTAAATCTTCTAGAAGCTTTATATTTCCAGCTCCTATGTTTAAGTTTGTGGTTTATCTTAAACTTTTGTGTGTAGTTTGAGATAGTGGTTCAGGTTTCTCTTTTTATATATAGCTAGTTGTTCCAGGTTTATTTGTTAAAATGACTTACTTTTCTCCACTAAATAGCCTTGGTACCTTTGTCAAAAATCAATGACTGTATTTATGTGGATATGTTTTAGGTCATGAAATGAGGTCATATTAGTACAGTGAGTCTTCTAACTTTGTTCTTCCTTTTCTGGATTGTTTTGACTGTTTAAGGTATATTTTCATATAAAATTTAAAATCACCTTGTCAGTTTTTACCAAAACAATGCCTGTTGGGGGTTTTGATTGGAGTTCTGTTGAATCTGTAGAATAATTTGAGGAGAAATTAACATCTTAACAACATTGATTTTTCTAATCCACGAACATAGCACATCGCTCTATTTATTTAAGTCTCTTAATTTTTCTTGGCAGTGTTTCAAGGTTTCCAGTGAGGTCTTGCCTTAAAATTTTTTTTAAGTATTTAAAAATTTTGATGCTATTGTAAGTGGAAGTGGTTTTTAAATTTTGTTTTCGAGTTTTTCGCTTCAGCATTTATACAGTTGATTTTTTAAAAAAATTGCATAATTTCTGACATATTTGCTTTACTATTCTCTTTTCTGTACATATTTTTGTTCTGTACTAGAGTACAGTTGCAGGCGTAATGCCCCTTCTAAAAACAAGGAAATTCTCTTTCATAACCTCTTTGCAATGATCAAAATTAGAGAAATAACATTAACATAGTAGTGCTTGCTGTCTAATCTTTGTACTTTATTCAAATTTTCCTATTTTACTAATGCTAATTATAAAATAAAATAAAATTCTGGCTTAGGATTTATCCAACTCTGGATCATATGGTACATTTGTTTGTCAAGTCTCTTTTATTTCCTTTTATCTGGAAAAGTTACCACAAATTTTGTCTTTTGTGACCTTAATATTTTTTAGCAGTACAAGCCATTTGTTTTTTAGAAAGTTTCCAGTTTGAGTTTGTCAGAAATTTTTTTCATTTTTAAATTCAAGTAGTACATTTTTGACAGTAATACTTGAGAAGTGATGTTGTTCTCATGCATTATATCAGACAAATGATTCCTACTTGTCTGATTTCTGATAGTAGTAACTCAGTCATTTGGTTAACATGGTATCTGTTATGTTTCTCCACTATAAATAATAATTATGAGATATAGTCTTATCAAACTTTCATCCATTAGTTTTAATATCCACTGATAAATGATTCTTTCCTGAAACAGTAGTCAAGTGGTGATTTTTAAAATTCTACCATTCATTTGACATTTGTTAATTGTCATTCTGCAGTAAGGAAAAGCCTTCCATTTTCCCCCATTTATTTATTCATTATAGATCTACAGATTATTACTTTATTATTGAGTTATCCGTTACTATCATTTTTAACTTTAATGCGCAAATTATACAAAGTTAGCCCGCGGGACTCCATTCTAGCTTTTGTGTCTTTCTACCATGTGTCCCTCATTACTGAACGTTTTTTTACTTACCTGCTTCTGGCTCAGCAAGATGTCTGGGCCTAACTTGTATTTACTCAACCCCAGCTCTGAAATCAACCATTTTCCCAGGGAGCTCTGGGTCCTTTTAGTTTAGAATAGTGCACATGTACACATCTATATCTGTTTCTGGTTTATCTGTCTTTATATATGTTAGTTCATACTGATACCTTCAATTCCAGTTTCTTACTGCAGGGTTCATTCTAGTTTTACCCTTTACATATTTGTAATTTGCTCCTCAAATAGTTAGAAGCCTGGCTCCCATTATCTACTTTATATCTACTTACTTGCTCAGTTCTAGAATAAATGTTTAATAGTGTCAGAATTGCCAGCCCATTTCATTGTGGAATACAAACCTACCAACCAGCGCTCAGTATTTGTTTGTAATTCGTTTAATTCTTTAGCAAATGTACAGTTCAAATATTGTGTTCAAGAGTTACTCAGGTTAGATGAGTAACTGACCCCCTTCTGTCTGGTTATGTTAATCATTTAAAATACGTATTAGCACAAAAAATTTAAAGTGTCACTAAGCTTTCTCTTTTCAAAGCTGTGGGAAAACAGACACTCTCATATATTACTGTTAGGAACACAAATCACTACAACTTTTTCTGAGGGGAATTTAGCACTATTAACAAAATTGCATTTGCATCTACCATTTGATCCAGCATTTCACTTTAGGAATTTACTATGAAGATATATACCTTCAGCAATACAAAAGTACAGATTCACAAGGTTATTCAAGGCAGTAGTGTTTCTGTTTGCACAATATTAAAAACGATCTAAATTCTGGTACCTAGGGGAGTGATTGCATAAATAAACTTTGGTACATCTGCATCATGGATATGCAATTGAGGAGAGAATGAGGAAGATTATCTATGAAATGATAGAGCAATTTCCAGGATATATTGTTAAGTGAAAAGCAAAGTGCAAAACACTGTCTATGGCATGCAATTTTTTGGTCTAAGAATGGAAGGGAAAGAAAATAGATGTTTCATACAGTTTTATCATTTGTGTGAAAAGAAACACAAGAAAAATAAACCAGAAACTAGATTGGTTCCCCAATAGGGGATGGGTAGGAATGGAGTGGAAAAGTTGGGAGTGGGGTGGGAAGAGAAGAGTGTCAGTGTCAGTTCTCTGAATTATAACCTTTGATATAGGTATAATTTTTATAATCATGTCATGTTTTACATACTTAAAAATAAACAAAATGACAGAGATGAGGAATGAAAAACAAAATGGATTACAAAATGATAAGCCTAATGCTATTAACAGCTGTACAGTTCCTCTTGATATGGTCATACACATTAGTCATTCTTTCAGAAGGTAGATCTTAGAGCCATTTTTTCTCTTGTTCCCAGCCTAGAATGGACAGTTTATAGGGTGGCTAACTGTCCTAGTTTGCCCAGGACTGGGAAATTTCCCGGGTGCAAGATTTCTATTGCTAAAACCAAGAAAGTCCCAGGCAAACTGGGGCTAGTTGGTTACCCTGTTTGACATGGATTTTTCCTGAGACTGCCCTTCATCCTCATCTTGGGAATTATTTTCATCTTTTCTCCTATGATATATCTGTCTTGCTGAGACCTCTTGTGGATCTCAGTGGGGTTATTTTTTTTTTTGGTGGTTGTTATTATTTCTTTGTTTATTTGACACACATTCACCACTTGCTTCCTGAGAACAGGTGCATAAGGAGGTAAATTGTTTCATACCTTATATGTTTTTATTTTAAGTTCTGTATCGAATTATTGGTTTGACTCAATTATACATGTTATTCTATTGCGTTGTCCAGAAATGCTCTTGAGAAGAGTGATGTCGTTCTGATTCCTTTTCAGATGATATGTTCTTTCACTGGGGAGGTTTTAGGATTTCTTTTTCAATCTAGTATTCTAAAATTTCATGGTGGGATGCTGTGGAATGGGTCTTTTTTCATTCATTGTGCTGGGCATTTTACCTCATTAAACCTGGAACCTCAGGTCTTGTCTTTTTGGGTAAACTTCCTGTATTTCTGTCTTTTTCTGGAACTTCTGGTTGTTGGATGTGGGACTTTCTTGATGCAGCCTGTTTTCTTTTTTTTGAATCACTTCTCTGAGAGATAACCTGTTTGTTGTTGTTGCTAATTTATTTGTTTTTTATTGTATCACATTTTTAATTTCCAGCAGATTGCTCATGTTCTCTGATATTCTTTTATTTTCTAAAAAATAGAATTTCGTACTTGCTTTTGGGCTATCTTTTTTAAAGAATTTTTTTTTAGTCACAGTTCACATACAATATTAGTTTTTTTGTATATAACATAGTGATTAGACATTCCTATAACTTATGAAGTGATCACCCTGATAAATGTAGTACCCATCTGACACTGTACATAGTTATTACAATAATATTAACTATATTCTTTATGCTGTACTTTATTTATATCCTCATGACTATTTTGTAACTTCCAATTCGTACTTCTTAATCCCTTCCCCCCTTTTTACACACCCCCATGTCCCTTCAATCTGGCAGCCATCAAAATGTTTTCTGCATCTATGAGTTTGTTTCTGTTTGTTTATATTATTGTTTATATTCCACATATAAGTGAAATCATATAACATTTGTCCTTCTCTGTTAGACTTACTGCTTTCAACACAGTACCCTCTGGGTCCATCCATGTGTTGCAGATGACAAGATTTCGTCCTTTTTTATGGCAGAGTAATATTCCATTGCGTCTATGTGCCACCTCTTCTTTATCCATTCATCCATCGATGGACACCCAGGTTGCCTCCATATCTTGACTATTGTAAATAATGCTGCAATGAACATGTGGATTCACATGTCCCTTCGAAGCGGTATTTTGGGTTTTTTCGGATAAATACCCAGGAGTGGAACTCCTGGGTCCTTCTTTGTCTTTTGTTTTATAGCCTTTGTTTTAAAGTCTGTTTTGCCTGCTGTAAGTATTACTACCCTAACTGTTTTCCTCATTTCCATTTTCATGAAATGTCTTTTTCCATTTCTTTACTTTTACTCTTTGTGTGTCTTTCAGTCTGAAGTGAGTCTCTTGTAGGCAGCATATATAAGGTCTTGTTTTTTTATTCACTCAGCCACCCTGTGTCTTTCGACTGGAGCACTTAATCCATTTGCATTTAAAATAATTGTTAGATATGTAATTATTGCCGTTTTTTAAATTTATATTTTTGATGATCATCTTTTTAAAGAAGACCCTTTAACATTTCTTATAATACTAGTTTGGTAGTGATAAATGCCTCCAGCTTTTTCTTGACTGGAAAGCTCTTTATCCTTCGATTCTAAATGATAGCTTTACAGAGTAGGGTAATCTTGGTTATAGGTCCTTGCTTTTCATCACTTTGAATATTTCCTGCCAATCTCTTCTGGCCTGCCAAGTTTCCAGCTGACAGTCTTATGGGAGTTCCCTTGTAGGTAACTTAACTGCTTTTCACTTGCTGCTTTTAAGAATCTCTCATTGTCTTTGACCTTGGGCATTGTAACTATGATGTGTCTTGGTGTGGGCTTCTTTGGGTTCATCTTGTTTGGGACTCTGATGAGCTTCCTGGGCTTGTATGGCCATTTCTTTTGCCAAGTTAGGGATATTTTCCATCATTATTTCTTCAGATAGGTTTTCAATTCCTTGCTCTCACTTCTCCTCATACTCCTGTGATGTGAATGTTGGTATCCTCGATGTCCCAGAGGCCCTTTAAACGATCCTTTTTTTTTCCCCCCTGTTCTAATTGGGTGTTTTCTGCTACCTTATCTTCCAAGTTGCCAGTTCAGTCCTCTGCTTCATCTAATCTGTTGATTCCCTCTAATGTGTTCTTTATTTCAGTTATTGTATTCTTCGTTTCTAATTGATTCTTTTTTTCTATCTCCATTTTTATGTTTCCTTTCTCTTTGTTGAAATTCTTACTGAGCTCATTGAGAATTCTTACAACCAGGGTTTTGAATTCTGCATCTGGTAGATCGCTTGTTTAGATTTTGTTTAGTTCTTTTTCTGGAGCTTTATTCTCTTCTTTCATTTGGGACATATTTCTTTGTCTCCCCATTTTAGCTGCCTCCTGTTTTAGTTTCAATGTATTAGTAGAGCTGCTGTGTCTCCCAGTCTTACTAGAGTGGCCTTATGTAGTGGGTACCCTCTGGGGCCCAGTGGCACAGTCTCCCTGATCACCTGAGCTGGCTGTTCGAGGTGTGTCCCTTTTGTGGGTCATGTGTGCCCTCCTGCTGTAGTTGAGCCTTAGGTGCTGTTTGCGGTCAGTGAAAGGGATTGACCTTCAAGCTTATTGGTTGTGAGGACTGGCCATGACTACAGTGGAGGAACTGTTGTTCAGGGGCTGACCCTGTGGAGCACGATTTGCTTTAGCAGGGCTTTGGTGCCTACCCTGTCTGCCCTTTGAGTGTGTCATTTGTGGAGGTGGTTGGGTGGTGCTCTGGTGTGGTATGAAGCTGGCCACCAGGTGTTGGTTCTGGGGTCTCTCGGAAGGGGCTCTGTCGCAGGCCAAGGCCAGCTTGTGTCCTGCCTGGGGCCACTTGGTATTAGCTACAGAGTGATCTGCAGATGGTTGCTACTTATGCTGGGCTTGGGGCTGCTTAGCAAGAGATACGGGGCATGCCAAGGCCAGATGATGCTTGTTTGGGGTTTGTGAACCTTTGAGAGATTTTAGGAAAGTCTGTAGCATGAGCCAAGACAGGCCGTTCGTATGGAAAAGCCACTGGAAACAGCTTGGGTAGGCCCTCAAGTTGGCTGGGGCAGGGTCTCAGAGAATCACCAGGGTGGGGCCAACAGTGTTAGCCTGGTTGATGGAGAGTTAGTTATGGTGGTCCTTGCATCTGCTCACTCGGTGGTGAGGGGTGGGCTCAATGAAAGAACAATGACTTCTGCCAGCACTTCTGTATGGAAGAAAGCTGCCCCTCCAGTTTTCACTCTGAAGCCAGGCGATTCAGTCACTCCCCCATGTCCAGCTCCAGTGGTGGAGCTCAGAGCAAGTGAGTCTGTCAGTTCTTGCGCGGCCCCTTTAAGAGGAACATCTTGAGCTCCAATAGCCCTGGGTCTCTCTCAGCCACAATCTCTGCTTTTTCTGTATATCCTTAGTTATAGGACTTCTGCTCAGCTAGACTTCAGGTGATTCTCAATAATGATTATTCTGTAGTTTAGTTGTGATTTTGATGTGGTCATGGGAGGAGACGAGCACAGCGTTTACCTACTCTGCCATCTCGACCAGACTCTCCTGGGCTGTCTCTTTGAGATCATTTACTGTGAAATCTTGTTTCTTTTCAGTTCCTCCTTTCATTTATTTTAGTTGCTATCTTTCATCTAAAAGTTGTGCTCATGTATCTCTTGATCCTTGATATGTTATTCATGGTGAGAGAACTGACGGATTCTGCTCTGGTGGGAGTTATTTGTGGTTGTCATAGAGAGTGGGGATCGAGATGCTTTTTTAGAATCCCTACTTATCTGTACCTAAAGGTTTTTTTCTTAGGCTGGTCACTTTTTCCAGGAAGAGAAATCCATCTCTTGTCAGCTAGCTGAGAATGGGCTGGGGTTAGGGTTGTTGGGCTACCACTGTTTGCAGAGCTTTGGGACCTGAGTTGGGGGAGGAAGCTGGTGGTGTCACCATTTTGAACCTTGTCCTTGACTTATTGCTCCTGTTCAGCTTGTGGCACCTCACTTCCTCCCCAGCTCTTTGAGCTGTGCGTGGTGACATTTATTCTAGAACCGCTGGTTCAGTCCAACCAGAATATAAGTCCTATTTTCTCCTGGAGCTGAAGAATTCAGACTACTGCTTGTTTGTGGACAGAGGGGACCTGAAGGTGTCTAACTTCTTGTTTATACTTCCAAGCAGTTCTTCTGTTTTCATCCTTATGCCTTGCTTCTGTCTGCAGTGGTTTCTGGTACTTCTTAATTCCTGCCCTCTCAGGGTTTTGGAGTACTTAACTGGCTTGCTTTTTGTGGCTTTTCCCTCTGCAACCTTCAACTTCAGCTCTTAACCCTGCTGAGTCAGTTACTTGTCTTTCTGCAGTCTCTTTCAGAATTCTTTTGACATATGTCATCTGCCTTTTCCTCCCCCTTTTTCTTTGTCCATTTATAATTTTGTTATTCCCTTATAGCCATTCTAATGAGGCTTCAGGAGGATGCAAAGAACTGTGTTCATTTTGCCATGTTTAAATGGAATTAGCCTTTGTTCAGAGAATGTGGGAAATACCTTTGACTTTCACGCCAGACTCTACCTCTGTAACCCCATCTTCCACCCAGGCTTACGGCCCTTGTTCCCTCCCTGTAGCAACTGCTGTAATTAATTTAATGTGCATCCTTCATATTCATATATATATATATCCATGAAAAATAGGTGGTTTGTTTATATAGATGTATTTTTATTCCTTTTAACTATTTAATAGTGTATCATATCAGTAATACCTCATTTTATTTACCTAGTCTCCTATTATAGACATTTAGGTTTTTCACTGTTTTTCCAGTTGTTTACTATTACAGATACTGCTGTAATAATCATCCTTTTACTTTCATAGTCTCTTCATGTGCAAAGGCCTGAGAATTTTTCTGGGGACTGTTTCTTTACCTTTTAATGGGTACAGCGGAGGTGATTTGGAGGCTCTCTGGGACTTGATGAAAACATTACATTAAATTTTCTTTACCTTTTATACATATGAAAAAAGTAGAATTATAAAACATGCAAATTTTTTCAAAAATTTTATTGAGAAACATGCCTTTTTTTAATGGTCCATAACCCGTTATTAATAATTCTGAAATCCATAATGTCTTGAGAACTGAAATATTTTTTTCCTAACTCATTCAGTTATAAAACCTGACCTCTTTAAACTCATTTGGTGGCAAAGCTCTTACCTAGACTGAAAAGGCTGATTTAAACCTATTTATTTTACATGGTATGTGCACAGATATGTTTTTTCAAAAAATATTAATGTGTTTGATTATGCGCTGCTGGTGGTGTCTATATATTAAAATTGTATGCACTATATTACCATTCTAAAATTCAAGAAATCCTGAATTCTAACACACGTCTACACTCAGGGGTTTCAGAGGAGGGGTTGTAGGCCTGTGGTCACCATCGACTAGAGACTTTACAGACATGGGTGGCAAATCACAGACACAAATTTGTTTTATTTATGGTTGATGGAAACTTTTTTGGTCATTAATGGGAAGTCAGACAATTTCCCTTTAAACTGTATTCCAAGAGAGTGTTCATGTAAAAAATAACAGTGTTTTTCTTTTTTTGACAGTTACAATACTAAAAGTGCTTGTGGTAATGCCAATGGATTTTAAATTCAGTAGAATTTGTTTCACATTGCATATTTAAAAAAATGATAAGGCTTTTTCTCAGGAATACACAGGGATTGCTTTACTAGTTTTAATTCTTTAGGATTCATGTAACAAAATTGAAACATGATTAATGCACCATTTTAGCTTCCACTGTCTAAAGTTGAATTTTAACTTTGGATCTATAAACTTTCCGTGTATATTAATGTTTTTTATTTGGTTTTTACAGATTCTGATTAAATTCATGTTTTCAGAATTGTCAGTTAAATCGAGAAAACCATTTTTTATCTAGTTTTATTGGGGTATAACTCAGACCATATAGTTCTCTCATTTAAGGTATACAATTCAGTGCCTTTTGATATATTCATAAAGTTTTGAAACTATCACCATATGCCAGAACATTTTCATCACCCCCAGAAGAAACCTTGTGTCTTTTAGCAGCCATTTCCTAATCTTTCCTCCCCCTATTCGCTAGCAATGGCTAATCTGCTCACTTCATTATTAGACTTATAAAAAGAGTAAGTCCTCCCGTCTTTTTCTTCTTTAAGAGTACCTCTTGGCTATTTGTGGCCCTTCGTATTTCCATGTAGAATCAAGTTCTACCAAAATATAAAAATTAAAAAAAAAAAAAATCCTGTTGTATTGGAATTTCATTGAATTGGGAGAATTGACATCTTTACAATGTTGAGTCTTAATCAAGAACATGTTGTGGCTCTCCGTTTATTCAGATTTTAAACCTTTCTTGATGAAGTTTCTTTTTCTTCATAAGATGACTATATTTCTTTTGTGAAATTTATCCCTGAGTAACTGATGTTCTTTGTTGTTTTAAATTATGTTTTTTAATTGGTGGTGATATTGGTGATGTTAGGATCACTTGAGTTTTTAATATGATCTCGAATCTCACAACCTTGCTGTATTTACTAGGTCTAAATCTCTTGAATCTTCAATGTAGATAATTATGCTATTTGGAAATTATGACACTCCTGTCTCTTCTAATCCCTTGTTTCTTTTTATTATGCATTGGTTAGGGACTCTAATATACTGTTGAATGGTCAGTATGTTCTTAGTTTTTAATTTATATTAAAGTCTTCAGATCAGCTTTCTCTAAGAAACAGTACTAATTTCTTGCTCAGGAAAGGTTTATCAGACCCATAAAGAAAGGAAAGGCATACCTGACATTTGCTTATCTTTTTTTACTTAAGAACCTACCTGATCTTGGGCAGTTTAAACTTCATCAGTTTAAATTTTAGAATTCCAGTTTATTTATATTTGGGGCTTGTTATATTCGTAGGGCCTTTTATTTTTAAAAACATCTGGCTTATGGGGAAATATTTAGGTTTATTGATTTCTGCTGGTTGCCTTTTATTCCCCATCACTAGCCTCTTTTCTAGTTGGTTTGCCAAACTAATACATTTTATGTCAGTAAGTGGATAAAAAGTATACGGTAGGTATTCTTTGTACAATTTTTACTCTTGCATCTTTTCTGTAAATTTAAAATTATTTAAATAAAAGGGTCTAATGTATTCATAAACATAATGCATGCCCATGATCAATAAAGAATTTCTACAAATATAATAAAAAGAGACAACTCAAAAAACGAGCAAAAGACTTGAACAGAGACTTCACAAAGGAAGATATAAAAAAGTACTTAATGTCTTTTGTCATCAGAAAATTAAAATTAAAACCACAACGAGGTACCACTGCACCCTCTCTAGAATGGCTGAAATAACATTGACAACACCAAATGTTGGTGACTGTGTGGAGCATCTGGAACTCTCATAGAGTGCTGTTAGGAGTGTAAATGTTTGGCAGTAATTTTTATAAAGTTAAACATCTATTCTGTACCCAGCGATTCTACTGCTAGATATTATCCACAAGAAATGAAAATATGTCCATAAAAGGTTGTAATAAGAAATAACAAACTACTAATGCATGCAACAGTACAGACAAGTGTCATAAACATTATACTGAGTGACAGTAGCCAGATGCAAAAGAATACATGCTGTATGATTCCATTTACATGAAGACTAAGAATGGGCAAAACTAATTTTGGGTGATAGAAAACACCATTGTCTTAGTGGGGTGGAAGGGGCAGTGTAAAGTGAGGGTCGACTAGTAAGGGGGAACAAAGGAACTTTTAGGGATGTTGGGCATGTTCTGTATCTTAGTATACATTTGTCAAAACTCATCAGATAGCATACTTAAGATCTATACATTTCACTTTATGTAAATTATACCTAAATTTTTAAAAATAAGGGAAAGGATGCAAGGGATGTACATTGATCTAAGGGCATTCTCCTACATAAGCAGAATACAATTATCATACTCAGGAAATTTAAAACAACCCTACCACTAATGCAGTTCTCATTCAAATATCCTAATGTTGTCTTTCATAGTATTTTTTTATGTTCAAGCTTCAGTGAAGGATCACCTATTACCTACCTGTTATTTTGTTTTTTAATCTTCTTGATGAAAAATGTCCTTGAAAAGTTGAAAATCGTGAGTGCTAGGACATATTTTCTGGTGCCTATAATTTTCAGCAGCCTGTCTCATACTTCAAGAGATAATGTATGGAAGGTTAATGGCATCAAATTTGAGTTTGGATGGAAGATGAAAGATCTTTATAAAAGCAGAACTAGAATTGCAAATTTTGTTTTCATTTTCATAGAGTTTTGTTCTCCTTTTTGCTTTTTATTAAAAATGTATGGGTTTAGAAACTTTGGGTAGTTTAAATTGCAAATAAGTAGACAGTGTTTCAGTTTGTTTAAGTAATGAGATTTGTAACCGCCACTAGGTTTTCCCCTAGACTTTGGGACCTAGAGGAAGGAAATTTGACTTAGCTGTTGGTGAAGTGTTTAGCATGCTAATTTTTCTTCTTAAATGTTATTTTCTTGATAACAAAAAACAATGCATGTTAATTGTAGACAATACCCCAAATCAAGAAGGAATGTAAAGTCTTCACAACTCCACCACCTAGAAGTGGAGATGGCTAACACCCAAGGGAACATTTCTCTTGTCTTTTGTCTGTGCAAACACATTCACACAATTTTTAGTTTTAAGAACATGATGGAATCATACTGTATGAATTTAATTGCCTAATTCACTTGCTGCTCCATGAACATTTCTCTTATTAGCTTATTCTACAGCTCTATTTCAAATGACTATCTATTGGTAGTGTTCCTTGATGGAAACCCTGTAGAGGCATTACTTTGCTTCATTGTGCTTTACTTTGTTGCACTTTACAGATACTGGGGTTTTTTTTGTTTATTTTTTTTTACCAAATTGAAAGTTTATGGCAACCTTGTATCCAGCAAAGCTATTAATGCCATTTTTCCAACAGCATTTGCACACTTTGTTTCTCTGTCACATTTTGGTAATTCTTGAAATATTTCAAACTTTTCTATTATTATATTTGTTAAGGTGATCTTTGATCAGTGATCTTTGGTGTTACTATTGTAATTGTTTTGGAGGGTCACAAACTGCACACATGTAAAATGGTGAACTTAATCGAGAAATATTGTATGCGTTCTGACTGTTCTGACTGTTTTTTCCCCAATCTCTCTCCCTCTTCTTGGGCCTCTCTGAGAGACAACAATATTGAAATTAGGCCAGTTAACCTTACAATGGCCTCTAAGTGTTCAAGTGAAAGGAAGTTTCATGGCTCTCACTTTAAATCAAAAGCTAGATATGATTAAGTTTAGTGAGGAAGTATATCAAAAGCTGAGACAGGTGAAAAGCTAGGCCCTTTGCGTCTGTTAGCCAAGTTTTGAATGCAGAAGAAAAGTTCTTGAAGGAAATTAAAAGTGCTACTTTACTGCACACAAGAATGATAAGAAAGCAAAACAGCCTTATTGCTGATAAGGATGAAGTTTCAGTGTTCTGAGTAGAATATCAAACCGGCCACAACGTTCCCTTAAGCAAAAAGCCTAATTCAGGAGCAAGGCCCTAACTCTCTTCAATTCTGTTAAGGCTGAGAGAAAGTAAGGAAGCTGCAGAAGAAGTTTGAAGCTAGCAGAGGTTGGTTCATGAGGTTTAAGGAAAGAGGCCATCTCCATAACAGAAAAGTGCAAGGTGAAGCAGCAGTGCTGATGTAGAAGCTGAAGCAAGTTACCCAGAAACCCTCGCTAAGATAATTAAAGAAGGTGGCTACATTAAACAACACATTTTCATTGTAGATGTAACAGCTTCATATTGGAAGAATATGACATTCACAGCTAGAGAGAAGTCGATGCCTGGCTTCAGAGGGCAGGCTGACTCTTATCAGGGGTTAATGTAATGGAAGCCAATGCTGATTTACCATTCTAAAAATCCTAGGGCCTTCAGAATTATGTATATTAAATCTACTCTGTGCTCTATAAATGGAACGACAAAGCCTGGATGACAGCACATCTTTTTACAACATGGTATACTGAATATTTTAAGCTCACTGTTGAGACCTATTGCTCAGAAAAAAAAAAAATTCCTTTCAAAATATTACTGCTCATTGGCAGTGCACCTGGTCCACCCAAGAGTGCTGATGGAGACTTACAATGAGATTAATATAGTTTTCGTGCCTGCTAACACAACATCCATTCTGCAGCCCATGGATCAAGGAATAATATTGACTTTCAAGTCTTATTAAGAAATACATTTCATAAGGCTATATAGCTGCCAGAGATAGTGATTCCTCTGATGGATCTGGGCAATGTAAATTGAAAACTTTCCAGTGGAAAGGACTCACCGTTCTAGATGCCATTGAGAACATTCGTGATTCATGGGAAGAGGTCAAAATACCTACATTAACAGGAGTTTGAAAGAAGTTGATTCCAGCCCTCATGGATGACTGAGGACTATCAAGACTTCAGTGGTGGAAGTAACTGCAGATGTGGTAGAAACAGCAAAAGAACTAGAATTAGAAGTGAAGCCTGAAGATGTGACTGAATTGCTGCAATCTCTTGATAAAACTTTAGCAGGTGAGGAATTACTTCTTATGGATGAGCAGAGAAAGTAGTTTCTTGAGATGGAATCTGCTCTTGGTGAAGGTGCTCTAAAGATGGTTGAAATGGGCTGTGTCTACTGCTAAGATGAAGACCATCCTTAGCCATTAGACTGTTGATGTTCCAGAAAATGTGGATATCACTTTGATGGGACGCACAGGTATTGCAAAGGGCGCCAGGGGCACCCTGTGGAGGGACTTCATTTACATCAATGTAGAACTCAGTCTTCTTGGAAGAAAAAGAAGAGGCTCCAGGTTGACAGATGGTGAGGGTGTATAAAGGAACTGGCTACTGTTTACACTATCTAGAGGGTGTTACATGGGGCTTCCATTACAAGAGGGGGTTTAAGTATGCCCACTTTCCCATCGTTGTTATTCAGGAGAATGGTTCTCTTGTTGAAATCCAAAATTTCTTGGATGAAAAATACATCTGCAGGGTTCGGACGAGGTCAGGTGTTGCTCGTTCAATATCTCAAGCCCAGAAAGATGAGTTAATTCTTGAAGGGAATTACTTTGAACTTGTATCAAACTCAGCTGCTTTGATTCAACAAGCCACAACAGTTAAAAACTAGGATATCAGAAATTTTGGGGATGGTATCTATGTTTCTGAAAAAGGAACATGTTCTGTGGGCTGATGAATAAGGTCTAAGTTGTCCAGCTTCAGAAGCGCCAAGATGTTAGATGATTCCTCAGACTTAGTTGTGATATTTTAAAAATGCAGTAAAAGTTTATTGAAAAAATTGTTGAAATGACTGTAAAAGATTTACGATTATTACATAAATTTGGTTGATAAAGCAGTGGCAGGGTTTGAGAGGATTGACTCCAAATTTGAAAGTAGTTCTGCAGTGAGTAAAATGCTACCAAACAGCATCACACACTACAGAGAAGTCATTTGTGACAGGAAGAGTCAAGTGATGCTGCAAAACTTCATTGTTGTCTTATTTTAAGAAATTGCCACAGCCACTCTAGTGTTCAGCAGCCATCAACATCACGGCAAGACCCTCCGCCAGTAAAAAGCTGACAACTAGCTGAAGGTTCAGATGATGGTTAGCATTTTTTTAGCAATAAAATATTTTTATTTAGGGTATGCAGTTTTCTTAGACATAATGCTATTGGATACTTAATATACTACAGCATTTGGGAGACCAAAAACTTCATATGACTTTTTATATGCATTGGGAAACCAAAAAGTTCGTGTAACCTTTTATTGCTTTATTGTGGTGGTCTGGAACCAAACCTGCAATATCTCTGAGTATGCCTGTATTATAAACACCTTCGTAACTGCCACTCAGATCAAGACATCGAACATGGCCAGCAGCCAGGAGCCCCTTCTTACCCCCCTTGCCAATCACACCCCTTTCTTCTCCCTAAAAGTAACTGTTACCCTGACTTTATGGAAGTTATTTTCTTGCTTCTCTTTGTTTCCCCCAGTGTTTGCATCACCAACACTATAGTTTAGTTTTGCCTGTTTTTGAACTTTTTACAAAATGGACTCATACAGTATGTGTTTTTATGTTTTTTGTTTAATGTTTTTAAGAATTATCCGTATTGTTTTGAGTAGTTGTAGTTTATTCATTTTTTTTATTTTATAACGTCCATTTATTGAGTTCACTAACCATATATATTGATTTTACACTTTGATTGTTTGTAGCCCCAGTTACAAATGAAGCTGCCATGAACATCTGGATGTGCTTTTTGATGTGTATGTGCATGCATAGCTCTAGGGAATCCAACCCTAGGATTGACATTGCTGGATCATAGGATGTCTCTATCTTCAGTTGTACCAGATAATGCCAAACTATATTCTCATATGGTTGGATCCATTTTCAGTGTACCTGTTCCACATCCTCACGAGTACTGCTTGGTATATTGTTAAACTTTGATTTTAGCCATTATTAAGGATGTGATGATACCTTGTTGTGGTTTTAATTTGCATTATTTTGTGTCTTCCTTATTGTTAAATACCTTCTCATGTGAATGTTGGCCATTTGGATATCCTCTTTGGTACAGTACCTAATTCATGTTTTTTGCTTATTTTTCTTCTGTATTCTTTTTTTCTTACTGATTTATGTGGTCTAGATACAAGTTCTTTATTGATTACATGAGTTGCAAATATTGTCTCCAATTCTGTAGGGTGCCTTTTCTTTGCTCCATTAATGGTGTCTTTTTCTGAACAGAGGATCTTAATTTTAATGTAGTTCAATTGATTGATTTTCTCTTTTTTAAGGATTTTTCAAGTTTGTTTTATTTAAACAGATTGTTCTTTTTAAGTCTCATAAATAGAGTTTTGCTTAGTTTACTTTCTCACTGGCAGTGTATGAATCTTTCGATACCATTCTTACTCTCACCAATAGTGTTTGCATATTTTCCCACACTTGCCAGTACTGGAGTTTTGGGATCAGTTTTGCCAGTGTAGCAGGCTACTGTATTTATTATTGAGTACTCTATGTTAGTTTAACCTTGGGGTTAGATTGTAAATTTCTTGCATCATTGCAAGAACATGGCAGTCAGTAAGTATAATTGCAGTACTAAAAATATTCTTTAGCTTTTGATTCTGAGGAGCGTTTATAGTTGATAGAGAAGAGAGATCTGAAAAGCTATTTTCTTTTTTTTATTTACATCATCATGATTTGGGCTTAAAGTATAAAAAAATTGATGAAAACTTAATGTAGTAGATCAAGGACCCATGAAATGGATGAATTAGAATTTTGTGGATTTTTCTTATAAATTTCTGATATATTCATAAGAGGTAGAATCATGATTTTGCTTACCTTTCTTTACATACTTTTATTCAAAAGAGAAGACATCCCCCATTCAACTTATCTCTGCTCCTCCTCCTCTCTTTAAACCCCCAACATTCATTCATCCTCCTTCCTACTTTCAAGGTGTGAGGTAGCTCCTACGTTTTCCTTGGAGTTTAATTCTGAGACTACACAGAGCCTATTGGAAAAAGCATTTGTTAGCAGATGAAACTTGGAATGGAGCTCTTCTCTACACTCTAGCTTTAGTTTTTTGTTTTATTTAGTTCCGATGTCCGTTATTTTCACTTGTCATTTTCACTTGTCATCATCTAACTCTTCTTCCTACCTATAGACTTCTCATGGTTAGCAGAATGAAATTTCTTTCCTAATATCCTTCAGAGACTCAAAAATAATCAAAATCTTAATTCCTTGGTACACAGGATCTTATTGTCTACTACCTCACCAGCGAGATCTCTAGCCTCCTCATGTGTCCAGTTTCCCCACACGCCTTCTGAAATCTACAGTTTGAGCTTGGACTATTCTTCCACATTTGTTCATCCCATTATCTAGAACTCCCTTCTGTCTCCCCACTGCCGACCCATTTGCCTACTAACTTAACTTCTTTTAAAACTCAGCTTGAACAGTACAGTCCCTTGGAAGCCTTACCTCCCTGATCCTTTCATACTTTTTGTACTCTATGGCCTTTCCTCAGACTTAATGACTTAGATGGCCCCTCTCTCTATAGCTCTCTCACTGTGCTTTGCAGTGTAATAGATTTGATTTTCTCCCCTGCTGAGTTGAGTTCCTTGAGGGCAGGACCCTGATTCCCCCTCCTGATATCCCACCCTCCCCCTAAGAACTAGCATGGTGAGGCACCCCTTAAATGTTTAATGAATGAGTGAATACAAAATTATATCTAACTTTCTTCCTATATGTATGCAAAGAACTTGCAGAGAAAGGTCATGTAGAAGAGGAATAGCAATACACGTTTAGGAAGGATGACTGTGCTTGTAGGATTTATAGGGTTTTGCTCACCTGAGTTTTCCTTGCTATCACAGAAGGATGCCCTGCAGTGGTCTCGAAATCCAGCTGCAGTGGAAGGAGAAGAGCCAGAGGACACAGCCGATGTGGAGAGCTGTGGGTCTAATGAAACCAGCACTGTGAGTGGTGAAAATGATGGTAAGTACCCTTAACACGATGGGCAAAGAGCCATAAGCATTCACTAGGGACTAACCTTTATTTCCCTCTCTTCCAGTTTCTCTTGATGAAACATCTTCAAATGCATCCTGTTCTACAGAATCTCAGAGTCGGCCTCTCTCCAGTCCCAGGGACAGCTGTAGAGCTTCCTCACAGGTAGGGAGGAGGTTGGGG
>NW_006442491.1:19419102-19422381 GCF_000325575.1 Pteropus alecto
GGGTGGGGTGGGGGGGTAGGGTTGGGGAGGGCGGAGTCGGAGATAAATGAGGCCAGGCACAAGATAGGACTCTCCTTCCTGCAGTTAACTGAGTGTATTTGAAGAACAAAGAAAATCAATTTGGTCTCCACCTGTTAGTACCATTTAAAAGTGGGCCCGAGGAACAGTGGGTTGTAGATCTGGGCGCAGAGTGATTTGTTTTTTCTCTTTTCTATGACTGGGTAAATTTGTTAGTTCTTATGATAGACATAGGAACAATCAGGGAAAAGTAGAGCACAGTGCATAGTGGGGAGAACACAAGCCTGAGAGTCAGCTGTTTGAAATATGGTTCTTCCACTCACTAGCTCTGGGACCTTGGGCAAATTCCTGTCTGTAAAATGGGGATAATGATAGGTTCTTTTCAATTGGGGTGTAGCTTGGCACATGGGTTTGGACTTGGCTCAGTAACATTAGTCAGTGCTGCTTTCGGCATACCTGCCAGAGCTGATTGAATATGAACTCTATTTTACAAGATAATGAGTGGAGACATGGTCAAGTGGCTCTGCAAGTGACTCGGGTCCTTTTTGTATTCCTTCTGGGAATATAGGCAAACAAGCAAAAGAAAAAGACCGGGGTAATGCTACCTCGAGTTGTCCTGACTCCTCTGAAGGTAAACGGGGCCCACGTGGAATCTGCATCAGGTATGTGTAAGCTCGTGATTGTGGTGCGGTGCTCCTTCTTCAGGTCCTGGGGACCTGCCTCCCTCCAGCAGCAGTTTCTGGCCTAGGTAGTTTGATGCCAGTAGAGTCAGGAAACCCTCTTCTGGCAGGCAGTATGCTGTGGTGGTGAGACCTGACCTAAGTTCCAGTGCTGATCTTTGCTGTGTGCACCCCTTGCCTCACAGGGCGGTCACGAGGGTCCGATGAAGGAATGTACAGGTGCTTTGTAAAAGTTGCAGGGCTGCACAAACTAAGATGGCGGTTTGGCGTTCTTAACATGACATTTTAAAGCCAGCCCATCAGGTGGTTAGCTCTGACAGCCCAAGGCTGGGCCATGGAAGCACTCAGTATTGCCTGCAGCATCTCCGGGAGAGCTGGGAGAAGTAAGCTTGTCTGAGAGCCATGGGCACAGCGGGTGATGCTTTTGACCAGTGGAATGCTATGCCTTCAGGGTTTTCGGGCCGCCACGCCGATGGCGAGAGTGGCAGCCCGTCCAGCAGCAGCAGCGGCTCTCTGGCCCTGGGCAGCGCTGCTATTCGTGGCCAGGCCGAGGTCGCCCGGGACCCTGCCCCGCTCCTGAGAGGCTTCCGGAAGCCGGCCACAGGTGAGTGGCTTGGCACTCATTTCTCTGCCTGTAAAGGGGGCCCCTGCAGGCCTAGTGAGAAGATGAAGTCTACTCCACTTTTACCAGTTTATTTTTATTTCTTTGTTGGCCCCCTGTTTTTTGCTTGTACCTTTGCATTTTGGTTATTCCACATAAAGATCTTATCTGTTACACTGTGAGAGAACTGGTGGGCAGAGATGGTGCCACATTGCTCCTTGTGTGTCCCTGTAAGGGCCTGGCCTGTGCCTGCCTTGGTATTGCTTAGTCAGTGTTCGAGTGAGTGGAAATTGCTTCTGAGCTTCCCAAGGAAGAATTCCAGCAACTTATTTTCTTTTGTTGGTAGCATCCTGCAGTGTTTGTTCTCAACATCCATTGTCTCTGTCAGATGCCCTTTTTTTTTTACAGCCTAGTTAGTATGTTGAGTGGAAGCCTAAGTTGAATTTGGGGGATATAAACATATTCAGTAGTGTGTACCTCCCATCCTCAGGCTGCTTGCAAGGCCATGCTATTTTCTGTTTCAGAATTTATTTCTCAGAGACCACATGCTGGTTGTTTGTAGATGGGCCACAAGAAACCATTAAGATGACTAGCCTTGGCTTCTGAAAACTAGAATAAACCATTGCCCAAGTGGCAACTTAGATTGGCTGTCTTGCTGCTTTTCCAACTTATCAGCAATGCTAAGTCTAAGGTCTCACAGGTCTCTATTCTTAGTGATTTTAAAAAAATAAAAGTAACATTTGCTGAGGTTACTGTGAAAAGTATTGACATTTCAGTAGGCTTTAAACAACCGTTAGTATCTTTCTGCATGGAGATCATACCTCTCCAACCCATGCATAGAAAGCTTCTGCAGGTTTTCCTATAGTACACTTAACTAGACAACTCTCATCATTTTTCCAGTTGGCTTTGTGGAACCTCTTCTGCAGTTTCAGAGGAAACGTCAAAGCCTCTCCCTGCCTGGTTTTCTGTGGGAAGGGTGTCCTCTTCAGGCTGTGACACAGCATGGTACAGAGTCTTGTCTGAGAGAATACAAGCCCAAGTGTTCGTTTAGGTTCGATGGCAATGACAGTAACCTGGAAAGAATAGTTATAACATATAGGCTAGGGTAGACTGGACAATTAGGCAGTGTATGCACATAAGTTCTGGGTAGCTTGGGTCCTGCCATCAAAGTTGTTTTCTTAGTTATTGTTTGCTTTTTTGCTTTAAGAAGCAGAAAATCTATACCTTGCTCTTTACTACTTGAAAAATCACAGGTCAAATGAAGCGCAACAGAGGAGAAGAGATAGATTTTGAGACACCTGGGTCTATTCTTGTCAACACCAACCTCCGGGCCCTGATAAACTCTCGGACCTTCCACGCCCTGCCATCCCACTTCCAGCAGCAGCTCCTCTTCCTCCTGCCCGAAGTGGACAGACAGGTACAGATGGGTAGCCTCCTCTGCGTGTCGCTCTGGGGGAGCTTCTGTTGTCTTTCTAAGTTTTTTATTTATTGGGTTATTTGACTGATCCTTCCAGGTGGGGACAGATGGCCTGTTGCGTCTAAGCAGCAGTGCACTGAATAATGAGTTTTTCACCCATGCGGCTCAGAGCTGGCGGGAACGCCTGGCTGATGGTGAGTAGACGTTCTCATCTTAGACGGCTTAAGAGGTCCCTGCTAAGTGTGGTGTCACTTGTCTCTTGGCATTTAAAACCCAAACACTTCATTTTCACCAATCTGTCTCTTTTCCAAAGGGATATTTAATATAAGGCAATACTAATAGATGTGGCAGGTGTTAATGTGCTCCATAGCTCTACAGAAATTAGAGAGTATTGGAGCTTTTACTATTTTGTGTGTGTATATCCATCTGCATCGCCTGTTCATTAAAACTGTAAACTCTTGTTCTTTCCAGTAATCATGGTGTTGTCTGAATGGGTGGAGCGAAGCGTGCTGTGGCATTGACCAGATGCTCTATTTTTAGACATTGCCACTTGGAGTGGTTGC
>NW_006442491.1:19422419-19449988 GCF_000325575.1 Pteropus alecto
GGTAAACTCCAAGGGGAGTGTTTTGGGAGGTCCCCGAGACTCCCTCTGGGTTCAGTGATTCGCTAGGAGGACTCACAGGACTCAGCATGGAGTCGTCTTCACGGTTGTAATTTATTATAGTGAAAGAATACAGAGCAGAATCAGCAAAGGGAAAAAACATTTGGGATGAAATCCAGGGAAACCAGGTACAGGCTTCCAAGGTCCTCTTTCAGTGGAGTCACACAGGATGCACTCAGTTCCCCCCAGCAATGAGTTGTGACAACACAGATGAAATGTAGTCTACCAGGCAAGTCAGTTAAAGACTTGGTACTCAGGGTTTTTATTGGAATCTGATCATGTTGCATGTCTCTGCCTGGCACATACCCAAATTCCAGATTCCTCAAAGGAAAGTAGGTGCTTGCCATAAACCATCTCGTTTACAGAAACAGTTTAGGCACAGTGAGCCATTCATATCAGTTGGGGTTGGGGAGGTGGGAACCCTCCTGAAGTACAGGTTCCCAAATGTCAGCCAAGGGCCAGCCTTGTAAGCCATTCTAAGCATAAGCAGTCAGACCTGCCAACTTAACTTTTTTCTGTACAGGAAATAAGAATGGTTCTTTTGTTTGTTTTTTATTTTGATTTTTTGAACAATGTGTTGCTTGCTATTGAATGACTAATCACCCTGGGGAAGAGTAAATTTCCCTTATAACAGACATGTTAGTTCTCTCCTGAGTAAGAGCATGATGTAAGAAATCCTAGAGGAGGCAAGCCAGCATGAAGATAGGGTTAAAAAAAGGCCTCTGACCTCACCAAAGTCCACATGGATTTTGAAAACTAATAAGGTAGAACTGCAAGATGCGGCTTTCCGTAAGACAGGCATGAGTATTCTGAATGCATGTACTCAAAAAGTTTTATTTCTCTCTAGGTGAATTCACTCATGAGATGCAAGTCAGGATACGACAAGAAATGGAGAAGGAAAAGAAGGTAGAACAGTGGAAAGAAAAGTTCTTTGAAGACTACTATGGACAGAAGTAAGGCACTTGGTTGCTGTGAGTGCTGGTCTGGGCTTTTGGGGGATAGAGGCAGATGTTTCAAAATCATATATATGTCTGTGTTGGATGAGAATGTGGAGTTTGCAGTGACTTGGCTCATTTAGCTTAACGCTATGCACAGGGAAGCTGCCAAGGGTTTTCCTAGGTTATTGTTATGCCCCATTGCAGATTTATTTGGTTCTGAGACATCTGACATCTGGGTATGTGTCATTCATAAAAATAAAATAGACATGTTATCTCTGCCCTGTTATTATAACTGATGGTGTGAGTTTGGTTTGCAGATTGGGTTTGACCAGAGAAGAGTTGTTGCAGCAGAATGTTGTCAAGGAGGAGGCCGAAATCAAGAGTGACTTGCGTGTCCCAGGAGAGTCAGCACGGCCACAGCGTGGTCCGGCCACCCGGCAGCGAGATGGGCATTTCAAGAAACGCTCTCGGCCAGATCTCCGGACCAGAGCCAGAAGGAATCTGTACAAAAAACAGGAGCCAGAACAAGGAGGGAATGCTAAGGACACACAGTCTGCGACACCAGACACCCCCCACTACCAGCATAGGGAGGCTAAGTCCGACTCAGCCGAGGCGGGCAGTCCCCACCTGTCCGACACATCCTCTGCAGCGCCAGACCCCAAGGGTCCCGATTTCTCAGCGGAAACTGGGGCTTCTCGGATCCAGACCAATCCGGATGACCTGGCACGGGCCTGTGAGTCTCCAGACAGAATTCCCACCTTGCCTCAGGAAACTGTGGATCAGGAACCCAAGGATCAGAAGAGAAAGTCCTTTGAGCAGGCGGCCTCTGCATCCTTTCCCGAAAAGAAGCCCCGGCTTGAAGATCGTCAGTCCTTTCGTAACACAATTGAAAGTGTTCACACCGAAAAGCCACAGCCCACCAAAGAGGAGCCCAAAGTCCCGCCCATCCGGGTACGAAACTATTTGATTCCTAGCTGCCTAGGGGCCAGATTCCCCTTGATGGCCAGGAGCCCCTTTGTGGAGCCCCTTTGCAGGGCCCTTGTGTCGATTATGTGGGTGCGTAGAGCCCTTCACAAGAGAGCCATTCCTGCGACAACTTGGTGATTAAAGGGATGAGGTTCTTTCCTGCCTTGCATGTTTGTTCACTCTGAAGTTATGTCTAGAGGTCAGAACCCTGTGGGGCTTTCAGATCTTTTATTATGTGGTACTAGATTCTCTGTGTAGTGACTCGCACAGTCCCACCAGAAATTAAATTTAGAAATGTGGCATGTAATGGCCCTTGAACAGAGCCTTCTCGGAATGGTGTGGTATCATGGACAGCCATTTTACCATAACTGTTTCATTTTTAAAGAAAATGGTTTGGTTCTGTAGGCCGTGGCCCCTAAGCTAGAAGAATCCCAATTTAGCTTTACAGTGCTTAGGTCAAAACACACAGTCAATTAAAAACTGTTTTCTTATTCTTCTCTTGCAGATTCAACTTTCACGTATCAAACCACCCTGGGTGGTTAAAGGTCAGCCCACTTACCAGATATGCCCCCGCATCGTCCCCATCACGGAGCCCTCCTGCCGGGCCTGGACTAGCGCCAGGACACTTGCAGACATTAAAGCCCGTGCTCTGCAGGTCCGAGGGGCGAGAGGCCACCACTGCCATCGAGAGGCGGCCACCACTGCCATCGGAGGGGGGGGTGGCCCGGGTGGAGGTGACGGCAGGGCCACCGATGAGGGAGGTGGCAGAGGCGGCAGCATTGGTGATGGTGGTGAGACCTGTGGCCACCCTGAGCCCAGGGGAGCCCCGAGCACCCTTGGAGAGTGCGCGTCAGATCTACAGCGAACACAACTACTGCCGCCTCATCCTCTAAATGGGGAGCACACTCAGGCTGGAACTGCCACACCCAGAGCCAGGAGAGAGGACCTGGCTTCTCTCAGAGAGGAGGACCGCTGCCCCCTGCAAAGAGTGCCAGACATTCTCACAAGTGGGCTGGAAGATGCCTCCCAGCTCCCAGTTGTTCCCACTGGGGACCAGCCATGCCAGGCTTTGCCCCCAGTGTCCTCCAAAACCCCAGCACCTGAGAGTGTAGTTGAGCAGCCTACATCGCATCCTAGTGTTAGAACTGAATATGAGTCTAGTCCCACTTCTTGGGAAAAGGATAATGAGGAGCAAGAACCCACTCTTCCCCCAGAGAATGGTCTTATTCAGTCTCTAGTGGGGAATGTTGTATTAGAAGAAGAAACTGGCCAGGCTTTGGATAGTGACAGTAATCTGACCATGAAGGATCCTGTGAATGTGACCCCCAGTTCCACCCCTGAGTCATCATTGGTCAGTTGCCTACAGGATAGACAATTTGATGACGAATTAGGACTTGGTGACTCATGCCCACCCACGAGGGAAAGTGCTACTAGACAAGAAGACTTGAAGGCCGAGGCTCTCATCTCCAGTGGTGCTGTTCCTTGGATGCCTGGCCTGTCGAACGACACGGTAGGACAGCCCGAATCAGACTCCAGAGAGAATGTCCCATCTCGTGAGCCCAAGGTTGGAGAAGAATGGGAGGAGGCTGCTCCCCTTATTCCTACGTTGCCTGAGGGGTTGACAGCTGAAGAGGGTCTTCATTTCCCTGACAACTGTCCTTCACTCTGGACAGTGCCATCTCAGGAGTGTGTTGACAGTGGTGGTGGTGACTACAAACAGGTCGAAGTTGAAAAGCTGAAAATCAGTGGAGACTCCAAAGCACCGAGTCCTCACAGTGAGTCCACAGACACAGCCTCTGACTTTGAAGGCCACCTCTCAGAGGACAGCAGTGAGGCTGCCCCTAGCGAAGCCACAGTGATGAAGAGGTCCTCGGTGGACAAGGAGGAGAAACACAATCGGAGCGGCTCTGCCTCACTCTGCAAGGTGAATGGTGACCCGAGTCCGGTTACAAGGACAGACAGGATGGTTGCTTCTCAGAGCTGGGTATCTCGTGTCTGTGCGATACCCCCGAAGATCCCAGACTCCCTGCTGCTGGCCAGTACTGAGTACCAGCCGAGGCCCATGCCCCTGGGCCGGCCTGGGTCCTCAGTGGAGGCCACTAACCCACTTGTGATGCAGTTGCTGCAGGGCAACTTGCCCCTGGAGAAGGTTCTTCCTCCAGCCCTTAGTGACAGCAAACCCAAATCCCCACGGCTCCCACTTGTGAAAGAGCAGGGGATGGGATCGCTGCACGATCCTAGGGAGAGCAGCTGCGCGGTTGACAGGAATAGCCCCGGTTCTTTAAGAGCTTCAAAGGAGCCTCTTCTACACGACAGCCGTGAAGCCAGCTCTGGTCTTGCCAGGCTGGAGGTCATCCAGGCTCCTGGAACGCCCCAAAAGATTTCCAAGACAGTCCCAAGTTTAGATTCCTTATATCCGGTGACAAATTCGACAACTGTCTCTAGGAAAGCAGAAGTGGATTCCAAAGAGCAGTTCTCTCCCTTTAATTTTGAAGAACAGAAAGAAGCCGGTAACTTGTCTCAGGGCAGTAATTCAAATGCTGCCCCAGACAAAAGCCCAGGAAATCACACTACCTCGAGAGCCCCTTGTTTCTTATCTCCAAATGTGGTCTCCTTGGGTCCCAGTCAGACCGGTCGGCCCTTGGGTGGTCAGGACAGTGCTGGAGGCCAAGGGAAGAAGCTCTTTGGCTCTATAAATGAGGCTGCAGCCCTTCCGTGCCCCAGGCCTGTGGAGCCAATGCCGCTACCTGCTGACGCCCCTCCTGGTTTTCCCAGTAGAAAGTTGGGGGCAACTAAAAACTCTGTGTCTGGTGGGGTACAGACTGCCAGGGAAGACTGGGCTCCAAAGCCACCTCCTGCCTCTGTTGGCAGCATCAAGAGTGAGAAGAGTTTTGTGGGGGTCCCCCTCAAGATGAATGCAGAGAACAGAAATGCAGCTGGACTTGGTCCTCGGGAGCTGGTGGATCACCTGCAGGCGATGCCCTTTGTCCTTGACCTGCCCTTCTGGAAATTGCCCCGAGAGCCTGGGAAAGGGCTCAGTCAGCCTCTGGAGCCTTCCTCTATCTCCTCCCAACTCAACATCAAACAGGCATTTTACGGGAAGCTTTCCAAACTCCAACTAAGTTCCACCAGCTTTAATTATTCCTCCAGCTCCCCCACCTTTCCCAAAGGCCTTGCTGGAAGTGTGGTGCAGCTGAGCCACAAAGCAAATTTTGGTGCGAGCCACAGTGCATCACTTTCCTTGCAAATGTTCACCGACAGCAGCACAGTGGAAAGCATCTCGCTCCAGTGTGCTTGCAGCCTGAAAGCCATGATCATGTGCCAGGGCTGTGGTGCATTTTGTCACGATGACTGTATTGGACCCTCAAAGCTCTGTGTATTGTGCCTTGTGGTGAGATAATAAATTATGGCCATGGGAAAAGTTGTATATTTAGTGTGTGTATTTTGATAATGATTGATCTTAAATCTGTATACAGAATATCATTGATATAAGACTTTCTAGGCAGGAGCATTCTTGCCTCTTCCTAAAATTTATAGTGCTAAAGGCCCTGTGTCACTTACCAACCTTCCAGTCTTGCTGGAGGGGTTTCTTGAAGGGCAGCTTGTTGGGCTGCCTAAGCCTGACTGGCCAGCCCCAGCTCTCATGCAGTCTGGTGTGTGGGGAGCCTGCCTGACACCCAGAGGGACTTGAAACTGAAGAAAGAAGGTCGTGTTCTTCAAGAGAACTAACCTACCCAAACTGAGTAGAAATGTCAGTCTTCCACTGCCCCCTCCCTGCCATCTTTTCTTCTGCTACTCCATCTGGGGAGCTGATTGATGGTTGGGGAAGAACCAGCACAGGGTTAATGTAACTCCCAGCAGTGCCCACCAGGGGGCTCAAACACCTGCTGACCTTAGGGTCACAGTTCATTCAGATGCCAGTTTGACCTTTGGTTCTGTTACTGAAGCAAATTTGGGACTTTGCTGTGTCCATACAATCCACTGTTCCACAGGAGCTTTTGGAACCTTGAATACATCTGCTTGGACAATGGGGTCGGGCATACGGTTGTCTTCTTAAAATGCCATCTGTAGACCTTGTAAGTGTGACATCCAGATGATTGGCAGGTGAATGCCTCTGCCTGACACCTTCCCTGCCACTTTGGACTCTACGGGAGTGGGCATCTCCACGCACATGTGTATGTGAAAATCATTTTACATTTTAAAACTGTGTGTGTTTTCTTATTTTTATATTTTTAACTCTACCCTTGGATGTATAAAGTGAAATTTTTGGCTTCTGTAAGTATGCTCTATGCACCTCTAATGTTTTATCATGTATTTATATGTTGTACACAGTACTGGCTGATTCTGTAAATGGATGTATTGTACAGAGAACATGAACGTCTCTCCCTTACTTTACGTCTTGGGCATCATTGCATTAAAGTGGTATAATTGACTTCTTTACACCTGTGTCAGAGCCACTGCATGCTGTGCTGCCTGACCTGAGGGTGGAGTGATTGACTTGGCGATACACCAGGTTGGCCTGGTGCCCTGTCACAGGTCACCCAGTGGACCTGCTGCAGCCCGAAGAGCCATTGTCAGCCTGCCTGTCCGCACGCTACTGAGCAAATGCATCTCGCTCCTCACATCTCTTCTCCAACCTTCAGTAGCTGTTTGGTGCCATATGTGACAAATCAACACCACCAGTGTTAAGTGCTTCTGAATTCAAGGGTGAGTGCCCTGGGCAGCCCCAGCTGGGCCTTCCAGACCTGGCTCCAGGGCCACCCCACCTGTTAGCAATACCTGGGACCATGCTCTCCTTTTGACATACTTTTGACAGCGGGTTGGGGATAAAACAGCCAGGCCTACTGCCTGCCTCCCAACACATTTCTGACAAATAGATGTCTCCATAGTTGTCTTT
Source organism: Pteropus alecto (assembly GCF_000325575.1). NCBI lineage: Eukaryota > Metazoa > Chordata > Mammalia > Chiroptera > Pteropodidae > Pteropus > Pteropus alecto. The sequence goes on from NW_006442491.1 coordinate 19,429,278, forward strand.
CCTCATACCCTGCTTCCTGCCTTATTTCTTGTACCTTGACTTGTTGCAGAGTTGAGGATCCCTGTTTTTATCTTTGGTCTCCCTGTGTGAGTGCTTCTGTGTGAAGTATAAAATTGATATGACTTTCAGCAGGTCTCATTTCATCTGAAACTTCTCTTCTTCTCCCATCCCCCACCCTCATTTAATCCAGTGTGGCATCTTTGTCATCTAAAGCATGAGTGAGAAGTTGGCAATGATGTGGTGGCAGTTTAAATGCAGTATGGGTCAAGTCCAAGTTGTCAACTTCAAGAGTCTGTTTACCAAAGACAGGGAACAGAGGCCCAAGCGTGTTTGATCCTCTTCTTCCTTGTGCTGTGACCTTTTGGGGCCACTCTAGGGTACAGTTTGAAACTGGTCCGGTCCATGGGGCTGCACAGGGAAAGCACTGCTCTTGTATGTCTCTTGTGGTATTGGAAAAATAAACCTGTACAACCTGCACTGTGGTCTCAGTCATCTTCTGTGGCTGCCCATCTGGGGTGGGAAAGGAGGTCAGGCTGGAGTGCAGAAGCTGCATAAAAGGAGCAAACGTCAGCTTACTCACCTTGGCTCTGGAGCTCATGTTGTGTAAGGAGCTCTTATGAGGTGAATCCTAAAGGCATGACTTGTCAGTTTCACTGGTCTGTAGACTGCGTGACTTGGCAAACTTTCCTACCGTAAGCACTGGAAGCAGGAATCTAATGAAAGTGATGAGGATGCTCATCCCAATTGCCTCACTGAGACTAAGGTTGTCCATTAGGAAACTAAGGAGTTTCCTAATGGCTGGTGATCTATGGGGAGGGTGAACAGGTCTGACCTTTAAAAGCCATAAACATGAGTGCTTTGCGCAGTGGCAGCAGTGAGGGAGGTGCTGGCGCAAGATGGGGTCTGAAGCTCGCGTGAGGCTGAGTGGAAGACAGCCCTCAGGGGCCAACTTCTCAGTTAAAGTCAGACTTACCTGGAGTGCTTACATACATGATTTTGTGCTTGTGAGAAACTGTGTAAACAGCAAAAGTAAAAAGATGGAAAGTAAAGATGAACTGAAATGTGTACCCATTAATTTGTTTCCTGTGATTTAGAGCAAGTACGCCACACAGTGGAACCTCTTTGGGGCAGTTCAAGCTGCAGTTTTGCAGTGCTGCTGTTTGAAAACATGCAATTGGAGAAGTTATGGTTAGGGGGCTCTGTGGTGACTGGGCAGCCGCCTGCTGGTGAAGATGTGTACTTGTACCTTCTTGTCACAGAATCTCTTCACTTTTGTCTGCAGAAGCTTAGAATGCATTAGGATCCAGAGTCGCATCTCGTCAGGGAGGCGGAATTGCGTAGTGGGTTAGAGTGCAGGCCCCGCTGACCTGCCAGCACTGTGGTTGGGGCAGTTACCTAGCCTCTCTGCCAACTTTTCCATCTCTGAATGGGGATAGTAGTTCCTACTTTATAAAGTTGTTAGTACTCCAGACTGTTAGCTTGCACCAATCACTGCATGAACTTATAGTAGAAATCTGTACAGCTTCTGGCACCTGCTGACCTTCAGCCCAGAAGGGAACTGTGGAGATGTGGGCCTGCTGTCCTGTGTTGACCGGTGGTGTGGTCTCACACTACAGTTGTTGAATACACAGTCCTGAGTTTAAAGACTGTGGGAGACATTTTACTCAAGATCCAGTGGATGAGGAAACAATTTTTCTGAGTATGAAAAGAATATCATCTTACTGGCCTGGTGAGGTGTTCACTTGTTTTTATTTAAGTCCAACCTGCCCTTGAGGCTTGAGGAAGTCAGACCCTGCTTGAGTGTGGTATGTGGGTATGTGTGTGTGCTTAATAGAGTAGCCTTTCTACTTCAGGGACCTCGAGGGACCAAGCATCTGCCTGCTCTGTGCCCTGAGGGGAGGTGGCACAGGCTTGTCTTGCCCTCCTGTGGGTGCCCTTTAAAGTGAAAGGGTGCATTTTGTGACCTTGGAGGTTAATAGTTGTAACCAAACATCGACAGTGTCCTATGCTTTTCCTGTCTCTGTGCATCAGTTTGAAAGCCTGGGATGAACATCTCTACCAGAAGATGCAGATGGAAGCTCTATGAGGAAAAGAAGAGTAACAAAAAGACAGCTGTCAGTGCAGTGGCTCTTAGCCTTTCTGGGAACATGGGCTCCTTTGAGAGCCCGATGGAAAGGCTGGACCCTCTCCCCCAAGAAATGCACGTACACGCGGAGTTGTGCATACTATTTCAGAGGGCGCGCAAGCTCCTTTTGGCAGCTTGGGCCCCTCATTTAAGAACTCCCGGACCGATAATAAACCTAATGAAGTCTGGGTTTATACAAAAGACCAAGTTGGGGAGAGAGGACTTTGCAAAGGATTCTTAGATTTCCTGTAACTACTAAACTTCCATGGTGCATTTTAAATTACTTTAAAAATGTGGTGCTGTGCATGTTCTCCCCTTTTGCTCACTGAGTGAAGTGAGGGTTGCCTGTTCTAAGGGCATTCCCATGTGGGGTCCTTTACACTGTTAGCAGTGGCCTGGAGCTCCATTTAAAGAAGCCAGATGGGGGACCAAGCAGCGCTTCTCTGTCCTCCAGCAATTTTGCCCCGCATCCCAGTTTTCCTGTGGAGCTGTGGCGCTTTGTCTACAGGTAAGTGCTTTCCTGGTCGGCCAGTGTGATCTGCATGCAGTGGGTCTGGGTTCTGGATATGTTGTCCCGGGTTGTGGGGGTTTATGTTCCCTTGGCAGTTCTCAGCAATGGTAGTTTCAGTAGGACAAGCGTTTTCATGGTATTACTAGAGAATTGCTGCCCGCCCATGGTCCGTCCCCACATGTGTGTGAATAGATGGCGTGCTGAGGTGCCATCTACTACTTTGTACTTGGTACTTTGTACTGAATCTTAGCCTCAGTGTGTACACCCTGGGTACAGTGGCTTCAAACTATTGGCCCCTATCCTTTTATATATTTGGCAACTGTACAGAATTTCTATTTTAAAAAGATTCTTCTGCCATTGACAAAAAGTAAATGTTTTGAAAACCGCTTGCTATATAGTTGTGTGTGTATATATACACAGACACACATGCATAATTTTTAACAGTAAAACTTATGTTTATGCTTTTAACTCAACATGGTCAGAATTGTTTTTAGACTTACGACAATGAAGTTTGTCCCCTACTCATATTCCTGCAAGTTTTTTTTTTTGAAGTTTAACCTAAATGACATATATAGGATGAAAAAAAGTCTGTGTACAAACAAACATCTTTGGAAAAAGCAGCCCTTTTGTTTCCTTCAAGGTGGAATCCAGGGTTTTGAGTCATGTGGAATGTTGAGTAGTGGCGGTTCAGGACCAGGGATGGTGTTTCCTCAGTTTTCCAAGCCAACACTTGGGGATCGTTAGGTGAGTTTGGTTTTTATCAGTTGAAGAGCTGAGCAGTGGGGTGAGGGGAGTGGGAGGGCAACGAGGTCTACAGGGAAACAACGACACTTAAGACCTTGCTTGGTCACTGGCTGAGTTTAGGAAGGTGTGCCCCCAGTGTGCCCCTGCTAACTCATCCTTTAGTGGGGGCGAGGACACCTCCCTGGGAAGGTGACAGGTTTCAACATGGTGCCGCCTGCATTTGGCACTTGGCGAGCATCAGTGAAGGTTCGTTTCTTTCTCTTTCTAATGGGCTAGGTGCTGCAGGACGTGACACTTTCACTTGTTCAAGAAAATTTACCGAGGACCTTCTGTGTGCTGGATTTTGGGCTAGGAAATGGCGGAATCTACTCGTAGAAAGGTATTTCAGTGCCAAACTAGATTTGGAAGGAAGAGGTCTAGCTGGGGGTGCTGCTGTTGAGAGGACACAGCGGGCAAAAAGTATTCGGTTTGTTATTCAGTGTTTATTAAGTAGATTCAGTCTTATATATGATATACAGATTCAAAAGAAAAAGGATTCCACATACTTATGAAATCAGTGCATTTAGCAAGTAATACCATGGAGATAACAGCTCGATTAACAGCTCATTGGTCTTTTGTTAAGTGAGGGGAGAGGGAGTTGGCCTGTGCTAGTCATTCCACAAACAAAACAGAATTTAGTTGCATCACATAGAGAAGACACAGTCTAAGAATTAAAATATTAAGCCACATTTACTGGAAAAACTCACTATATAGAACACAAAGAATTTGTATAGAGCATTGAGGAGGAAGTCCTCACCTGCTTAGAAGAGCCACGTTAAGTTGCATAGGTGCATATCTGTAAAAATATAATTTAGAGGTGAAGCCACTGATTAAGTAATAAAGAGTCACCTTTAAAAGTTGGTGCCATCCACTGTTTGCCTTAAGTGCCATATGCTTACCATCTGGAGCCCCCAATTCCCCCTTCCCCCCGGAGCTGATGCCTTATGCACAAGGTGCCTCCAGCCTCCAGTGGAACCCTGAAGAAATGCTTGTGCCGCCTGCACTGGAGAGTCTTAAAATCTTGTCTCAGAGGGAACTTGCGCTCTTTTAAAACATGTCCGAATTATGCCAGAGGACTGATGACCCCTTGGGTTGTCCCTAAGTCCTGGTTGGCTTGATCCTGAAGGTCACGTCATCTTGACCTTCTTATTCCCAGGCTGCTGAGAAAACCATCCACAGCTCTGCAGTGAAGTCCCGCCTTCACTTTTCATAGGAAAAGTCCGCACAGTCCCCCACTAGCGGCCACAGGAGGTCTCTGTTCTGACCCCTGCTTCTAAATGGACCACATGATAGACACATATGGGCCATCTGCCGCATGGAGATTTGTCTGAGCTTTGAAAAGTGTTTTTCAGCAAATCTGAGTTCTCTGTGGTGTAGGTTTTTAGTTTTTGTTTTTAGGTGGAAACAGGTAAAAAGCGAGAGAGGTTTTTGTTTTGTGGCTTTGCTAAGCAGATGAGCTTAGTGAGGTGCACCTTCCTCCTCATGAGCGAGTCTTGCAGAACACACAGGGGCTGGGGCATCTGTACATGTAAACAGTACACTTTCACTGAGTCCAAAATTAGGAGCAAAAATACAAAGGTTCACATTGGTCTTAGGTAGATACAGGCGAAAAAGGATTGAGCTATATAGCTCAGAAACAACGAAAACAAAGTTTCTAAAGCACCACTAAATTATATAAAAATCAGACCATGGACGGATTGAAACTGGTATTCTGGTGAAATACTTTACTATCTTGTAAAAAGTTTTACAAAAAATTACAAATGAAAAGTATCAACCCTCTGAGTTCAAAGCAGCATTTTGAAGATGAACTGGTAGTTAATCCTATAACCACCCCTGGAGTCGTAAGTGGCCCTTGGGAATAGGGATGGCTGGGTTCAACCTGTCTGAAATCCTCTGAAGCCCTCCTAGCCCCTGCCTGTCCGCCCCCTCCATGCTGTCCTTGGGTGTACACTGTTTGTAGGAGTGGTGAGGGCAAATGAATTTCAGATGTATCACATTATTTCTGCTCTACCAGATGATCTCACTAAGACCAATCCCCATTCTCCTGATTGCGCCCTTCTTGTGGGATTTCCCCCCTGCAAAGACTCTGGAATTGGTGTGTTCTACTCTTGCTTTACCTTTTTAGCTTGAGATCCCAAATGACTCATTTGTGCCCCGAGGCCCTCCCTCCATAAGAATTTTAAATGGCTGTGGGGCAGGGCTTTGGGAGAAGGCAGTCCCTGGGGTGAGGGTGGGACAGCAGGAGTGAGGTTCATCAGAACCAGCTTCTTGGGTGCTCGCCAAGTCTGGAGGAGAGGGACAGGGTTGAAGCTGCATCTTTGAAAACAAAAGCAAAACAGAACAAGTTCCCTGACTGAACTAGCTAATGGAATCCTGTTTCCACACAGTAACTTGCTCCTGATTCTGCCATCTCCAGGGCTTCCGGTGTAGCTTCACTGGGAAGGAGCCCACCCGAGAGGTGGGGTCAACGCAATGCAATCCCGTCCTGGAGGGGCCGCTGGAAGCCCCAGTGGTGGACTAAGTACCACTGGCTTTCCTTTCCTTTAAAACGCATTGAGCCTCCGCTCTTACCGCAGTACTAGGCCAGCTGAAGGTGGTCAGTTCGGGCAGCCTGAACTCAGAAAAACACGACTTCAAACTGTAGCTTACATTGATCTTTAAATCTAATCCCTTGTGTGGTGGTGGCGGGAGCCCCTTCCCGAATCTTTCCCCTGTCAAGAAAAGCAAACCGTTCGTGCCTGGCTTGGTTACTGCCTCTGGGAGGAGAAATGACATGTTAAGCAATTGATAGCAAGAATTCTAAGGCGGCGATTGTCTCTGCCAGTTTTCAACATTAAGATTTTCACAAATTGCCTGGGGTAACATTTTGCGAAAGATCTACTGATTACTTTGTAATATTGTTCACACACAAAAATAAATATTTACACAAATTCAAACGTCAGGGAGTGTACTGAGCAGGTGGGGGCTGGGTGTGTGGATGGCCGGGGTGTGAGAGAGGCCTTGGGCACTGGAGTTTGTGCTGTGCTAAGAGGGAGTCTTGGGTGTCCTGGCCCTGACCGGAGGCCTGGGGATGGGTCAGTTGGAAGGCAGAGGTGGTGTTGGGGTGGGGTGTTGGAGGCCACTTGAGAGAGAAAAGACCATCCCTAACCTCTAGGGGCTGGAAGTAAGCAAAGGGTAGGGCACCCTACCTTTCAGAGTTTCTGGATTCCAGGCAGGGTGGGGCACCCATGCTGGAGCCCCATCCCCACCCCTCCTGAGGGTGGTCTGCCACAGTGCCAGGAGGCAGTTGGCTGCAGAGAAGCTGGTTTGGGAAGGGGTGCCTGTTCTGGGGTCTAGTGGCTCTCTGTGGCCATCATAGGGTCCGCTCGGCCCCGGCTCCCCTGGGGCCTCTTTGCTCTGAGGGAGGAAAGGCAACAGAGGGCTTCTGCCAGCTCTGGGCAGGGGCGGGCAGCAGAGGGCTGCTGTCATGGCTACGGAGTGTTGCACGGAGAGGCCCCATGGGCCTTCTGAGGTCTGGGCGAATCCCTGGTTTTAGCAGCACTGGTAGGTATTGCACTGAGCAAGAGGAAGTGCCTATTGAGAGGAAGGAAACCAGGCCAGCCTTTTCTTTGCCCCTTTTCACACTCCAGGAATTTTGGATTTCTTCTAGGACTGATTCCCTTCAGAAGAAGGGGTAGCCCTAGGAGAACCCAAGTGGCTTCTCCACTTCTGTTGATGATCCCTTTATTTCAACCATGGGAGCCAGGGATGGGAGCTGCAGTCCACCCAGGGGCTCACCCTGAAGAAATGGGCCTTTCCTAGCAGGTGTCCGAGGGCCCTGGGTCTGTGCGAAATGTTCAACCTGGCTCCCTGGGGGCAGGGTGAGGGCAAGGACCCTACTGACTGGCTGCCGTCTCCCAGTGCTCGGTCCTGTCTAGCTGCTGGGAGGGCCGGGGCCCTCTCTGGGCTCCAGCTTCTGCCACCCATCTGGACTTAACTCCCCGGCAGACACAGTGTGGGGGGAGTTGGGAGACAGCCATTCAGAACAGGCTCAGGGCACATCCTGGAAAAAGCCCCCGCTGGAGTGTGAGGTAGAGTACAGGTGGCTGTGACTGGGGCTTCTGTGGAATGGGGTGAGGGTGGGGGGAGCCGTGAGTATTTGTCTTTGTTTTGCAGTGGGTATGGGTGAGGTCCTCCTGCTTGGCGGTGCTGGGCACTCAGAGGGACAGCCGGCCTGGCGCCCGCCCCACCACAGCCCCACCCTGCTGGACCCCGCCCGTGCCAGTGTAGTGATATGGAATGTTAGGTCACAGGGAGACATCCTTCTGATCAGACAGACACAGACTGGCAATCTGTACAAACACAAAAGAATCCATTTTCAGAAAAATAAATTACTAAGGGGAGAGGAAGAAAGGGTCCACTTTGTTTTTCTCAATAAATATGCAATTCTGCTCACCTAAGACTTGAAAGGTAATTATCTGGGGGTGGGATTCTAATATCAGGGTCCACGAAGATGATTCTAAATAGAGCTGTGGCCCCAGCGCCTTGTAAGGGGAGCCCCAGCCCTTCCAAAGCTGCCCCATCGGCCTCTTCCAAGCAGGTCAGAGCACCCGTGTGGTGAGATTTCAAAAAAAAAAAGTGTCCTTGTGCCCAAAGTCTCAGGTGCTTGGAGTGTGGCTAGAAACAGCTTTTTTGGATCCCACCTCTTTCAAAAAACAAAATGTACCAATTGGTGAGGCAGGAAGCCGGGTCCAGGGCAGCCTCCTTCCCTAGGGTAGTGCACTCCAGGTGCCGCTGGGGGTCAGTTCTGCTGTAAAATGAGGTTTTCCAGTTCGTCTGCCGAGCGCAGCAGGAAGGCAGCAGACTCTCGGTAGCCGGCGATGAGCTGCCGCACAGCACTGATCTCTGTGGGGCTGAGCTGGGCGGTGGGCATGGTCCTGCTGGTGCTGTTGCTGGAGGGCGTGGGGGTGGGTGTGGTGGAGGTGGTGGAGGCCCCGCCTTTCATGCTGAGGTCCGTGGGCCCTGTGGAAAGGGAAAGGCAGGGTGAGGGGGAGCAGACACCTTGGCTGGCACCTGGGAGGTGCCATCGTCCTTTATATTGTCCTGGGAGTCTGCTATGGGTCAGGCACCTGGGCCCGAGGCCTTGGTCCGGTCTTGAGGGTTGTACCCCTAATGCCTAGCGGGAATGGGGCCTGGTACCAGCCGATGAGACACAGGGTTCTCTGTTACTTCGTTAACCCTCATGGTGATCCCACAAGGAAGGAGACCTGTCATGGCTGTGTGACAGGAGGAAGGAGCCAAGGCCCGGTGGTTGGTTGACAGGTTTGCCAGAGATCACATGGCGAATGTATGCATGTGGTTCTCCATTCGGGGCAGGGTGGCATGCAACAAGGGCGTTGGTGTCAGGGAACAAGGCTCCCCGGCACCAATCACACCTTTGCTTCTTTCTAAGGACCGTCAGGTAGATGGTGCCCCCCGCAGCAAGCATGCAGCCTGGCTCAGGTCTCCAGGTGAGGAGGAGGCCTCAAGGCAAAGGAACTTCCCTTACTCTTTCCAACGTGATAAGCAGACCTTCAACCAGGAAACTGACAATACCCCAGAGGAAGGAAGGCAGTCGGCATGTCTGGTGGCAGTACGGGTATGTGTGTGATCCTCCCCCAACAGCCCAGCTGTCAGCAGAGGTGGCGTTGGAGATGCTGCAGATAGACAGGCAGGGGCCTGATCCCTGAGGGACAAGTGTGCAGAGCTGAGTGGAGCCACAGAAGACCAGGAAAAGAAACACCTGCATGTGGTCAGACAAGGAAGAGGCTTCTGTCCAGCTGGAGAGAAGAAAGGCCAGCTGGCCTTCTTGGCTGTGGGAGAGAGGCGGGGTCAGACCAGCCAGACTGTGACCACAGCCCACAGGAAGGGCTGGGAGCGTTAAACCTGTCTCTGAGGAGCTGTGGCACCTCAAATTCTCCTTACTTTGAGGAGATTTTTTGTGCCCAAGCTAGGCGAAGGTCACTGCTGCTGGGACAGGAGAGAGTGGGGTGGGTGTATGGGGACCAGAATGGTCAGGACAAGACCCAGAGGTGCTGCATGGAGAAAGCGCCTCCCCTTTACTCTTGGACAGTAGCAGTAAAAAGGAAGCCTGAAGTCTTCTGAAACATATTAGGGGTGTATGTTGAGGGGTCCCCTAGGCCCTATCTGCCCTCTGCTTTTCCCTGCAGCTCTGTAGGGTGGGCCGCCGGTTTTGGAACCAGGCCAGCTTGGACTCAAGTCCTGCTCTGCCACTCCACAGGCCATTCTCTAACTTCTCAGCCTCAGTCCCTCATCTGCAACGTGAGGAGGCTGCCGTGGAGCCGAGCTGTGCCTGTGAAACCCTTTGCGCAGCTGGGGCTTCTCAGCCTGCAGAGGCCCACACTGGGGAGGGCCTTCCAGACCCGTTGTCTGGCTTTCTGAATGGGCTCTCAGGAGACATGGAAGTGCCTGGAATTTGAAAAGCATTCCTTCAAGGTGTTCAGCAAGAAAACAGCCAAGAAGTGAGGGTCCTGGGCTGTGGCAGCTGGAGCTTCCTTTGGGAGGCCTTCTCTGACCCAGCTAGGTCAGTCCCCGTCCCCTGCCCCCACCGCCCGTATGCAGACGTTATCTTACATGGTGTGTGAGGCTGTTCTTGGTTATCAGGCATCTCCCCACTACCCTGTAGGTTCTGATAGTGGTTTCACTCATTATTGCATCTACAGTGGCAGTTTTTATGCTGCTACAAAGCGAGATGAACAAGCTCTTGTCATTGTAGACATAAGGATGGGAAGTAACAGCTTAAGAGAAATTATGGAAACTCGACTGCTACTAAAAAGGAAACCAGGGAAGGAAGTTGGAGTATAAGAGGGGACAGTTTGTCACATGGGGCAATTTCCTCTCTAGAGAACATGGACGTCAGTGAGGAGGTCCTAGGAACTGGCTCACTAAGGAACAACCTTGACATTGAGGGTCAAGGGAACACGTAAGTCTGTTAAAGTGAAACAGAGGAGGGAGGAGTGGGGCTGTGGTTTGCTGGGAACAGTCGTCAAGCAGGTGACTGACTCCCATGTTGGTGGACAAATGAGACAGGTTGGGAACAGGGGGGGCCTCTGCTGGCTCCTGGAGGGGAGGTGGGGTGTTGGTCCCCACTGGGATGGCTCCCAGTCCCCTCCAGATGATGCTTGGGGATGGCAGACAAAGGCCGGAGCTGCCTGCCACAGGTGGTGAGCTGGTCCTGGGCTTCCCCTCTCCCCTCCCTCCACCCCCAAGTTTTGTCCTCTTCACCCCTGTGTGCTCAGAGCTGTCCTTCTCTCTAGCTACAGCCCAGAAAGGAGGATGGCCCTATTTCCTGCAGCCAATCTGATCTGGAGCCACTCTCCCTCGGGCTCCAGTTACAGAATGCTGCTCAAGTTGCCAGGTGGTTGCTGGAGGGGACGGAGCAGCAGGAGCTGCCCAGCATCCCAGGCAAGACAGGCAGAACCCAATTCAATCTAAGCTGCTTTGCATCTCCAGATGACAACCTAATGAACAAAGTGAGTAACTGAGCCGCTAGTATGGCTGCCCAAGCCAGGTTCCAAACTGACCGAACGATCATTTAGAGGGCTGCTGGCTGGGGAGGGCAGTGGGACCCCTGCAGCCACACAGCTGTCACTTTCCTCCAGCTGCTGGACTCAAGCCCAGTGTCCACAGGACACGCTGCCCAAGGCGAGGAGGTAAATGAGCAGTCCTCTGCCTCAGTGACCTCACCACCCACCTCTAAGGAAGCAGGGTGCTCACAGATGGGGAGACCAAGGCTCCGGGAGGGGCAGAGCCAGTGGCCTTCCCTGAAGCCTCTGTGGCAGGTGTGACCAGGGTGGGGAATGCAGCAGGCCCAGCACCCTTGAGAGGCCAGAGCAGCCCCGACAGCCTGCAGCCCTGAGATGGGCCATGCCGCGTGGCGCCAGCCGGAACCTTATCATCATCGTTTGCTGCCTAGGAAGGACTGGGCCCCAGACTCCCCACGTATAATGGGGGGTTCTAACCTCCCTGCCCTGGGACCTGTCTTCAGACACACACTTACAGGGTCCCCACTCAGCAGGGCTGTCAGATGGCTCTTTTTTCTGGGAGGAAAGCAGCCTGTCTGGGACTGCCATTCTATCCCTCGCCGCGGCCAGCCACTCTGGCCTCAGTCTCGGGGATTAGGGCCAGGCAGCCTCTTATTTTAGGTTAAGAGGCATTAGGAAGGGATGAGAAGTTAAGCCTGGGCAGGAATCTTCCAGGGACCTGCACATACTTCCCGGTGGGGGAGGGGGGATGAATAGAGGGTGCCCGGGCTTTCTGTCCTGGATAGGGACCAGCCCCCTCCCTCGCTGCTGTTCGGGAATACTGAGGGGTCTCCTGCAGCCAAGGGCTTGAGAGAAATTCTCAGGCATGTTCAGCTAAGACCTAGAACCAAGGTTCTCTGGCCTACGGGCAGCACCTTCCTCCAACCTACTCTTCTCTTCAAGCATCAGGTTGGTGTCACCCTCAGCTCTGCAACCTACTCTTCAAGCATCAGGTTGGTGTCACCCTCAGCTCTTCCTCTCCACCTTGCCTTTGATCCCCAAAGCACACTGCTTCTGCCTCCAGCCCTTCCCATTCAAATCTCATCACAAGGGCAGACAGCACAATTCACAGTCTCCTTTGCTTAAAACCTATCAGTGTATCCACTGCATATGGAAAATCCAAGTGCCTGGTCCAAAAGGCCCTGAGATCTCTCCAGCCATCTCTGCCAGTTCTCTGAGGCCACTAGGCTGCTCCCCTCCAGTGAGAACCACTCACCCGCTACCGCACCCTCCCCCACCCTGGCCTCAGTGTGAACGGTCCTGAGGTCCCCGCTCAGAGCAGCACCTAACTCCACAGGGAGGTTTGTTATCTCTTCAGGGGTTGTTTCTCCAATACTGGTCTGTGTCCTGTTGGCATCAGAGTCACCTGGGAAGAGTTATAAGGAGCACCGAGTGAAAGAACCTTTATCTCACAAATGAGGTCCTGAGCTGAGGGAGGCAGGCGACCTGCCTGGAGCTGCTCGGCAGCCCAGCCAGGCCTGGGACAAATCTTGGCTCTGTCACCATCTCACTGAGCCTTGGTCAGCGTTGGTAAAATGGGGATGTGGAGAGGATTTGACTCAGGTAAAGAACAGAGCCTTGGCTAGAACTCAGTGCTCACAGTGTGGCCTTAAAGGGGAGTGGAACCAGAGAGAGGCCCAGCAGTGCAACGAACAAAGTACACCTCCTCGGTGAGAGAGCAAGCTGTTTTAATCAGCTCAAGTTTTCCTTGCTTTCCAATCTGACTGCCTAAAGATTATGACATGGGGAGGGTCCTTGTGCCACGAATGAGTCGCTTTGCCCGCTTCCTAAGGCTGTAGTGTAGACCGGCTGGGTGCTGGTCAGGGAGCCAGAGGACCTGGGTCTCCCGCACTCACCGTTACTGTGATTTCCTGTTTGCAGGGAGGCAGGGGGCTGCAGGTTGCTGCCCAAGGCCCCGTAACCACGGTAACTGTAGTTGAGGCCGCCATTGACATACACGGGGTCCTGGGAGTAGGAAGAGGCTGGCAGTGAGTAGGTGGAGTGGGTGATGGCTGCGGCGTCCCGAGAGTGTTGCTTGTCCAGGGCTATGGGCTCGTCCTGCAGGGGAGAGGGAGGTGCTGGGGAACCAAAGGGGCGGCAAGCCCCAACCACTGTCCCTGGATAGTGGTGGATGAGGGGCTGCAGCCCCAGAATTCCTGGGACCCAGTGCTATGACCTGTAGGACTCTACTCCCTCTCCCTGGTCACCTCACCCATGGCCTCCCCTGTCTATGGGGCAGATTTGATGTGTTCCTGCCCCGCTGAAAATACTCCCAGGGCCCTTGGGCTCAAGCGAGCGTCCACACACCCTTCCTGGGTCTGCAGGGCCTTGGAGACTGGGCTCCTCCCCGTCCCACCCCATCACCGCTGCCTCCGTGGCCGCTCTGCCACCCTCGGCGGACCGCTCTCCCTAGCCCCTCTGCACTGGGCTCCAGGGTCTCTGGAATGACTTATGTCCACCTGGAAGCAAGCCCGTGACAGCGGCCGGCCGTGAGCGGTACCTGCGAGGACTGGTACATCTCCAGGCGCATCCTTTTGGCGGCTTTTCTCGTCTCGCTCTCGCAGGCAGCTGCCAGGATGTTTTCTGCCATAGCCGAGGTCAGGTGAGGAGGCGTGGGTCTGGTCTGGAGGCACAATGGGGACAGAGCGGTGTTGGGCTTGCACGGAGAGCCCTCCCCTAGAGGCGGGTGGTACAGGGCTGGGGCTCAGACTCTGGCTCCCTTATCTGTAGAGCTGTGCCATCTTTCCGGATCTCAGGTCCCTCCTCTGTGCAGCAGGGACCGTGGTTCCTGCTTCTGGGGCATTGGGAGGGTTATGGGTCAAGTGTCCAGAGGGATGTGCAGTACTCCAGAGTATGGCTGGAGGTCAGTGGCAATGCAGAGGGAAGGGCTGGGCTAGGAGGTGGGGCTCACCATCTCCATGCCGTTCTTCTTCATGCGCCGGCAGGATTTGAGGTACGTGCGAATGCGCTTGCGGGCCCGCTCCTGGAACTCGGGGAACTGCCGGCTGCAGGACTCAATGATGGCCTGGATCTTCTCCTTGGGCTGCTTGGAGATGGGCACCATGCGGTCTAGGTTCTCGTCCACAAAGAGACGCACAAACATCTGTGGGAGAGACGGGCTGTGGAAAGGGCTGGTCCTGGCTGCCGCCCCCACCCCACCCGTCCCTTGCTGGCGCTCACGTTGAAGGCCTTTAAGCGCTCAGGGTCCATGCCCTCAGAATCGTTCATCTTGTCATTGTCCTCGTGGTCATCGTGGTCGTCGTCGTCGTCATCTGCTGTGGGAGCCCGGCCCACAGTCAGGTCTTCAGGGCAGCCGCTGACTTCGGTCTTGATGGAATCGTAGCTCCCCGAGCTGTAAGGCGGGGACTGAGAGAGGGCGAGGGGTAGGGATGAGGCCAGGCCCTCTTGTAGTTTCTGACAGGCCACGGTGAGCTTGAGAACTGGGATGGCAAGTATACCCAGCTGCCACATGAGCCACAGCTGCGAGGCCCCAAGCAAGTCACCTTCTCTTCCCCACTCCCTTCATCTGTGGAATGGGGACAGCAATGCTACCACCCCTTCCCTGGGTGGCTGTAGGGAGGACTGCCTACAACAGCACACGCAGGGGCCACGTGCCCTGGAGACACTGAAGGGTGCTAGTGGTTTTGCTCACACCAGGACCTGCCACATCCTGCCAGGGAAAGGCAGACGCAGAAAGGGTTTCCCCCACCAGCCGGCTGCTTCTGGTTGTGCCAAGATCTGTTCTGGCTTTGGGGTTCTCCTCCCTGATCCCCAAGGGGCTGCAACCCTGAGTTGACAACCGAGCTGTCACAAAAGCAGCAAGTGTGGTGTCTGTTGGGAAAGAGGAACAGATGGGCTGGGAGAGGGAACCAGCCAAGGCGACAAGTCCATTAGGCAAAGAGCGTTCCCAAAGCTCCCGAGCTGGGGTTTTCCTGTCTGCCACCATCCCCAGGAGGACACCGTGAACCCCAATGTGGAGTATGTGTATAGAAGGGGGCACAGAGAACCAGGTGTAGCCCAACAGCCATTCACTCCATCTTACAGCAGAGAGGGGACCCAGCCCTCTACTACCACCCCACCCCCATCGGGGTCCCTGCCCTGAAATGGCTCTGTGAGGGTCAGTGTCATCTGCCTTTAAGAAAGTCTGTGTCTTTGGTGAGTCCTGACTTCACTCATTGAGATCCTGACTAGCAGTGTCCTGGGAACATGGTACCTGCCCTCAAGGAGGTGGGCATTTAGCAGGTAGTTTGAGTCCAGGAAACAAACAGCTGCACGTCAGACCCTGTGATGTGGCCACATGGTGGCCCAGGAGGGGATCACAGCTCTTGCTGACAAAGGGAAGATGGACACTGGCGCCCAGGCCCGAAGCAGATGCTACCACCAGGCCTCCCTGTGACCATGCCCACAGGGGTTGGCCTCCCTAGGGTCCCTGGCCCATCTCTTGATCTATGCACAGACTTTAAAAGAGACAGGAATACCCAGGTCCTCTGGCCTCCAGCTGGCTCATGCCAGGCTTAGCATGGAGAGTCAGAAGACGTCCTGTGCAAGTCACATTCCCAAGCTGCTTCTTCGCCAGTCCTCTGCCAGGGTCAGAGGAGACAAACTATAAGATACCCGCTGTTGGTGGCATTCATGTTCCCATCTCACTGAGACGATGGTGGCAAACTCTCTCCAGCTCTTTGCTCACTGTGGACAGCAACTATGCCTGTCCTTTGGGCCCTGCTGAAGAGGGCCCAGTACCTGCTCTGGCCAGTACCTGCTCCACGGCCTAAGCTTCAGACACACAGTGACAACTAAACACTCAGCCATTTGTACAGAACTTTCTGAGACGTCATCTCGCTGCTGAAGAGAAAACAGGCGAAGGGAGGAGAAGAAACCTGTGCAGAGCACATGGCTGGAGCCCAGGTATGGAGGGCTCCAAGAAGGCACCTCGGGCCCCAAGCCCTGGCAGGAGAAAATGCAAGCGAGCTCACTGGCACAGCGCTGCACTGCACCACTGTAGGAGACTTTAGTGGCCTGGAGGCAGCTTGCAGAAGTGTGAGAGGAGGCTCCAGAAAGCAGGGGGGAATGCCAGATAGTGGGGACAACTGCTCTGCCCACCCTCCCCCTCCCCACCCCCATCAGCCTGGTTTATCGAGTTTCACACATCTACAGCCCTCGGGCCACAAATAAAGGCCTCCCCCTTTTTCTGCATCATCTGTAAAATGGAGGACGGGCCTGCAGAGCAGCCTGGAAATATTCAGCCTTGGACCTCTGTGATGGATGTGGCCACTTGCTGTTCTTCACAACAGACTCTATCCTGGGTGTGGAGAGGGACAGATCACATATCACTCTCCTCGAAGGCAGGGGCCAGCAACCCCACTCTGTAGATGTGGGGATGCGGGCTCACAGAAGTGGGGGCCTTGCTGAGGTCACACACAATGGCCTTCCGTTCCAGAGCCTCCCCCGGGAAACGACGGCATAGCAGCCATGGCCACCACCCTGACTTGGCATCAACCCCGGGCACACAGTTTCATTTCAGCCTTGGACACCCTCACAGCTCAGGTGGGCCCGAAGCCCGCAGCCCCACACACCTCAGGGGTGCTCTTCACCCCGTACTTGACGCGGCTCCGCAGTCCATCCGTGCCGCAGCCGTCGGAGGGGTAGGAAGGTGTGCCGAGTGCCGTGCTTGGTGGGAGCTTATCACACAGGTTGATGGGCTGATCCTCAGTGGTGGCGGTGAAGTCCATGGGGGCCACAGCGCCATTGCCATTCATCTCGGGGAAAGCGGGGTCACCCTGTGTGCTACTTGATGTGGACGGGTTCAGGGTGGAGGAGCCATTGCCGCTGCCACTCTCAGAGGAGGAGTCATCTGAAACAAGCCAGGCTGTGAGGCCCTGCCCCAGCACCTCCTCTCCTCCGAGACCTCCCACCCCGGGGTATCGTGGCCACGGCAGCCACAGGGAGGGCTTGTCCTGTGTTGTCCTCACGAGCATCCCTGGGCAGGAGTTTAGCACTGCTGTCTCCCTTATAGGCTCCAAGAGGTTAGCCTTGCCCCAGCCCGAGGTGGGGGCAGGGTCCCTCTGCCACAAACGGGCCATTTGGAGCAGAGCGGCCATGGAGTATGCTGGGTGGGTGGTCGGCATTGCACACCCACGACCGCCACACATCCAGGCTCACTGGGGGCCAAGCTTCAAGGGCCTGGGAGTGGATGCAACCTCACGTGTGAAGGCCTGATGCGTTCCAGAGGTCCTTGGACACCCCAGAGGCTGCTTGGGGCCTGGCCAGCAGCCCCCTCTTCCTCCAGTTCACCACTACCTTGCCTCTTCACACTCACTCTCTATAGGACCCCCTCTCCACAGCAGGCCCTCAAATTTCTCCTTCCTTTGCCTGAGGAGGGAGGGATGGCTCCATTGTAAGCCCGCCAGTTACCCACTCCCTCCTGCAAGTCGGCCCAGCCCAATCCTGGCAGCCTAGACGCAGACACACATTCCCCAGATCTGCTGTCTGCCTGGCCAAGTAACCTTGGAGACAGGGCTGGAGGGTCTGGGGTACGCGTCCCCAGCACCTCAATGGGCCATCTTTGTTTTCATAAGGTGACAGCCCAACAAAGCTCTGTGGAGGGCGCCCCCTGCTGCAGAGAGCATAGCATTGCCTAGGGGATCAGGGAGGACAAACTTTTAACTAGTGGGCTAGACATTCTCAGATAAATTCCAGGCCCCTCTCCCTCACCCAGCCCCAGTCTCCTGCTTTATCAGATCAGAAGGCAGAGGCCAAGGCTACGGCAGACTTGAGCTCCTGGGTCACTGTCAGGTGAGTACCATGTGGTTCCCGTGCAGCTCCGCACCTGTACCCTGAGCCAGTAGGGGAGGGGCGGCCACAGCCCTGATGGCATCCTAGGCTGCCCCTTCCCCCAGGCCAGGGTCGCGCTGGACCCCACCCCCACTCTCCTAGCCAGCAGATTATGAAGATTTAGTCCCTGGTGCTGGGCACTGGGCACGCGCACCTCCAGAGCGTCCCCATGGCGACCGAGCGGCTCTAGAGCCCCAACCAATCGCTGGCGTCCCGGCTGCCCGGGGGCGGGACCAGGATGCCCATCAAGCAGCCGGGGCCCTGGGCAGAGGGGGATGGGAAAGGCCTAGGCTCAGTGGCCCCCCTTCCCCCTCGGCTGCCGCAGGTCTCCTGGGCCGGGCTGCCCACCTTCTCCGGGCAGCCACCGTTCCCTCCATCCTTCTGCAGGGCAACACCAGGCTCTGTTTAAGCCGTCCCACGCGTTCCCCCCTCACGCAGCTATCCTCCAGAGTCCCCAGGCCTGCAGTCCTGCTACCTCTGGGGCCTCACCTTCCATCCCTTCTTCCATCACAGTTGGGTCTGGTTTTCTTCTGGCAGTATCTCCAGCACCAATCTAGATATTTGTGTAATGAACAAAATACCCAGTAATATTTACTGAGCACCTACTATGTGCTGGCCCTGTCCCAGCTGGGAAACAAAGTAATGATGACAATCAGGTGCCAGCCCTCTTAGGGGAGCAGATTCACATCACTGAAACACCTGAAAGTAAATAGGCCACCAACCACCCTCCAACTTGCAGACCCTGCTCCTTCCCTCCACCCACCCTGTCCAACTTCTTCAACACCCTGAGAGTCCCCTCACAAGTGTCTCCACCCAACCCTTTTCCAGCACCAGCCTAATCATCACTGCCTTGCTTCATAACCTTCCTGTCCCCCACAGCCTGCTGAATAGAGTACAGCCACGTGTATTCTTAGTCCCATGACCTCTGCAGCCTCTCCACGGCCCAGGTCCCACTATACTGGCCACTGCTGGATCTCACATCTCCAGGCCTTTGCTCGGGCTCTGCTGTCTGCCTGCTATGTTGCTTCCATCTCAGTAAATGTCAACCTTCAAGGCCTGGCTCAAAGCTGCTTCTTTAGAGCAAGACTCCTTCCCTTGAAAGGGACTCTGTCCCTTGAAAGAAGGTACAGTGCTGACCCCCCACCTGGTGCCCATCTGGCCGGGGGATACTTCATGCCTCCTTCACCTGACCCAGGGTTAGTCCTGAGAGCTACGTACCTCCCACCAGGGCAGGGCCTAGTACCTAAGAGACCCCTACACCTGAGGTTCAGGATCCTCTGCCAGGCTGGGGAGTCAGAGGGTAAAAATGGGTACCCATACCAGCCAATCATCTGAACGCCTATGAGCTCTGGCAGATGCCCATTCTTAGCCCATGTTACAGGTGTGACTTCATACCCTGGCACCACCCCCACATGCCACTCACTTGACCTTAGGGGGCCCTGTTTTCCTCCTCTAGAAGAAGGGGTTACTAGGATGGTCAATGGGCACCATGCCTGGCACACTATGAGCTGTCTCTGCTCAGCATGGACATGAGGCCCACAGCCATGCGGCACCCCAAACAACTGACTCCCTAACCAGATTTTCTCCCAGGAGTATGGGCCCTATTGTCCTGTGCTTCCCCAGGTGCGAGCATGCAGGAGGCTCGGGTATTGTGAGGATGCACGGGCAGGCGCTCCCAGCTCAGGAGCCCAGGGTGGCAGCTTAGACTCCTGAGCTGCCAACGCCCTCGCCCCAAGGCTGTGCACTTGGGTTGCCGAGCCAGGGAGCCTCAGGCGCTGGCTCCCCATCCCACTGCTCATATACCACCCCAGTCTGGTAACGGAAGTGGCTGGGCACATGGAACCTGTGAAGCACCAGGAGCCCAGACCTCATGTGGCCACGCATTCCCAAGTTTTTAGAAGAAACTGGAAATCTGCAGCATTATGTAAATATCCACATTTTTAAATATTGGTGACTGACTTCATTGTTTATATTTTGAAAAGCTTTGTCACATGAATGGATAAATAAAATGTGGTCTTATGCATGCAATGGAATATTATTCAGCCATAAAAAGATGAAATTCTGACAATATGAGTGAACTTTGAAAAACATTATGCTAAGTGAATTATGCCAGACACAACAGGACAAACAATGAATGAGTCCGCTTATATGCAATATCTAGAATAGGCACATTCATAGGGACAGAAAATATACTAGGGGTTACTGGGGCTGGGAGGAGAGGGGATGGGAATTATTAATAAATGCAGAGTTTCTGTTCAGAGTGATACAAACTCTAAGTCATCTATAGGTTTCTTAGAAACTACTACTTAAATGAAATAACATAATGAAACCAATTTTGCCACAGACTGATAGAAATAAAAGTTCCTATGGTATATTTCTGGTCACAAAAATATCACCAAACTTCTAAATAAAGACCCCAAACACTTCTAATATTAAACACTGAAATAAATGTGAGCTATACATACATTTAAAAATATTAATAAAAACCAAAGAAATATTTTCCAACCCACTTATTCCAGTTGGCTGGAGCAAACCCACAGACACGGGGAGAATGTGCAAAATCCACACAGACAGTGGCCTGGACCAGGAATCGATTTTTTTCTCATCAATGTTACAATGAAAATGACATTGAACAAAAAATCACGGACCTTATTCAAAGACCTGCTGTATTTTGGAAATAATGGTGCTGGTTGCACAACATTGTTAATGTACTTAATGCTGCTGAATTGCATGCTTAAAAATGGTTCAAATGCAAATTTGATGTTTTTCATATTTTACCACAAAAAAAATCCCCTCAAAACAAACATAAAATGCCTTGAGCAGGCCAGTGGGCTCCAGTTCACAAGCTCCATTTCCTTCCACCCCATTTACCCATGGGCCAAGCCTCTCCCACCTCGAT
>NW_006442491.1:19450013-19470250 GCF_000325575.1 Pteropus alecto
AGGCACACGTCAGAGGGACAAGAGTCACCAGAACCTGTGCTCCCCAATCACGCTGCTTGGGCCCCCTCAATCCGGCATGCTAACCACCTGGCTGCACGGCCTGCCTGCCCAGTGCCACCATGCATGTCCACCCATAATTTGGGTCCTCTTTTTGCCAACTGGGATTTAGGTGGAATGCAGAGGGGCTGTGGAGTGGGATGGACATGGGCTACGTCTCCTTGAAGACACCACTTCACCTCCTTGAGCCTCGGTTCCTTTCAAAATGGGTGTCATGTCAGTAAAATAGGATTTTAAGGTACAGACAATATTTGGTATAGATAGTGGGCACTAAAAAAAAAAAAAAAAAGCTGGTTTCCTACACCCCACACTTCCTCACTTTGTAACACACCTACTTCCTACACACACACACGTCTTTCCCAGACTGAAATGAGGGCTTCTGGGGCCCCTCAGAGCTGGCACCAAATCTGAGGTGGGCACAGTGAGAGGAGGAGGGTGAGGACAGTGCCTGGAAGAGGCTGTTTCCACCCTTGTCCTTGCCTTTCTTGAACACCTACTAGGTGCCAGGTCCATGCAGGACATTGGGGCAGAGTGGTGAAAAGACGGGGGTGTCCACTGTTCTGGGGGCTCATGTTCGAGCAAGCAAGAAACCACACGTAAGAGTTTTAGAGGAGCCTGGGCTCCGAAGAGAGTGTCACGAACTTTGACCCATCCCTCCATCCCCAACTCCAGCTGTGCGTCAGGCCTTTGCACTCGCTGTTCCCTCTCCTGACGCTCTGTCCCCAGCTCTCTTTCTCTGGTGCATTCCCTCCTCTCCAGGGCTTTGCTTAAAGGTCACTTTTTTAATAAGACCTCCCCTGCCCAGTTCCCTGGCCCCACTCTGACGTGCTGACCCCTTTACCTATTTCTTCCAGAGCATTTATCACCTTCTCATATATTGCGTCTATGCTCAGACCCAAGGCTGGCAGGGCTGTATCGGGGGAGCCCGAGTTGGTCCTGCCTTTCCAGAAACTATGTCCCTCCATCTGGTTAGGAATCCCTAATCTTCCAGGGTAAGCACATGCCCCAGGCCGGGCCACTCGGCACAGCCCATCACAGTGACTGGTGACAGGCCAATGTGGAACCAGGAGTGTCAGTCCTGGGGCTTCTGCAGAAATGACTAGGAAAAAGTGCTGTCCCCCGTGAGGCTGAGCCCACTTGGCAGAAAGGCCCACACCTGGAAGGCGGGGCTAACAGGCCCACACGGACAAATCCTCCAAATCCATCTGTGCCCAAAGCCAAAGTAGGCCCTAGACTTTTCGGTTATGGGAGCCAATAATTCCTTTACTGCTGAAGCTAGTCAGAGGCAGGTTGGTGTCACTTGTGTCCGGTTTGGTCTCTAAGTAATTCATGGTCCTCTGTCCAACCCCACAGGAGCCAAGGGAGCCTAAGCCAGCTCTCTCCCTACATCAGCCCACCACAACCCCAAGCTCAGTCCTGAGGTGGCCGGTATCTCCAGGAGGGGCAGGCTGCAGGACCCCTCCCCCCAGCACCTAGTACAGCACCCAGCCACTGTTTGGGGACAGAAGGAACAGAGAAATGTCAGCATTCCTGGCTGGGTAAGCTGGATTCCAATCCAATCCATTCCTAATTCTTTCTTTTTCCCGGCCCTCTCAAAAAAAAAAGCAATTTAAGGGAGACACAGACACGTACTCAAACCTGTGCCCCGATGAGACACGGCAGCCTGGGCATGGGGGCAGGTGCGGGGCCTCGCAGTCTGCCGACCTTGGGCACAGCCCACTTCCTTGGCAACACTTATCTGCAGTCCAGGGAGTTGCCGCTGACGCCCTGTTGGGCTGACACTTTATGACCCTGTGAAAGAACCCAGCTGGTCTCATGGGCACCGAGGGCCCGGAACACAGGGTGTAGGAGTTGGGCCTTCCAGGGGTGCGGGCCTCCAGCCTCCGGGCTCTTTGGGCAGGCACGTGTTCTGGTCAAACTTTCCCTAGACCTGGAACTGGAGGTGACCGACCATCTTGTCCCCATCTGTGCTGCTGTGCCAGGAGGCCCCTCCGGGGCAGGCACCGCACCGGAGGCCAGCCTGCTGGAGCCCAGAACTATGCCGGCAGGACAAGACTGCCCCCAACCTGTGACTGGGAGCCAGAGAGAGAAGGGTGCACTGAGGGGCTGCGGGGAGCAGCTGGGGAATGTACCCTTTCTGAACATTTCCACAAAACCAGGCCTCCCCAGCTATGATCTGGGCAGGACGCAGAGCTCACCACCTGTGCCCAGAATGCCTACGGGCAGGGAAGAACTGCCGTGCCCATCTATTTAACGTGGGGCGATGTGCTGCTATTCAAATGGGGGAATCAGCGATGAATGGGGGAAATTGTTCCTCCCTCTGTCCCGTCTCCAGAAGGAGACAAAAACCCCTTTTACCTCGGCAAACAATGCCCTTATGTGGGCGCCAGCGCACCGCGGCCCGCACAAGCTCAGCTCTGTGCAAACCACCAATCGACACACCAGGCTCTGGGGCCACCGCCAGTGGCACCCTCTCCCAGTGGGAGACTCACACTGGCTCCCAAGGCAGGCTGGGGGAAGGCGGGATGGTCCACCAGCCCTGAGACCAAGGGCCAGGCATATGGCTGCACCAGCCCGGCAAGCCCAGCACAGGCTGCCTTCTGTGGGCAGAGGTTCGGCTGCTGGAGGCAGTGCCTCCCTCCACGGGCTGTCACAGCAGCAGCCAGGCAGGGGAGAGGAGGGGGCATCAATAATTCAGACACAAAAGAGAAAGGTGGGTGGAGAGTAGAGTGCTGGAGCCCACAGCCCCACCATGGGCCGGGGAAGTGTGGATACAAGGGTGGCCCAGCTGGACGTCTAAAGAGCCAACCCCTTCCTCCTCCCTCAGCCACTGTGGCTCTGCGCTACAGTCTGGGGCACCGACTCCACTATAAACTTGGGGTGTGCACCTAACTAGGGCTGGTCCCTGCCTGCTTTGACAAAGGCCAGCGGCCTGGGCCGCGTTTACATGATGCATAGTTGCCGGGAGCACTAGGCTCCTGGCTGGCTACCCTGCTCTTCCTCCAGGAAGGAAGGGGGAGGGCCCTGGGGTCAGATGGGGGGCACTGAGGAGCTGGGTGAGGCAGTGTCACTGGGATCCCCCTATCCTGGGTGGGAGATCACAATGGACGCCTGCAGGTCCAGGCTGCCTGCCTGGCTGCCGCTCCTGGGCACCCCGCTCCATCCCTGTGGTTCCAATGGCTCCACTCTTACCTCCTAATGTAATGCCACAAGCCCAGGGACACCAGCACCTCTCCTCCATAGCACCCACCTTCCTGCCCGACCTCTCGTGACTCATGCCTTAAACAGGGTCAGCACCTGGGGCTCTCAGAGTCTACAGCAGCGCCATCCAACAGAAACAGAGTGAGAGCCGCCTCGCGAATTTTCAATATTCTAGTAGCCATATTAGAAAAAGTGAAAAACATCTAGAATTTATTTTAATAACCTTATTCGACCCAATATATCCAAAATATTATTTCAACACTGTGTTAAAACAGGTATTTTACACTATTTTTTCACACTGTCTGAAACACTGTGTGTATTTTACGCATACTATAGCACACTTCCAATAGCCGTCTGTGGCTACCATATTAGCACAGACCTAGATTTTTGTGACTTTTCCCTAAAACGGAAATCATTTCTCTCGGTGTAGGGACCCTGGAGTCCTGGCCCCTAGAGCAGTGTCCAAGCTGAAGAGGAGAGTTTGGGTCTTGGGGCAGGGCAGGTGGCCTGAGCAGGGCTGGTGGCGGGGCTCTGGAAATAGGTGCCGAACTCAGTGGGGTGAACGCCCAATCTGTGTAGGCACCCCGCATGCTCATCACACCTGATGTGCACGACTGCCCCCGCAGCAGGCATCAAGGAGGAACCGGAAGCTCCCAAAAGAAAGTCATCGGCCATCACACCGTGAGCAGCAGAGCCCAGATGGGCTGCAGTGCTGCCTGACTCACCCCTGGTGCTCCTCCTTCTCTAGGCCTTAGTTTGCCCATCCGTACTATGGGACAGCGCCTACCTCTGCCACCGCCCCACTTCCTGCAGCTCCTCCCCCAACACGCACTGGCCAAAAATGCCCAGGTGGACAAACTCCCAGGACCACTTCCTGGGTCTGCGTCTTCCCAGGTCCAACATTCTTCCCGGCCCCACCCTCTAGGCCAAGCATAGGCAGTGAGAAATCAATGGTAATTCAATGTACAAAGCTCTAGCTGAGATGCCCACTGTACCCTCCCACCCCAAAACAAATCATGTGCTCTGAGAGCAAACAAAGCCACTTCGGACAGCCATGTGTGAATGATTCATGGGGCAAGGCCCTACCCCAGGGCCTGTGTGTGTGCGTGTGGCGTCTGAAAGCCCCTGGCAGGCCCTCCGCCAGCCCTCCCGGAAGCCAGTCTGGGTTTGGTGCATCGCACTCCTTAGGTCAGAGTGATGACGCCAACGTGGCCCCGGTCACTTCCTGGTTCCTGGGAAAGTTGCCCTTGGACAGGCTCAGGGTGGCGATGCACCAAACCCAGACTGGCTGCACACCCCGCATCCAGCCTCCTCGCTAGCATGGCAGAACCTCCTCCACAGAGGGTCGAAAGACAGTTGGGGTCTACCATGCATCCTGGGCTGAGGGGTGCAGGGAAGGGCAGGGCTCTGATGTCCCTGATGGCACAGGAGAATCTCCCAGGTGTGTCTGGGGAATCTCCCTCTCCCTCACCTCTCAGGCCCTGAAGCTTCTTGCCCTGCACTAATGTCCTGAGCAGGTGTCTGGGGGCTTAAGGGGGCCTAAGATTCTGGCAGCCTGCACAAGGCCAGCGCTGTGCAGGCCCCGCCTGCTCCTGGGATAAAGGGATCTCTCGGTGCTGTCTCCCAGCCTCTCTTACTCTTCGGCGGCAGGACGCCAGGACAGCCCAGCATTGTCTGTGCCGCCTGCAGCCCAGCTGATGATGGACACTTTCCTGTGACCCAGGACTGCTAGGGTGGCCCACAGCCAATCCCCGGAAGGGCTTGGGTCTCAGTTCTCTGCTCCTGGGGTGGGGGGGGAAGGGCAGGAGGCCGCTGCCTCTCCATCCGGTGTGGATGTTTGGAGCCTTGAACAGGAGCAACAACAAAAGGAGGGTGTGTGCGACCTGTAGCCAGAGAAGGCCTAAATCTGCAGGTGTGTGGGCGAGAAACTCGGATTAAACGCCCACTGCAGGAAAAGTCCCTCAGAAGCCATGCCAGGGAGGCCGTGAAGGGGCCACAATCCTCCCCCCATGTGACGGTGACCAGTGCAGATGCCCAACCACAAGCGCTGGGTCTGTGGGGAGTCGGCTACATATGCCATGAAACCCTATGGCCCCTGGGGAGGGAGAGTTGCTCTAACCCCACGAGTGAGCCCTGGGAGGGTGGGCACCATCCAAAGAGAACACCAGAAGTGGCCCGGGCTCAGGGGTAGTGTGGGTGACTGTCTCTGAGCCCGAATGGCCTGGACCTAGCTCCCACTCACCTCTTCCCCACTACCAGCATGGCTCCTTGACTATCCCCTTGCCTGAGCAGCTTCCGCCCCTGGCTGAGAACACTCCTGTGGCATCCTCGGTCCCCCAGCACGGTGACCACCGGGCGCCTTCTCCTTGGACAGCAGAGCTAACTCGCAGCTCCCTGCTTCGCTGCCTGCCAGCATGGGAGCTTGGGACAGGTCTGGAGTTTGCAGATCAAGGAGCAGAATCTTGGGGGACTTAGGGTCCCTCCCCAGACAGGCCTTGGCATGTGTGGGTGGGGAGTGGGATAGGAACTCAGGAGAAACTAGGGCAAGCTGTGTGTGTCCAGGCCCTCCTAGCCCTACTCTTTTTAAACAAGTAAGACTCCTGGGGGTTGAGAGTGGGGGTAGGGGTGCAGGGCTCTGGTGTGTGTGTGTGTGTGTTGTAAAGAAAGCTGTGGTCAGAACCCCACAGGGCTAAGTGGACAGAGGGGACCTAGAGAGACCTGAATGGATGAGGAGACAGGATTGGACCAAGGGGGGGCTGGTCTCCCAGAGAATCTGGGAGAGGTGAGGAAGAGGACTCTTTGGTCTTTCAAGGGAAGCCCCTGACCCACCTAAAGACCGTTATCCTATGAATGCCTGGTGGCCATGGACCCCGGCCTCTGGCGCTTTAGCACAGGCCCTCACATCAGCCTGGCCACCTCAGAGGAAATGATCCTATACATGTTCTGAGCCTTCTCCTGCACCAGGTGTGTGTGAGCCCTGTCCACACATCACCCAGGCTAACCCGCCTTCCAGTGAAGGGCAGTGTTTTGCCCTAGGCCACACAGCGAGAAACGAGTGGAGGCAGGATTTGAGCCTGAGTTGGGGCAACGTGGCACACTTTTCCCGAAGACTCACCCTGTGGAGATGGGGTGAAGGCACCCAAGGGAGAGAAGCCCTGTCAACGACGAAAGGAGAGGCAGCACCATTGTAAATACTGTGCCCTGGGCAAGCAAGTCACACACCTGCTCCCCAGGTGACCGCTCTGCCACCAGTTTGCATTTGGGGCAGTGCAAGGCCACACCTGAGGGCAGCAAGAGCCAGGAAGCAGGAAGCCTTGGTCTTCTCACAAAGAGCTCCTGAGGACACATTAGGATTAACGGACACAGTCACCCAGGCCACGATACAGGCAGAAGCTGGGGATCGGACCACTCTGCAGGGACAACGGAGGGACAAGACAGGCCAGGGCTCACTCAGGAGATCCACAGCAGAGAGCCAGGGGCCTGTCTGCAGGGACCCGTGTCCAGATGGGACCCCAGGCCCACAGAGGGGGCCTCACCTCTCTTCATCTTTCTGGAACCCTTGTGGGTCAGACCCTTGCCAGATGGCCTTGCTGTGGCCTCCCTGCCCTGTCTCTCCCAGTTGAAGCTGGAGATCATACGGAGTTTCTGGAGACACGCAACCCAGGAGACCCCTACCTCTGGCTTTCAGCATCTTCCTCTCTTCCCAGGCTCCTCCTGGCAGGCCGCCCGAGGTTCCCAGGCCTGCTCCACCGGCATCGCACCCAACATGGCCTCCTCCAGAAGGCTTTTGTTGGGCCCCGTCTCTGCCGCTGGTTACTCATCAGCAGTTTGTTGAGCACCCTGGCTCCAGGCAGGGAGGGGCTCGGGATTCCAGCAGGTGCACGGCCCGGCCCTGAGGATGCTCCCTGTGGAGCCGTTTGTGATAACGCAAAAGGGGGGACTTGAATGTCCTTCCCCATGAGTGGCCCAAACGCTGGCTCTAGAGTCAGAGACCCTTGTGGTCTGGGCAAGTAACTTCCTCCTCGGTAGGAAAGACATCGTCATAGGCCTGAGCTCACAGTGTCACCAACCTGTCACCAGCTCAGGGCCAAACACTCAGAGGACTCGGGAATGGGGCCTCCGGTCACTGGACTGACTGAACAATTTTTAAAAATGCTATTTCAGTGGCAGGGGAGAGGCAAACGACATTATGTGAAGAAATAAGGTGCCTGCAACACGACATGATCTCTTCCTCTACTTTTTTTTTAAAGAAAATGAGATTCTGATTATATGCGTAAAGAAGACGGAAAAAAATATGTCCCAAACAGTGGTATTTCTACTTTTCATTTTTTTGCTCCTCTATTTTTTCTCTAAATTTTCTACAGTGAATATAATACTTGTAAAATAAGGGGAAAAAGTAAGACACATTTCTACAGAGATACCCTTCTTGCCCTCAGAAAGCTTACAACCGGCAGGGTTACCATGTGCTGTGCGCCTGTCCCCGTCTAAAAACTACAGGCTCCTGAAGGCGGGGACAGGCTTACCAACCTCGCGTGCCAGTGACAGAGGCTCGCTAGTCACTTGACAAAATTGATGAAGAGCCCTGGAAAAACCAAAGGCCTAAGCCGGGATCTTCAGTGCAAAGGCCTTGGTCCGGCCTCATGACGTGGTGATGAGCACTAGGTGGGGAGGCTCCAGAAGTGCTGGCACCTTGTCCCTAGAGGAGGGAGGGACGCTCCAAGGCCCAGTGGGTCCCAGAGGCCCGAGGCTGGAGGAGCGGCCTCATCTGAGAGGCATAAACAAGAGATCCCCAAATGCCCCAGGATGCCATGCAGCTCCGGCCGAGAAACTCCTGATGACCCTGCAGGAAGATGGAGGCAGGACCCTCAGCTCTCCCCTGGCGCTGGCTTCCTGTCTGCCCGGGAGGTGAGTAATGTCCGCTCCCCACCCCCAAGCATCCCTTCTGGAGGCCAGGCCTCACATTTTCCGTTCAGGAAAGGGCAGAGAAAGAGGCCTGGTGAAGCGCATCAAGGGGAAATGGAAGGAGTGGGCCCTTGCCTGGCCCTGCCTGCCGCAGTCAGGACCCTGGCCTAACCCCGCGTCTGGCGGTCAGGAGGCCTGCTGGCCCACCCGCTTGCGTGCCTGTCCTTGCTCACTCTTTCATTCACTCATCCATTCAACAGACACCTCCCCCTGCCTGCTCTGGGCCAGGCCCTGTGCTGGGATCCTGGCTCCCAGGGTGTTCACAGTATAGGGAGATGGGCACTGGACAGTCCACTGATGGGCATAATGCCAGACAGATGTGCTGTTCAGTCCCAAGTCAGCACCAGACCACAGTGTCCCTGGACAAAGTCTCAACAGCTGGCTTCTCCCAGGCATCCTCTCTCCACCTCCGAAAGGCAGCCACAGGGCTAGAGTGTTTTTCTAGATGCTTGTGATAAGACCAAAGTGCTGTCTGAACTCAAAAGAAAGACCAAAGCCTCAGCCGGCTGAGCGGTGGATCTTGGAGGGGACTCGGCTGCGTGTGGGCAGAAGGCAGCGCGAGAGCATATCTCTCTGGGCTCCTGAGATGTCAGTGCTCTGAGTGTGTGTGGGGAGCCTCCTCTCGTTCCCAGGATCCCCTACCCATCTTCCGGGGAAATACAGGAACAACTATTTATTGAGACCTGGTCCCCACAACCTTACGCATGGCTTTGACACCTGCCAAAGACGAAGAGGGCAGCCTCAGCACCCCTCCTGGCTCTCGCCAGATCGCCCAAATTTGCTCCCTGACCCTTGGTTTCCTCCTGTGAGATGGGACAAGAGTGATGTGCTCACCCGAGGCAGCCACAGTCCCCAGTGAGGAAGTGCCTTGCAAGCGGTGCTTCTCTGTCAAGCTGCTGTGATTTAGGGAGCAGGGAATGGACTATCAAGATCTGTGAATGGAGCCTTGCCGGCAGCGGTGGGCTTGGGGGAAAAGCACAAGCTTGTTTCTGGGCAAGCACACTCCCACTGCTGGTAAATTGTGGAGGGGCGGGTTGGGGGGACTGGCCTGCGGATCAACCATTTCTGATCTCCGCCTTGGCGTGCATCTGCCTTTGTTAAATCTTGAAAAAAGGAGGTGAGGGAGGAGGAAGGCAGCCCCAACACATCCACCAACAGGTGTGAATCTGTTGTGCGAACTGCCTGGCTTCCTGAAATGCTTCCGGGCTGTATCACTGGCCAGCGACACCACCTTGAGAGTACTCACATTTTCTGGCTAAAAGACCCAGGTGCTCAAATTAGGGGTATCCCCAGGAACAAAGAACCCAACTTGTCCCCAGCAAAGGGCAGACCTAATCCCCTCTGGATGGTGTGCTTGGGGGCAGGTCTCAATAAATAGCTGTTCCTGTATTTATTCAGGCCGCAAATATCCAACAGGCTCCCCTGATGTGCCGGGCACACAGCTGGAGTCACCGAGACAGAGTGGAGAGCAAAACTGACATGGTCCATGTTTCACAGAGCTCACACTGGGGGCCTCAGACATCATCTTTCCAACTTGTCTCTTCCATGAATGACCAAGGGTCAGGGACCACACACTAAGCCACCTGGGGTCAATGGGGCCGGGGATGCTTCTGATGAAGGCGCGTGAGCTAGAAGTGGAGACCATGGAGGGTTGTGGCTGGGTGCAGAATACAGGCCAACTAGAGCCCCTGCTTGGCTTGTCCCCACCTAGCCCTTTGTTAACCACAGAGGACACAGAACACCCTACAGCCCCTGATGGCCTCCCACTGACTCAGACTCACTGATGGGAGCAGGATCTCAGCCCGTGTCTGCACTGTAAGCACCTTCAGAGAAGGGAGCTGGCTGCATGCCATTGTGGGGGCTGGAGGGTTGGACAAGGATTCCAGGCTGGGTCTGTGCCCAGCCAAAACCCTTTGGGAACTCACTGCACTGGTCAGACATGGCAGTCACTGACAGATCTGGAACCAGAAGGGGCAGTGGAGACTAGGCCAGCCGGCTGAGTGTTCTCAAGGCCTACGACCCCCTGCACTGGGTCTGGGTTGGCCTCTGGCCAGCATGTCAGCCCACGGCTTCCAGACACAGCCTCTGATTAAATAATTAAATTGATGGTATCATGGTCAACACCATCCTCCCTGTCTCCAGCTCCGGCTGCCCGCCCTGATAAACACCCTGTCCTGTCAGCAGGGCAGCCTACCTCAACCCCAGGACCCAGGGCCAGGGGGGACCTGGGCGGCAGGGGTGGTGATGGGGATATGCATGACTACACCCAGGTCGGGCCCCCACTGGGCTCCTGTGGGACCAGCTGCAGGACACACTGACCCCACCGGCCTCTTTGCTTTTCTCAGCTTCCTATTTATGATCGGCCGACCTCTGGGTGGCAGGGCAATGATGCTGAGGAAGTCCTGTGACCCCCATGGAAACACTCCCTTCTGCTACCTGATCCTGGAGGCCCCCCAAATCACCAAATCTCCCCGGGAAGTGTTTCTGGCAGAGGTCAGACCCCCAAAAGGTGGTTGTAAGTAACAATAACACAAGACTTTTTGAGAATGGGTTGGGGGAACATGGCCCTCATTCAGTCCTACTACTCTGAGTTTTTAAAAAAATGTTCTGGATCCTTCTTGGAAAGATATAATCAACACCCTTGGCTTTGCTGGCATAGCCCTTGGTGTAGCCTTTGGGTGTGGCTCTCAATCAGCTCAGATGAGGAGGGAGGTCAGCTGCTGGGTACTTCCCAGCCTGAGCCCCCAGCAGCACGTGGCTGCTCCGGCCCCAGGTCCCCACCCCGTGGGAATGCTGGAGGGCAGTACTGGTCCAGGAGGCTCACGGCACAAGGGGGTCGTGCTGACCCTACGAAGCAGCAAGGCACAAAAGCCTTTTCTTTCCAGCCGCCTTGCACCCCACTCCTTGAAGAACTACTCCTTGGGCTCCCCAGCCCTGGGCCCAGCCACCCCAGCTGCCCCTAGGCTGCGTCTCCTCCCAGACAAAGCCGGATTCAGGCCTGTGAGGGCAGTTGGAGGCGTGCGCGGGTTCTGCCATGGAGATGAACTTTGACCCAAACTGCAAGGTTCCTACCCCTTATTTACTCTTTAAGGCTAGCCCATTTCACATAGTTAACATTACACCCCTTTTTAACCCTGCACCTCCCTCCCACATTCCAGGTCCCAACCTTCGACTCCTCCTAATTGGCAGCTCTACACCCCAGTTCTGAGGCTTCACTCAGCTCATCCCCTATCCCCAGTCACTTCCTCCCCGGAGAACAGAGCCTGGCCAGGACACTCTGACCATAGGTGCCACCCCAGGCATACAACTATACCTGAGGCAGGCACTGGAGCCCCAAAGCCTAGCACCCCAGGGGCTCCACACGGGAGCTCTGAAGTAGACCTCTGCGATCTGACTTTCGACTCCAACTCTCTCATCCCGAAAGGAAGCCTCTGTTCCCAGGGACGCTGCAGGAGGCTGCCTGGCAGGCCCTGGAGGACGGTGGGGGCTGGGGTGGGGAAGTGTCCGAACAATTCCTCAGCTAGGGCCACATCACATCCCAAGGGGCTGGGGGCACAAACGTGGACAAGCGCACTGCCTGCTTGCTTGCCGGGTGCCGGGCAGGGACCCTGAGCTTCGGAAGCCCAGCGCTTCTTCTCACTGCTGGGTAGCTGACACTGTTCTGGGTCAGGCACACTGTCCACCTTCCTAGGCCCGAATCGTGATAACTTCAAAATCTGTATCACACCAGCCCATGAGCATCAGGGCAAACAAACCTATCAGGGTGCCAACCCCTGAGAGCTCCATCCATTTATCTTTGGGAGGAATAACTTGGTCTCCCCAGGACCAGGAGCTGGGCAGTGGGGCCCACGGAGATGCTGAGAACACAGGGGGCAGCAGTAAGCCCCCAGATGCCACTACCCCAGATTCCTAGGCCTCTGTTGTCCGGTGCAGCCCCTCCCCCACCGGCCACCAAGGGACACTCACCGTCCTCTTGGCTATGGAGGTTCTGCGGGCTCCGCATCCTCTCGTCTTGGCTGGGACTCAGGCTGGAGGCCAGGTGTGGGTCAGCTGACATCCATGTGGAGTCATTCATATCAAAATCTTCACTGCTCACAGAAGTTTCATCCTAACCAGGGACAAAGAAGGTAAGCATTCAACAGCAACGGGCTCTCGGCAGCCCCCAGGCTGCCTTGTAGGTGGACCCCATGGCCCGTGGGCATTTGGAAGTGCCCCAAGAGCCACAGGGAGCCCCTCAATCTTGCAGAGGGGGCGGGGCTGCTCCCCTGCCTCCTGTGGAAGTGGCTCGGGCTCTGGTTCCTGTCAGAAGCCGGGGCTCAGGGCAGGAGCTCTGTAATTGAAGACAATTACGAGGTCTCACATCCTGTAGGGGCGGATGGCAGGGCCTGGCTCTTACCCTTGTGAGCCAAGGTTGAAACAAGCGCTGTAAACAAGGGCCATGGCTCCCCGCGCCCTGCTCACAGCCTGGGAAGGGGGCTCCCTGTACACAGGGCAAGGTGGCCAGAAGTGGGTAGCAGGACATACTGCCCCGCCCCCCCCCGGCCCCCCGAGGCCAAGCTGATCACCCCACCAAGCTTTGCCGCCCTGACTCCCGTGGAGCATGCATGGAATTCCTTTCTCCCACTCCCCCAGCCCAGAGGACATTTCTGTCTTCCTCCTTCCTAACCTTTGCTGTGCTTCAAAGATATGCTCTTGGGCAGCTTCCAGAGCTGAAAAGGCCAGCCCCAGAAGTGTACAGAAGGAAGGGGGTGGGGCAGGCAAGGGTTCAGATCAGACCGCAAAGGGGGTTCGGCTCAAGGGCCTGGGGGGCCGCCAGGGCCTTCCAAACAGCCGGAGGCCCTGCTGGAGAGGACCACGCCTGCCTTCTCTCCCCTCCCTGGCTTCGGTAAGGCCTTGGCCAGTCATCCGGGAACCCCCGGGGCGGGGCCCCTTCAATCCAGCCCTACAGGGGGAAGGGACCCCACCTCCCTCTGGCCCAGCCTCTTTCAGGAGCAGCAAGCAACTGTGTTTGGGAGCTGGCTGTAAAATGCAAGAAAGATGACCCAGCAGCTCCCACACCCCAGATCTCTGGCTTTGCCTCCTCCCCTGTCCCCTCCAGCAAGATACAATGGCCTCTGTGGGCCCCTAGTGAGGACTTCTGGCAGAGCACCCCTCCTCACCAGAGCTTCCCCTCCAAGGCCCCCTCACAGACATCTCTTTTATAGTGAGCAAACACACTTTAGTTTGAACTTTCTTCTGCTGCTGTCCCTGAGGCAGGGCACATCTGCTCTCCAAGTGCTAGGGAACCAGCCTCCACTCCCTCCCCCACCACACAGGGCTGGCAGGGAGTTTCCTGGAATTTACAGCTCCTGTGCAGCATGAGTGTGTACCCTCTGCAGCTGGAGGACTCGAGCTAGGCCAGGATGCCAGCTCTGCCCAGCTCAGGGGTCCCTATGCGGCCTACTCAAAGCCTCGGGGGACGGAGACCACGTGTCCTGGTGCTCTCTCCCTGCACACACGCACACACGCCTCCCTCCCACCCTGCTCCTTACACACAAGCACATCCACCCACACTCTTCCTTGGGTGAAAACACACTCACTCACATTCACTCAGACTGTGTTCTCACACCCAGAGGGACACACACACATTCAAAAGGCTCTCTCTGCACAGAGGGTCCAAAGGGACAACAAAACTCTCCCCTATGCTAACTGGACAGAAGCAGAGAGTGAGAAGGGAGGCTGGCAGACTGGGGAGAAGGACCCTTGGAGGCAGAGAGCACTATACAGGGTCTGGGAGCCCAGGCCAGGGGCATCCTTGCTTGGGCCCCTTGCTCCTTCCTGGCTGCCCAAGGTACACTGTGGTCAGGGTATGACCTGAAGTCATAGCTGAGGCAGGAAGGCCCTCGCCCGGCTCTTGGCTATTGCTGAAACACACATGATTTAAAAGACTGAGTATTCTCTTAACATCTGGAAGTATCACCTATTGAAAATGCTCCATAAGTCCATTCAACAAGTATTTATTGAACACCTACTAAGAACCAAGCACCTTTCCAGGTGCAGGGAAATTCAACTGCGGATAAGACAGAGTCCTGGCCTTCCTGGTGTTCACTGCCCAGGGAAGGAGATGGACGATCAACACGAAAAACACATAATGTTGGTGGTGTTGAAGAGTACACAAGGCAAAATAAAGCCTAATAGGAGGGGAGAGGGACCTGCAAGACTGTTTGCCCCGTGGCCAAGGAGGGCCTCACTGGTCAGGGAACATCGGGCAGAAGCCTGCAGGAAGTGAGGAAAGTGGCTGTGTGGGGGTCTACGTGGGGAGCGTTCCAGATACCGGCACATGCTGGTAGGTCTGAGGAGAAGCCACAGGGCTGCTGTAGCTGGGGTGGGTGAGCTGAGGGAAGTGAAGCCACACAGGAGTGTCCCCTCCCAAGGTGCAAGGACGTCTCCAGCTCAGAGAAAGGCTTGTGGAGTGTTCCACTAAACACGCAGGGTTCTCACAAAGGAGTAAGGAAAAAGTCAGAACTGCCGGGTGCAGCACTGAGGGCTCCTACACTCTAGCCTCACTCAGCCAAGTTTAAAACAACAGCAGAAGCTGAAGCTTATCAGACGCCAAGTGCTCCCCTTGGATCATATCATTTCACCCTTACGACAGGCCCACCAGGTAGGTACTATTAGCAGCCCCATTCTACAGATGAGAAAACGGAGGCTCTACGAGGTTAAGGCACTTGCGCCCAAGGTCAGGAGCTAACAAGTGGCAGAGCCAGATGTGTACAATCCTAAGGGCTCAAACATACCCTCCTTCCCGCCTACAAGCCTCTGTTCATCTGTCCCTCTGACCCGGAATACCCATACTACTGTGATGCTCCATGACCCAAATTCTAAATACACACACCTCTCTCCATCAACCTGAGCTCAGTCTCCAACGTTTCTCTTCTTACACAATCTGTCTGCCTGTACCATTAGCCCCGGCAGTTAGTCGGGTGCACAACCCTCAGCTGTAGAATGTCAACACACTGTGTGTCTGTGTCCTGTTTTTCCCCCAGAAAACCTTAAGTGCTTCCAAGAGTAGGGACCAGGCTGTATGTTCCTTGGACATGCCACAAGGCCAAGGAGATTCGTTGAACTGGCCGAATTGCCTGGCATGATACCCAGTGTTTAATGGCAACGTGGCATCAGTTTGACAATTAAGAACTCAATCCCACCGCACACAGTTAAGTGGAGACTGTATGAAACCTGGACTCTGGCTGGTGGGCAGGCCAATGGCAGTGAGCTGCCTTGCAAGGTCTCCCTCCTACAGCTGCCAGCCACCCCTCAGATCACTTCACTGTCTACCAAAATGAACCCCTTCCACCCCTCTTTGCTCTGACAGGTGCAATTAGGAAGAGGTGGGCTAAATTTTACATTGACAACACAATCACTAATGAAGGCAGGCCATCCGGTGCCCACATACAAGGGGCTTCAGGGCAAGGGTCTTATGAGAGTTCTTTGCAACAGCCTCCCACCAAAAGAAAGCAGGTGCCCATGTCAGGCCTATCTCCAGATCTTGTATTTGCCCCAGCTGCCCAAGGGCATCAGAGCTAGTGGCAGAACTGGGATTCGAACCCAGGCAGTCTGCCCAGAGCCCACATCACAGTGCTACCACACCAAGAAGCTTCCTCACCACACTTCCTCCCTTCAATCGAAAGAACCAGATTCCTTAACAACAGAGTGTCTCAAGATGAGACCCAAAGGGAACTCATGGGAGATGAAGCTATATTTATAGCCACATGCCCACATGCTCACAAGCTCTCTTCAATGAGTCGACACACATTTATTGAACATATACTATGAGTTGGGGAAATGCTAGGAACACAGATGTCTAAGGCAGGGTGCTTTTCCTCTGGGAACTTATATCTAGTGAAAAAGACCAGTGAAAAATCCTGACCCCATGTAAGCAGAGAGAAAGAAGGGGGCTGTGGAACCCCTCCTCAGTTACCTACTGATGATCTTGCTCTCCCCAGTGAGTTTTCCCTTGGCCCCCAGGGTTTTGCCACATGAGTCCCTGTTTTGGGAGCAGTGGTTCTAAGATTTTGACACTACTGCTACAGCAATTTTTTTTATTGGTGTTAAATAGCAGTTTTTTTTTAAGTGAGCAATCAAGTCCATTAAACCTAACTGGGGAGAAAAGTGACTAAGTTCCAACCAAACTTAGTTTCCATACCCTCGCTTTCAGGGCTGATCTGGGAGAGAAGCTTTCCCAAGACCGCTTTGCAACTCACCTGCTATAGCAGAGCCCCCAGCTGCAGAGGGTGGCCTGTACCTTCACCCACTCACACCCAGCCAAGGCTCCAGGAGCAGGCTAATTACAGAGACAATTACCAGCACACACAGTTCAGAGCCTATCGATGACTATGGGCAGAGGGGGAAATACATGATGGGCAGAGGGGGAAATACACCCAAATCCAGAGGGACCTGGGAGAGGTGGCCAGTTCAGGTTTGCAAGTGGTAGGGCCTCAGGCCTGTGCATTGACCTAGAGTGCTCCCCTTGCTCGCCTAGAGGTCATAAGCCATAAGTCATGTACTTCTTGCTTTTCCCTCCTGGAATCTCAAGGGAATTTGATCTACTAATTTCTCTCTTTCTGTAAACAAACTTCAATGAAACTTTCATTAGAAAATAAAAGTGTAAACGATCCATTACTTCCGGGCTCCCTCCCTCCAGACCCCACATGACTGGCCAGCCAGCTGCCCCTGGCTACTCTTACCTCTACCCTTGGACACCGTGAAGCCTGCAGCCTTGCCTACATGTCGGTGAAGTCCATCATTTATTCGGCACCACAGGGCCTGAGCCATTGGGATTCACAGTAAAAGAGCCAACTCCCCTTTTGAAAAGGGAACTGAAGGGTGGGAGGGGGCAGGAGGGCGGCACCCAGCCAGCCCCTGGGACACACCCCAATCTGGAGCCTAAACCCTCCCCGCTCTTATCTGCAGTCCAAAATTCAT
The DNA here is from genome assembly GCF_000325575.1 of Pteropus alecto. Classification (NCBI taxonomy): domain Eukaryota; kingdom Metazoa; phylum Chordata; class Mammalia; order Chiroptera; family Pteropodidae; genus Pteropus; species Pteropus alecto. The sequence goes on from NW_006442491.1 coordinate 19,467,195, forward strand.
GGGCAGGTTCAGTTTCTCTCCACCCAGGTTCTGAGGCTCTTCCTCCTCTGCAGGCAGACGAGCACCAACCACCGCTCAGCCCGGGAGGAGGAGAAAATGGGAGAACAGAGGGGAAATGGTGGAAACGCACCTGTATCCATGGTGTGTAACTATGGGCAGGTGCTATCAGTAACCTGATTATTTTACAACTAGGGTCAATTTCTCAGGAACTGGGTTCCTGGTGCCTCTAAAGTTGAGCCATTTGCATCCTCCAGGACAGGCATCCTGGGGCGTGCCTCACACAACATTTTCCAGGCCTTTCCCCAGAGCTGTAACTCTATCTCTACCACTTGCTTTGAGAAAGAAAAGGAGGAGGATTTGCTGAGAATTTAGTGCAACTGTAAGCCATAAACCCTCACCGGGAGCCTTGGGTCTGTGTTTCAGAGAAGGGGTAGTGGGGAGGAATATGCTGGGGGTGTTTCTGGGCTGGGCAGGAAAAAGGCCCCTCTCTGTCCAGCCCCTGGGTCTGTCTGGTGAGAGGCTGAAGCTCCTGCCAGAAAGAACCAGGCTTGGGAAATGCCCCAGCACCGAACCTACCCCAAGTAGGCGGGCACCAAGATGTAGAAAATGAGCACCTCCTTTTGGAACACCTGCAGGCCCTTCTAGGCCCTAGAAATTCTTCAGTACGAGGCAATTCTTCTCCTTGTCTCCATGTCAGCGAGCATTACACATACAGCTTCTGGGCATGCCAAGAAGGTACTGAACCGCATTTGACCCGAACTTAACCACTTCAGTTCATCAGATGGCTTATTAATGGAAGATGAACACCCCACTACCCAACACACACACACCAGGATCTAAAGGACTACACAAATGAAATCTTAGAGCAGTGGTCTGAGCCACTGCTCCCGGGAGCTCTGGGTTCCCAAGGCTGCTGCTTCATGCTACACCCAAAGCCCATCTGGCCACCAGAGGAGGAGGCCAGCCGCCCGGAGACACACCCTGCACAATTCCACTCCTTTCTGCTAACATACCTCCTCTGCTTACTAGTCATATAAGCAGAAGCTCTTCTGGGAAATGTGAAGTGGAGAGGGCTGAGACATAGCCAATCACCTACCACATTTTAGGTATTCTCTCTCTCTCTCTCTCACACTCTCTCTCTCACGGTCTGTCAGAAACATATTCACATATATATATGGGGATGCTCTGTTGTCCTTGCTGTCATGGATGCCTGGATACTGGGAGTGAGCATTTTCAACACCTTCCGACTAGTGTATCTAGCGTAAGACAGGCTTTTGTTTCCTAAGCAAAGGTAACTGGCTGTTTTCCCAGCACCCCTCACCAAGAGGGCCTCATTGATACCCCAGGCCCTGCCACTAACAGGGGGTCCCTTTAAAAGGAGGCTGGAGAGTTGGGCTTTAGCAGACGGGGTTCCTCTAGCCAAAGGAGGACTGGAGAGGAACCACTCTGACCTAATGCCCTGCAGGAGTTTCCTTCTAAGAAAAGGACCCAGACAAGACAAAAAAGTTCTTGAGCAACTCAGGGGCAGTCCAGCTCCACATGGCTCCAGGGTGGCCAAAGCCAGATAAGTTCCCCAAAGTCAGCCTTCTCAGCTGGGAGAAAGGTCCTGGGGTGCTCTCTTCCCAGCTTCAGCGGGAAGGTGCTGAATGGGGCCATCACCCCAGCCTTGGTGCAGTGGGTGTGGGAGGAGATGCTGTCTTAAACTCTATAAAACAAGCCCAGCTTGAGCTGGGATTAGACGGGAGCTTGATATTATTCAAGGACACATTTAGGCCCTAATGGTTTTCCAATGAAGGGGTAATTTACTACCTGGGGGTTAAACTACCACTGGGGCCTGGGCCATAAACAGGCCTTTCCCCACAGCAAGCCCAGAAACAGGGGGCTGGATGGAGCCCCTGGTCCCACCACACAGATGGCTCTCCCACAGTTGGGGGAGCCCCCCCCACCTCTCCCTGTCACAAGCCCCACCTGGTGGGGGAACAGAGAGGGGGAGGCTGGGGTTTCCAGCTGATTCTGGGATAAGTAGGGCTTTATCTCAAGGGAGAATCTATTTCAAGCCACAATCCTTCTCAGAAAGAGGAGGAAATCACAGAGTCCAAACACCATTTCAGGTGAAATCAGGAGGTTATTAATCTCCCCTCAGAGCAGACAGAAAGAAAAATCAATGTTTTAGAGGGGGGAAAAAAGGTTCCATTTGAATTAATGGGTTTGTGGCTTCTCCATTGATCTGCGCCTCTTCACACTTTCTTTTTGTGCTTTTGTGCTCTTGGGGAGGAGGAGAGAGAAGGGAATGGGGAGGAGGGGGCTGGGCCTCCCGAGAAGGAAAAGGACGATCTAACCTTAACCTTTCTCCAGGAATAATGCTAATTAGCGAGGCTTAATGAGAACTTCCCTTAGGAAGCACCACCCGGTAGAGGCGACCGGACTCGGCAAACGCAGCTCCAGGTGGGAGTGTGTGTGTGGGGGGGTCACTTCTGAACCCGGGCGGCTTAATGAAAATGCGATGGCACTCCGCCCGCCCCCCCCGCCCCGCGCCCAGCCCCTCGCTCCCTGCCCCCTGACAAAGTGTCGGGCCCAGGAGGACTAGGTGGAGAGCGGCGGTGTAAATCCAACTTAACCCGGGAGCGCGCCCTCTCTCCGGACAGCTGCCCCCGCCCTATGTTCCCTCTTCCTTAAGGAATTGCCCGTTCGCCGAGCGCCGCCGACGCCCCGGGCTTAGGCTCCCTCGGTACACCTGAGAAGGGCACTGGGTCCGTTCCCTTCGAGCAGGGACAGGGGCCTGCCGAAGTGGGCTCAACTCTGCAAACCTCGTCTCAACTCCCCGCGTCCAGGCAGGGAGCCCCTCCCTGCCACTCAACGCTTCCCGTCCTCACATCCCCAAACACAGTCCACTTCCCTTCCCGCGGAGGCCGTGGTGGCGGCAACCCGAGCCCGGCCCCCACCCCGCCGCCTGAGAACGCCTTCCTCCCCGGGACGCTGTGCCCAGCTCGCTGCAAACGGTGTGGCCGCCGCACAATACCGCGGCGCGGCGAACACAATCACCGCCCCTCCAGGAC
>NW_006442491.1:19471127-19499623 GCF_000325575.1 Pteropus alecto
AAAAGGAGGCACCCAGAGAGAGGAGAAAGGAGGGAGCGGCGGGCGGGGGGAAAGGAGAAGGAAGGAGGGGGGGCTGGGCCAGGTAGGGAGGGAGGGATGAGGGAGCACTGGACGCGCCGCCTTGCGCTTCGGGGGAGAGCGCTCTTAAGGGGGAAGCGCTTCGAGGAAGACCTAGCCGGGGACTGAGCCCAGGAAAGAAGGCGGTGGGGTCTGTGCCCGCGCCTTGCTCCCCGAGGCCTCCGTCTTCGGGTCGGGGAGTGGGGGTTGGGGGGCTCACATTTGGCCTTCTGCGTTCAGGCCAGGAGAGGAGAATCTTGGCCGGACGAAAGTGACTCGGGCACCTTTAGGAACTCTCGGTGCCCGGGAGCTTTCGGGCAGCTCTCGACCCTCGCGCGTCTCCAGGTTCCCCAGGGACGCAGGTCCTCGCTAGGCGGGGCAGCTGGGGCCCCGGGCGGTCGAAGCAAGACCCGGGTCTGGGAAAGCCAGGCACGTGGCCGGCTTTCTACCGGGTCCCCCACCCTCACCTCAGGGCCCCCCTTTTCTTGATCAAGTTCAAGCTCGGGATCCTCGGCGCGCTGCCCACTCTCTGCCCCCTCTCCTCCCCTCCCCCTCCCACTATTCCGCACCACCTCGCCTCTTCGCTCTTCCTTTGTCTCTTACCCACCACTTAGTTTACACCCACCCCTGCACCCCTCCTTCCCCCAGGCGGGCGCCTAAGAGTCCAGGCTGGGCTCACCTGTCCGACCCAAACATTTCAGCGATCCCGAGCGCCCGCCGCCGGCTCGCTCCTGGTTCCCTCCCTCCGGTCATTGTGCTCCTAGACCACACCGTGCGAGCTCCTTACGGCGCGCTAGCTCCAGTTGTAAAGTAATAGGATAATATCAAGAATGCAGCTCTATCCCAGACCTGGGCGCGCGCTGTCAGCGGAGACAGCATCGCAGGAGGGAGAAGACCCACGCGGATCAGAGACGCGGTCCTCGGCGTAGACAGACCGCGTCCACCTGGGGTGACGGAGAAGGCGGCCTGGGGCGTCACGGGGCGAAGACAGGGGGCCCTGGACCTCCGAGCAACCTCAGATTCAGCCTGAAACATAACACGCTCGTCCCCAGACAGCAGAATTAGAGCTCGACAGAGAAGATGGGCCAGGGGCTGATGCCTCCCTCCCCAAATTAACACCCTCCGTTACAACAGATTAGCCTTCAGAAAAACCTTATACTTTAAAAGGGTTGGGGAGCTGCTCTCGTAGAATTCTGTGAGGAAATGGCCAAAAATAAAACAAAACCCCCAAACGATCCCACCTCCTGATTCCTCTGGTCACATCCGAAGAGGAAGGGCAATTTCTACTGACTTTACGCTACAACTCATTCACAGTGGAAACGGTAAAGAAGAGAAAACGCGACAGCCACCGCGATGTTTGCATTTTTGAAACAGACTGCCTTTAACACTCCAACTTTTTTTCTGTAAAAAGCCTTTTTCTTTCTTCCACTGAAAGCTTTGCATTGTGAGCAATCCGAGGTAAACAAGGCTCCCTCTACAGGTGAGAGTTGGAAGTACAATAGGTTCAGAGCTCAGTCTATTCACCCATTAGAAAAATGAAAAGATGACAACATATCAAATTAACAATCACACAGACTTCCTTCCGCACATGCTGAAGATTTTACTGTCAATATACAACTCAAAATTTCTTTTTAAAAGCGGGTCTAAGCACGTTATTCATTAGCACCTTTGTCCCTGAAATCAAATGTGTTTTCAAATCAATTCACTCTTCTCAGTTTTCTCAGATCTTTACTTTGCATCCTGTGGTGGGGGAGTTTGGATGCTTTGTTACTGGAACATCCACACATACTGGTGCCCAATAATGATTTCTGGACTTAGTGCCCACAACTCTTCAATTCATCCAGGGAAATGTAGGCGTTTCCAACATGAGAACTGTCTTTCCTCACTCCGAAAATGAGAATTCAGGCCCAGGACTTCGCATCTCTTCCCACTTTTCTAGAGACCTTTGACTTCTCCTGGCCCAAGTCACTATTTCACAGCAGTGGTGGACATCTGGTCTTGAAATAATAAAGCCAAATCCAACTGAAGTTCAAAGGTGGACTTGAATCCAGACAACCTATTTCTTCTCTGACTAATAAAAGCGAGAGTACCGCCCATGAGGGCAGAGAAGTGATTTTCTCTAAGCATGAAATGTGAACTCATTTACCATCCCTGAGATAAAACAGCCCCAGCCCCGCTCCACCCACAAAAAGCAGTTGGGAGCCCTGGAGAAACCTGGCTGTTTAGCTGCACTGGGAATTAGTCAAATTTTATGTGTGCTGAAGCCGGCAGAAATCTCCTGCAGGAGTACTGCTCCTTGAGTAACCTTGGGTAGGTTGCTTTCCATGTCTCTGCGCCTCTGGACACCTCCCTCGATCCTTAAAGTGGCCACAGCATGGGGCTTAACAAAGAACGGCATGACCTAGTTCTTTGACCACAAATTCTCTCAATGATGTGTCCTAGTCTGGTGGGAGATTGGGCAGAGAAGGGTGCTCCTGTCTGCTTAAGAGGGCAGTACTGCCTTCATGTCCCCTCCAGGCTCTGCAAACAGTGGGTGCCTTTGTAAGGGAACAATTGGCAGGAATTTTGCTCTATGATGCTTCTTAAGCAGCAACTCCTCCAGGCAGCTTCCCATATAAAACAAGCCTGCTCCACAAGTGGGGACCTAATCATGGGAACCAGGGGGTTGTTAGGAATAACAGGACTTAGTGTGACCAGAGCAGATGCTCTTCAAGCATCTCAAAGCATTAAAAAACCCATTTATTCCTACAAATTACTTATTAATGACAGAAGAGAACATGTACCTGCACAATGGAGAGATCTGGCAGACCTGCCCCAACCGAGTGATCAAATTCAGCAAGTGGGACCACCTGAAACAATGTGCTCACCTCCTGAAGGGATGCAATGACACACAGCATCACCTATGTCGTATTTTCCCCCGAAAAGCTTAACCTGGATCTGATCATAACCTGGATCTGTCCCGAACTCGTCAAAAGATCCACAGTCATTAATTTGATTGTTCTAAATCATGAGACTAAAGAGAAATAACTAAATGCAAAGTCTGAATCTTGGTTAGATCCTAGAGATAAGGAGTGAGGTAGAGACGGGGTGAAGAAGAGGTAGAGGGTGGGGGAAGCGGAGGGTGGAGTGGAGATAGGGGTTGAGGGTGGAGACCAGTGTGGGCTCTGGGCTGAGTTGTCAGGGAAGGCCCCTCCCAGGAGCAGGTCAACATGGGCCCTGACCCTGAGATGGTGGAAGTTGGCAGCTGGCTGAAGATTAAGTGTGTGTTGCGGGGGTGGGGGGAGCGTGCGGGAGGGGAGTCTTCTAGGGAGAGGGAACAGCTGAGTTGGTGCAAAGGCCCTGAGGTGGGAAGGGCCTTGGCATGTTTGAGAAATGGAAAGGTGACTGATGCGGCTAGAGTCGGTGGGCCAGGGCGAAGGTGAGAGGAGAGGAGGGTGAGATGGCATGTAGGGCCGAGCACGCAGAGCCTGGTACATCACAGTGAGGTGTGTAGGCTTTATTCTAAGAGTGAGACAATGATGCAGTCTGAATTATGTTTTTAGATCAGAGGACACGAGATTATAAGCAAGAGTGGCAGCAGGGAAACCAATAGCGTCTAGCTAAATGAGACCAGTTCAAATTCTGGCTCTGACACTAGACAAATGATCTTGGGCACCATAGTTAAACCTCTCTATGCTTCAGTTTCCTCATCTACAAAGTGGATAATAAGATAGTGTGTTTAGTGTAGTCTTTGACACCAAAATATCCCCTTTGAAATTAGAAACTGTGGTATCCAGCCTCCAAGGTGGCTGCCGATGATCTTCATCAACTAGTTTCACACCCCAGTCCCTTGTCACGATGAACAGGGCTGTGGAAGCAATGGGATATTGTGGAAATGAGGGTATGTGACTTCTGAGTTTACTTCATAAAATATAGTTTAATCTTTTCCCCAGAGGGAATACTTAGTAAAATGGTAGCTTTTATCATCATCACCAGGATTCTAAGTTTTCACGATAATGGTCATAACTCTCTCCACAAATGCTGTGCCAGTTTACTTAGCCATCAGCAATATCTGGTGGTTCTCATTTCACTCTACACTTGTCGGCACTTAGTATTAGCTATCTCTTTTATCTTTGCCAATCTGAAAGGTGAAAAATAGCATCTTATTTTCCGTTGCCTCTCTTCATTTGGAATGTGAGCATATACTTATGTTATCATGTGTTTTTTGGTCACTTGTATTTCTTTTTCCTTTTTTTTTATAACGACCTGTTCATATTCTTTTTTCCATTTCTCTACTTGGGTTGGTGGTCTTTTTTTTTTTTGTAAGAAGTCTTTAGAAATGAAGGAAATTTACATTTTTGTCATATATTTTACAAATCTATTTTCCTTTTATTTTGTTGATGATGGGATTTTTTTGCCTTATGGAAATTTTATTTCTTCTTCTTCCTCCTCCTCCTCCTCCTCCTCCTGTCATATATTTTACAAATCTATTTTCCCTTTATTTTGTTGATGATGGGATTTTTTTGCCTTATCGAAATTTTATTTCTTCTTCCTCCTCCTCCTCCTCCTCCTCCTTCTTCTTCATCTTTGGAGCTTTTGGGTTTTAGGTCAAAACAAGCTTTTTCCACTCTAAGATTATAAAAGTAATTCACCCATATTTTCTTCTAAAGCACTTATAGCTTCATAACAGTTAAATCTTTATTCCATCTGTAATTTATCTTCATATAAGTTGTGAGGTGAAGATCTAGCTTATTTTTTTTTAATGACTACCCAAATTGTCCCAATACCATCTTTTAAATAACTGATCTTGATACACTGATTGGAAATGCCATCTTTATGTATACTTATTTCTCATTATTTTTTGGAATTAACTATTCTACTCTATTGATCCATCCCAATAATTATAGCTCTAGAATATACTTTAATATCTGATTATCTGATAGGGCAAGTACTGACCTCTACCCCCCTGAATTATCTCTGCCCCCAGCATAATGAAGACAATTAAACCCATGCCACAGTAAAGAAGTGCTCTAGGTATGGCACAATTATATAGAAAGGAGAGATGTTTCTGCCTGAGGGACTGGATAAGGGGGCGTTCCTGGAAGAGGTGACATCTACTCTGAACCAAAGAAGGCAGGAGGAATGTGACAGGTGGCGAGTGGGGGAGGGCACCCCGGCAGGAAGAGGGACATGGATAGAAGCACCACGGGCTTCCCATGTGTCTATAAAGTCAAAATACTTGCTCTGAAGGTTGGGTTGTAGCTCAGCTTATCCATTCATTCTTTGCATTCGCTGATTTCTGCACAGGTGGCTGCGACTTCATAGGCAGTTTGACACCTTTGCTGAAGTCTCGGAGACACTGTCCAATACTGTTTCCTCATTCCTTCTCTATTTCTATACTTTCCCATGAAGAATGTAACTGAAGAGCCCGACGTGTTGAAATACACTTTCCTGACAGCCACCACAAAGGCCAAAATTAGTTTCATCAATCTCTTCAGAAATGTTGCTTTAAAATGTTATCAGTTAATCTGTGTTCATGTCACGCTCATACTCCAAAACCTTCAATGGCTCCCAGCTGCTAGCAGAATCAAGTTATAGCTCTCTGGCCTGGTGTTTGAGGCCTTCCACAGCCCTGCTGGCCGTATATGCTTCTGTTCTAAACTGTGAACTCCGGTTCAGACAGACTGACCATCTTCTGCCCCCCGATCACCCATGTGGGATCCCCTCCACTCCTTTGATCATGCACGCTTTTAGGCACATGTTCTTTTGTTCTTTCCACAAATGTGTTTAGACCTGCTAACAAATGCCAGGAACCATAAGTATGGGTAATACGACAATGAACAATACAGACATAGGTCTGCCCACTTGCAGCCTGCGAGCCGGCAGGAAAGAGATATTAAACAAATGACCACACAATTTCTGGTCATAGGATGTATATTCAGTTTGTTCTTGACAGTTGTGGGACCTGCTAGGAAGGAAGTCCCTGGAATGTGAGAGAGACATAGTGGATCCTGGAGGGCTCCGCTGAGGAGGTGATGTTTAAGTTGGGCACTAAAGGGTACCTAGGCATTCCCTAGGTAGAAAGATGCTTTGGGTACTCAGCAAAGACATCCTTCACCCCAAATCTAGGCTCCCTGAACTCAGAGTACCAATCTCACAGACCATCCAGCTGGCTCTGGTGGCAGCTCTCAGTTAGTCTTCTGTCACTTAATGTGCCCATGATACTTTCCGTTTCCTGCATTATACCTCATCTCTCCAAATGGAAGTGAGCTCTCAAGGGCTGGGATAGGCTCTTAGGTGACAGAGTCCCGGCGACATCTTGCACAGAATAGGGATTCATCACTGCATCGCTCAGGACCCCATCCTGCCCACTACCCAGCACAGCCCCGAGGTCTGTGACAGAGCTCTGAATCAAGCACAACATCCTCAACGTAGGCCACACTTTGTAATTCCCACAGAGCATGCATCATCTTCTTCTCCCTTCCTTCCTAGCCCCTTTGGAGAGGCTCAGACAAAACGCCAAGGCCAGCTATAACTTAGCCCTCTACTCCTAGGTGTGCACACAACAAAATGAGTACTGATGGTCCATGAGGAACACATCTAAAATGGTCAGAGCACCACTATTCACAGTAGCTCCAAGTGTCCATCAACAGAATGGATAATTATGGTACATCTATACCGTGGAACAGTACTCAGCAACAGAAAGGCACAAACACCACAACACAGATGAGTCTCACAAACTTATGCTTGTAAGCAAAAGAGCACATGCCATAAAATTCTCTTTATACAAAGTTCTAGAACAGACAAAACCAATCTATGCTATCAGAGGTCAGGATAGTGGTCACCCTGGCTGGGGGTAGTGACTGGAAGGGACATGAAGGGTCCTCGGGGGGCTGACAATGTTCTGTTTCTTGATCTGAGGATTGGTCACAGGAGGTGTATTTGGTCTATAAAAATTTACTGAGCTCTCCACTTAATGACACGTGCTCTTTTCTGTGCATATCTTATACTTCAATAAAAGTTTGAAAAAGGGAAAAAAAAAGCCGAGGCCAGTTACAATGGCTGAGCAGCTTAGAGCGTGGTGTAATCAATTACAGTGACCTACCATAGACCAGGAGCCCATGCTGGCTGGTAGTACATGTTACCTTATTTAACCAGCCAAATAACAAGGACAATAGTAATTGCCATTTTACACATTATGAGTAGGGGCTCACTGAGGGAGATTAAATGACTCATCCAGTCACCCAACAGCAAGAAAATGGGTGCTCAGAGACCAGGGGACATGCCCACAGTCACAGCGCTGGAAGCGCTGGTGGCCATGCTGGGGTTTGAACCAGGGTGTGTTGGTTCCCACAGTGTGTGTTGAGCCCTGCTGAGCTGGGACCAATGAGCCAGACCACGTGGAGCTGCCCCTCACCAACCCCAGCAGAGCCGAAAGCAGCAGCCACCAGAGCAAGTCGGGGCCCACAGGGAGCCAGAGGTTTCCCGCGGGCTGGGAACCGGGAGTGGGCGGGGCCCGCTCTGCTCTGGTGGGACTCCAAGCCTTTTCCATGCAACCCCTGAGGGAGGCCGGCCTGGGAAAACCCCTGGGCTGAAACTCTAGCTGGCTCCTCAGCAGGTGACTGGATGACAGGTGAGGGCCTCTCTTCAGGCTGTAGGATGCTAACTCACCCTAGCTCCAAGGAAGACATGCTGGGGAATGGGCGCAGGCTACCGAGAGAAAAGGGCAGGCAGCACTTCCCGTTTCAACCCGAAATCCCACCATGACAGAACCTGCAGCTGGGGTGTGTGTGTGTGTGGAGGGGGGACCTGGCATAGAGAACCTGTCCAAACCTTAGTTACACCGATGATGATGATGACGATGACGATGATGATGATGATGATGTGAAAAATAAGTAATGAATATTACAGGCGTCAGTCGACAAACATTTTATTGAGCTCTGACTGTGTGCTGGGACCCGACCCGCATGCAGGAACTGGGGTGGTGAGATAAGCAGACCTGGGCCTGCCCGCATGAGTCTGAGGGTGCTGGCATGGCTGGGGGCCTTGGCTTGTCCGTAACCTCACGAGCACTTTCTTTTTCCTTGTCTGTTCTCCCTCCCCTTCCCTTGAGAAATAACGGCATTCATGTCAGAGGTAACAGGACTCTTCCTCTCACTAACTCTATGGCTTTGGACCAGTTAAGTTCTCTGAAACTGAGCCTCGGTTTCTTCATGTTCTCTGTGGGGGACCTGGCACACGGAAGGCCCTCGACAATTGTTCCGGCTCCCCTCCTTGCCTCTCTCCCCTCTTTTTCTCCTTCCTTCTTGGTTCCCCTCTCTTTCCTTCTCTTACTATTCTTCTCCTCTGCCCGTGCTTCGGCACCTTAACACTCAAAGGCATTGTCAAGTTCAGCTGATGGCGCCCAGGCCATGGCAGATATTGTGAACTAATTTACCTGATACCCAAACTCAACAATTTCTCCCTTTCCTTTCTCAACTACAAAGTGTGGGGAGATGCATTTCTTTCCCAGCCTCCCTTGCAGCTAGGGGTGGCTATGTGATCTTGTTCTGGCAAAGAGATGTTAACAAAAGTCTATGGGCAACTTTCTGGGAAAGCTTTTGCTTTGCTGAACCAAGCTTATACCACCCCTTCTCATCTTGCTCTCACCTTGAATGTGGATAAGATGGTTGGAGCAATAGCAGCCAACTTGCAGTCAAGAGGAAAAGGTCAACAGTTTCACAGAGACCAAGCCAGCACTGCAGACATTAGCACCAATCACGGCTCCCTCACTCTTCTTGTTTCAGGAGTAAAAAAAAACTTCATGTTTTGCCATACGGTCAGCTAGGATTTTTATACTTTTAGTCACGAGTATCTCTGACTGACTCAGAGGGCTCCCTGTTTGTGGATGGACTGGACAGCAAGCCCCCCACTCCCAGGTGGCCTTTTCTCTAGAGTGTTTGACTCCTCAAAGAGACTGAGGAGGGGGTGTGTCCAGGTGCTTGTGCTTACTGTGGTGCTTAGGGGAAGACGAGCACTTACTTCCATTACCTATGGACTCTGCAGGAGGGAAAGGTGTCAAGGCTACTGCACAGGTGTGCCCAGGTACTTCTTGAGCCACAGCAGTACTCCAATTAAAGAGTATCCTCTGTTTCTATCCTATTTTTTCTTGAGGCATTTGAAGCCATTCCAAATATCCGAGCCTTAAAACGACCATGAGCCTAGCAAGGCATGGTGTCTGTTACTCATTTCTACAGAAGAGACAGGAGTGCCCAGCCTGAGGCTGGGCTGGGCTGAGCCCTTCTCCCCAGCTGTCTTCAGTATCCCAGCTCAGGGCTGTCTAGGCCCTGTTATTGGGGTGCTGCAGAAAAGTAAGGAGGGGCTGCCTGGGGGTGAAAGGGATGGGAGGGCAGAGCCCTGGGCCCCTTTCCCAGCTTCGCCAGTGACATGCCCGCCAGCAGCTGACCCTTGACATACTAGACTTCCTCTCCAGAAGAGTTTCCTTGAAGAAAGGGGTTCCTCTGTCAAAAAGCAAACTTTGTAAACCGCTGAAGTCTGGCCCAAACCTGCTGTGCCACTAACAGGGAAGATACAGCATGGAGAAATGAAAGTTAGACAGCTGGTCAGGGGCAAGGCTACGGCTAGACCCAGAGTCACAGGACTCTCCCTTGGGTGTTCGTCTCCACTTGCCATCGCCCCCAGTTAAGCGCCCGCTGTCCTCTGGCAGAGAAAGATGCACCCGGAGGCTTCGCATCGCAAACTCTGGACCCAGCCGGCAGGCCCTGAGAGCGCGGCCTGCTCCAGCTTCTGCAGACTGCTCCCGCTTCTCTCCCCCTCGCTTCCTCTGTCCTCGCCCCCTCGTCGCTGCCATCCCAGAGCCTTTGCACTCACTGCCTCCTCCACCCAGAAAGTCTTACCCCCTTCACTGCCACAGGGCTGGCCTCGTCTTATCATTCTGGTCTGGGCTCGACGCCAACTCTTCAGAGAGGCCTTCGCACCCAGAGGTGCAGTCTGTCAACGGACCCTGTTTCGATTCTCGGCCCCAAACTTCTCACTTTTGTATATATGTACCTTTTTTTTGGATTGAGTTGTTTAGCATCTCTACAGCCCGTGAGCTCCCCAGGGTTCCTTATCTGTCTCATTCACTGCTGAATCCTCAGTGCTCGGAATAGTGTCTAGGACACAGTAAGAAGTTAAAAGTTTTTGAATGAACGAAAGAGGAAATTTTTAAAAAACTATACAAACAGGGTCGCAGGGAGGGCAAGGGTCTGGTGGGCTGTGAGCAGAAGCCATGGGCCACTGTCTCCTCTGTCAGAGTCAAGGTGGGGGAGCTACCAGCCTGCTGGGGGTCCATGCCCGGTCACCCTAAGGGAAAACAAAGCAGCCAGCACAAATTCACAGCACAACACTGTGCCATCCCACCCTCGAGAAAGAAAAAGGCCTAAGGCTCGTTAATGAGGTAAACACAATCATCACCAGGAAAAATCTTGGCTGTGCTTCTTCGGTCCACCCAAAGCCATTATCTCTAATTGATCTCCAGACATCAGCTGCTGAAGCGTCTGAAACCCTCCTGCACCCCTCCAGGTCTGGTTACAAAGCCCCGGCCCACTCACCCACCCACCGAGTGGGGTCAGGTCTCCTGGAGTAGCTCTCTGCTGGGGTGCAGAGACCTGTCTGGGTCCCATATGAGAAGGAGCCATCAGGCTGCCAAGAGTCAGGGTGGGTCAAGAACCTGTATAAAAGCCATAACCAATAAATGCTCAGCTGCCAGGGGCCACAGCCTGTATTTCAGAGCCTTAAGCGGAAGGCTCAACAAAGCCACCAGGGTCTCACCCTCAGAAAAATGTGACTTTTTAGGAAGGCTGGAGAAAGCACCCTGCCCAAAGTATCCCACTTGCTCTGGATGAGACATTCTGAAAATAAGTTAGGAGTTTAGTTATTAAAAAACAACAAAATTCCAACAGGACTTAGGACTTAGCCATAAGACACTAAGACCCCTCCAGGTCTCAGTCAAGCCAGGCGCAGAGCTGGCAGGGGGTGGCGGGGAGGCACAGGGTCAGTCATAGGTTCAGTGACCATCTGGATGTTTTGAGCCGCCCCTTCCTGGCCCTGCCTGGAGAGATGCTTCCTTTCCTGCTGGATCGCTCTTATCCTTAGAGACAGAGCAGGGTGTCAGCTACCCAGGGTGCCTCGCAGGGGCGTTTACAGTGAGAGCTCTAAAAAGACAGAGCTGCAGCCTCCCGTTTATGGAGGCCCAGGTAGCAGCTCCTGACCTTGCTCCAGGCTTTTCCTTTGGCACAGATAAAGTATCCCCAGGCCAGCTCTGCATGTAGGATTCTGCACATGGTACCAGGCAGCTCTCCTGCCTGCACCAGTAAATTATAGGCGCTGTGTGCATTTTTTTTTTTTCCTAGATAATGAAGTTGAAAGGCCACATTGGTATCCTTGCATGGAGGGGTGTGGGTACGGGCAGCCTGGAAGGGGACTGAGCCTTTAAGAGCTGATGGGGACAATGAGCTGTTTAGGTTCGAAGTATCTCCTCCATAAGATACTTAACTCCCTAAGGCAACTGGCTTTTGAGACAGGATGTTGGTTGTTTTTTTACTTCTTTCTCACACAGGTTCAGGGAAGCAGGAGGAAAAAAGAGATTCGGACCTCTCTGAACCCAGGCTGCCCTGGAAAAACAGCCATAATGTTCATTTTCTTTGAGAGTTTGGAAGCTGCCGCAAGTTTCCAGGAAGCCCCCGAGGATTCTCAACAATATAAACTGATCACTAAAACGATGCCCTATAACAAAGATGTTAGACAATGGGTTTTAGGCTTCCTTCTCTGTCTTCTCAGAATAGAAGTTTCCAAGAAAACTTTTCCCATCAAGTATAGAAATGCCCTATTTTGCTTGACACCACCTTTAAGAGGATGGGAACGCTGGCCTGTCAATGTTTATTGCCTCCAGATTCCAATACTGGGATCATGATGCTCCTGGCTCACAGTCCACCCCTGTTTTTATGTGTGAATAGAAAGGCCTGTGGTAACAGTGTCTTAGCTTAGTGTTTAGTGGTGACGTTAACGGTGCCTCTGAGGTATTTTTCCTCCCACCAAGAAGGGGATGCAAAAATTTTTAGACATTAAACAATTTTTTTCCCAAATAACTATTTTTTCAAGCTAGGAAAACTTTCAAAAAGAAGTACAACAAAGGTAGAACCATTTCTACTAAATATTAAAACATATTAGTCATAATGCTTGAAACAGTGTAGAATTAGTACATGAGCAGACAAAGAGACCAATGGACTGAACAGAACTAGATTCTGTTTCAGATGGAAACTTAGTAAATTATCAAAGTGGCATCTCAAATCAGTGGGGAGAAAACAGATTCTTTAATAAATGATGCTGATACAAGAGGGTAAGGCAGGATCTGTGTCTCAGAATGCACCAGAATAAACTCCAAATATTTTTTTGCTCTGTCAGCTGACAGGGTCTAAAAGAAAGGACTCCCCAGTAGCAATAAGCACACCTAACACCCAGATCTTGGTTTTTAATTTGACTCTCCAATTTAAGGAATCGGAGCTCCTTAGAGATACAGCCGATTGGGGCAGGAGATATATAAGATGAGCCTGGAGCATCTTGTAGTGCCTAAAAGTAAAGAAATACTAAAACAAAACAAAAAGAAATAAAATCCTACCCCCCCCAAAAAAAACCATCAATAAGGGTATTTTTGAAACAGTACAGGAGCCAACTGAAAGATTTCCCAAAACTGAAACAATTTGAGAAGAAAGAAAGAATTGAATTATAATCCCAAATATAAAACAAATAACTATATAAATGATTGAATGATTGAATAAATTTATAAATGAGGAAGGAGAGAAAAATCTCCCAAGCACAAGAATTCCAAATAACATACGTGGTGGATGCTTTGCCCTTAAGGAGAGAAAAAATAACCCCCCATGCCTTAGGTGTGGGCTGCACACAGTGACTTCCTTCCAAAGTGTACATTATGGAGAAGATGGGAAAAGAGTAACTCTACAGTGATAAAACCTGACAAACATTATCTCAGCCAGGTGTGACCAAGGTCAACACCAACAGTTATGAATCATGTTGACATTATGTCGCCTTGATATGAGGTGGTACAAATGGCACTCTGCGGTCTTCCTCCTCATAACCCATAACCCCTGTTTTCTATACCGATAGTAACATTACACTAATCCTCAAATTCTACAAAATACCTGACCAGTACTCTCTGAAACCGTCAAGGCATTTAAAAACAAGGAAAGACTGAGCAATTGTCACAGCCAATAGGAGGCTAAGGAGACATGACAACTAAATGTAATGTTATATCCCAGATAGGGCTATGGAACAGAAAAAGGACATAAGGTAAAAACTAAGGAAATCTAAATAAACTACTGGACTTTAGTTAACAGTAATGTATCAATATCGGTTCATTAGTTGTAACACATGTATCATACTAATGTAAGATGTTAATAATAGGGAAAACTGTGGGGGGGGATGGGTAATGTGGGACTTCTGTACCATTGTCTCAATTTTTTCTCTAAATCTAAAACTGTTCTAAAAAAAGTCTATTAAAAAAAAACGAAAGCACCAAAAGAAAACATGGAAGTAGAGTGGAGTTAGCCTTTTTAAGACTCAAATGCAGAAGCCATTAAAGAAAAAAAAAATTGATGCATTTGAGTGCTTAAAAATGAAAATGACAAAACATACACACTATAAAACAAGATCAAAATATAGAGGGCTAAGGTTGGGGGGAAAAAGAGGCTATGGCCGACTCCGGGAATATAAAGAAAGAAAATATAATCACAGTATGCTAATCGGCTCAGCTATGAATAATATACATATAGCCACAAAAATATAAATAATGATAGTGATTTATCTAAATAGAGAAGTATAGCTACATTGAGGGATGGAGGAAGGAGAAATAATACGTGTGTTTATGAGAGGGTGTAAGAGTGTAAATACTGATTTCCTACAGCAAAAAACTAAACAACAACAA
Source organism: Pteropus alecto (assembly GCF_000325575.1). Lineage (NCBI taxonomy): Eukaryota > Metazoa > Chordata > Mammalia > Chiroptera > Pteropodidae > Pteropus > Pteropus alecto. Next base: position 19,485,145 of record NW_006442491.1, read on the forward strand.
AAACAGCCCAAATTGAAAAATCAAGAACTAGCAGTATGAGCATGTTATTTAGAAACAGGAGGTAAAATACTACAAGAGATAGCTGAAAACTAAGAAAAAGAAGCTGTCTCTGGAGAGTAAAAATTGAAGTGGGGTGTTTCAGGCAGGGTCTGCTGTTTTTTTATATGGTTTTTAAAGTACTCTTCTGACAAAAATAGAAATGCATACAAATAAGCAAAAAGAACGAGAAAAGATAATGGGCGACCTGAGAAGCTATTTGAGGGTGAGCCACACTGGGGTTTTGGGGAGGGTCTGAGGGGCACAGGGCGGAACCTGCACATCTTCTCACAGCACAAATGCTCCAAGGATCATTCTTTGCCTGGAGAAATCCAAACAGCAGCCTTGTTCAAGGTCAGTGTTTTGGATGCTTTTTGTTTTTCTTTTTCTTGCCGCAGCGCAAACCTTCCAAGTGCCCGAGATTTACCGAGACAGGAAAAGGTTTGGACTGCAGCTTCTCAGATCTTGAAAACTGGGGCCGGTGGCATTTCAGGCCTTTCTCAAGCTCTCATAGAGGCAAGCTGGGCCCCCATGACACAGCTACGTAACAAGTAACAGCGGGCTGATCCCAGACGCCTGTTGAGGGGGTCTGAGAAGAGGGGGTCTGAGAAGAGGGATTTTACACAACTAGCAAGAGAAGGAGGCCAGCAGTGGACGAGGAAGGCCAGGAGTTGGGAACAAGGAGAAGAGGCTGGGAACTGAGAGAGTGGTCCCAGCATACCTCGGTGGGTAAGCCCAGTGGGGAGAGGACAAGAGGGACCGGGCAGCTAAGGCAGCAGACCCCACATTCTCACAAATTCCACACAGTCCATCCCATGCACATTTCCAGAGAGCAGACACTGATGTTCAAAGTTTGAAGACACCGGTCTAGAAAAGTAACTACAGCAAGACAGGAGCAAAAATTGCAAAAGGTAGCGTCATGACGGGAAAGATGCTGAAGGCTATGAAGGAAAAATGCTGCCTCTCACAGCGAAGACTACGGTGTTCTTTACGTTCAACAGGACCGACCGACCTCCTCAGCCTCCCCGAAGCGCAGACCTCCAAGGTTAACAGGCTCTGAAATATCTTACTGGGAAACCGTGCCTTTGACCTCTTTGCCCTATTTAATGCTTTTTTGCCTTGAACACTTACCTATTTGATATTAATAGCACTGCCTTCTCTTTTGTTTTCTTCTTCCTTTTTGTGTCATTTAAAAAAAAAAAGTCTTTCATAAATATCAAATAGATTTTGCCATTATAAAACAAAAACAAAAACAAAAACAACCCATCCGAGTGTTTTTGACTCTCAAGGGAAATTTAACCCACTTACATTTATTGTGATTTGCTGGTGTTTAGTCTTATTCCTGTTAGCTTATTCGTGTTTTCTATTTACTACATCTCTTTTGGTTGTTTCTTATTTTAGTCCCCTGTTTAATTACTCTTGCCGGACTGATCGAGTTTTCTTTGTTTCTTTTATTTTCTTTAGTGGGTTAGAAGTTCTACATGATATTTCTATTCCATGGAGATTACTCTTTAATTTAAAAGACACGCATTCGAACCTCTGCTTCCTTAAGAGACCATGAAGGGTTTATCCACCCTGAACCGAAGACGGGGACATGGCAAAGTTTCCATTCTGCTATTTCTCCCCTGGGCTGCAGGGCAGCCTGAGACAGGGGAAGGAGGAAATCATCACTGCTCTCAAGCTCCAGAATCTGAGACTCTGGGTGTCAGAGTCAGCATTCTGCTAAGGTAGCTCTCCACAAGCAAGAGCCCTGTGAGTCAGGCACTGCTTAAATAAGTGACAGGCTCTTACGGTAAAACGTATTAACTGCGTTTCTTTTTTGGGGCTTGCCCATTTTCTCAGGGTCCTCGTGAGCAGTAGGAAGGTCGAGAGTATGAGCACAAGGTCACAAAGAGGGGTCAGGAGTAAGAGGGAGAAGGAACAGAATCCTGCTCCGATCCCTCCCCATCCCGTGACCTAGTCCAAAAGATACTGATGAGAAAGTGAATGTGGTTAGCCAAAAAAATGGAAACAACCCAAATGTCTGTCCATGGATTCATGAATTAACACAACACAGTCTATCTGTACAATGGAATATTATTCAGCCAGGAAGAGGAACGCGGTTCTGCCAGAGGCTCTAACACAGGTGAACCTTAGAAACATTAAGTGAAATCAGCTGGACAGAGGACAAATTTTACACAACTTCACTTATATGAAGTATTTAGACAGTCAAGTGTATAGAGACAGAAAGTAAAAGAGTGGTTAGCAGGGGCTGGGGAAGGGGAGATGGGGAGTTATTGCTTAATGGTTACAGAGCTTCCGTGTGGGGTGATGAAAAAATTTTGAAAATAGATAGTAGTGATGGTTGCGCAACACTGTGAATGTACTTAAGGTCACCGAATTGTACATCTGAAATGGTTAAAGCGGCTAATTTTATGTTACATGTATTTTAGCACAATTAAAAATAAAGTGAATGTGGAGTGCTTTGCAGAGTGGGCCTGTTTCCTTCTCCACTTAGGCGGACAGGAGCCTAAGAAAGTTCTGCCCTCGATGATGCTCATTTCCTGCCCGAATCCTCACCTAGCTCCCCAGCACTGACCAAGGAAAGGGCCAAAGGGCCAAAGGGCCGCCTCACCCCACCCCTCACTTCCAAGAAAGGCCCTCGCTCTGTCTCCTCCCCCTCCGCTTCTTCCCGCCCCCTCCTCCTTTCCCGCCGTTGGCTCTGGCCTTCTCCAGCCCATGTCCTCTCGCCTGCCCCCACCTGGGCCCGCTCTGCTTGCTCAGATCTCATTTAAAAATGTGCGTGTCTCCTGAACCACCTGGCAGGTTCCTGTACCCTTCCTATTTCTGTTTTCTGTCCTGGGTTACAGTTCATGGCTATCTTGTCCTCTCTACTAAAAACAGCTCCTTGAGAACAGCTCCTTGAGAACAACCGTACCATCTTATTCCTCTTTCTGGCCCTGGTCTCTTGTATAAGGTCATTCACTGTGTCTATTAAACCAAAGTTGCATAATAATATTACTGGCAATAGCAGTAGAGGTCATTGAGACTTCCTCCTTGCTTCTGATGTGCCTGGTACTGCGCTCAGCACTGAGCGTGCTTTGTCATTTAACTCTTGGAATAACTCTTAAGAGGTTGGTGTATTATTATTACTCTCAAGGAACCGACAAAGAAAAAAATGCACAGAGAGGCGAAGCAATTTGCCCAAAGTCACACAGCTGGTAGGCGGTGAAACTGGTAGTGTCGGCCTGATTCCAGGGTCTTTGGTTTAGGCGGGTGGGCTGGAATTCTGCCTGAGGACAGTGCTGCCCCACACCGGCCCACAGAAAGGAGCAGGAGGGCCCCTGGGCAGGGGCTGCACGCCCTGAGGCCCTGTGTGTGTGTCAAGGAGGTGGAGTCCTGCCCCTCCTCCCCCACCCTCCAGGACCCAAGGAAAACTCTGGGCTAAGAGCTCGCGGTGGAGGAGAGAGAGGCAGAGGTTAATGGAAGCGAGTAAGAGCCTCCATCACGCGGGCTTAAACAATGGAGCCTCGCGCCACTTCACACGCTGCTGGGAGAACCATTAAAACCATTAGCGGGACATTAGCGCTGCTCTAAGAACTGGAGAGAGGGGAGGCGGAGGAAGGTGCTGACAGCCGTCCTGCTCTGGGACAGAGCGAGGAGGGCGGGGGCGGTGCGGGTAGTGATGTGGAAACCAAAAAAGAGCCAAGCAGGGGGTGCCTTGGGAAAGTCGCTGAACCTCCCAGGGTCTCAGCCTCCGCTTCTATGAAATGAAAGTATGTGTCGGGGACAGGAACACGGATGATTTGTCTCTTTCCTTCTGGATCTGGATCTGATTTCTACAGTGGGGTCTCAGTTCGAACACTGAGATCTCAGGAATGATCAGGATAACGTCACCCATAATGTGGATGTCAAAGTACATATGTGCCCCTACAGATGACTGAGACTTCACAAGGTAGAGGTGACCTCTCCAACCCCAACCCCAGGCCACCCCCCCTCTCCCCGCCACCAAATTCCTCTTCTGGTATTTCTTTAGGCATCGTATATTTAAGGCGGTCCCGGTTCCCAGGCCAAACAAAGCCTGCTCTGCCAGCATCTCTGCCAAGGACGTTTTCCCTCCACTAGCGCCGTGGGCGATACTCACAGGCAGCACACCCATTTCAGATCCTAATGAGCATGTCCGCATCCAGTAAGTGCGGAGAGAGGCAGGGCTTGGGGCCCCAGCAGATGCACAGGTTCAGGGATGGAAGAGATCTGACTTTCCATTCAATTCACGTTAGTGGTTGTGTGACCTTGAGCAAGTGCTGACTCTTTTCGAGACTCAGCTATGGCATCTGTAAAATGAGGATAATAACGTGACCCGGAAGAGTTGTGAGGGCAGAGGGTAAAGTGGGTAAAGTGCTGGACACAGAACACGTGCCCTATTAATGACTCGCCTGCCTGAAACAGCGCCCACCCTGCTTGCTCCCTTGTCCCTCCTCTGTTCCTCCTCTGGGCTCTTCCTACAGACGCCAGTGTTGATTTCGATTTTCCTTGTCTCTCTCACTGAACCGTGAGAGCTGGCGGGGCAGAGACCTGGCTCTGCTCACCACTGTCTCCTTGGCACCTGGCTCAGGTGCACAATGGATGGATGGATATGGGCGAAGGAGTGAGCAGACAACAGGAAAATTATATAACCAGCTTATTTGGTAGGTGGAAACATCAAGGCCAAATGGGCAGAGACACTGAATACTATGGAAAACCAGCATCAGAAAAACGAAGCGGACTGTAAAATGGCGCACACAGGATAATCGCCTTTCTATTCAATAGTCTGCAAGGGAAGACGCCAAAATGTTCACAGTGATCGGAGTGGTGGGATGATGGTGATTTTTGTCATCGTGCCTTTGCTTTTTGGCTACTGATTTTCTACTGAGGCTGTGTGTTACTTATGTGATTAAATTTTAAAAAGTATGAAAGAAAACCAGATGAGACAGAAAACAAAACCAGCGGCTGCCTGAGAAAGAGACGGAGCACTCCTCTTCGAGCGCACAGCCCTGAAAGGGGCCTTGAAAGGACCAGCAGTTGGGGCTGGAGCTTGTTGGTTGCCTCTGGGCCTATGAGCTTGGTCTGAACCCCTCCTTCCCTGGGACCTCATCTTATCAGAGAAAGCTCTGAGTCAGTCCACATTCATGAAACCTTCCTATCCTGACCCCTGCAAAAAAATGTATTCATCATCAGTACAACTGAATGTGATTTCAGTTTTACATCTTTATGAGGGTTTTCCTAAGTAAGGCCAAAAAAAAAAAAAAAAGAAAAAAAGAAAAAAAGGTTTTATCAGGCTACTCTCTCTTATTTTCAGCTAATTGTGGCCACTGTGATGACAGCTCCTGGGGTCTGTGTCTTAGGATGGAGATCCTGGGACGGTGGAATCCGACTCCCAAATATCTTACACGTTGAGGATGCCATAAGTATGTGCCACGGTGAATAAGACCTCCAGAAGAATCTTTTTGTGTGTTTGTGAATGTTGCTATTGGATTTTCCTATTTCCTAATACCCTCATGGGGAAGGACCCATCTCCCATATTACTGATCCGACATGACAGCAAGCAATGTGATTCTGTCCATTTCACAAAATCCATCACCTGTTCATTGCCTGTTCAAAGCAAAGTAAGGGGAAATGTCCTACTTGCCCTACTGTCTGTCTCTTGGATATCTAATGCTGGGGGAAAAAATGAATTATTGGGATTTTTCTCACCCAGAGTTTTTAGATGTAGAGCTTTGTTCAGCATTAATAAAATATCAGTAATCCTGGCTCCTACTGACTTTAGATTGGGTTTATTTTCCACGTAGCCTGTGTGAGTGGTTTGCAAACACTACAGGTATCCTCTGCATTTCGTGGTCAGAGTGATGAGCAAGGAATGAAGCCACTTTTGGAGCCTGGTCTTAGGATGTGGGATTTGACAGCAGTAGAGCCAGTCCCATGGCTGTTTGGATAGGGCCATCCGCCCACCCCAAGGGGAGTCCTGCTTTGATTTTGCTACAGGAAAGAAGCTACTAATTCAAGTATATGTATTTTTAGTTCCAACTCAAGCTGAAGAATCAAAGACTTCTGGGTCCTTGGCCCTTCCTTGCCGCTGCAGATAAATAATCTGGTGAGCAATGTGATTTTTTGTTTTGCCGTGTGCCTGGCTATAAAACAGGGATAACAGTGCTGCCTGGGAAGCTGAGGCCTTGAGAACTCACTGCTGCTGTGTGTGGAGTGCTGGGGACTGACAGATGAAAGGCCGTAGGCACGAGGTAGGATGCTGCGGCTTCTGCCACGTGTGGAAGAAGGGTTTGCATCCTTGATCTCCTACAGCACACAGGAGAAAGCTGGCTACGTTCAGAGGAACCCCACCTGGGAAGCTTTGAAGGAAGGCGAGGAAGACACAGTCAACTCCACTGTAAGCAGAGGCCACCCCAGTCTCAGCCTCAGCCCCAGCTGGACACTCAGAGCACCCTGGGGACAAAAGCCTTACCACAGTCCTTCCTTCCTTTGGGAATTGTCCGAACCTCAGGAGAGCAATTTACCCACCTCCCTTCGGTTCATCTGCAGATATCCACCAAATACCTAACACTGCCTTCACCTTTGTCTTCACTAGTAGAACTCCTCACAGTTTCTGCACCAGCAACAGCAGCATCTCAAATCCTCATGGGTGCGATCTTACCTTGAGCCACGGGGCTCTTGTACAAGCTGTCCCCTCAATCTGGAGCTCTGTTCCCTTCAGATTTTGCCCTTAGCTCAAGCATCCCTTTCTGAGGCAAACCTTCCCCGACCCCTGCCTCTATTCATCCCCACCCATATCTAAGTACTCATAGCACCACATGTCCAGCTGCATGGCACTTGTCACAGCTGCACCATGATGGCTGATTAATATCTCCCTCCACTGTTTATGGCTACCTGCTATGAGCTGGGTATTGTGTGTGATTTTTTTTTTTGTTAGTGTCTGTCTCCCCCTAGATCATAAGAAGAACCAGGTGTGGTGCTCTTTGCTCATCCCTAGCCCATGGAGTAGGGCTCCATAAATATTCATGGAATTATGGAACCCTTGCTAATGCACCTAGCCAACAGTCGTAATCCCCCTACCCCCAACGGTAAGAAATATAACAGGTTCCATTAATGACGGGTCATACGTGGGCTATGCTGACCACCACTGGTTCTGGTGGTGGTCTGGATCTAATGCCATTTCGTAGGAAACAAAGAGCCATGGGGCTTTACTCCGGGCTATTCAAGTGGCTCAGCACTTCACTCCTCAAGGTGAGGGATGAGAATGGATGATAAAAATGTGTGAGAAGCCAGGTGCCTGTGACAGTGTGGATGGCTCTAGGGAAAAAAAGACCGCGAGGCCCTCTGCAGAAGTCAGAAGAGCTCTCAGGCTGAATCTGCTCTGTGCTGTTTAGATTTTCTAACTTACTAGCAGCCTTATTGCTTCCATTCCAGTACAGAAACAACTTTGCCACCGTGACTATAAAACCCCAACACCATTGTCCCCCCTGACATTATCTCTGATTACGTGAAGTTTGTTAGGGATGCGACCATCGCAGAACAGACACTCTCGGGTGAGAAGACGTGGGAGACACAGACGAAAACAGCTTTACTACCCGGAGCAAAGTTTACTTCATTCAACCTTTGGGGGCTGGGCACAGTGGACACGCCATTCCTTCTCTTTAGGAGAGTACAAACTCAGTATGTTCAAGCCAACCAGCTCAAATCCTCCAACTGGGTGCTACAGCCCCAGATGCTACCTGAACATGTCCTGCTACATCACCTTGGAGCTGGCCATGGAGCCATCTATCCCTTCCCCTCCCCCTATGACAACACTCGCTCTGGTTGTCAAGGAGACCAGAGTAAGCAGGACAGCATGCACCCAGGGCTAGAAATCAGACTTTCAATGAAAGAACCCATTCCCCTGGTCAGGCTACAGAGATACGGTAGATTCAACGCCACAAGAGATGACAACACTTAAAGCTGGAGGTGAGAGATTATTACCCTGGTTTTAGGCAGTGGCAGAGGAAGGGGGTGGCAGTCACTCGTCCTCTTTTGAAAGACAGTCAGGATACTTGCTTTGCAAAGGGCTAGAAGGTGGACTGTGTGGGGAGGCAGGCAAGAGTGGTTTTCTTTTAATAGCCTGTTTCCAGGGTTCCTGACAACCCTTGGCACTCCACAGCTGGGGAGTCTTGGACGGCCAAGGGCCTTATCTTACCCGGGCCATTCGCCAAGGCCCATCCTCCTGGCCTGTCTGGGCCCCAAGAGTGACAGAGGCCACAGGCTGGCAGCCAGGGCCCCCCCTCTTTCGTCTCCCTGGGGAAAGGAGGTGAGTGACATAGCAGACAAAGGGCAAAGCAGAGAAAGAACCACCCAAGAGCCAAGGTCTGCAGCTCTTACCCTCCCCCTCCCTTGTCCCTGCCCTTGGGGAGAGTTTTGTGAAGCCTGAGCTCCCTGGGTTTCACGGAGACCCAGCAGGCCGTCTGCCCAGCAGACCCTCTAACTAGGAACACATTCTTTCCCTCCCCTCTCAGCCTGGACTGCACAGCCCAGATAACCAGATAAGGGCCTCTTTGATTTCCACTGTGTTTACACAGGCAGCGGCCCCACATCTTGGAAAGGATCAACCACATCCAGGCAAGTTAGGACGCCTCCAGGTGGGGTGAGGGGTGACAGAGACCTTACCTGCTCCTGCGAATTCATCACACGCAACTTCATCTGCTTCAGGTATGTGGAGGTGAGCGGCATGTTGTAATCAATAATCCCGGAGACCAGAGGAGAGGGAGGCTCGTTTTCTGGCGGAAAGAACAAAAGGAACCCCTTTTAGTCTGTGCTGCGGGCCACCGGCAGGGCAGCACACCCTGTCCCCCACATGGAGAACTTGACACAGAGTCTGTGAGGAGGAAGGACCAGGCCAGAGGTCACAAACTGGTGGCTTACCCACCATACCTAGCCCGTGCAGTTTGGACTGCATGACACCGAAAATATTTTTCAATTAGGTGCCAGGGTGTATTTATCTATTTTTAAGTTTTTCAGTTATAGTTGACATTCAATATTATATTCGTTCAGGTATATAGCACAGTGGTTAGACATTTATATAAGTTACAAAGTGATCCCCTGATAAGTCTAATAATACCTACCTAGGTCTGAGTCTTTAATAAGAGAGTTTACATTTAAAAAATCAGGATATTTGGCTTCTTTGGAAAACGGAAGGTCTGGCTACGCAGGACCCGTATTCTCACCTGGGAAACAAGCGCTGCAGCGGTGCAGCAGCCACTTCTTCGAGATAGGGCGTGAGCTCTCCATTCTGCCACAGTTCCCACCATTCCCTACTACCGTACACTTTCACTCAGTTCTGATACTTGCTAGGTCCTTGAAGGCATTTATGTTTCCAAACCTAGGAGAAGCCAGCTTTCTTCCTGGTGCACAGATGCAGCCACCACCCCACCCTATCTCTCTCCCCCACGGCATCCCCCCAAAGCACCGTCAGGTACCATATGGCTCATAGCTCTGGGCCAGGCCTCCGGTACCCCCTTACCCCCCAAATTCAGGTTCCTCCTTAATCACACACAGCATTATTCCTTCCATTTATTGCTTTGTTGTCCTGAAGATCAAAGCAACGTGTGTTCTTTTTGTAGGGCGTTTGCAAAGTGTGAAAAGATGTAAAGAAAAATTTAAAAAAACCATAATTGCACTAAGCAGCTTAGCATATGCTTCTGTTTACTTTTTTCCCTGTGATTTCTCTTCTTTATGTCCTTGATATAGTAATGCATACAGAAAATTATAGTCTGCTTTAAAAATTTTTTTTTTTACTTAACATTTTGTCACAGGCATTTCCCCCACCACGTAAATCTTGTTTTGCTTTATAAATATAATTTTTATAGCCATGTACTATTTTACCACAATTTAGTCATCCCCTTATGATTGGCTATCTATGTTATTTTGTATTAGGAGTGATTATAAATAATACCGCAGAGAACATCTTTTTCTATTTATTTATTTTTATTTAAAAAAATTTTTTTTAGATTTATTTTTGCAGGGAACGTCTTTGAGTGTGGATATTGGCCCACATTTCTGATCATAGCCATGTACTATTTTACCATAATTTAGTCATCCCCTTATGATTGGCTATCTATGTTATTTTGTATTAGGAGTGATTATAAATAATACCGCAGAGAACATCTTTTTCTATTTATTTATTTTTATTTAAAAAAATTTTTTTTAGATTTATTTTTGCAGGGAACGTCTTTGAGTGTGGATATTGGCCCACATTTCTGATCATTTTCCTTTTAAGAACAGATTCTAAGAAATGGAATTCTTGGGTTGAAAGGTAGGAATATTTGTTAACTCTTCAAACCTCTAGGCTAAGCTGCCTTCTGGACACTGCCCAGCCATTGGTTCTGCATCTTAGGTGCCACTGGGTGGCACAAAGGACAGATGAAAATGCCACAGGAGTAAGGAAGGTGGCGAGCATGACGAAGAGGGCGTCCATCACCTTTCTCCCCAGCCCGGCTTCCCCTTCAGACGTCTCCTGCTTTGACGGAGCTCAAAACCCTGGAGCCACCTTTTGGAACCTGTCCGCAGGGAGCAGGGCTTCCTTTAGCCATGCAGTTACTTGACGCTGCTGCACTCTTTGCCTGGGGAAACAGGCTTTGTTTTCCACCTGGTCTCTGGCCTCCTCCTCCTCCTGCCTCCAGGATTCCAGGCCTTTGACTCAAAGTGTCCCCTGGTGCCTAGTTCTGTTCACGGGCTGGGATTTGAGTATGTGAGCGGGAGAAGTGGGAGAGACTCCTAAACTAGCTGAAGCCTGCCCTCCGCTGTCTCCAGTGTGCCCAAGAAACGGGACCAAAGGGGAGCGAGTGACAGGGCCGAGGTGGAGGAACGCCGAGGATAGGATACCCACGGTGATTTGCTGACCCTGCCTCTCTAGAGCTGGAGTGCAGGCCGGAAAGGCCCCCGCAACCTTGAAAACACTACACTGAGTGAAAGACACCAGACACAAAAGGACGAATTTACTGTGCGATTCCGCTTGGATGGACTTATCTAGAACAGACACATTCGTCGCGACGGAAGGTAAAACAGAGGTTCTTAGAATTGGGAAGGTGGGTGGGGATGGAAAGTTATTGCTTTCGTGGACACATAGTTTCAGTTTGGGGTGATGAAAAGCTGTTGGAAATAGCGGTGAGGGTTGCTCAATGGCATGAATATAACTAATGCTGAATGGTACATTTAAAAATTATTAAGATGGCAAGTTTTATGTCGTAAATATTTTACCACAACAAGGACAAAAAGGCCCCTGCAAACAAAGAGGAGAAAACCACCCAAAGGAGAGAAGGGAAGTTCCTACTTGGCAAGGATAGAAAACAGGGTCCGCGCGACGGGCCCAGGGACCGGGAAGGCCATTTTGGGGTGGTAGACATCCGGTGACTGCACAGCTTAAATAACATTTCCTATCACATTTCATAAAAATGCAGAACTTTGTTTAGCTTTTTAAAGCTATGTTGTCAAACACAGAATTTTTGGGCTCTTTGAGAAAGAAGTAAATGTCACTAATAGAATATCTCAGAAACTGGCTTGAAATGGACCAAATATTTGTTTTTTTTAGAGAATTCCTCTTGGTTCGGTGGCAGAGGGGTGCTCTGACACCAGTGCACATCAGCCCCTTTGGCACTGATGTCCAGTGCTGTGGGGAAACTAAACTGTGTTCTTGGGTTCTCGTGACCTCTTCTTCTTGCTGTCCCACTATCAATCCAGATCGACCTCTTTAAACTTGGGGGTATGTTGGAATCCGGCACCCCCAAATCAACAGGGTTGGATGCAGTATGTGAAGCAGAAATTCCAGCGATGACATTGAGATGCTGTCACTCAAGAGCCATGGTTCTGTTTTTAGATCGTGGGTCTTCGGATGGAGAATTCTGATGTTTCTGTTTCATTTCCTCAAAGACAGGGTTGTCTGGTGAAAAACTATTAAACAATATGGTATGAGAGAAGCACCGCCCCCTCAAGTGTGACCGGTCAGAGCCACAAATGAAGACTTCATCAGGAGTCATGGTGACTCTTGGTGTTTGGTCATCCACAGAGGCCAGGTGCTGTGTTCTTTTACTGATGATCACCCATACCCTGCCTGAAATGCCATGGCTGCTTATGAGTTCTCTTTAATGAAGCCAGGTTTAGCTTGGTTTTGGGAGGGGCGGGGGGGAAGGAAAGGTAGCTGGCATGGTGCTCTTAGGAGGCAGGAGAAGGGGTCTTTCCTTCCCAGCATATCCACAAATTAGAAACCGCTTCTGGTTCCCTGAGGTGAGCCAGGAGTGCTCAAGAAGAGAAGGCAAGATGCCCTGGTCTGGGGAAGCTAGGACGTCCTGAATCACGCACACACATTCATCAGAAAGCAGTGTGCCATGAAATGCCCACATCTGCAGTTCCGGAAGTGAGAGTTCTGTCGGGAAGGCAGGACTTTGGCAGGCAGGGGAGATTCCAGGTAAGGGAAGGCTCCAGGGATCTGACTGTAGGAAGTCAGAGCTCCGCCACAGCACCGTGATGAGAAGGGCAGGAAGGGTCTTCGGGAGTGGGGAGCCCCATAGCTCTGGAGGTAATAAAGGCCGCAGAGAAGATCAGCTTAGGAGGAGAGAGATAAGGAACACGGAACAGTGGGAGCTCCGTGGAATCAGGCACTCACAGGTGAGACAAATGCCAGGACGGGGGCTGAGCTAAGATGGACACATGAACGAGGAAAAGTGGCTTCCTTGGGCTCTGCTGAGACAGACCAGTCTCATGTTGTGGGCAACACATACAGCGGCCATGCTTGAGCCTCCACAAATAACCTGATACTATTTGGTGAGTTAGGAGCTAGCAAGGGTCATGGGGCTGAAATAGTCTCAAAGGTTGCTGGTGAGAAAAGCAGAGGAACTACCCCCCAAAATATTTCATCATCTGTTCGTCAAGGAAACTGAAACTAGCCCAAGCTCAAGACCTAGTTTTACAGGCTTTGAAAATAATCAGTGATGCAGAGGCTTTACCCAGGCCAAGCCACGCAGGCTGAACCCAGCGCTGACCTCCACAGCTGGGCTCCAATGGCATTCATTAATCAATGCAAATTTCAACTGAGGTAGTGGCCTTTGTTCCTCCAGGTGGAACGCAAGGTGGTAATTCTCATGCCATTTCATCTACAGAATGGAAGAACCCCTTGGTTCTGGGCGCCAGTGGCAAGAGCCGCCTCAAGCAGGGCTGGGTACTGAAGGACATGTGCATGAGGAAGGCCTGGCACAGAGGGGTTCCTGAGACCAGCCAGCCTGTCATGGGTCTCAAATTTGGAAATAAGATCGAGGCCTGGGGTCAGCTCAGAAGGTGATGGAATAAACCTCTTTAGGAGAGAAGTAAAGCAGTGGATCAGCAAGTCTTCGAGGAGTACTGATGTGTGTGCATTCAGGGTGGGGAAGGTAGAGGAGCCATGTAGGTACAGTCCCCGCACTCAGCAGGGTGGGACAGATGGCGAGTCCATTAGAGCTCAGAGGAGGAAGAGCTCAGGACAGCTTCACGGAGAGAGGATCTGAACCAGACTTATATTCGATCACTCAGCTGGCAGCTACTAAGCACTCGCCAGGAGCTCCATGCAGACCCTCTTGCTTGATGCTCCCAAGAACTCCATGAAGTGTGTGCTAGTATTAACACTCCCTTTTACAGGTGAGGCAACAGCACGCAGAGAGGCTATGCAACCTCCCCGTGTCACCTGGCAGATGAGGATGAGAGCCAGGAGAGGACAGGCCAGCAAGCAGGCCAGCAGGGGCAAAAGAGCTTCTGCAGGGGCAAAAGAACAAGGTGGACTGGGGTTGTGGGAAGAAGGACAGGAAGTAGGGAGATCTAGAGACGCCAGGCCTGACGGGGTTGGAAACCACACAGAGGAGTCTGGGCCTAATTGCAAAGCAGCCTCCACCTGAGTAGACAACTCTGTCACCGAGGAAGGGACCCTCCAGTAGGTAACTGGCATTGCCCATTACTAATTCCCCGTTTGCAGCCATTTCACATGAGAGAAAACAGAAATGTGTCCCCAGAGGCCCCTCTCCCTAGGAGCCCGGGCTGGTCTGAGGGCCCCCTGGTTTTCATTCTCTGTCTCCTCTGCACCTGGATTTGCTCAGGGGCGGGTGGAAGAGGAACATGGAGCTGGCAGGCCCTGAAATTTCCCATCCTCGAACTTCCTGATCCTCAGCAGCCTCCTTTGTTTGTGCTCCTGGCGCTGGGGGAGGGCCTGGGACTGTCCAGGCACCACGCTCTGCCGGGGGCAAACCGCTGAGCAGGGGAGGCCGCTTGGCTTCCTTTCTTTCTTCTTAACACGAGGCCAGGAAGCAAGGCATTCTCCCAGCAGCCCCTTGAGAAGTCTCCATCCTGTTCCCTGTCCCCCTCCTACCCCACCTTCCTGGGACAGGAACAAGGGGCCTGCCTCTGGGGCTAGGGGCCAGGGGCAGGC
>NW_006442491.1:19499658-19502063 GCF_000325575.1 Pteropus alecto
TATGGAAGGGGTTCCTGTGAAAGGGGTCGGTGCAGCTGACTGCATCCAGAGAGGCCAGCATGGCGGGTGGAGATAGGTTCTCCAGGATCTCAGGTGGGGCTGAAGAAGGGAGAACCTGCCAGCTGGCGAGGGTGGTCTAGGCAGCTAATGCCTCTGGCCATTAAGCAGACAGGGGAGCCTTTCAGACTCCAAGGCTCTCCATGGGCAGCTTCCAGAAACCAAACCCTTCCGTTTTGCTCAGCGTCCAGGTTATGGACCCAGGGTGCTTATGTGGGTGGGGCGACTGACTGCATGTCTCCCCGTGGAGCCACCTGGACATTGGCAGTCTTGTGTCTGGGCTCATGTATAAGAACATGGGGGACAGACAGGCTGATGTTTCCCAGGCAGCTACTGCACCAGTTTAATTCGACTGCATCCTCACGACAGCCCTGAGAGGGAGGCGTTACTCCCATTTTGCTGATGAGAAGGTCAGTTCTCCTGCCTTCTAGGGACCTTGGACAAGTCATTTCACCACAACACCTCTCTATGCCTTATTTTCCTCAGCTGTAAACCGGATGGATACCTCATAGGCTCGTAGGAGCTGTTATGTGCAGGTGAGGTTCAGAGAGGTCCCCTAACCTGCTGAGGGACACACAGCAAGGAACAGAGTGGCACACCCAAACCCATGCCCTTCCATGGATCACACTGTCTCCTGCTCTCTCAGTGTCTCCTCCTCTTCTTGTATGGGAAACTCCACAACTGGGGAAAGAGAAGTGGCATCCCACCCAAGGATGGCCAAGGATGAGCATGGCGCAGCCTCGCTCCACTTGCCGTGTCCAGCTGGAGCAAGCCACTGTAAACGGAGGCTCCAGCCCAGAGCCCACAGAGCTGGTTTATATTCTAGGCTGCTCCTTCTGGGCTCCGTGCTCTTTCTCTCTCCACCTCCTCCCTTCCTCCTCCTCCCTTCTTCTACCCTGGGGTCGGGGCACAAAGAAGAAACAGGATGCTGCTGTGCTGGCATTGCCCTCCCAGCCACGCAGAAGCCCACAGATGAGGAGGAGTGGAGCTGCCACCCTGGAGACCTCACAGCCTTCCCTGAGGAGTGGGGGAGGTGAGAATGTCCTCCACACCAGCAGGGAGCAAGGGAGCAGCAGAGATGGAGCCTGCAGACACCTCAGAGCAACCTACAAACGCGGCCCCTCTCGGCTTCGCCTCTGTTCCCCCAGGCAAACGGATTCTGTATCTGACTCCGCCAGTTGCTATGGAAACGATTAGGACAGAACAGGAAGGGACAGGCAGGGACCAGGCAGCTGCCAAAAAGGCATGCACCCCTGGGACCCAGACCTGGGCAGGGTGGGGTGAGCAGCAGGGAAAGCCCTCCTGGCCTATCTGCAGGTACCAAATGCTGTCTTGGCCCAGGAGTTGCAGCTGGACAGCCAGGGTCAGGCCACATGGTGCAGGGGCCTTACTCCTGCATCCGGCGTTATCGCAATCACTGCAACAGCCCCAGTTCGCTCGCCCTGCATGGTACCCTTGTGCCAGGCACGGGGATTAACTCTCGAACCTCATCAACCCCTGAGGTGGGCGCAATTATTAACCCCATTTCCCAGATGAGGAAACTGAGGCTCAGAGAGATGAAGTCACTTGCTCAGGACACACAGCTGTTGAACAGCAGAGTTGGGATTTCAATCCATTTGGTGTGGCCCTGGAGCCCTGCTCTTAAACCAGGAATCCAGCACTTATTAGGGATTAACTAGATTTGTTTCTGTCTCTCAAGCTTTAGAAGTTATCTGATGTATCTGACGAAGTACTCGTGGCCTAATGGCCCCCATTGGCAGGAAAGCCTCTGAATCTGATGAGTTAGTTGGCTGGTGTCAAAAGTGCATCAAGGACAACCAAAATGAGAGGGAAATCCCACTTGACGTCTGTGCCCCAGTTCCTCTGTGCACCTACTCAGGTTTTGTTGTTCATTTTCCCTTCCCGATTCAGATGATGCCACCCAAGTAAATAGCTCACCCTTCGTTCCGAGTCTATTCCCATCCTCAGGCACAACACCCACGGACCTCAGCAACCTTTGGAGGCCTGGTGCCGGGAGCAGCCTAGAAGCCCTGATCAATCATCCATCTGAGCACCATTTCTCAGGCCAGAGTTACATCACACCAGCCAAAGGTACTGGCCTGTCTCACTGTGCCAAAGCCACCTGTGAACAGATGGGCCTGAGATTTACTGGGGGCCTCTGGGGATGCTCAGGTTAGGGTTTGGGGGGGACTAAAGTGAAGGTCCTCCTTGTATCTCACTGGGTAGGGAAGAGTTAGAGAGCATGGATGTTGGTCCAAGGGAACAACTTCAGTTGGTCACAAGCTCTCTGGGCATTTTAAATTCTAACTCATTCCCCTAGATTTGCTGGTGTGCATGGTGGTGGTGGG
>NW_006442491.1:19502193-19504391 GCF_000325575.1 Pteropus alecto
GGGCGGGGGGCGGGGTGTGGACGGGAAGGGGGCAGAACAAACATTTAGTGGTAGGTGTGTAGCTTCAGGGTTGGAGAGCGAGGGCTGTGCTCCTGTCCTCCGAGAGCTGACCGTTAGGTCAGCGGCGAGATCAAACCCATGTGAATGGCAAGAATTACAGACCTTGGGGAATAGGGCAGGTGGCCATTTCAGTCCAGAACCTCGATGGGAGATGAGGGTGTGGTCTGGGCCTTGAAGTGCAATAGGAACGTACTGTTGGTTTGTAAGTTAAACTTCACATCAAACAAACAAACAAACAAACACCCAAATGAGGCTCTCTGGGCAGCCCTATGAACCCATACTGGCCACTGGAAACTGTGACAGCTGCTGGGTGTGCACTTCTCTGTCTGTGCCCTTCTGGTGGAAAAGCCTCTCCTCGCACAGCCTCCTCCCTGTGAGCCTCCAGCACACCCGCCTCCTCCCCTACCTTTGGGCTCCAGGCCGTTGGAATTAAAGTGCATCCTCTTCTGACACTCTGTGCAGCTCATCAGGAACCGGGTCACAGCTTCTCGTGGAAGGAAGGCATAGGTCTCCGCGATCTAGGGCAGACAGGAGGTCACTCGTTATATGAATCTGTGGGGAGGCCATACAGTCACCGGGTCACGAAGGGCTGTGCTTTGGTGGCAGGCACTTGGCCTTTGCCAGGAGGGCGAGGGATCTGAGGAGCAAGGGGCAAGTGTCCTCAGTTCTCAGCCATGAAAATGAGTCAGTACTTTTGCAGAAAACCGTTTATTTTAAACATTTGATTAAAAGAGCTTTAACAAATTTTAAAGCAAAGCATCTAAACATTATCTAGTCTTTAACCTATATTCTAAAAAGCAATATGCCTCTCAGAGCATTTTATCGCTGCTACTGAAAAATGAGCTTATAAACATTGCTGTAGGGTAGGATCAAACAATTTTCCCTCTTAGAGATGAATAAACTGAGACCCACGTATAAATCCACAGGCACTGGATCTGTAAACAGAACCCAAGGTTCTACAAGCTATTTCCAATAACTCACAGATCAAGAACCTTTTTAGGGAGAGCTGTGAAAGGCTGATGCAAAGGAATCAGAGTTTTCAAACTGGACAGGCTCTTAGGGACCTCCATGTTCCGGATGAGGTCACGAGGCCCGGAGAGGTGAACCCATTTGCCCAAGGTTACACAGCCTTTTAGGCAGCACCAAGCTAAAGCCCATCCTCCAGGTCACACCACCCCATACCTGCCTCCAGAGGGCCACCCCTAGCTTGGGAGAAGAGAAAGGGGGTGTGGGAGGGAACACAAGAAAGAGGCTGGGTGGGGGAGTGGAAAAGAGGGGAGTGTGGGTCCAGAAACTCAGGCCTCTCCTCTAGCTCTGGGCTTTGGGAAACCCACTGGCCCTTGTTTGGCTGCCTGAGGGGCCCAGAGGGATCTCTCAGGCCCAGGTTCCCTGGCTGCAGCCGGTAGCTGCCCACTTGCTGGTTTTTGCATGTTTCCCAGAGCCTGGGCCCTTCCACTCCTCTCCACTAAGGGGCAGCATCACCTCAGCATTCCACCATCCTTGCCGCAGCCCAGCCTGGAGAGTTGGCCGAGGACACTGGTCAGCCCACAGACGGCGGGGGCTCTTCATGATAGCACCTGGTCTGCTCCTTTGGGACGCAGAAGTGCCCTGCCACATCTCTTCAGTGGCCAGGAGGCAGGGTAGTGGTAGAGCAGAGTGGACGAGATGGAGTGGGGGATGTCGGAGGCCCAGGGGCACCCTAGGCTATGGCCAGGCCCTCAGAGGACCAGCTCAGGGTGTGCTCCTGACTCAGTGAGACTGTGGAGCTCCAGGAGCCACTCCTGCCTGGCAGCCAGCTGCAAACGCAGAGTTAATTTTGGTGACACAATTGTTATTCTCAGCTGATTTGATGCTCTATGGAGCAGGCAGGCTCCTTGATGAGTTATCTCCCTTCCAAATTCCCTGTCTGATTGCCTTCCTCTGGAGGTCAGGGACAAGGGCAAAACCCTGGTCTCTGATCGGAGCCCGTGGGTGGGAGGGTGATGGTCAGTCGTGTACCGGTCCTCCTTGGATGTTAGGCAAGGGATGCGGGCTTTCCTGCCACCTACGTGGACATCTTCATCCCAGTCCAGAGCTGTCTGTAAGTCTTAGGGGAGGCACGTCCCTCTTGGACTTGCCGGGTTGGGAGAGATGGGGGC
>NW_006442491.1:19504419-19506628 GCF_000325575.1 Pteropus alecto
GTAAACAAGCAAGAGGGAAGGATGCCTGCTGGGCAAAGCAGAAGGCTGCAGCTGACTTGGGCCAACGGATGACCCTGTCGGTGCCCTGAGGCACAGCATTCCAGGCCAGGCCTCAGAGCAACTGAGCAGAGGACTTGGGGAGGAGGGTCAAAATCTGCTGGGAAAAGCAGGGGATGTTCATACTGTAGGGATGGCCCCACTTCACTACATGGAGCTCAACTGCCACTGGACATAGAAACTATTTTTACAGGGCTCAGGGAGGGCCTTCCTGGCCTGGCTGCTCTGCTGAGGGCTGCCCACAGCATGGGCAGAGGCCTTTCTTGCCACCTGGACCGCTGAGGGTACAGGAACGGTTCCCAGCGAGGGCTCTGATGAGGGGCCGGAATGGTGGTCACAGCTCTCCTGGCCTTGCAGAAACTCAGCAGTATAAAAAGGCCGGCTGGAGTGCCACAAGCAGGGGGAGTGCTGGGCATGGCCCTTTTGGTCCTGCATCCCACCAGGGGACAGACAGGGTGGACCAAAGGCAGGTACGTGAGAGGTCCTTGGAGTTGTCGAATAGCCAGGGAGGGAAGCCCTGCCTCGCATGACTGGAATGTCTGCAGCCTTGCGAAGAGCTCCCTGGGGAGTCAGTGGACTACAGAGTCCAGCCTAGCTCTGTGCTGCTGGAGGGACCCGCATGGAGGAGGATGCCTTCACCCACTGGGGCCTGCAACCTTGTGCGCGCCTCTTTTGGTTCACCCTCTTGACTTGTCCACATGAGAAATGGAACATCCATTTCTGTTTGACTGCACGAGTGCCCAAGGCGACAGGACCACAGGATGAGTTGAAATGAGGAGGACAATCCCAGTGGATGCTCTAGGCATTAGGATGGCAGTTTTCAGATACTTTTTGAATTACAGGCACTGTTCATGAAATAGGCTTCTTACGCTGAAGCTCAAAATATGAAACAGATAGAGCTGCTGTGTTTAAGGAGAGGGAGCTCCAGGAATCCAGTCTGCACCCAGCTGCCCTGGGCTGCCTGCTGCCTCGCTCTCTTCGGGGCCTCCTGCCTGGACCCTGAGACTCATGCATGAATTTGCCTTTTACATTTACTTTTCCTAGTGCTAAAAACCGAGAGAGAGATTTTGCTGGCAGGGAGAACAGAAGCTATTTGCAGAGTTGCTGACTTGTAAGGCCCCATTTTGTTCCCCAACTCAGAGGCCGACAAAGACAGATGAAGCCAATCGGGGGGATTTGCACCACTTTACAAGATCCTCCTTCCGCCCTGTGGGTGGATTAGCACGGGGTGGGCCTGGAGCAGCTGCTGACCACATCTGGCCCCAACTCCAAAGTGGTCTGGGGCAGCCAGATCCAAACTCGGGAACCCGATCTAGCCTACCAGCACCCTGGGAAAGAGGGAGGAAGCCAAGGGGCTCAACCCAGATGGGTATAGACACCGGAAAAGCCCCCTGAAAAAGGACCAGTCCTCTGTGTGGGCTCAGGGAACTTCGTAGAACTGATTGGAACCCTATCCCGGACCCTGGCATTGGCAAGACCCTCTGGGGTCCTCTGGCTCTTGGGTCACACTGCATCACAGGCAAAGTAAAGCAGGGACTTCCTGCCCCAAGTGGGAATCTCCCTGCTTTAGTCATTGTAGCTGGCCATCTACCCCTGGCTCATATACGTCCACCCTCAGAAAGCTCATTATCTGATCCAGATCCATTGCTGAAGTGTGGTAGATACTAGAAAGTTCATTTTTCCACTGAAGAATGTATTCCTTTAATGCCCTAAACAAGTCCACCCATCTCCCTTTCCAGTCGCTTGCCTCCCACAGGCACCCCAGGCTTATAAAGGTCTGAAAGTCCCAGGTGTCCAAGAGAGTGTGAGGCAGTCCCAGGATTCAGGTTTGGCAAAACACAGAGGAAGGTCCCCAAACCCCTCAGCCAAGGGCCTGATGCAAACTCTGTGGTGCCAGGCTATGCCCTTCTGCAGCCATCGGCAAGGAGTTTCCTTGGGGGCTCTTTTTCCAAAGGCATAAATGGGGTAGGGGCCTCATGTCCACTGAGTGAGGCTGAAGAGCTAGGCTTGGGTTGAGGAAATGGGAGCAGATAAAAAGAGGGGGACAAAAGCATCCAGACACCACCCCCACCCCCTAGAAAGGGTGGCATGAGAAGGGTGACAGATGGGAAAGTGGGGGAAGGGAAAGCAGGCACACAGGGGAAGAGGGAGG
>NW_006442491.1:19506726-19516032 GCF_000325575.1 Pteropus alecto
CTTCTCATAGAAGACTGTTTGTCCTATCAGAGTTACTCATAAATGATAGAACAATTTCAGTTTCATCTTCTTTGTCTCCTTTCTTCAAACTTGGAAGGAAATACAAACAAGAAAATGACAAAAAGATAGAGATCCCCCTTGGCCTCACACCCACTGCAGGAGGGCCCTGGCCTGCTCCACTCAGCCTTGGCCCTGCTGCTGAAATTCCAGCTCTGCGCACAGCCCAGCTGGCTCACCGCCAGTCATGTGCCAGCTCCAGGCTGGGCATTGGGAAGTGGGGCACGCGGCGGGCATATGGACAAGAAGCCAGGAAGTGCAGAGCAAAAGGCTGGACGTCTGCTTGGCCCAGGGACACAAATGCTGCCAGGAACAGCCCAGCCCTGCCCTCTCCACAGCATGGAGGCTACAGCCCCTGGCCTTCATAAATACCCAGGGAGTGCCTGTGGGTGAGGCTTGGTTCCGGGTACCAAGGGGGCCAGGGAAATCACATGGGCTGGCTGGACCAAGCCTATCTACCTCGACAACAGCAAGTCACTGGCCTTACTAGCTGACCACGGGAGTTTGTAGAAAGGCAGGATGTGCAGCGGTAAGAGTGCAGGCTCTGGGGCCAGCTGCCTGGCTCCACATGTCAGCTGGGTGACCTCAGGCAGGTTACACGTCTGAGCCTCGCTTTCCTCATCTGTAAAATGGGGATAACGGTAACACCTGCTTCGTACCTGTGAAAGCTCAGAGTTGTTGCACCTTGAGTGCTGAGCAAAGGGCCTGGCACATGCTACCTGCCCAGTACTGGCAAATTTAATGCTGAGAAAATGTGCTGGGTCTCATCAATACCGAGGGGACCATGCTGGCCCCAGCCTGGGTGTCCCTTCCTTTGCCCATGACGCTCTGGTGGAAATACCCTCATAACTCCCTTGCCACAAGTCGTTTCCCACATGTGCTGAGAAGCAGGAGGGATGGGCCAGATGGTATAATCATCTCCTGTGTCCCTCAGCCCAACCCCTTATCTCTCTGAGGTTCCTGGCACAAGGGTCCATCCTTGAGACCCATTTAGGGCAAAGGCCATCTTCTGAGGACAAGAACAAACTAGATTGTATTTTTTAAACATCAAGCCATTTGGAGAAATTATAGACTTCTAGACTTATACAGCCACCTCCACAGCAGTCCAAGGCTATTTATATAAGGAACTTGGCAGGGGTGGGGGGGGGCGGGGGAGGGTCACATTTGCCTTGGGTAGGGAAGCATGCTCACAGAGGGGCAGGTCTCTAGGAAGCCAAAGAGAAAGTCAACACAGAGGTGGCATGAGGACAGTGGCTGACTGCTACTCAGGTGCTGTGTGACCTTAGACAGGTAGCTCAACTCTCTGGGTCTCCGTTTCATTAACCGTGAAACGGCACCACGCAGGAATGGTGCCGGGCTTGAATGAGCATAAAGCACTTGGCTCTCCTGGTTTAGTGGTGGGTGCTGAACAGACAGCTCAGAGCCGTGCATCAGCCATGGTGATGGGAGTCAAGAGGGGGCTGGGACCTGGACACAGGCAGGCCCCTCCTGCTTGGGCTAGCATCCTCTCTACCTCCCCTAGCAATCTAACCACCTCTGCCCCCTTCCGCCTACCCAAAGCCGAGAATGCTGGCTTACATGGTACCTTCTCCATGAAGTCCCCTGGCTTAGCAGTGTCTGGAGGCGTCTTTGCTAAATGCCCAGGTACCAAGGTTCTCGTTCTCTCAAAGCTAGTCTTGGAGACATTTCTGTTTCTCGTGTCCTCGTTTTGCTCTCAGCCTCCCCACCCCAAATTGATTTGTGATCTCTCTGAGGGTGGGGACCAGGTCCTCAGACTTTCCCCTGGGGAACTCCTAGGACTGACTTCACAGGGTGATAGGGGATCCAAAAAAAACTCACACATAGGAAGCACTCAGGACAGGCCTGGCACACAGAAAATGCCATGAAAGCATTTGTCTTTACAATTATTCTTAACTAGCCACCCCCTGCACCCCACGGCCCCAGAGCAGGCTTCAGTGGACTGGAGGTGGTGGGGGGGGGATGAATAAAGCAGAAACCAGGGAGAGGAGGGCTTCCCTCCTGCCCTCATCCACCTCCTCCCCTCCCTCTCACTCTCTTCAACCTGCTTCTCCTTTGTGCTGAGACCACAGAACCCGCCCCCTCGCCCCATGAGCCATCTCTGGCTGCCATGCCCTTGCCCTGTGCCCCCCTGGGTCCCCAAAGGCCGTTTCATCACGCCTCAGCTCCCTGCCCCACCCCCGCCCAACATGTGCGGAGCCCATGGCCTCCTGCCAAGGCCTGGGGCTGCCAGCAGAGGCAAAGGGACAGAAATCTCACCGCTCGGTAGGTTTTCTTCTGCCCAGCGTGCTTGGGGGCTTTGCCTGGCTCCGCTGAGCTCTCCACATGCATCGAGTAGATGATGTCAAAGAAATCTTCCACCACAGCGACCCGCTTCAGAGAGATGCCCTCCGGCTCCGACAGGCCATCTGCCCCCTGCGACAGGGTGGACAAGCTGTGTTAGTGTCAGGGATGATGGCGGGGTGAGAGCTGGGCCCTGAGGCCGGGTGGTGGGTCGGGGGTGGGACAGTGCTGTTCCCTGACCCCAAAAGGTCTCCCATGGTAGATCTGGGGGTGGAAGGAGCCCACTGAGAGGACCCCAGGGAGAAAGCACCAGAGTCAGGGTGGCTACTACTAAATCTACCAGAAACAATGGGCAGAGAGCGACAACGACGGAAATACGAATTAAAAAACCAAGAGGCTCCATGTTCGCAATTTCAGACAGATTGTGCCAGACTCAGGCAGGGAGCTCTTGAATCACACTGCTGTGCCAGGATCATCCTGGGAGTCTCTGGGGAGGGGGGAGTGCTAAATAGATGCGCCCCATCAGGAGCTCGCCAATTAGCAGTAACCTTTCACTGTGGTCCTGGGCTGGGGTCCCGGGGGAACGGCTTGGATCACCTGGGTGACTCCTGCCTTCACCCTGGCCTTTCAGAAAAGCTTTTCACCATTGCCTGCCCTCCCCACTCCAGCAGCTGAGCGCCAGCAACAGCACCAGGGCTCTTTGTGTGTGGAGATGTAGAGAATAACAGACATGAGGCCACGTGGAGGTGGCAGGGCTGCGTGAACAGGGTAGCCATGGGTCCCCCCCCAGCCTCTTATCAGGCTGGCATGAGTGCTGTCAGCTGGCCCCAAAAAAGGTGTGCTTGGTTTAAGATGGGGTCCTTCAATAGCAAAGAGCTACTTGGCCAACACCTGCCCTCCCCCACTAGTAGGGCTAGGAGGGAGGAGGTGGAGAACTGCAGGGTGTATGGGGGGATGTGAGGACGGGGCAGGGTCCTTAAGGGCACAGACTCCTCACTGAGTTCCTCGTTCATAGGGTATGGGCTACACACAGCTCTCAGCCATCATCTCCCTAAGGGGACACTCAAAGGGCTTCAAAGAGGAAGAGGAAGCTCCGGGGAGGGGGGTAAATTTGGGGAAAAAAGAGGTAGGCTTTTCTCTGAAAATGCCTGAAACACAAATCTCCAAGATACTTCTTCTCCAAAGGATCCTGCTCAAGAACCATCAGCTCTGTGAGGGCGTAGGCTTCACCTGCTGGCTCACAGCTGTCTCCCCAACACCTAGGACAATGCCTAACACAGAGCAGGCTCAAGAAGTAACTACCAAATGACTGACTGGTTAAAAGCGGCAGCGTAGTTTAGACACACTCTTCCCTAGTTTGTACCAGGCCCCATCGTTTAAGTGGCTGTGTGACCGTGAGCAGTTATTTTGCTTCTACTAAGCCTCTGGTCCTTTACCTGGAAAATGGGGATAACAGAAAAATCTTTTCCAGGAACTAAAAAGAAGAATAAATGAGATATGTGTGCAGCACTTAGGAGCCCCAAGCCCGGCCCGTAGGAGCTGCTGGATAAATACTGTTAACTGGATAAATATTAAGAAGTGCTTTGCCTTTTACCAAGTTTCCTATAGCTATGGTAGGGCTGAACATCACAATAAGCCCGGGAGGTTGTTGGGGTCAGGATCTATCAGTGGTATGGTGGCTGGTAAGTGGCAGATATGGCTTTGGACTTTGCAGTCGGAGGAGAATAGAGGCTGTGCTGAATGGAATCCTTACACACAACACATTCTGGCCACAGACAGGGTTTGGTTTTACCCAGTGACTTTCCCAGAGTGCCATGATCGGTGAATAGGGCTGTCTCTTTGCCAGTGACCCACTTGAGAGCAGCTGGGGGAGGAAGGGCAGCTGGGCAGCTGGGGTGTAGGGTACCAAACTGTAGAGCTAGCGGGCAGCATCCATGAGTGGTGACCATGGGCAGTGACCTCGCTGGCCCTGTACAGGCCCTCTTGTCAGTGGCTTCCTTCCTGGTCAGAATCCATTTCAGTGGGAACTTCTCAGCATCTGGGGGAGAGGAGTATGTGTGTCTATGTGTGTGTGTAGCTGCCTGCTGGTCCCGCTTCCTCATTGTGAGATTGTGGGCAACCTCTTCAACTTATGAGATGAGCTGAAAAATTCCATAACTCTTCTGCATGTAAACTCTCTTTGGAGTTACTGTTACTTCTTTCTTGGGGGCATCTGAAGTCCCCCTATGAAGTCCTTGGTCATCTGTAAACACAGCTCATCAATGACTAACTCATTCGTTAGCTGACTTGTAACTACCCAGCATTCTGAGGATCTTTAAACACTGCCATGACAAAGCTGGATGGAACAAATATTACAACAAGTCATAAGATACTTCTGACCAGAGGTTCGTATTGGCAAAAACAAACAAAAAAATCTTAAGAATGAAAATATAACTGGTTATACAGGTGTGTTCAGCTTATAAAAAGCCATTAATCCGAACATATAATCTGTGTACTTTTCTGTATATCTGTTAAAACTTAATTTTTAAAATGTATATTTAAAAAAGTATAGTGGATGGGTAGTTCCACAGCATTTTGATAATCTAAATCCAGAGGCATAATGACGGATTTAGCCATTTAAAAGTGAATAGACCTCTCTGCTTATAAAATTGTTTCAGGCTACACGCACTTCTGAAAAGGAAGATATAAAACATTGTGAGAAGAAATGGAGAAAGCAATCTGATGAAAGACAGACAGTATTTTAGATAGGTGAGATGGAAAATGCCCTCTAATCAGCTTGGTCACCTTGGGCAGGCCACTTCTTGACCTCTTGAAATTCAGTTTCCTCTTCTGTGAAATGGGCCTAAACATCCTAGTCAGTTGTTCCAAGTATTACGTAAGAATGTACATCAGGCATCTGCCACATACAGGCTTGTAAATGTTCACCTCTTCCCTTTAGACACACTAAGTTTAAACATTTTATGTTTCGAAATCTGCCCTTACTTCTAGGCCTTCTGAGCCATTCGGGTTACAGAACAGGTTCCCCCAAGGTAATACCCACCACAGGAAGAGATAGTCTTATGTAATCCTAAATAACATGCTAAGGCTGTCACACAAAGTTGGAATGGCTTTCCCAAAATCAAAGTGTAACTAACCAACCCTTTTTAGATAGTAAAACGGCCCAGTGCCTGGCCTGTATCTGTCCCGGCCTCCCACCTCCATTGTTAGGCAGACACAGGTAACCAATAGCTTTGCACCTTGTTTGACGTGACCATAAAATTATCCCAGAGAAACTCTTCAAGGAAGCATTTTTAGTAGCTCCCTGTTTAAAAACTGGTTGCACTCTCCTCTGATATTCAAGCCTGGGTCCTGTGATCAGTCTGTCTCGACCAGAGTTCAACCCACATGAGGTCTGCAGAGTCACACCTTGAACCGTCCTCTGCTGAGCTGTGGCCACCTGGACACCATGTGTGCTACACCCTAAGGGAAGAACACCAGGGTATCTGTGTGGCCTTCAAGGAGAACCCTGGCAGGAGAACAAAGAAATCCCATGGCAGTCACGTGCCACAGATATCTCTGCCATGCCCTGCATCCATAGAGGTAATAACCTTCATGCTAAATGCTGTAGGAGAGGCATGCCTTCCCTAGCTGAGAATCCAGACACAGCTCGACAAGGCAGGAGAGGCTAATTAAGAGAGTGGAAAGCACCTTCCCCATAGCCTTGGGATGCCCCTGCCAACCACTTCTGCTTTGTACCCAAATGAGCTTAATCTGATTCATTGTCTTAAACACACTGATCCCTGGACTGACAAAGGAAGCTCACGTTATCCCGCAGGCTGGATAAAGAGGGGGCCTGGAACCTCCTGACTATCCCCAGTTTCCTGGGAACACCAACCAGGAGTGATGGCATGGAACCCTGCAGCACCTCATGGGAAAAGCCATAAAAAAACACATGGTCAGTTGCACAGGACTGATCTCTGGGGCCTTCCTGCATGGGGAAGAATATTGCCATGGTAACATACTCCATCCTTTCAAACCAGCCAACTCCAAAACAGCCAGCCAGACCCAGGCCAACAAAACTCAGACATGGCAATCGTTTTTAAAAATTCATGGCGTTACTAACTTTCTTGGACAACACCATCTTTCTTAAACCCAGCCTTTATGGGTTCTCGATCAAAGGCCAGGATGCAAGTCATTGAGGAAATCAGCAAATGTCTACTTAAATACTACTGATATATCAGAGTATTTAGAAGAGTTGTCCTCAAAGTCTGGTCTCTGGATCCCTATTATGAGCATCATCTGGGAACTTGTTAGAAATGCAAATTCTCAGGCCCCATCTACCAAATCTGGGGATTTTAAAGGCATCAAATAATTCTGATGTATGGCAGATTTTGAGAACTGATGAGTGGAAAGTCTCTATGATTGAGACAGGAAGGTAACTAGTAGGGAAACTGGCATTGGCTCATTAAACAGAGACATGCTCTGTGCTTCCAAGCCTAATATATTAATATTTTCTTCTCCAATGAAGGCCAATTTTCCTAATGGTAGGAACAAAAGAATCTTATTGGGTAACAGTATAAAATCAAAATATCTGACCAGAGACTTAATGTGGATTATGACTAGAAAGGGCAGGAGCGCCCAGTATTCTGGCATCAGATTTGAAGTCCTCCCTGGCAAAGTTAATTAATACTTCAGCAGATCATCCCTTGACAGGTCTTTCCTGGCGTCCTCACTTTCCTAAAATGATCTGAATGCTCAGCACCAGGAAGGCTGCTGCATCCAGGGCTGCAAACCTACAAGGGAGACAGTATGTCTCTCCAAGCCATTAGACTGGCCCCTGTCAGGGCGGCCTCATGCGCTGTCGTCAGGAGTCATCCCTCAGGTGAGCTCCTGAATCCGAC
Organism: Pteropus alecto; assembly: GCF_000325575.1. NCBI lineage: Eukaryota > Metazoa > Chordata > Mammalia > Chiroptera > Pteropodidae > Pteropus > Pteropus alecto. The sequence continues at coordinate 19,513,965 of NW_006442491.1, forward strand.
TGCATCTTGTCTCGTCTCCCCACCAAGCCAATTAAATGGACCCCTGCCCTTGATGGCAGGTGATGTCCAATTGCTGATGGATTGCCGTTTTGTCATCTCCATTGGAACACTGAAGAGACTGCTGGTAATAAGTTATATATTTATCAAGGTGGGCTCACAGTTTCAGGCCACCAGGGTGCCATTTAGTGTACCACCATCACTATATTAGCAGTGTATGCCTTCCAGCAATGAAGAGGCTATGGTTGAGAGGATGCGGCTAGATAGCAGGGACATTTCTCAACTGGGTTCCTACAGTATAGGAAGAAACCACAGAGAAAGTCCTTAGTTTGTGCCCTTTTGGTGCATTTTAGATCTAGCTCTCTACAAGGCGTAAAAATCAACAAGACTGCCTTCAGAGGAGAAGGTCTGTCAGCAGAACCCACCTCCTGGGAAACACACCTCTGGTTACCACTTGTGTGGGAGCCTGGGACTTCAGGGGGTTGATTGCACAGGCAAATGTGAGGATGCCGCTCTACCCGATCTGGGCCAGCTGGCTAAGAGGCTGAGGCTAATGCAAATATTACCTTCATATTTCTACTAACTTCTGAACCGTGTCCCTCTGGACCCCCAAACCACAATTTAATAATAATCAAGCAAGACCGGGATTTTGGAAGTTGGGGTAGCAGTTTTGGGGTTCCTACAAAGTCCTATTCCAACTCTTGGCAGGACTGAAAGAAGATTCAAGGGGAGGAGTCAGCTTCCTATAAAGGGTCCTCAGAGATAAATGAAAGGTGGAGAGGAATGTAAAAGCCACACTAAATGGAGAGAATGAAAAGAATAGGAAACCAGAAGACCCTAACCTAAATATCCAGAAATTCTCTCCTTAAGAATCTCTAAGATAAGCTGGTCATAATTTGTAAAGAGCAATCAGATGATTGAGGGAGGGTATTGCTTAAATGGAACAAAGGCAGTATTTTGCATTTCTCTCAATTATGAATACCTGCTGTGGACTGGAAACCAAAAAAACCCTCCAAAATAAAGATTCACAACAGAATTTTAGGACCCATAGCTGCACTGAGCTCTGTAGGTCTGGATTGGACAGAGGGATGAGACCCCTCTTCATAAATAAATACATAAACAAGGTGCTGAGGACTCAATGTAGCACCTGTCTCTTCTCCACCCCTGTGCACAATCTCCAACTGTTAGTGCGGAGCCGCCACCACCACCGAGTCGCACCTGCCATCTGGAACAGGCCTTACATATTCCAAGATCTCCTTTCTGCTTCGCTGAATCTCCATCTTCTTTCAAATCACGGGGACCCAAATGCACACCCGGGGCCACAGAGAAAGGTGCCTGGGATCTGTCGCCAAACAATGGTGCTACCTTTGAGGAATGCCATAGCCTTCAAGCAGCCCTGAATATTTTGTTATTCTTTAAAAACAAAACAAAACAAAAAAACACAACTCTGGGATGTCTGGAAAGGGTGAAGGAGGAAGGAGTGGGAAAAGAAAGGTTTGCAGTGGGTCAAAGTGACCCGTCTTGGTAGGAGAGGGGCAATGAGTCCGGTTTAAGGGATGAAGGGAGGGAGCAGCTAATGGCACTCTGGCAGGACAAGGCTGGAGGCTGGCTACGGGGGATTCTGGCCTAGGATGTGCCACAAGGGAGCAGGTGCCCCAGGGGTGAAGTCACGGGCCTAAGGTCAATCCAACCCTGACCTTGGGCAAGGGGCTAGCCTGCCTAGGCCTCAGTTTCCTCCGGTTTTGAATTGACACAATATGCAGTGCCTTTCATCACCTCACAGGAAGGCTGTGAGGATCCAAATTATGCATAAATAGCACCCAACCTGGGAGAGACACCCATAAAAGACTGCCGTCACCACTACTCTGGAGGGAAGAGCTCCAGGACTCTGGGGACCCGCCTCCCTTGGGCGCCCCGCGGCCAAGGACAGGGAATGTGGTCGGTGAGGGGCGTTTCTGGGTGGAAGGGGGAGACACTGAGCTAAGCAGGCCCCGCGGGCGGGTCCCTCCGGGGCCGTGGCGGGCGGCCCCGGCGCGCTAACGAGCGGGGGCCCCAGGTGGGGGCCCCATCC
>NW_006442491.1:19516804-19542749 GCF_000325575.1 Pteropus alecto
CGCCCACTTCATACGCACCTGCTGCGCGCGCGCGCGCTTGCCCGCCCTCGCGTTCCCCCTCTCTCGGCCCCGCCTCCCCGTTCCCGGTGCACCTGCCCAGCTCCTGCCCCACCTTCCCAGGACGCTGCCCACCTGTCCTTTGTGCGGGGCGGTACCATTCGATCTGGCCGGCTCTCCAGGGAGCGCCCGCTATGTGCCCGGCGCTGTGCCAAGCCTGATCTGTGTAATCCTCACAGACCCTCTGCGGTAGGCGCCTCTTGTTCCCCGCCCAAGGCACAGCGGGGTGTGGCCATTTGCCCAGGGTCACGCAGACTTGAACCCCCATCCCAGTGCCCATTTAACCACTAAGCTACAGCGCCTCCTCATCACGTCTGCTTCAGTTATAGCTCCGGGGGGGCCTCTCAATCGCTCGGGGAGACAAAACAGTCACACTGGTGCCTGGCACCGTGGTGCATGCACTTCACGTGTGCCAAGCACTCACTGCCTTATTTCACTCCCAGCAGCCCTGGGAGGTTTATTACCCCCATCTTACAGGTGAGGAAACTGAGGCACAGAAAGCTGAAGCTACTTGACCACAATGTGGCAGGGCTGGGATTCAAACCTAGGCAGTCAGACCCCAGGATCCATGCTCCGAGCTACTGGGGTTGCTGGTGGCTGGAATCCAGCCCAGGTCTTCTTTCACTGTTCAGCCCACCCACGTCCTATCCCAGCTTCAGTGAAGAGCTGCCTCTCTTAGCCATACCTGAGAAATCTAAAAAGTTCCTAGACCTTAAGTCACTGCCATGTCCCTAATTTCTGCCAGGCCTCCCAGAAACCCTTGCTCTCAATGCGAGTAGCCACTTGCAAATCATTCTAGGGCTAGCTTCTCCACTTACCGGGTAGAGAAACCAAGACCACCAAAGCCAAAGGCTAGCCCAAGAAGGGGATAGCCTGGTGGAGCCTTTTGGGGGCAGTTCAATCCCCCACAAGCCCAGCTGCGCCTCCTGCCTCCCACACCACAATCAGGCCAGGTGGGTGGGGTGGGGGCATGCCAAGGAGGGGCAGGAAGTGCTAAGAAGCAGAGCGTACTCTTGTCCACAGTGGCAGGGGTGTCTGGGGCAGGAGGAGGCTATCTGATCCCTTCCCCACTGCCCCGGCCGTGACCTCCTCCCTCCCTCCATCTCTCCCTCCTCCCTCATGGCCAGGGTAGCCAGAACCCTGGGCTGCAGCTGAGAACCCAGCGTTCTCCAACCCAGCCCGGCCTGCATTCCTGTGGGAGGAGGGGAGGGGGAGGCTGGGCCAAAGGCTTTAGGGACAGGGGCACCCTTGGGGATGCCCCACCCTGCAAGGGCCAAGGCTGAGCTGCCTCCAACCTCACCGTTTCCTGTCTCCGCTCTCCCCATCTCTCAGTAGCAGAGCTGCCTAAATTTGGCTCCAGGAGGGAATGGGGGAGGTGGCAGCAGGCGGGTGCTGTCAGAGGCCAGGGCGCAGCTCCCTGTCTAGCCGGCTGGCATTTTTGCTGTCTGGAGGAGGGCAGGGGGGCCCAGCAGCGCTCTCCCGGAAAGGGAGATGTTCGTACCTTCTGACATGCGCTGAGTAATGTGCAAACGACATGCAAAACCGAGCTTCAAATCAGCATCTCAGCCAGGGAACAGCTTGGGTGCTGCTTTTGGGATAAGAACAGAAGGACCAGTGGCCCACTCCCCAGGGGCTCCAGTGGGGGCTGGGTGTAGAGGGTATAGGATGTCCAGGGCTTGGAATTAAGAGACTCGGTTTCTCACCAGGTGTAGCTTTGGGGCTTTAGATCAAAAACTGGGTCCTGGCCTGAGGGCAGGGCCATAGCTTTCTCTGCCTCCTGTGGCATAGTGCTTGGCACACCCTGTCACATGTTTAAGTACATGAGTTCTGTAGCCACCTTGCCCAGGTTTGAAACCTGGCTCTCCACTGGCCAACTGGGTGAATTCCTCAACAGCATACTAGGCAAATGGCTAGTGGGATTGGACATCTATTTTGGTACAGCTACTGCTCTTCCCTAGAAGTTGGGCTTGGGGGCATGGCCTGAAAGAATACGGACTTTGGAATCAGACCTGGACTCAGCCAGCAAAGCTCTGTGGGTCTCACTCCTCCCACCTCAGAAATGGGTTCAGGATCTCCAGGTCAGCTATGATTCCATGTGAGGGGCTGGCATGCAGTGGGTACCCCAGAAAAGTCTTCCCACTGGTGTAGTCTCATTGCTCTCTGCATTCATTCAGTTATTTTCTCTGTCCTGTTCCCATCTCCCCTCTCTGCTTTGCTCTCTGTCCTGGTTTTTCTCTTGTCTCTAGATAATTGTAAATTTCTTGCAGTCTCTCCTCCCTTTCTCTCCACTTGTCTTGGTGACCTCGGGCAAGTCACTGCCTCTCAGAGTTTCGGTCTGCGTATCTGCTAAATGAGGGTAATGCGAGGTGGATGATGAGCTCTCTCTGGGGTTTGGGGCCCAGCAGTCACTTGATAGGTGGCAGCTCTTCTCTGTAAGGCCTCCCCCCTCCCCACTCGTCATCCCAAATGACCAGGAGGGGTGGGCTGTGCCCTCAGCTCTATCACGCATGGGGTGTGGGGGCCCCGCTTCTCGGTTACTCTGTTTAACCCCAGATAACTGCTCTCCTACCCCTCGGCCGGGGCTGATACGAGCTGAATCCAACTTCCTGCCACCCAAAAGCCACTTCCTGCCAAACTCGAGCTGATACCAGAAGAACTTGTTTTCTGTGCACAGAGCAGTCCCTGGTGGGGCGGCCACCTGCCTGTCCCGGGTGTGAACATTTTTTCCATTTGCCTGTCTGCCTGGTGGGGCTGGGTGGGGGAGGCTAGGGACACTGCCCTCCTCACCTCTGATCCTGCCTGTCCCGCCCTTGGGTAGCCTCCGGGCCTACCAGCCATCCCAGGAAGGGTACCAAGTGTCCCTTTGGTCCCAGACAGACATGTGTAGGCAGTGATAGACAGTCTGACACAGCCACACACACAGTCAGTCTGAGAGTCCCCACAGCCACCAGCGTTTGGGCTCCAGGAGACAAGTATGTGACACTGTCAGACACAGTCACTCGTACCCAGAGTCACACACAAGCATACACAGTCATCAGATAGAATCACACAGAGTCATGGTCAGAATCCCACACAGACAGTTATACCCAGTCTCAGAGTCACTCACACACATGCACACAGATAGGAATCTGTAACCAAGCTCCCCACACTCGCCCAGCACCCCTTCTTCCAGACGTAGTCACTGGTTCAGTAAATACGCTTTGAGGGTCTGCTCTGTGCTAGGCCTTGGGCTAACCCATAGTACAAATGATTGGAACAGTAACGAATAGTTGACCTGTGCTGTTCCCTCAGTTTCCTTATCTGTGAAATGGAGATAACAGCTCTACTCCATTGGGCTGCTGGGAGGGCGCTAATGAGCAACTTCATTCAGAGCCCCTGTCCCTGTCTGGCCCAAGGAGAGCGCTCTCTCAGTGAGGCTATCTGAGCCAGCCAGGAGCATCCTGTGCCCAGCTCCCACAGAGATCTTACATACATTATCTCCTTGAGTCCTGGCCTGAGCCCCGGGCGGCTAAGGTCATCACTCCCATGTTTGAAGACGAAGAAACTGAGGCTCAGAGAAGAGGCCCACAGAGTCCTGGGGATGCCCCCAGAGACTTTGTCTCCTGCCACACTCTCGCTCTGCTGCTTCAGTCTGCTTCACTACTTGCCCACACTATTGCCTCTGCCTGGAATGCCCTTGCCACTTGGTCTGGGCATGACCGGCTCCTAAGCTGCCTCCTTACAGTTACTCCCAAAAGCCTGTGCCAGCCCCTGTTCACGTCCCTCAGAACACTTACCATTTATAGAACAGTGGACCCCCACTGGACTTTAAGGGCCAAGAGTCAGGACCATTTTGTCTTGTTCTCTGGCACACAGATGCTCAACAACTTCAGAACTAAATGAATAAATGAAGCGGCCTGCTTTTCACGGCCACTGAGGATAGTCTGGAACCAAATTCAGGACACTTGGAAGCTGGAGCTCACTTCTACACTATGATGCTTCTCATGTCATCACCAAGCACTTACTAACTTATAAATAAATGAATGAATGAATGAATGAATGAATGAATGAATGAAACCGAGATCTCCCGACCCCAGTCCATGTTCCCTGGGCTAAAACCTCCTTCGTTTCCTGGCAGCGTGGACATGAGCCAAGCTCTAGCCGCCTCGGATGGTGGCAGGGCTGACGGGCCGCCTGAAGCCGGCTGTCAGGAGCTCGTCTGGCCACAGCCGCCAGCAGGGGAGACCAGCTGGCGGTGCAGGGTCCATCGGCCCCGGCCTGGAATCTGAGCCGCCCTGAGAGGCCCAGCTTCTCTCCAGGCCCCCACAAACTGGCCTTTGTTCCCCAGGCCGGCCAAGACCCGGCAGCTTGGGCTTTCTGTCTGTCTGCGGCACCCGCGCTGAACCGTAGGGGTAAATGGGCCAGCCTCCCTCTATCTATGCCCAGGACGACGCTTCGGGACTAAATGGAGATGTAATTTTCTATACAAATCCATGACAATTTAGATGGAGTGATTGTAATTGGCTTTTCAATGGGGGTTTTGTCCAGTGCTGGTGGCTAGAACTGGGTGGCCTGTTTGAGGCAGACTCCATTTAAATGACAATAAAGCAATAATATTGAGGACTTGTACAGTGCCCAGAGCTCCTCCTGGGCCCAAGAGGAGCCTCATGTTTATGGATCTAGTCTTTCCCCTGGGGCTGTCTGGACAATCGGGTGTTGGGGGGGGCACCAAGCCTGTGAGAGGGGCTGCCGCATCTTTGGGCTTCCAGACACAGAGTTTTGGGACGGCTAGGGTGGAGTCCCATCTCCACTGGTTTACCTATTTCCTCATTCATTACACGCTAGCTAACTAGTGCTGCCTGAGGGCTGGCTGCTATTCTAGGCTTTGGGGGAGCTGAGATACAGAGAACCCTCCCAGGCTGCTCAGAAGGAGGAGGGAACAATGGCCAGCACGGCATGCAGTTTGAGAGCATGACCCACAGCCCGACAGCAGGGGTTCAAATCCTACTCCACTCCTTACTCGCTTCCTGAGCTTCGGCAAGTTACTCAACCTCTCTGTGCTTCTGTTTCTGCAGCCATAAAACGGAGTTTGCAATGAAAGTTCTTACGAGCAGGAAACACCTGAATAGAGCTCAGCAGAGTGCCCGGCAGGTGGAAGGTGCTGTATGTAGTTATTGCCACTGTTCATTAAAAGCTCCAGCTCTGGTGTCAAACTTGCTGGTGACCGTGGGCACATGACTTAAACTCTTTAAACCTCCACTGGCTTCTCTTTAAGGTGGGGCTTTTAGGAGAGCCGACCCCACAGGGTTGCGCGGATTTAAGGAGAGGATGCAGGAAAGTGCTTAGCACATAGCTGGCACAAGCTCCGTAAACAGCTCTCGCTACTGCGATGCTCCTTGGCCTTGAGGAGCTCGCCATCCAGTGATAATTATAGTGTTGAGTGTGGGAGACAGAAAGGGAAGAAAAGAAAGCTCATAGGAAGCCATGATGGAGCTGTCTCTGCTGTGAGGGGATACTGCAGAGGAAATGATCCGGAGGGGCCTTGGGAACCAGGCAGGGTATAGGGCTGTGTAACGGAAGGAAGGCTTCACAGAGGAGGTGACATTTTTGGCTGGGCCTTGAAGGATAAGTGGAGTTTTTACCAACATAGGGTGGATACCAGTGCTAGGCACTGTGGCCATACGTCCTGAATAAGTGATTTGTACCTGTGGGCAGGTGGTCAGGGAGGCCCTCCTGAAGGAGCCATGTTGAAAGCATCTAGAAAGGGAAACAGCCTGTGCAGAAGCCCTCAGGTGGGCAGGTCAGGCAGTGGCACCTGAGGCAGTGAAGAGTGGGTCAACTGCAGAATGTGGCTGGAGACATGGGATAGGGATGTGGCTTTACTCATAGAGAAAAAGACAGCCATGGAAGGATTTTAGGCAGGTGGGTGACAATATCCAAATGAATTTCCTAAGAATCCCTCTGGTTACTTGGGAAAAATGGACTGCAAAGAGGAAGGGGTAAGAAGGGAGCGCAGAAAGACCGCAGACAAGCGGAAGGGTCACCAAGGGGAGGGAAATAGCTGGATCGGAGTAATAGCAGGCCCTCATTAAGTGTCAGATGGATGATGAGTGGGCAGAGGAACATGGGGCACTCGGTCTGATGAGGGGCTGTGTGCGGCTGGTACATAAGCAGGGCTGATAGAAGAGATGACAAAAGAAAGGTAAAGGCCACCTCCCATCTCCCCACGCCAGGTGGAAGCTCCTGGGCATTTTCCTGAAGGCATCAGGGAGCCAACAGCATTTTTCTCCAGGCAGGGAAAGACTATGCTGGGATTTGTGCTTCTGAAAGATCCTTCTGGCAACAGGGTGGAGGGTGGGCGAGGTGGGCGAGGTGGGCGAGGCTAAAAGGGAGGAGGCAAGGAGAGAGAAAGGTTGTGGGGTTTCAGAGGCATCAACAGGTATCCCAGCCATCACCCAACTCTAAGAGCAACAAACTTCTTCCTCAGAGAGGTCTAAAAACTAGTCCTAGGTCGCAGAGCTTGTCAGGGCAGAGATGCGATCCTGCCCCAGGACAAACTCAAAGCCCGGTGTTGTTTCCCCTTTGGCACCATCATGAATAGTGTTTATATAATAAAATCCATGGCGAATAGTGTCTCATTATAACTGTCAGCTCTAGAACCCTTGGGATGAGCCCAGGAGGTGGGTACTATGATCATTACCATTTTACAGATGAGGACACCAAGGCTCCATGAGGCTGAGTCACTTGCCTAAGAGTACCCAGCTGGGAATGGAGAGCCAGGCTCAGACCCAGGCAGGCTGACTCCAGACCCACATACTGGATGTCCTAACCAGGCCACAGGCTAAACGGGCCAATGGATGTATTTTCAGGAGCATGCAGAAGTTTATTATAATTTCGAATTTATTTAAAATTCAAATATTTAAAATGTTTCTATTTAAAAGTTGAGAGCTTTCATGGAAGAAGAAAACCTGAACTTTGGATGAAACCACCTGACACTGGCAGCCGCAGGACCCAGTCCTTGAATCTTGTCCACCTTGTGGTCCCCAGGGTCACACCTCCAGCCTGGGCCCCTCCTTAGCTGACTGGACATATCTGAAAGTGAAAGTGTGTCGGAGGGCCAGGAAAAGGCATCCATCCATTCATCCAACGAGCATGTGGACCACTACCACCTCCTCCACCACCTGGCCATCGCCACCAAATCTGCTTAACCAGGAGCCTTGTCCATCTCCACTTGCTGAGGCCAAATACTGGGGAATCATCCTTGATTTCTTCCCTCTTTCTCTCACATCCCTTCATGCCCATCCCATCTATCAGCAAATCCTGTTGGCTCCACCTTTGAGCTATATCCAGCTGCCTGTATTCTACCAGTTCAACTCTGGCCTTCTGACCCCAGGGCCGGTGGAGCTCTGGGGAGAGGCACGTGCTGGCAGTCGGGAGCCCTGGAGCCAGGATCCTGCCCTTCCTCTCTGGGTCTCAGTTTCTCCATCTGTAGGAAGGGTGGAACAAAGAGGGTCATTTCGACTCCTATTATCCTTTTGTCCAGACGTGGGAGCTAGGAAATCAGTTCACAAAACATTTCATGTTAAAATTTTAATTGTCTTCTGGCCTAGGCAGGACACAGCAGGGGTACGGGAAGAGAGTGTGGGTATCTGAGGCAATGACTGTCTTGACTTTTAATACCCTGCGGTGAGTCAGGAGCTCCATGGGGTGGAGGCTATCTTGTTCACCTCTGACTGGATCCACAATATCTACTGAAGCCTAGAAAGAGTAGTTCTCAGGAAACAGTTATTGAATGAATGAATGAATGAATGAACTATCCTGACCCACTAAAGGGACCCTGGGCACTCACTTTCTTTTAGAGAGCTTTGATTTTCCCAAAAGAGAGACAGGGTAACCTAAAGCTTTGCCTTCCTTCTCTGTAACAAGTGACATTTATTGACTAGGGACTAGTCTAAGCACTTTGTATGTATTATTAATTCATTTAGTCTTCACTGTAACCTCAGGAAATAGGAACAAGTCCCTTTTATGGTTGAGGAAACTGAGAACCAGAGAAGTTAAGTGACATGACCAAGTTAACACAGCTCATCAGTGGCTGAGCCTGAGACCAACCCAGGCAGCCTGATCCCAGAACTCTCATTCTTAAACACTGTTCCGGACAGCCCTTCAAGAAGACATGAGGTTTAGGGATGCCTGCCCCAAGGAGGCAGCCCAAGTTGCAGATCGGGATATGCTAAGCAGAGCTGCCAGCTCAACAATCTTTTCATGGCTCCCTACTGCCAGTCAAGTGATACCCAGATACCCACCTCTGGACTCAAGGGCCCTGGAAGTGGCTTCAGCTGCATCTCTTCCTCCTTCAGGCCCCAGCACAGACCTGACACTCTAGCCGCCCCAGCTGCTCCTCTTCCCCATTAGCCCAGGGGCCGTCTTGCCTCTGTGCCTACACACAAGCAATTCCCTTTGCCTAGAATGTCATCATCTGGCTCTTGAGCCTTCTCTCATCCAAGTTTCATTCAAATGCCCTTCTCCCCATTGCCCACTGTCTTGACTTTTAACACCTTGTGGTGAGTCAGGAGCTCCACCATCCTACACAAGTCGGGAGCCCCACTATCTTACACACAGCCCCTACAAGACCTCCCTGACCCTCTGCCAATTTCTTGCCTTCGATTTCCTATAGCACTTTGCCAACAGAGATAATGTCGTTAACGTGTCTCGATATGCCAGTAGGTACTATTACGATGCCATTTTACAGATGAGAAGACTGAGGCATCGAGAAGGGAAGTGAGTTGCCCAAAGTGACACAGGACAAAATCAGGGCTGAATCCACATTTGTCTGCTCCAAAGCTAGACCTCCAAGCCCCTGAGTCAGCTTCCATCTCCAGAAGTCTGTCCTGAGTCTTAACTGCCTTACTAGGAGGATATAGGCTGAGGGCAGAGGCCACTTCTCACGCCTATCAAAATGCCAAGCATACAATGTCTCATTTAAGATTCCCTAGTGACTGAATAGCCTTTACCCACTAAGTGTGGTCTTAGAGTTTTCATGCACAACATAATGAATTTGCTTTCTTTCTGTAAGGCACTCTGAAGGCACAGGGGCTGGATAGGATGCAGGGTCAGGAGTCAAACAGACCATATGACTTGAACTCACTGTAAAAGCAGGGGTTTTAAAGTGGGGATATTTTAACTCCGACCTTCAGGGTCATTGTGCGGAGATGAAAAGCATCAGTATATGAGGAGAACTCAATATACAGTAACCATGATTATGAATTAATAGTTCATATTCTAGACATTGCTGCCAGGAGTGGAGGGCAATCTGACATTATCTATTAAATACCGAAAGCATATTCCGTCAGACTCAGCAATTCAACTCCTCAGTATAAACTCACATGTATATGAAATGGCCACCTATGTTCAAGAATGTTCGCTGAAGTCTTGTTATGAGAACAAAATATTGGAAACAATCTAAATGTCCATCACCAGAGGACTATGTAAATAAATTATGGTACATCCATAAAACTGAATACTATGCAGCTGTAAAAAAAGAATGAGAAAGTTATGTGTGTTCTGACATACTCGTGCACTGATAGCACATAGATACACTGTTTAATGAAAAACGACCTGAAGGATGTAGCTAAAACTATAAAGCTAAAACTATAAAGCTAAAACTATAAGACTCTTAGAAGAAAACATAGGGATAAATCTTTATGACCATAATTAAGCAATGGTTTCCTAGATATGACACCAAAAGTACAAGCAACAAAAGAAAAATCAGACAAACTGGACTTCATCAAAATTAAAAATGTTTGTGCTCCAATGTACACCATCAAGAAAATGAAAAGACAACTGACAGACTGGAAGAAAATATTTGCAAATTATATATCTGCTAAGGTATTTGCATCTAGACTATATAAAGAGCCCTTATAATTCAATAATAAAACAACAAATAACGCAATTAAAAAACGGTCAAAGGATGTTAATAGACATTTCTCCAAAGAAGACATACGAATGGCCAATAAGCACGTGAAAAGATGCTCAACATCATTAGCCGCCAGGAAAATGCAAATCAAATCCAGATGAGATACCACTTCACACCCACGAGGATGGTTCTAATTAAAAAGACAGATAATAACAAGTGTTGGTGAGGATGTGGGAAGATCAGAAGCCTCATATATTGCTAGTAGGATTGTAAATGGTACAAACGTTTAGGAAACCAGTCTGGCAGTTCCTCAAAAAGTTAAACATAGATTTACCATATGTCCCAGCAATTTCACTCCTAGGTAGAAGAGAAACAAAAACATATATCCACACAAACACTTGAACATAAATGTTCATGGCAGCATTATTTATAAGAGCCAAAATGTAGAAACAACCCAAATGTCATTTAATTATTGAACAGATAAATAAAACATGTTATATCTATATGATGGAATATTATTTGGTAATAAAAAGGAACGAAATACACGGACAAAATTTGAAAAAATTATACTAAGTGAAAGAAGTCAGGCACGAAGACCATACACTGCATAATTTCATTTACAGGAAATGTCCAGAGAAGGCCCATCGACAGAGAAAGAAGCAGATTAGTGGTTGCTTGGCGGGGTGTGGAAGGTCATGGGAAATGCAGAGTGACTCCTAATGGGTATGGAGCTTCTTTCTAGGGTGATGAAAATATCTAAAATTGATTGTGGTGAGGGTCGCACAACTCTGAATAGTCTAAAAACCACTGAATTGTATTTTTAAATGGGTGAGTTGTGTAGTATGTGAATTATATCTCAATAAAACCATTAAGAAAAAAGCAATCTACAGAACAGTGTACAACATATTTTGTGTAAAAATAGAAACAAACTCCCAAAATATATGTGTGCATGTGCTTAAATATGTATAAAATTTCTCTGGAAGAATACTGAAGAAATAATAATGGTTTTACCTGGGGAAGTGGACTGAGTGGCTGACAGGGCTGGAAGGGAGACTTTTTTTTTGACTGCACATTGGTACTTGAATTGTTTTTTTTAAATAATGAGATTCTATTAACTTTTCAAAATGTTGCACTTAAAAAAATAAACCAGTGCTTTATTACTGGCCCTCGGCCAGAGATGTGTTGATCTAGGCAGCTCTCAAACACAGGAGATAGAGAGAGAAACCCAACTTTACAATTTTCCAAGCATTTCTTACATCCAGAATGGATGTTAGGGAGGTCTGGGAAGGCCTTTTTATTCCTCTCTTTTATTTCTCATACAGGCCTGCCAGAAGCCCCATTTCCACCAGCAAATTCTGTGGCTCCTTCTTCAAAAAACGCCTAGAATCTGCTCACTTCTCTTCCTCCACGGGCACCATTCTGGCCCAGGCTGCCATCCCCTGTCATGTGGCTCATGGCACCAGTCTACTCTCAACTTCCACCCTCCAATCTACTTGGGTCTGCCCCTACCTCCCAGCATTCACCCGCACATGCTAGGCTCCAATCTACTGGCCCCCCTTACTGTTCCTCAGACTTACCAAGCACTTCCTGCCTCAAGGCCTTTGTACTTGCACTGCCTGGAATAGTACCCGCCAAGATATCCACTTGGAGGTTCCCTCACCTCCAACAGATCTCTGCTCCAATGTCTCTTCATAGGAAGGCCTTCCCAGACCTCCCTGTCTCCAATAGCAGCTAGCCCTCAGCCCTATCCCCTTTCCCTGCTTTATTCATCTATATAGCATCTGACATATTTAATATTTACATTTGCTTGTTTGTGGTCTGTTTCCCACCCCCAAATGTAGGCTCCATGGAAGGCAATATTCTGTTTCTTTCCCCAGCTCCAAGAACAGTGCACACTGTAGGTGTTCGAAAAATTTTGTCGAAAGAAATTTTGTTCTAAGAAACTGTCACACAGCAGAAGAGGTTAAGGAGACATGATGACTAAATGTAATGTGGTAGCTTGATTGGGATCCTGGAACAGAAAACGAACATTAGGGAAAAACTAGTGAAATCTGAAAAAAACGATGAGTTTAGTTAACAGTGTTACACCCGTGTTGATTCCTCAGTTGTGACAAACACATCATAATAATGTCAAATGTTAACATAGAAGAAACTGGTTGAGAGATATACAGGAACTCTCTGGACCATCTTGGCAACTTCTCTGTAAATCTAAAATTGTTCTACAATAAACCACTTATTTAAATTTTAAAAACGTGTTGAGTGAAAGCATAGGCTTATGTAGCCAATGAAAAGCAGTGGCTCATGGACAGAGAGACCTGGCAAACATCCGCAAGAGAAGGAGGCCCCTGTCACTGGTGATTCATTTATTTTGCTATAAAGGGCAATGTTGTATTGGGAAAGGGTGGAGCTTTTCTTTCCAAATATCACAGGAAGCTCAGACGTTTTCTTGAGAATCCACGCCTGGCCCTGTAGAGCCCAGAAGCCAGGCACGCGCTCCCATGCAACTCCCCAGGAAATTGCCCTTTTCTCTTTGGCTCCCAGGAGGCCCAAATAGCCTCTCTGGGTCATGATACTGTTTTCCAAGGGTACTCGGCCCTGTAGCTCAGGATCTCAAGCTGAGTCATTCAAATCAAGGTAGGGGACAAGGAGGGGGCTAAGGGAGACCAAAGGTGGTCCAGGAAGAGAAGAGAAAAGGGACAAGTCGTCTTGAGTACCTGTAAGGAACTGGAACGGGGCAGGACATTTTAGACCTGCGTGACCTCATTCAGGCTCCCAGCCCCACAAGGCTGATTTGGTTACTCCCATTTCACTGATGAGGAAACCAGTAACTGGAAAAGGATGCAGTTACAGGGCGATAAACCAGCTGCACTGGGACGCAATCTCCTGGGCCTCATCTTGAACCCGTCTCCAAATCTTGCCTGCACTCTAGCTACACTGTTTTCTCAAACCACATACATATCATATGCTCCCTCCTGCCTTTGACCATGCTATATATACACTCTGCCTGAAACACTCTTTATTCCCTATTACGAGGTTAACATCTGCTTGTCCTTCAGGCCTCAGTTCAAACGCTACTGCCTGTTATGGAGTGAACTGTGTGCCCCCATCACTGTGTTTTCCTATGTTGAAGTCCTAACCCCTATACTTCAGAAAGTAGTTGGAGATAGGGTCTTTAAAGAGGTGATTAAGGTTAAATGAGGTCACATAGGTGGACCCTAATCCAATATGATTGGTGGCATTATAAGAGGAGGAGATTAGGACACAGATACAAAGAGGGCAGACTGTAAGAAGCCACAGGAGAAGGTGAGCCAAGGAGAAGGCCTCACAAGAAATCAACCCTGCTAACACCTTGATCTCAGACTTATAGCCTCTAGAATTGGGAGAAAAATAATTTTAGTTGTTTAAGCCGCCCAGTCCATGGCAGCCCTAGCAAATGAACAGACTGAGAGAAGCCCTTCCTGATCCCCATGCCCAGGTCAGGCACTTGTGACCACCATTTCCTTCACAGTGCCTCTCATGATGGCAATACTCTGTGTATTAGTATGATTATTTGGTTAACGGCTATCTCCCCCGGTTGACTGGGAGCATTGTGAAGCCGCAGACAGGATGGGCTCTGCCATGTTCTCTAGCATAGCCTCTGCACAGCCTCTGCACGTAGCAGGTGCTCAATAAACACGTGCTGTGCGAAGCAATGAAGAAAAGACAAGCAAAGCCCTATGGCCTTGGGTTACTCCCTGCCTTCATTTGTGCCTCCGTTTTCCTGGCTATCAAACAGCAAATCCAAGGCTTCTGGGACTTTTAAACTTCATTTATCTTCTGAAGCAAATATTTCTTTTTGAGGGGCTCCAGCTTTGTCAGCTTCGGTTTTACCCAGTAACTTTAAATCAAATCTTTGCTGAAAAATGTAAAATTCATTCCCAGAGTCAGCAAAAAAAAAAAAAAAAAAAGGTGCCTCCCCCTCTGCTACCTGTCTGTCCCTGGGCCTCCTTCAACCCTATTCTTCTTACTCCCCAGCTCCGGCCCTGTCCAAATGTGGCCAACTCATTAGGGCTACATCCAAAAGCTTCCATCTTCAAAAAGCTCACCTCTGGGAGCCTAGAGGTGTGAAGTGGAGGCTAAGAAAGCAAAAGAGAATGGCCCAAAGCCACACAGCCAGGTAGAGGCTGGTGCCTCTGTGAATCTCGGCTCTGGGCCCGATCCCATCCCTTGGAGCATCAGCTATGGCATCTGCCCACACAAGTGTCATCAGCCCTGGAGAAACTGCCCTACCCTCCATTCACCCCACCAAAAAGGTCCACTCTGGACTGAGAAGGGACTGGCAACAGCTGACCTCAGGCACAGCAAAGGTCCTGGGGTACAGAGAGACTGAGACGTGCCCAAGGCCACATAGATGGTAAATAGTAGAGCCAGAGCTGGAAGCCCCGAAGCCGGAGCTGCTGATCACATGGCCACCCTGCCCCTTCCACCTAGGCTTCACGACTATGCAGGAGCTGGGTTATGTACTATTGATCAAACTCCTACAGCAAGGCAGATGGGGAATCTTAGGAATCAGGCAGATCTAAGCCAAATCCAGCCATATGATCTCAGGCAAGAGACTCCATCTCTCTGGGGGTGTTTCTTCAACTGTAACTGGGGCTAATGGTATCTACCTGGCGGGGACATAGTGAGGGTTAAATGTAACAATGTCAATGTTAAGGGTAAAGCCACTAACATAGGGCCTGTCTACCTCATAAAGCAGGGTCCGCCAGCTCAGCCCATTCCATAAATTGGGGTCCTCTCCCTCCCTCCCTCCCTCTCCTGCCCCCATGGATGGGCCCCCTGCTGCTGAGCTGCCCTGCGGTCCAGTCTGCTGAGTCATGGCACCAACTCTACTCACCACCTGCTTTGCGGACAGCGCTGAAGGTGCTCGGGGTAGCTACTTAGAACGTTCTCAACATCTTGGTCTCTACTTCCTGCTTTCACAGAGACACACTCTGAAAGCAGGATCCTCGGCCTCTGCAGGGAAATCTGGAGCAACCCAGCAGCTTCCCAAATCTCTCCATTTGGGCATGTCCAGTGCTCTGGCAGGGGGAAGATGGTGGGGGCTCTACCCTTGACCAAGCTCTGCTAAGCTCTAGCAAGCCCTTAATAGTGGACGGGGAGCAAACTCAGACACCAACCAGTTCTTTCTAGCTCTAAAAACAGGTTGTGTACATTAGCGTTTGCCTACATGTGCATCAGATGTCTCTGGAAAGACAGACAGAAGCTGGTCACAGTGGTACCTTCTGAGAGGGAAACTGAGCATCTGGGGAAAGAAAGGGGGTGGGAAGAGGATTTTTCTCATTGCTTTTAAACTTTCAAATTCCAAATCATGTGAATGTACTGTATAATTAAAATAAAATTAAAATTAAAATAATTGAACCTAGGATGCTGGGGAGAGGGAGTTTGCATGATTCGTCTGTCATCACTGCAGATAAATGACAACTGGCCAGAGGGGCTCGGCTAATGCAGAGTGAGCTCAGTTAGGGTCATTTCACCTTAGGGGCCTCGGTGTCTCCTTGGAATCAAGAGAGCTGTTGAAATCCACATTATCATTGGACCCCTATTTGCTAGTCTCATCTTTGGATCATACGTGGGGAAGGCATGAAACAGTCCATCACAGGAGCTATAAGGTAAAGGATGGGGGGTGAGCTTGTAAAAGCCCAAATGGTCCAGAACTCTAATCGAGACTATTGAGGGTATCACCAGGAAGCCCCTAGCTTTACTGATGGGAAAAGCAAGGCATGGAGCTGTAAAGGGCCTATGTGCCAAGATGACACCACCTGGCCAGGCACGTCACTACCCCATCTCCCTGCACCACTCATCTCCCGACAGGTATAACTGGGGAGGGGGTGGGCATCTGCATTAACAGGCTGCATGGGCAGGTAGAGGATATGGCCTGGATGTGGCCCTGTATGCAGCCTGGGAAGGCTGGAGGGTCAGCTGTGCTGGGCCTGGCCGGGCCTTGGAGGCTGCGGTATGGAGTCTGGTCTTTGTCCTAAGAGCCCCTGGGGAGCCACTGAAGGGTTTTAGGCTAGGAACTGATGTCGTCTGATTTATGTTTTAGAAGATTGCTCTGGCTGCTGGGTGGAGAATGGACTAGAGGAGCGAGAGAGGGAGCAGGAGACTGATGTAGAAGCCTCTGCAGCCTGGACTGGAAGGGAAACACTGGGAGAGCCGTGAATAAGTCCAAGGGAAGGGTAGCTGATTGCAAATGGAAAAAGTACGTTTCTCCCTGGGTAATGAGTTCCCCGTCCCCGGACATATTCAAACCAAGACCAGACCACAACATGACAGAGCTATTACAGCAGGGACTTGATAAGTTGGACCACAATGCCAAGATTCCAGGTCACCTCCTCCAGGAAGCCTTCCCTAACTCCCAAGGCTGGGCTGGCAGCCTCCCGGGTGTCCCCCATCACAGCACTGATCGTCCTGGATCATAATCATTGGTTTCCAGATTTCCATGCCCCTCCCCACATTTGCTCTGAATTTCCAGTGCTCGGCAAAGAGCCGGGCACACGCTAGGGCCTCATACATTACTTCCTCCCCTTTCCTTATCCTCTCTCCCCAACATCCCTTCTCCCAGGTCTTCCATCTGAGTATTCCCCAATACCTAGCCCAGATGCTGGCATATAGTAGGTGCTCAGTACATGCTTCTTAAATGGATCATGTCTGCAGAGGCTCTGACACACAGCAGTTTGACAAATGTTCAGCCCCTTGCTCTCAAGGGCAGCAACAATAGCAGTAACACTTACTAGGTGCTTTCTTTGTCTGGCACTGCTTTAAGTACCTGAGATAGGACTACTGTTATGTTTATTTTTTAGACCAGCTAATGGAGGCCAAGAAAGGTGTGGGAATTTGCTTAGGTCACACATCTGTAAAATAGAGGAGCAGGGATTTGAACCCAGGCTGCCAGGCTTCAGGATTGGAGTACATGGCCTCGTTGAGGGCCCAGATGCTATCACTGTTCCTGGCATATAGTAGGTGCTGAGACCTACTATGACACAGAAGGACACAGTCACCCCCCAAAAGGACACAGTCACTCCCTATGGCCAGCTGTCATAGGGAGCCCCAGTGTGATCCCACTCACCTCCCAGGCTTGGGTCTCCCTCCCGCCTGAGTGGGCCAGGCTGTCCCAGGGGCCACTGCCAGCCCAGGCCTGCCCAAGCCCTGCTGCCCACGCGGCCTTCCTTGAGCTGCCAGCAGGCCAGCAACATGGCCTGCCCCAGGGGACTGAGCCTCCGAGGCTGGGCGGCCCAGACAAAGGCCGGCAGCGTGCCTGTCCCTTTGGCACACAGGCTGCCTCCTCCTCCTCCTCCTCTCTCTCCAGGGCCTGTGTTGGGGGGTACTGGCAGAGGTTGTTTTCAAAAAGGAGGTGGATGGAAGAATGAGGGACAGGGATAGGCAGCCCCAAGGGCAGAGGCTGGAGCAATTAGAATGACAGGTGGGGTATGGGGCAGTCCTGTAGGGCCAAGCAGCCCAGAAATCAGGTGGGTGGGTGGCCAGAGAGGGTGCCAACTAAAGTCTACTGAATAATGACCACTCTGGGTACTGAGAGCTGTCAGGGTGGGGCCCTCAGCACATGGCAATGCTGATCCTCCCAAAGAGAGATGGGGCTTCGGACTTATGTTAAAGACGGCAGATATCAAGGCATCTATTAATTATTTTTCTGCTTTAGCCAAGAGGAAACTAAGGTTCAGAGAGGCCAAGTGACTTGCCCAAGGCTGGACAGTTGAAAGTAGATCAACATGAACCTCATCCAGGTCTGAATGTAACAAACCGAATGCTTCCCACTGCCTTGTCTCTTTATAAATAATTACTTAATAATAAAAATAGAAACAACAAACATTTATTGAGCATTTAATATGTGGCAGGCACTGTGCCTAGGGCAATGCCTAAATTAAGTCATTTAATCCTCAAAACAATCCTATGAGGTAAGAACTATTATTGTGCCCATTTTACAGATGAAGAAACTGAGGCCTGGCAAGGTAGAATAACCTGACTACAATCAAACAGTGGGGTTTCAACTGAGCCATCAGAATTGGCACACTAAACTACCATTCTATCCTAGATGGATGGATGGATGGATAGATGGATGCATGCATGCATGGATGGACAGACTGACTAATGAACAGGAGCTCTGCCCTGTGCGCACCAGGCCTACAGCACCCAGTAGGTGCTTGGTGGTCAGTAGCCATGACAACACTGCTTTCTCCTGCAGCCCCTGCTCGAGAGGCCTCGTGTCCGCAGCAGGGCTGGAGCTTGGGGGCCCTGGGCCGTGTGCCCGGGCTGCTAGGGCAGCCTGAGCTCCCTCAATGAGCCAAGCGGCGGCATGACGGATGTGCCCGCCACCGCGGGGAGCCTAGGGTAGAGCAGTTGCCTGGAAACAGGCTGCTCTGGCGGCCCACGCTCAGACCTTTGTCACCGTCTCAAGGACCTTTTTTCCCTCTCCTTTCTCGCTGGAGGCAGACCCAGCATGCAGGTGAGAAGCTGCAGCCAACACTACCAGCAGCCCCCATCACAGGGGACCCACAGCGGGCCTCATGGCCACAGGCTGGGGAGAGGGAGGCAGATGCCTGAGAGACACAGAGCCTGTGGAGGGGAGGAGACAGGACTCCATGGGCAGCCCAGCCAAGGCTTAGAAAAATCCTGATGCTGGGATGTGCTGGGATGCTTCTCACATTGCCTTTATTTCTCCCAACTTCTTTGACAAAAAAAAAAAAAAAATGAGCCTTAGTCCTGATACTGACAGCCTCGGCTTCTAGAACTAAGGGTGGTGCCGAAGAGATGTGGGTAGGGCAGGGCCTCTGGGGGGCCCAGGGCAGGGGGACAGGTGTGGTGCCCCTCGAATAGAAGGCACTAATTGGCTCTTGTGATGGTGGGCCCTGAGAGGGGATTAACTGGGCCCTGGGGAACTGGCTGGGGATGGGGCCACATCCTAACTAGGGCCACACCCCCGCCAGGGCCCTGTTTGGCCTGAGAGGGGATTAACTGGGCCCTGGGGGAACTGGCTGGGGATGGGGCCACATCCTAACTAGGGCCACACCCCAGCCAGGGCCCTGTTTGGGGACAGCAAGGAATTTGGGGCCAGGCCAGCCTGGGCTCAAATTTCACCTCTGCCCCTTGGGCAAGGTTTCTTCTCTGTGCCTCGGCTTCCTCCCCAATAGGGAGAACCTCCCTAAAGGGGCAGGTGTGGGAATGAAATGATATAATCCGTGTAAAGCACCTATAGCATACAGTGAGCACTCAAGGGAAGAAGACGGGTGTGGTTTCACTGAGATGCCTCATAGTGTTGGGCCCCAAGCGTGTTTTAAGGATGATTTCACTCACGCTCCACGCACTCAGGGAGGCAGGAGGTCTACAGCCCACTTGTTGGACACACGCAGACGCTGAGGCTGCAGGAGGGATAGGGTTTGTCCTGGTCGGGTACTAGCGAGGGTAAGATGCCAGGCTGACTCCCGCCTCCAGTCAGGTTTCCAGTTTGCACAACCACTATCTCAACCTCCCCCGCTAATGGAGCTGCTCCTGGACTTTGAAAATCAGATCTTAATGCTGCCTGCCCCGAACCTTCCTTGGCTCCCCAGTGCCTGAATAAAATCCAGGCTCATCTGCAGGAAGTAGAGGCCTCTGTGATATGGCCTGCTCACCCCAACTACAAACTGTGCTTTGTGCCTCTGCAAGGCTGTCTCCTCTGCCTGGATGTCTATTCTCTACTTAGCTCCTGGCTAGTCTTGGCCCTAAGGTTCACTCTCTTCCAGAAAGCCTTCCCAGCCCAGCAGTCCCCAGGGACCCCTTCTCCTATGCTCTAGGAACTTTGTTCACCCCTCCCAACCCCCTACCCCCTGCCCTCAGCCCTGGAAGATCTCCTCCCTGGGGTCCTGGGCCAAGGGGAGAATGCACCTGTCCTGGCACCTGAGGCCCCGCATTTAGACCCTATCTCTTGAATCTTTGGCCCACCTTAACTGCCGCGGCTGCCTGGTTGCATCCTTTGTCCTGGGCCACCAACCTCACAGCCTCATGGCCCCTGAGCGGACTATCCATTTGTGCTCCACTCCTCTGCTCACACAGTACCCCCGACACTACCCTCCCCAGACTGCTCAGCAGCTCCCTATCCCGTTGACTCCAGTTCGGATCCTCCCTCCTCTGGAGCCTTCTCCTGACCATCCCCAGCCACAGGCAGTCCTACAACCCACTTTCCTGCAGGTGTTGCTGCTGCCTCCCTCTTGGCATGAGGGGCGGGAAGCAGGAGCTCCACCTTAATCAGCACTTACTCCAGGTCAGGCCCTATTCAAGGCACATGACTACACAATACCTCAATTATTCCACTCCTTAGAAGAGCAAAAAGAACCTCAGGCTCAAGGAGATTAAGCCTCTTTCTTACCAAAGGGCCTGAGGCCTAGCTGGGTTTCTGCTGCCTGTGATGCTAAGGTGACACTGCAGGGTCCCCAAGGATTGTCACTGTGCTTGCATTCCTCGTATTCTCCCACCCGAGCCAGCATAGGCAGTGACAGTGGTGACGATAATCGTAGTAGAAATACTACCCATTGATAATGGACACTGTTTAGGTACTGGGCTCCAAACTCACACAATCCTTAAGTTAGAGATGAGGAAACTGTCACTCAGAGAGACAAAGTGACTTACCTGAGGCCCCAAAGCTAAAAAGCCACAGAGCCAGGATCTGAACCCCATAAAAGGCCACGATGTCCCAGAGCCCAGGACATTGCCTCGTCTCACAGCCGAGCTGGCACCAGCGGCAGGCAGCTGTAGCCCCAGTTCTGGCCACCAGGCCCTGAGCCTGTCCCTGGTGGCCACCCGTTAATTAGCCAGGCGGCTCTGCTTGCTCAGTGGCTGCTTTGGAGCAATTCTCCCAGGAAAGGCCGAGCTTGCAGGAGCAGGAAAGGTAATTGCTAATTTGCACGAGAGAAGACAAAGGGGACAAAGGCGCCCTTGGCTGCCCGGTGCAGTCTGAGCCAGCCTCATGTCCACGTCACAGAACTGCCCGCCGCTCACCACCCACCACGATCGGCTCCCTAGACATCTGTCTGTCCACAGGACACATCCACGCAGTTCTCATTCAGTCTGGGTCATCGAGCCATATCCCAGGAAGAGCGAATGAGCACACGAACACAGGCCCCTGCCATTCTCTCCGGCACGACAAGGAGGGGTACGCAGGGACCTCAACGATTTCAAAACTAATGACCCTGTAAGTGTTCCATCATTTTCTGCTCACTGAACCCCACAGCAGCTTGAGGGCTGTATTGCTCTTAGCCCCATTTACAGGTGAGAAAACTGAGGCATGGGGAGATGAAATAACTAACCAAGGCCACCCTGCTAGGAAGTGAAGGGGCCAGGATTCGAATTCGGCCTCTCTCCAGAGTTTGTGCTGTTTCCATTGTGCTCTAAATTGAGATTGTCCAGGTCCATTCTCTCATAATGCAGCTAAAGAAACGTAGAGCAAGAGGCTGTATTATAGAAATGGGCTTCGGAGTCTAGCTCTGCTCTCAGGTCCTGTGTACTCTAGGATGTAATCTTTCCTCTTTGTGCCTCAGTTTCTTCATCTAGATAATGGGCTTAGAAGCCCCAGGAGAAAGGCTACCTGGGATGCTAAAGGCACTGAATAAGGCTGGGCTTCCTGACTTCGTCTTAAAGTGGTCAGATGGTCAGTCCAGTGCCTACAGAGGGCTGATGCACAGCAGGGCCCTGAGCCCCATGAAATGAGGGCTGAGGCTGCAGCAACTAAGGAGCAGAGGCCGGTAGGTAGGGCCTTTTGTCAAGGGCTAGAAGGCTAGATTGTGGCCAGGAAGGTGGGCCAAGAAAGGAAGGTGTCTTCCTGCTCAGAGCCTGCCTACCAGCACTTGGCTGAGCTATGACCAGTTCCCCAGGAGGCACTGCCAGCACTGGCGCTAGGTCAGGCAGACCCAGGTCCAAATCCTGTCTCCCCCATGCTATCCAGGCATGCCCCTCTCTGAAGCTCAGCTTCCTCATTTGTAATGCCCCTCACCGCCAGGGCCGTCCTGAGACTTGAGGCTGATTGAGACAGTCATCTGGATGACAAGGCCTGGGGGATGGGGGAGTGCAGGCTTTTGGGAGACCAGTCTGTAGACCCAGCCTGACTTGCCCAGCAAGGCCAGACACCGGATGGACAAACAGGCCAAGTGGACAATCACATGAGCCCAGACCTCTTCCTCTTCTCAGGGACCTGCCCCAGACTGCTTGCCAGCGGCCTGAGCTTCCCCACCCTCTGGGCCTTTCAACATCCTTACAACAGACCTCCCAACCCACCAAGCCATGCCTTACAAAACCTGTTCAGGGACCACAAATCTGGAAGTCGCTCTTATTGCATGGTGATGTGTGCACACGTGTACACGCGCACTCATGAGCGAGGGCAGGCTCTGGACGATCTCTCCTCCGCCAGAACCCTGGGGTTGCCTGAGTCAGGAGACCCACGTCTCAGCCCTCCATGAGCCCTGCCTCACTGTGACTTTGGGCAAGTCACTCATCCTCTCCAGGCCTCAGGTTATCCCTCTGTAAGTCAGGCCATTATTTCCTGACTCCTCTTCCTCCTGGAGTTCTTAGAAGACTCAGTGATATGATAAATTCTCAACAGCTGTGAAAACAATTCAAAGCCATACAAATGTTAGGTTCTGATTTTAAACGTTTACTGAGCACCTCCTGCAAGCAGGCACATGGCTGGGCACTGACACAGGCTTCCTAGTGTGTTTCTGACAAGTCCATCACAACCTGATATACAGACATCGTATCTCCATTCTGTAGATGAGGGCACTGAAGCTCAGAGAATGATTTGCATAAGATCACATAGCCACCCAGGATTCAAACCCAGGGTTGTTTGACAGTCAACCACTTGGAATGAGTAGTCAGGACGACTGTGTTCTCTTTTCCAAACCCCCATGGGTCTTAAAATCTACCCTACAATTTGAAAAACAGGCAGCATGGCCCTGCCCCATCCAAGTCTCATTGGGCAAGGCTATGAGGGTTCGGGAAGAATTTCGTTCTGGCGCCTAAGGACCTGGAGGGTAAAATGTGGTCTTTTGATTTCCAAATACAGGGGATGAGAACACCAGCCTCCTTGCTGTTTCCAAACCCACCAGATACACTCCTGCCTCAGGGCCTTTGCACTTACTATTCTCTCTACTGGAATGCTTTTCCACCAAATACCTACATAACTTGGTTCCACATCTCCTTCAGGGCTTTGTTTAAAATGTCACCTTCTCAGCGAGGCCCTCTCTGACACCCTGTCTAAAATTCCAATATGTCCCATCCCAGGACTTCCAATTCCCCTCACTCTGCTTCATCTTTCTCCACAGCATTTACCAGCATCTGGCCAGCTGGGTGCTTTCCTTGGTTGTTATGCAGTGTCGACCCCCTGTAGACTGTCATCTCTCCAAGGGCAGAGATTATCATTTGTGTCTCCACAGTGCAGCCGCTCCGAAAGTATTTGAACAACTGAATAAACTGAGGCCCAGAGAGGAAAAGTGGTGAGCCCCAGGTGAGCCCAGAGGCAGCATTTATGTCCAGGCCTTCTTCCTCAACCCTAACTTTCTTTCCCCTCTCTTCACTGGCATAGGGTCGGCTTGGGTTTGTTATAACTGGGGGTGCAGCTGCCTGGATCCTGCCTTCCTCCCCTCCCCAGAGACATGGGAGTCAGCAGTGGGTGGGAGAGGAACAGCCCCTAACCAGGGGTCTATATAAGGGAAGCAGCAAGCGGAGGGGAGGCATGTTGTACAACATGTCCACCTAGGAGACCCTGGCTCCCTGCCTGCCCCCTCCCCCTTCCAGATCCCAGAAGCAGGGCTCAGAATAGAACCTTCTTTTCTTTCTTGTCTCCTGATTTAGAAAATGGGATCTCCTCCTGGAACATCAACTGCCACAGTGTGGGTGATGGTCCCTTGCCTTTCTGATGGCCTCCCTGGAGGATACTTCTCCTCTTTCACAGACGAGGTGCTGAGGACAGAGGAGCAAAGGCACCATTTGCCCAAGCTTGCTGGGGCAATGCCAGACCTCAACCCCTGTTCAGGCAAATGAGACTCATACTAGCCCCTGAGCTAGGTCCAGGAGGCGAGGAAGGGACCTGGAGCCTGCCTATGCCTGAGGGAGGGAGCTGCAGCTGGAAGTGGCAGGTGGCCATAGCTGGGAGCAGCTGCTGGTCAGCCAGACTGCCTGGGCTCACATCCGGGTGCCGCCCTTTGCTCACAGGGGGCCTCGGGCAAATTGCGTAAGATCTTAGTGGCTCACAGGGTTATTGCAGGAGCCCAGTGTGCAAATACACAGGAAGAACTTAGAGCAGGCCAGCACCTAGAGAGCACTCAATAAATGTGAGCTGACACACCACCGTTACCACCATGACCACCACCACCATCACCATCACCACTATCCATCACCACCACCATCTCCATCACCATCACAAGCACTATCATACATCATCACTATCATCATCACCATCGTGACCATCACCATGACCACCATCACCACCACCACCACTACCATCACCATGTCCTGTAGCATCTGTCTCCCACAATGCATCTTGAGCTCTGCCCCACATGATGGAAACGGCCCTGCACTCCCTGCACCCCACTCTTGTGGGGCTCACTGCTGCACCCCAGGAGGCTCTCTCAAATTGTCGAATGAATAAATGAGCGAATGGGTGAAGAGGCTTTAATGGAGAACAAAGCAGCTGATACAATGAGGAAGAGACTTAGATTCATTCCTTCAATCCCCCAGCCCTCTCCACCTCATTTCTCTAGCTTCTGCTTCCATTTGGGCTGTTACCCCTAGAACCCAGAGCCTCAGGCTCCAGTCTCTGCTCTACACACAGCGGACCAAACTCAGCTCCCTAAATGCCTCCTTCCCTGTGTTTAATAGTGTTAAATAGCTCCCATTGCCTGAGATCTGGCTTTCTGGGGCCCCATTAAGGGGTCCCAGATACATTTCCCCAGCCCCAGGGCTCCCTATAAGCCAGCTTCTCTTGCCCTCTTCCCACAGCTGTGTCCTTGCTCTGCCTGGGCTTCCCCATATGGCCAGGAGCAAGGCCAAACACTTCTGCGTTGGGCTTGGGTCCTTCTTGACCACCTGCTGACCTGCCAGCCTCCTCAGCCCTTGGCCTGGAGGGGCCTGATCATTATGTACATCAGAGAGCCCTAGATGGGACCCTGGCCGTCACGTTGGCCTCCTGATCCTCCATTGTGTAGAGGAGAAAACTGAGGCACAAAGAGGAGAATAAAAAGGCTTGAGGCATTCATTGAACAGATATTTATTGAGTGCCTACTATGCACCAGGTGCTGGGAATACAGCCGTGAGCAAGATGGCAAATATCCCTGTCTTCACGGAGCCCAAGAGGAACATACACAAAATCACAGTGTTTATCAGAGGTTGACAAGGGATTCAAAGTTAAAGTAAGGGGCTTGAGAGTGATGGGGGACAAAGGGCGTTTTGAAAAGGCAGTCAGGGAAGGCCTCACTGAGGAGCTGACATTTCTTCAGGACCCAGAAAGGGGAAACAGCCTGGAGGCTGGTGTGGCGAAAGGGCAGTGAGCAGGAGCCCAGAAGGTGGAGACAGGGGCCAGAGCTGGGCCTCTGGGCCTTGGTGGCTTTTGCTTGGAGAATGATGGGGACCCACAAGGTTTTGAGAAGAGAAGGAACATGGTAAGGTTTACATTTTAACACAGCACTTTGGGAGCTGTGTGAAGAGGGGAGGAAGTAGGAGGAAGGACAGTAAGTGCTATTGCTGGGGAGGAGGTAACAAGAGCTGGGGTGGGAGGGGAATGATGGAAAAGGCCCTATACTTCCCACACCGCCCCCCCAAGTTCTACTTCCCTGGGAAAGGGAGACTCAGAGGAACTGGACATGGGGGCAGCAGGACTAGCTTAGGGCCACTAGGCAGAAACAGCCCTCTTGAGCTCAGCAAGCCTGGCACAACTAGATAGGGACCTGGCCTTAGCCAACCAGCTGGAAGGCACGACAC
>NW_006442491.1:19543638-19557074 GCF_000325575.1 Pteropus alecto
GGCCAGAGCTGGGCTTCTGGGCCTTGGTGGCTTTTGCTTGGAGAGTGATGGGGACCCACAAGGTTTTGAGAAGAGAAGGAACATGGTAAGGGTTTACATTTTAACACAGCACTTTGGGAGCTGTGTGAAGAGGGGAGGAAGTAGGAGGAAGGACAGTAAGTGCTATTGCTGGGGAGGAGGTAACAAGAGCTGGGGTGGGAGGGGAATGATGGAAAAGGCCCTATACTTCCCACACCGCCCCCCCAAGTTCTACTTCCCTGGGAAAGGGAGACTCAGAGGAACTGGACATGGGGGCAGCAGGACTAGCTTAGGGCCACTAAGCAGAAACAGCCTTCTTGAGCTCAGCAAGCCTGGCACAACTAGATAGGGACCTGGCCTTAGCCAACCAGCTGGAAGGCACGCCACTTCTCAGGCTTCCCCGGTCTGTCCTATTCGCCACTCCTGGCACATAGTAGGTACTCAATAAATCTTTGTGGCATGAATGAACAAGACCTGGTACACAGCAGGTGCCAATCAAAGTTTACTGAATGAATCAGTGAATGAGTGGATGGCCTGCAGCCCTATATTATTTGCTGGTGGTTTCTCATGTTAGTCTGCGTTTCTTAAAATAATTGCAACTGCTGCCAATCACAGAGCCTCACCGTGAGCCAGGCCGCAGGCTCAGTCTCTTACCTGCATCCAATAGAATTGTATGGCAGGTTCTATTGCTATGCCCAATTTAGAGGAAGAAACTGAGGCGAGGTTAATTAATTTCCCCGAGGTTACTAAACAGCACAGCCAGAACTTGAACTCAGGGCTGGGTTCTTCTCAGCTACACTTTAATACCTCCAGAACTGGGGTCCTCTCGATGACACCACCAACTCAACTGCAAATCCCCTGAGGGCATGGACCTGCAGGTGTGGCCCCTGATGAACAACCCCAGTGCTCTATCACATCTGAGGCATCGCCTTGGCTCCTCACTGCAGCCTGGTACCACCTTCCTGATAAGGAAGCCAAGGCCACAGATCTGGGAACTTTTTCAAGAACGGTAGGGCTGAGAAGTGGCAGAGGAAGGCCTTGAAACCCCATCTTCTGGGGCCTGGCCAACAGCTCTCTCCACAGCTCCCTCATTCCCTCGTCCCCACCACCACCTCATGTCCCCAGCACAGGGGCAGCAGACTGAGTCTGCATGAGTCCTGCAAGAGGCAGTGGCTAATTTCTGGGGCCTAGCCCATGACAGAAAGCCCCTCCGCATCAGAGGCCTATCTCAAGATCCGAGGCTACTGGGCTGACGTCCAGGCTGACCTCTCTGCCTCTTGCCTAAAAGGGAAGAAGACACAAAAACTGAGTTTCAGGACCTGCGAAGGGAGTTGGGCATGTGCATAACTACAAGTGCACAATAGTAATCACAATAATAACAGTAGCAGCAACAGTAACAACGCCCAGTGCTCAAGGAGCACTCAATCATGAGTTCTGGTCTCTGCTAGGCTTTACAAGCCCTGATTCTCACAACAATCCAAAGAAGCAGGTCCTATCATCACCCCCACTTTCTAAATGCAGAAACTGAAGCACAGAGAGGTTGACTAAGTTGCCCGAGTCACACAGCAAGTATATGGAGGATTCAGGATTCAAACCCAGGCAGCCTAGCTCCAGAACTATGTATATCAGGGAGAGACTGACACATAAAGGACTGAACCCCTCTGGCAAGGGAACTAGGTGGGGAGGGATGGGGTTGGCCGGGCACTCCTCACCCCTCTGGGGACTGCTATTTTGTGGTTGTTGTGGCTTTAAGTCACGTGTGTATGTTACCTTGAAAACAAACCTCGTTGGTGCTTTGTCCACAGTGCCCCTTGTCCTCTCCTGGGAGGCCCTCTCCCTTCCTCTCCCATTTCATGGCTCACCTCTTCATAAGAGACGTCTCTACTTCCTCCCCAGATTCCTTGTCACCCTCTCCCTGTCCTGATCTCCATCAGTGCCACCCAGAGTGGGCACGGGCCACCCATCTCCTTTCGAGACTACTGGCAGCTGGCTGTAGCCTAGGCGTAAGGCTGAGCCTTGTCTCATGCAGGTGGGCACAAGGCTCCCCCTGTCTCAGCTGAAGTGGGGCATGTTGGCTGACCAGCTGACAGTCTGGCTGTGGGGCTCTGCGTCACTCCCTGGCCCTCCCTGAACCACAGAATCCCTCAGTGATCCCCAAGGATCAACCCCACCAGTAGAGTTTGTTTGTGCCTAAGCAGCATGTCCTAGTGTTGGCACACTCTGCCAGACAGACTCGCGCCTGCCTCCCCATCCTGAGAAGAACCATTGTCTAAGCCTGTGTAATACCACAGGGAACCCCAGAGTCTGAGTCTTGCTGTCAAGAGACTAGGTGATTTAGGGAGCTGAGGACATGACGCTTCTCTATTACATGGGCCCAAGTCTCTGCTCTGGCTCTCACCAGTTGTGTGATCTCAGGCATGTCACTTAACCTCTTTGAGCTTCAACATCCTCATCAGCAAGATGAGGATCATAATGGTAGCCACGTTTGGACCATCACATAGAGTCATGAATATCCAAGTATTTAGCAGAGTATTTGCTTGGCATTTCGTGAGCATTCAACAAATGCTGGTTGTCTCATGACTGCCATTGTTTTTACTTGGTAGCAGGCATTGACTGAATACTTTATGTCTCAAATATCCCTAAAAGGTAGTTGATATGACTATCCCCATTTTACAGATGTGGAAATAGAGGCTCAGAGAGGTTGAGATGTGTCCAAGGTTGCACAGCTGGTTGGTGAGGCAAGATTTGAACTCGGGGCTCTCTAGCCCAAGAAGCATACCCACTCTTAGTCCCACAATAGCAGCCTGGACTCTGTGAAGCTCACTTCCCCCTGCCCCCTCCTTCCCTGACAGTCAGCTTCCAACTGAATCAGCAGAGGTTCTGGCCTCTCCTTCCCACCTGCTTTGGCTCAGCACCTTCCCTCTGCCCTCTGGCTTCCATCAGGCCTTTTCTCATTCAGATCAGGGCGTCTACCAATCACTGGGAGCAGACCCAGCTGGTTACACCTCCCCCTGGAAGCCTTCCCCTCCAGTTTTCCTACACATACCCCTACTTCATTCTCTTTTACCTCCATCCACTGCCTCTTCTGCAATGCTCCGCTCCAGTGTTCCCTGGCCCTGCCCAGACTCAGCATCCCTAGGTCTGTCACTGGCCACAGCACAGGCATAAGCAAAGAATTCCTTTTTCCTGTGCTGAGCATTTGACATGGAGTCTCTCTTCCTCTCCCCACATCGACCCTATGTGATGGGAAATATTACTGGGCCCATTTTACAGAAGAAGAAACTGAGGCTCAGGGAGGAGCAGCAACTTCTTTCAAGGTCAGCCAGCTAATGAGTCATGGGTGTCAGTTCATACCTGGGGCTGGTCTGAACTCTAAAGCCCAACCCAGCAGCACTGTTCCACGTGGCCTCGTCACAGATGCTAGGTTTATTGATTTGATCACAATCATAATCCTAATCATATCTTCCTTTTATTGAGGGTTTGACTATGTCCACATCCTGGTACAGATGCTTCAATACTATAGATTATAATACTATATATACAGAACATAGAATATAGAATAGGAGGAGGATATAAGTGAAGCCACAGCTATTATAACCCCATTTTACAGATGACAAAACCGAGGCTCAGAGAAGAGACTTGCCCAATATTGTACAACAGTAAATGGCAGAGCCTGGACCCAGCCTCTGCGTCTACATTCCCTACTGCTCTGCTGACCTGCCTCACATTCAACATAAACCCTTTTCCCTCAGCCTGCTTTCATCCCAACCTCCAGATCTCCCAGGCAGGCACCACCCCCACAGAACTTCCCAGCCTAAACTCTCTGAACTGGCTCCCTCCTCTCCCCACCTTGGCCAAGGCTTTCCCTCTTACTCGCAAAGGACCTCCTAACCACCCTTGGGAGACGAACGGCTGTCTGGTTTGGGGATCTTTGCAGTGGAGAGGGGAGTCCTCCAAGGAACCCCAAGATGAAGCAGCAGCCCCTACTCTGTGGCCTGCCTGGCAGGCTTGGTTTTATGCCATCTTCCCACCTACCCCATAGGGGGTGGGTGATCACCCACTTATATAGAAGGGACCAAAGGATCAGAGTAGGCAAGTCGTTTGTTCAGAACCAGAAGCTGGTGGCAAAGCTGGGATCCAAATGTAGGTCTGTTGTCTGCCATGTCCCCCTCTGGCCTTCCCCACTGTTGCTCACCCAGCAGAACCCTGTCTCCTGAGCAGAGCCCTCTCCACACCCCCATGTAAATGACAAGCCCATTGTTTAAGCATTTCACATGATTCTCCCCTTTGGTTTTCCCAACAACCCTGTAGGGGAGGAACACGCATCAGACCCATTTTTCAGATGAAGAAACTAAAGCATCAAGTGGTTCCTCAGCTGGGTGCCAGCAGAGGCCGTGCCTTAGTTTGCTAACCTGTAGAATGGGGTCGTAACGGCCTCCCAGGATGGTTGAGGATTATGCAAGGCTGTGGAAGCCAGGGCTCTTGGGGACCCACCTGCGAGGTGCTCTCAGACAAGGCCTGACGCCCAAGTGCGTTTTTTCTCGACCCACCAGTATACAGTGAGGGACCGGCCTGTCAAAGGAAGAGCCCCATGTCTCCCTGAACATTTCCTCAGCCTAGGGATGCTGAGAAAACGATGAGTCATCCACACAAGTATAGGCCTCCCAGGAGCCTGCGTCGGGTCCCAGCCGGGGCGGGGAAGGTTCCAGGCTGGAAAGGGGGGCCCCAGGAACACGACGACTCCCGAGCTGGCCTTGCTGAGCCTTGAGTCACCTGGTCTCCTTCAGGCCCTCCTATGCCACATGCTATCAGCCTGGAGGACTGGGATTCTGCCCACTACACCCTGCCTCTGTGCCTTCGGCCCAGACCTGTGTGTCTGGCTACATTTCTGGTATTAGAAACTCGATCTCTTTCCACCCAAGAATACAGGGTCAACCATGACCCTCGAGCTTCCCTAGCCCCCTACCTCCCCTATTACCCAGTCCCAGACACTAAATCTCTTGTGTTCTGACGAAACCAGTCCCTCCTCTTCATCCCAGGCCAGAGAAGTGTATGAAATGCTTAAACAGTGGGATTGTCATTTTCGTGGGGATGTGGAGAGGGGTCTGCCCAGGCGACAGGGCTCTGCTGGGTAGAGCAAGAGTAGAAAAGGCCAGAGGGTAACGTGGCCAACAACAGACCCGCATTTGGATCCCGGCTTTGTCACCAGCTGCTGGTTCTGGCCTTCTCTCTCTGCACCTATTTCTTAGCCTCCTGTTTCTCCTTCTCCAGGAGACATCTCCTTCTTGCCATGGCATTTCTAATATTTCTTCTAAACCTCAAATCTGACCATCTCCCCTCTACTTAAAAACCCTGCTGTGAACTTCTTGCTCTCCTTGACGGTGACTTACTTGCTTCTCCAAGGGGCTTTCCAGATCCTTCTCCTCCATCTGGCCCCAACTAATTTCACCAGCTCATCCCCTCAGTACCCCACAGTAGTTCTCAAGTTGATTTAACCCCCACCCCATCGGATATGTTCTGCAGAACAGGCTTCTCCAGGAAAGTAGCCCTGTCACCATCACGCGCTGGGCGCCGTGACCCCACCTAAACCTGTCCTGCCTCCCAGCCCTTCTCACTCCCTGGAATGAGCTTCATATTCCCACTCCCTGGAATGAGCTTCCCCGTTGCTCTGCTCTTGCTGAAAAATTTGTTTTGGTCCTCGAGGTCCAGCTCAAATGTCACTTCCCTGGAGACTCCCTGGACACCCTCTGGTAGAAGGATGGGTCTGAGCGCTGGGGCTCCTGAGGCCCGCTGAGTGCAGAACTGGATGGATGGTTCTGACTCTTGGTCTGAGACAGCTGCTGTGTCGTCGTTTCCCACCCCGCTTCCCGCAGTGGGGAGCCCCAGAGGGCCAGGGGCTATTCTGGACCCTGGGGACACAGCAGTGAACAAAACAGACTGATCTGCCCTGGTGGAGCTCATAACCTTGCAGAGAGACATATACTAAACATATAAAATAGTAAACAATTAATAATAAAAAAAAGTATTTATTTATTCATTCATTTATTATTGATCGATTGATTATGTCAGGGGGTGACAAGGGCTATAGAAAAAAAATTAAGTAGAAAACGGTAGGGGGAGAGGGTCTAAAGCACCTAAGGTGGTCACGTTTGGATGATCAGGGAGGAGGTGACATCTGAGCAAAAACCCAAAAGAGGATGAGGGAGCCAGCCATGTAGAGATCTAGGAAAAGAGTGTTCAGGCCGGGAGAACAGCCAGTACAAGGGCCCTGGGGCAGGACTGTTGTGACAGTTCGCAGGAGGGGATAGCAAGGGGGCCGGTGCGGCAGAGCTTGAATGAGCAAGGGAATAGTGGAGAAAGGTGAGGGCAGCAGGCGGCTGGGGCCAGACCATGCAGGGCCTTGTAGGCTTCGGGAAAGACTTTGGCTCTTGCTTTGAGACAGGAGCCTTGGAAGATTCGTAACAGAAGAGGGAGAGAATCTGACCTGCTTTTTGCAAAGTTTTCTCTGGCTGTGTGAGCCACAGGGGATTATAGGGAGGCCAGAGTGGCCACAGGGAGCCTAGAAGGGAGGTGGATGCATTGCTAGGCTAGGACGAGGCTAGTGGTAGTGGAGGTGGTGAGAAGGTAAAATGTGAGATTTACTTTGAAGGTAGAACCAACAGGATTTGCAAATGGGTTGGATGAGGAGGAAGGGTGGTAAAAGAAAGGCATTAAAAATGACTCCAGGTGTGGCTCGAACACGGGGAGATGGAGCAGCTGTGATGAGAAGGAAGCAATGGAAGGAGCAAGTGAATGAGACAATGACCCACCGGGCTTTGGAACCAGACGGCTCACACCAGTGCTGCTCGAGTGGGACCTCGAGAGAATTCCCGCCACTCTTGGCCTTAGTTTCCCCAACTGCAGCTGAGAGGCCCCATGTCCTGGGGTGGCCAAGAGGACTGGATGCTGAGGGGGTTGATGACCTTGTGAGGAGAGAACAGGCCAGCTTCCTAGCTCCCCTCTCTCCCCAACCCCTGCAGCCTGCCCAGGACAGGACAGGCCTGTAGCTGCAGTTGGATGAGAGAAGAGAAGGGGAAGAGGGAGGGGTGGCATCTGTCTCCCACCAGGCTGGGTCTGGGCCAGTGGGAGGGCTGCCTTGAGTTTTGAGAGGCTTTTGTGGACTGACCTCAGATAAGAGGGCACAATGAGCCTGGGGTGGGGAGGTGGGAGGGCTACAGCACCTGTGGACCCCTGCCTCCACACCCAGGGGCTCAGAGGGTCCGACAGCCACAGAATCCACACCCTGACACTTGCTCACTGTGAGACTCAGGGAGGTTCCCTGGCCTCTCTGAGGCCAGGTTCTCATCTACCTCACAGAATCCAGGAAAGACTCAAGTGTTTGGTACAGGGAAGAGCTTGAAAACATGAGAGATGTGCTCAGACTCTTGCCCAAGGGAGACGGTCATTACACCTGCCTTACTGTGTTCTCTATACTGGGGTCCCCAACCTGCAGGCCACGGACCAGTACCAGTCCATTGCCTGTTAGGAACAGGGCCACACAGCAGGAGGTAAGCAGCGGGTGAACGAGCAAAGCTTCATCTATATTTGCAGCCCCTCCCCAGAGCTAGCATCATGGCCTCAGCTCCACCTCAGATCATCGGGCATTAGATTCTCATAGAAGCACTGGTCCCTGGTGCAAAAAGGTTGGGGACCGCTGCGCTATAAGATACTAGAGTCTTTGAAAACTCAGGTTCCTGGCCAGGGACTGGGGCAGAGGCGGGGATGGATGTGTGTGTGAGAGGCCTCTGGGAGGCTCAGCCTTCTATCTTCCTATCTAGGGAGTGCCTGTAAACCTTAGTATGGCCCCTACTCTCTTCCCTCTAGTACCCTCACCTCTGGGATCTGGCATCTGCAGTACCAAGAAGAGATTCAGAAGCAGGAGGGACCATAGGAGTCTTTCCCGTGCAGTAACTAGGGAAATTGAGGCTCAGAGCAGGGCAAGAGCCAGCCAAGGCAGAGAGAGACCTTGAGCCTTCATGTCCCCAGCTCTGGGGGCTCATGCCACACCTACATTCTTCACCAAGACTTTTCTGTGTGATTCAATACATTAACCAGGCTCCCAATGGCACTGGAGATATAGAAATGACTCAGACACAATCTCTAGGGAACTAATAGTTACTTCCCACCTACTCTGTGCCAGGAACTTGGCTGGGTGCTTTATTTCCACTGTCCCATTTACTATCCATGATATCTTTCATCATCTTCCCCATTTTCCAGATGAGAAAACTGAGGTTCAGTAAGATCACACCGCTGCTAACATTTCCTAGGACTTGCTACATTCTTCAGGTTTTGTGTGCATTCATCTTCATATCAGTTCTTCACACCTGTCTTATAAAGGACATAGGATTATCAGCTCCATTTTACAGATGAGAAAACTAAGTCTAAACTGGTAAAAGGGCAGAGCTGAGATTTGAACCCTGTGGCTTGGAACCCCAAGCCCTTCACTTCCCCTCTATGTCAAGCTGGGCCAGGGGCAGAAAGATTCAGGAGTCCTTGTTCTAATACGTGGCCTACCTTGGTTTCTGCTTCCTTCTGCTCCCTCTCCTGCTTTGGGGACAGAGGCCAGGCCTGCTCTGACACAAGTTAGCAGAGCCTTTTCCCGTTTGTCAAGCCTCCTAGAAGTGGGTCTTTGAGGCCCGTTTTCCAGATGAGGAAACTGAGACTTGGAGAGGTCAAGGAGGCTACTTACCCGAGTCACATAGAAAGAAGTGGCTGAGTTGGTATGCCATCAGTCCTGGCCCTGTCACTTCATGTTCAGAGCCCTCTCTCCCAGAAGGACCTACCTCGTCCCCCATTGTGCCTGGCTTTGGGCTACTAAGTGCCATCATAGCAAAGGTCACAAGCTTTGCCCTGCTATCCTTGTAGGGAAGTGAGGAGCGGTGGAGGAAGAAGAAGTCTGGAAACAGGGAGATGCCTTGGCCACTGTCATGGGGACAGGGACATGGCACTACCTATTATGTCCACTCCCTCCCTCACACTTGGCTTCTGCAGCTTCCGAGGCCCCAGGGACAGCAGAGGTCAAGGCAGCAGTTTGGGCTGGCTCGGTTATGATGAAGGACACCCCTGTCAGCAAGGTGCTGCCAGACTGACAGAGTTTTTTCAATAGGATCCTGAACATGTGTGCATGCACACAGTCACTTTCGTGGTCTGCCAATGCCCACACCCCAGGTGCTTGCACATCTGCCAACACAGACGCTCACAATCACACACATTCGCAAGCATGCAGTCTCCCCTCCACCTGTACACACACACACGCGCGCACACACACACACACACCGCTCCAGGCACACAGAATCCTCAGCCTGCACATGGCCAGGCACATGCACACTCACACCCACACAGTCACACTTCTGCCTGCACACACACATGCACACAGCCCCACGTACATACACATGCTCTGACCCCATGAGCTCACACACACATGCACAGTACTGAATCCATCACCTCTAAGGTAAGAGTTGGCTTGGAGAACCCCAGGTTTGCCTTCAGCTAGGTCACTTTGTCCCTGGGCAGCCCTGGCCATAGGCTCCCTAACACCCACTCCACTCCCAGCAGCATTTTTAAGGGCCCAGATGCATTTCCTGACTCCCAGACACTCAAGGATGGGAACAGAGCCTGTAGGAGGCATGAGAGAGAATGTTCATGCCAGGTCTGACCCAAAAGAGAACAGGGCATGCTGTCCCCGCCCCCCTAGCATTCAGTGACCCAGGACCCAGAAGGGAGGTCCCAGGAAAGAAGAGCCCGATCCTCCAGCATTACCCAAGCTCCAAAGGGCAGGGTCCCCAAGACCATATTCACCCAAATTACTGAGGCTTAATGAACAAAATAGCCCACTTCTGCCCTGAGAAATCCAAATGGGGCCTGTGCCAGATGTTATTGTCAATCTTCTCTCTAAAGTCCCCCAAGACTCAGGACAACAGAGGCCTCTTCCCTTTTCCTTACTCCATACCTGTCCTAGTGAGCCCCAGGAAAGCCCCCAGACACCTTACATGGAGCCAGTCCTGCCTCAAGACCAGACCGTGACTACAGACATTGGACCAGAAGGATTGTTCTAAACTAATTCAGATTAAGGCATAAGGGACTGAAAGCTTGTCATGAAGGACCTAGGCTTTCAAATTGGATCAGGTTGCAAGATACATCAGACAGGGTCAGAATGGACATGTGTGCATGTGGTACCCAGGGCCTGCCCCCATCAGTAGTGGCCTTAGGGAAGCTCTGAGCCCCTCTAACCTCAGTTTACTCATCTGAAGGATGGCAACAACAACAGCACTGATACGTGCTGCTGTGAGTATTCGACAAGTTAGTGCATCTCAGCATCTCAGCACAGTGACAAGCACATAATAGTAACTCAGAAAGGGTTGCTGGGGTGAAAATCTGGAGAAAAGCAGGAAATACTGAGGTAGTCAACCGAAGGTCACAGCATATATTATACTGTGCTAAGTCAGAGGCCATTTCCCGCCCAGACCAGCGGCCGCAGGTGCCAAAGGTTTACACAAAAGCTCTGGGGAGAAAGACTGAAGACTGTGAAAATGCTCTCCACTAAATGAACGTTGTCTGCAAACTGGAAAAAGACCATTAGTCAATTTGGCCAGCGGAACACCTGGGGTCCGGCTCGCAAAAGCCTGGTGTTGAGAGGGGAGTTTGGCAATCCAGCGTTTCCCCTCAGGGAACAGTGCTCAAATGGGGGGATCCTGGCATGTGATGGGCCACGGAGAAGCCACAGTGGAGCACAGAAATCTGCGTTTTAGTCCTGGCTCCCTACCGACAGATACTTCCTCTCTTGAGGCCTCAGTTTTCTCATCTGGAAGACGGTAGACTTGGGCTGAGAACATCTATCTCCACGAAGCCTTGAGGCTCTCTGGTCCCTGGAGTTGACAGATGGCCCAGGGCCCCGCCCCAGACCTAACCTGCAGCCCTTGCAGGCCCGGGGGCAGCCCCACTCTGAGACCAGAGGAAAAGGAAAGGGGTTGGTTCACTTTGTGGCCGACGCTGGAACACTGGAACGGAATCGGAGGGTCTTGTCTCTCAGGGGTTTGCTTCCCCTGCTGGGCAGCCCACGGAGGCCCCAGCAGGCCAAACACAAGAAATAATAAATCCTACCCAGGCTTTGCCCAGCCAGGAGGCCTGGCTGGCTCTTGTCATAAAAAAATCTTATCCCATGAGCACCCCCGTACCCAGCGTGGAGGACTCCACCCTCCTCCCCTTGGCCCTCCGCCTCCACTTCTATTTCCTGTGACAACCTGCAAACTGAAGACCAACTTGCCTCTCCCCCCACGCCCAAGCTTTTGCTCGACCCCCCGCCCTGCCCCGCCCCCCACCCGGGCCCCAGCTGCAGGAGGCCCCAGCAGAGTGTAATTCCCCTTGCCCTCCTCTCCGCCCTGGGCCCGTCCGGACAGATTAAGCCTTTGTCACACACACCCAGAAAAGCTCAGGGCCAGATGGGACAGGACAAGTGGTGTCAGATCATCGACCCGCTGCTGGCCAGGACTTGGGAAGGGCCCCAACCACAGCACCGCATATGGCTGTGGGAGGAGAAAAGGGGGCCCAGCGAGGGGGCGGCAACATGGAAGAGAGACGACACATCAAGGCCACCCTTAGGACCGAGCCCACGCAGAGGGCCCTTGTTCAGCTTCTGGATAACCCAACCCCCACATCCCCTCTTTCCTGAAATTGTTCTGCCTGGTTTCTTGATCATATGTGCCCACCACCCCTACCAGCTGGGTGCCCCAGTTGCAGGCAGAGTCCAACTCACTTCAGTGCCCCAGTGCCCTCCAAAAGACCTGTGGGTGCTAAACAAATGCCTCAGACAAAGGTTTATGGCCCAATGACCTTCACAAAACCCACCCAGGACAAAACTACAGGATCTCTCCCAACTGCCACCAGAAGCAGATAACTTTAAGTGTGTGTGTGTGTGTGTGTGTGTGTGTGTGTGTATGTGTGTGTGTGTGTGTATGTAGGCCAGTGAAGGTGGAGGATGTCCTTTGCACCTTTCAAAGAAGGTCCCATTCAGCCCCTCCCAGTTAGAGGCCATGACTGCCCCTGAATTCCCAGCAGGATTCATTCCTCTTAGATCAGTGAAAAGGAAAATGGAAATGTAAAAATAATAACTGAGCCCCAGGAAAGTACTTGGAGATGGGGGTAGCAAGACTAGGGGCATCTCCTGCAGCTGGCTCCGGTTGGCTGGGCAAGTGGCAGGTAACTAACGGGCTCTCTGGGGACCAGCAGGCCAGGCAGGCGGGCGTGGGGAGCTCGAGGGGAGGGCTGTCACAGGAGGGCACGTCTGTTGTGTTTCTAGTCCTCCTGGCAGCCTGGGCAGGGAGGCCTGGGTCTCCTTTCTCTGCCTCCCAGGCAGGTAGTCCCTTGGGGAGGGCTTATTATTGGTCTGGGAGGCAGGGTAGAGGCTTATGAGGACCCTGCTGCCAGGACAGGTTAGTGTGGGCCTCATAAGGGTCTAAAGTGACTGGTTGAGCTGGCAGGACCTGGTGCCCAGGCCTCGTACCCAAATTCTGCATGTGGCCTGGATGGGCATCTGTGCTCTTGCTCTGCCTTGACAGCTGTGTGGCTAGGGGGTTAGAGAGACTGTCCCATGATGCCCACTCTCTATAAGAGAGGCCAACCCACGTAGAAAACCAGTGAGCCAGCTGCCAGATCTAAGTGTCATCTGCCCCCCAACTCCAGGAGTTGGTACAGTGGGGGCAACAGACTGAGACTAAGAAGGAGGTTGGTCCAAGACTTCCAGCTCCCTAGGAAAGAATAACCCCGGATGGGTTGGGTGGGGGGCACTGACCATGTAAGAAGCCTGGGTGGCTCAGGGTAATGACCCGGAGTAGGGGGTTTGGATCCAGCTAACCATCTGGTGGGTCATTGACCTCGGAAAAACCACATTTAGGGTGGGGGCAATAGCCCAAGATGGGGGAGAGTGGTGGGCTGTAGGAAATAGCAGGGCGGGGAGGGCTGACCTAGGCTGGGAAGAGGCAATGACCCATACTCCCCGTGTGAGAAAGCGGGCACTGATTTGGGCTGGGGGAGGGGTCCCTGACTCGATCAAGGGAGGGGGCAATGACCCAGACTCCCCGGGCCCGTCCTGGGCCCGTCCGGACAGATTTAGATTGGGGGGAGTCCCTGACTCGTGCAGGGTGGGACACTG
This sequence comes from Pteropus alecto, assembly GCF_000325575.1. NCBI lineage: Eukaryota > Metazoa > Chordata > Mammalia > Chiroptera > Pteropodidae > Pteropus > Pteropus alecto. The sequence continues at coordinate 19,556,843 of NW_006442491.1, forward strand.
CCCTACCCTTCCCCTTCGGGAATTCGGCCCCAGCGCGCCCCTCCGCCCGGCCCTCAGTTCTGGGTCCGGCCGGAGGCGGCAGCGGCGCAGATGGGCTGCTGGCGGCCGCAGCGGCAGCGGCGCGGTTATCAGCGCTCCTCGCAGATGGGCCGCCCGCCCTCCGCGCTCACGGTTCCCCACTCCCCGCGGCCTGCAGCCCCGTCCCCTGGGCGCGGGGGGAGGCGCCTCTGGA
>NW_006442491.1:19559393-19588361 GCF_000325575.1 Pteropus alecto
AGGAGCCGCAGGCGCGCAGTGCTCAGCCTAGGGACCGAGTTTCCTCTGGCCGGGCCTGGCCCGAGACTCGCAGGCCGTGCTCTGCCCGAACCTGGCGGTCTCGCAGGGAATAGGGCACCGACCCCGCCCGGCCACCAGCGTCCCTGCCTCTCCGGGCGGCCCCGCCCAATTTTAGCCCGGCGCTGGCGGTACAGGGCAGGGCCCCTTCGCTCCCGGCAACTGGCCTGACCTCTCTAGTGTGAGCCTGGCCTCAGAAGAGCAGCGTTCCCTTGGGAAACCCCAAACCGCCACTCTTCAGGGCCCCCCGACTTCCTCTCTTCAGCCTCACCCCAAATTCCCCGAAGTTTGGCTGGCCTTGCTTCTGCCAGTCCCAACGTTCTGGGACAGCCCCAGGCCACAGGGAAGTCGTCAGCATTGGCCCATAGCCTTACTCAGGCCAACCCTACCAAGGCTTCAGGCGACACTCAACACACTCACAAATTCAGCCCGAGATATCCTGTCTTTGTGGGTGCACCTTGGCCTAGAATCTCCTGCTGAGTAAACTCAGGTAGCCTGCCATCCCCCTCCTCCCTGGGCAGGGCTGAGCTTGGGTAAAGCCAGCCCCCACTCCTTAATGAAATTACTAACATAAATAAAGGCACAGGCCAACTCCCCAGAATTTCTGCCCTCCTTTCCTAACAGGCTATGAAGAATTGTTGTGCTTCTCTCCCCTGTTGTTCCCTGGGGTCCAGCCACAGTCCCTAGACTTCTTCTGTAGGCAAGTCACCACCCAAGCCTGAGGCCCAGATTTCAGTCCATGCAGAACCATTTTCTGCCTAAGAACTACTGGCTACAGCCATCTCAAGGTCCCCCACCCTGGAACCTACAGTGTTCCGTGTCCTGGCAACTCTGAGAGGCAGAGGGGACTGACTTGTACTATAGATGAAGGCCTGGGGCTTGGAGAGATGGCCTGACCTGTTCAAGGTCATGCAGGGAGGAGGAGAGGGTTTCAGTTCAGGTCTGTCTGGCTCTTGCTACCACATCACACAAGAAGTCTCCCCCTGCCATCCTGCTGGGAGAGATCTCCACACTATATGTGCCTGGCTCCCTTCCACCGGTAGACAGGGGGCTCAGGGTCCATGTCTGACTCATTCCTATACCCTAGGCCCTAGCATAGCACCTGGCACACAGTAGGTGCCAATAAATGCTGAAAGAACCCAAGAGGTCGTCTAAGTCCCACCTCTCTCTGCATTTCACATAGACTTATTTTTAGATAATTTACATTTCCATGTTACTTTATATACACCAACAACTCCACAGTCATTTTTCCTCTTTATCTTCCTAAGAGTTCTTTCTGGTTCCATGCTGGCATGCCCATTTTTCAGGGAGGACCACTGGGGCTCAGAGAGGGGAAGGTACTACCCCAAGGCCACCCAGCTCCAGGGGTGCAGGGTTCCTGCATGATTGAGAAGCCCATGCCCTGACTTTTTCAATACACCTCTTTGATACCCCCACAACTGACTCCCTTCTTGAGAACAACGGTGCTCTAGCCCAGCAATGCTAATGATCATTTTAGCAAGGGTGCTCTGGTGCCTAGATAGTGGGGCCCCCATTTGAGCCCAGGTCTCTCTGTCCATGACCCATAATACTAAGTCAGACCATCTCTCTACACAATCTGGGTCTTAGCCTGCCTTTCAGAATCTAAAAACTCGGTTGTCGATATTGGACTGAGTTCTAGTGTGGCAGAAGGTGTGATATAGTGAAGGGAACAGGCTTTGGGTAGAGTCACCAGACTTGGGATTAAACCCTGACTACTATTTGCCATGGCATTCTTCATGCCCTTCATGCCCATTGGATGCCTCCAAAATGAATGAACCCATCAGTCCACCCTTTGCTGGGTGACCTCAGGCAGGTCATTGAACACCAATTTCATCATCTGTGTAATGGACAGAATGTCATATATGTAAAGGCTCATCGAAATAAAATGTGTGAGAGAGACCCTGGCATACGACAGGTGCCCAGTAAATGCCATTTTCTCCTTCATAGAGGCTGCAAAGTATTCAAGGAGGAGGATGAACATTGTTGAATCTTTTCATGTTTCATTCATTCAACAAGCATTTCTTAGGCCACCATTATGCACCAGGTACTGGGGATATCATTCATAGCCATGGGATCCCTAATGTCTTTGCCTCCTTGGAGCTCACTGATGGGCGGGGTAGAAAGCCATTGAAAAAATCAACTAACAGTAATTAGAGCTTGGGAAAGGGGCCATGATAGAAATAGGGAGCTGTGAAAGCAAAGCGTGGACAAGAGGGGCTACTTTTCTTAGGGAGATCGGGAAAGACCCCTCTGAGGAGGTAGATTTGAGTAATGACTTAAAAGGAGTCAACTATGCTATGTTCTGAGAGAAGAACATTATAGGCAGAGGGAGCAGCATGTGCAAAGGCCCTGAGGTGGGAAAGAGATTAGCATCTTCCAGAAACTGAAAGGAGGCCAGTTTGGCTACAGTGAGGTCAGTGGGAGGGATCGGAAGGCAAGAGACCATGGGGAAAACTTTGGATTGCATTCTAGAAGTGATAGGAAGCCATTGGTGAGTTTTAAATGGGAGCGACTGAGAAGTAGAGAAGAAGTGAGGAGTGGAGGGCAGCCAGTGACCCAGAGCTCTGTGGTCAAAGGGGTTAGAGGCCAGAGGCCTTGGTTTCTCCTCCCATGTGTCAGTTCACTCTACACCAGGCACATCTCAGCCTCTTGCCCCAAGTGGAGATGGCTGAGCCAAAGAGTGAGAATGGCCTGCTACAGCCCATCCCCACTTCTGTGGACACAGATCCCTGGATCTCTGGCCTGTTCATATCGGTGGCATCCATTAGCAGAGGTCCTGCCCCACAATTTGCTGGGTAGGAGGTAAGTTTCTCACAATGCCCAGATTGGGAGTAGGGTGGGAAATCATGATCCTAGAGGGCATCTGTTCTTCCTTTTTTCCCATTCCAGACACTTGCCAAAAGGACATAGTAGGGTGCCCTGTTATCCATAAGTTAGTAGAGCCCCTGGATTTTGTTTTAACTTTCAGTCCAGATGTCCAAGAGAGGCTGGGATTGAAGCATGGGGAGTCCAGACCCCCAGAGCTCATATTAGTATAATACTGACAGTAATATACCGGGTCATAAGATATAAGTGACAAAAGGTCTGCAAAGAATGTACGGTCAAAACTGCCTATTACAAATGGGTAAACTGAGTCCCACAGAAGGGAAGAGGCTCAGGGCCACAGGCAGAGCAGGTACCTGGCCTTTGTCTGGTTTGGCCCAAATCATCTGCTTTTCACTGAACTCTGACTCTGGGCCCAGATGCGTAGGAATGCCTGCAACTCAGAGGTGAGATGGCCCCCACCTGGCCTACGCTGGGACAGAGTTCCAGGCCTGGGGAAGGGCAGAGTGACTCAGACCCCCATGGAGGCCTGTCCAAAAAAGTTTGGGAGGAGGCCCCGGGGCCTTGGAGAGGGGTATTTTCCACTGCCAGATGCTGGTGCCACCTCCATCAGGGGCTCGTACAGCCATTGACACCCCATTGCCATATCAAAGCATCTCCCCCTGACGTCTGCCCATCCATGCCGATCTGGTCCACCTCACCCAGAAAGGATTCTTGACCCTTCAGTTTGGTTTAGGGGCTTCTGTGGTTGCTCACAGACCCCTGGGCCTTTCCCATCCCAGCTCCGACCATACAATATCATAATTGTCTGGTTGCTTGTCCCTACCAGTGCACAGCACAGGGGCTGAGGTTTAATAATTATCGAATAAATGAGCAAATGAATGGATGGATGGATGGATGGATGGATGGATGGATGGATGGATGGATGGATGAGTGAATGGGCAAATTCTCAAAATGCACATCTCAGACTGAAGGCTACAGCATTTTCCATCACACTCCTCTGCCTCCCCCAATCAGTCTATTAGAATTTAGTGTGCTCTTCCCAACAGGCTCTGCCATTGAGTAACCTTATATGAGCACCTTGATTTCTCTAAGCCTCAGCTTTCAAAACTGGTAAATGGGTATAGTAGTTTTTCCTAACTCATCGGGCTGTTGTGAGGACAAGCACTCGATAAACGTTAGCTCCTATTACCACTATGTCCATCTGCCATTCATTCCAATGTTTGTTTGAGTATCCTCTGTGTGTCAGACGCCATACCTGGTGTTGGAGATACAGCCATAAACAAGATGGACCTGGCTGCAGCCCTCGTGAAGCTCAGGGACCAGCTGACTTTTAAAAGATCATTACAAATGAATTGAGAATTAGAGAACAAAAAAGTGCTGGAGAACACATGATGGGGGCTTAGATGAACATCTCTGAGAAGCCTTAACTAAGGGTTCCTTGGATGGAGGCACTCAGGGCAAGACAAGGGGGAGAAGAAAGTGTCTCCATTCCTACAATGGCCCATGCCATGGTGTCTGTGGAACCACAGCTGTGTGGGAAGATATTCTGCCCACCTCACAGAGTTTGTGAACCCCTTGAGTCTAGGATCTCCCTTTTCCAGGAACTAAAGCATAAGAGATAAGGATTTCATTCAAATGTCACCTCCCCAGAGAAGCCTTCCTTGACTGCCCTTTCAAAAATAGTCCCCAAGTGACTCTATCTCTTCCCTACCTTATTCACCTCCACAGACTCAGCACCACCTTCCATTTTAATAAGTATTTGTTTCCTTGTTTCTGTTCATTCCATACACTGGAATGTATGTTCCCAAAAGGCGGGGATTCTGTCTTCTTGGCTACAATATCTTTAACATCCAGAATCGCCTGGCACATAGTAGGTGTTCGATACATATTTGTTGAATAAATGGATAAATTTACTGGGTATATAGTGTGTATGTGTGTGCATGTGTATGCATAATAAACAAAAACTGCAATGAGATCCAGGAAGATTTATGTCGAATTGAAAAGAAAGGAGGCTTTTCATTCTGTTATTAATTTTGTCTTTTGCAAAATTGAGCCTCAGTTTCCTCTTCTGTAAAATAGAGCTGGTACCAACTTTGCAGAATCATTGTTAGATGTCAACCAAATGTGGTACAAAGTGCCCAGGTGGGGTCTGGCACACAGTAGGTGTCCTGTGAGCAACTCTTATTCTAATAGAGCCCTTAGTTGGGGAGACTTATGGAGGGGGATCCCAAGGACCTGAGCCTTCCTGCAGGACACAGAGGAAGCTGACACTGGATCTGTCCCGTCACCTGAACTCGCCAGTAATTTATTGATGCTGGATGCTGGCACCTAGCAGCTTGCCGGGTCAGCCTCAGGGAGCAGGTGTGGGCCATTGGGGCCTACTCTCAGCCTCACCGAGGAGAGGTAGGGTAGGGAGAGTGGGACTGCATAGCCCAGGAAAATTGATAGATCAGCCCCTATAAATCCCCTACTATGTGCCAGGCACTAGGAGACTGGGAAAAACAAAACAAAACAAAAAACAGGTGTGTTCCCTGCCTGGCTTGAGCTCCTAGAGGGTGAGTGAGATGGACATAATTTGTAATTTGAACAACCACAAAAATAGAGCTGCAGTAGGGCCAACCGTGTGCCAGGAAATTTGTACATATAACCACATTTAAGGCTCAATGAAGTCTTGTTCATGTTTCATAGATTGGAAAATGTCATCAAAGAGAGGTGAAATAATGTGCTCAGGTCACACAGCTAGTGAGTGGCTGAGGAAGAATTTGAACCCAGATCTGACCAGTTTCAAAGCCCAGGTACATGTTACTGCCACCCTGCTCCCATCAGGCTGGCTGAGCTAAGGAGTATGTTTAAGAAAACTTAAGTAAAAAGCTCTGGGGGTTTAAAAGTGAGAAGAGACCCATTCCACTGAAGGCTTCCTGGAGCCGAGGCCTTTAAATAGCCTTCAGAGAATGGGTGAAAATACCGAAGAGAGAGTGTGTTTTAGGGCAAGAAAACAGCTGGAGCAAAGTCTTGAAGGTGGAAAAGAAAATGGTGTTTGGAGTATGGTGGGCATGCCTGCTTAGGAGAGCAGAGGGGCCCTCTATAAGGGGCCAGTAGGCATCTGGTGCCTTGAATGCCTGGCCAGGCTTTGGGCATCACTGGGTGGGCCATGGAGCCACAGGAAATTGTTGAGCAATGAAGCCGCTATTTTCTCCTGACCTGTATATTTTAAGAGGCCGGCCAGTTAGGCCAGAGTGGGCCTGGCATACAAGGACCTCTAAAGTCCAGTTGCAGCCTCACCACCCTCCACTCCCCTTCACCAGCTCTCTGGGCCTGGCAGGCTCACTGGCTCACATCCTCTCATTCTCACCTTCTGTACCTCTGTTCTCACAGATCCCTCCCACCAAATGCCCACTCTATCTACCCAGATACGACCCACTACTCACGTCTCATTCCCAGGACCATTTCCTCCATGAAGCCTGTCCCCACCCACATAGGCCCTTATTACATGCTTCAGCCTCAGAGGCCTGGGCTGGGTAACGGCCCATCTTCCACTAAAAGTGGTAGCCCTCACCATCCATGGTGGCCAGCTGTTGCTTTCACCTGCCTGGCATCATTCTTCTGGTTATCTGAAATTCCTTTGAGAAACTGCCCCTTCCTCATATTCAGAGCATGTAGTTTGAACAGGTCTGACCCAAACCCCCTGGCCACTGAAAACATCCCATCCCTTTGACCACTGTGATGGTGGCCAAATTTCTGACAACACCATCTGAGCCCCTGGAATCAGCTGTGCCTGAAGGCCCTTCTTAGTCTCACTTAGGCCTCTTAGCGCTGGATGTCTTGCAACTCAAAGATCCTTGTTAGATGTATCATCTGTTCAATGCAATTTAGGCCTCCTCTGGTCTGGCCCAGACAGCTATACCAACCTCTTCACTGGACCCCAAGCCTGTAGGTTTTCCCCTTCACCCCAACCCAAAGGGTCTCTTCTCTCAATTATGACCTCTATTATTTCCCAGAATAAAATCTTATCATTCCGCCTTTCACTGTGCTGTCTGAGCTACTCCCCTCTGTGACAGACACACTGAACTCCCTATCATTCTGAACAGCAAACTCTTTACATAACTATAACTCATATATGCTATTCCCCTCACTGGGACTGCCATTTTACCCCAATTTTCTTCCCGGAGAACTCCTACTCATCCTTCAAAACCCCATTCGACTGTCACCCTCTCTGCCATGCTTCCCTTGACCCCCAGACAGGGTGAGATGTCTCTTCCCCTTGGCACCTCATGCTTCCCAGCTGACCTTCAGAGCAATGACCACATGGTGTGGTTATTGTCTTCTGCTTGGCTACCTTCCCCCCATATGAGGAGCTTCTCAGAGACAGGGTCATGTCTTTTTCACTTCTTGTCTCCCAAAGGGCCTGTTAATAGTTGCCAACTAACATACTGATGTGGGCTCAACTCAAGGTCATACTGCCTTGAGGCCTCGTGAGCCATTAGGTAACTATTTTTGCTGGTCAACTCTTCAAGTTCACTGCACACTGGGTTTTGTTTTTATCTTTTACTTCAGTAATTCTCAGAGTCTTTAGTTTGCTAATGGGCACTGTGAACCTATGCACAAGCTTGTAATCATCTTACCTGATTGCTCCATTTCAGGAATGGAGAAATTGAGACCCAGAGAGAGATAAGGACTCACCCAGACAGCAGAACTGGGCCTGGAGTCCAGCATCCTGCCCCCTCCCTCAGTGTTCTCCCTCCTATACCTCTGTGCCTCTCCCTTCTACTCCTCGGGACCCCTCTAGATGCAGGTCACTTCTGTAGCAAAGTGGTAAGAGTGAGAGCTCTGGAGCCAGACTGCCTGTGCTTGAGTCTTGCGCTCCCTCTCACCAGCTGTGTGACCTTGACCAAATGACTTAACTGCTCTGATTTCCAATTTCCTCATCTGTAAGGTGTTGATAATAATAGCTTCTACCTCATGGGGTTGCCGCAAAGCTTCAAGTGAAGTAGTTCATGTAGAAGCACTTAGCACAGTGCCCAGGACATAGTAGGTCCTCAATAAATGGCCACCAGCATGTCTATGACCTCAGCTTTCTCAGGAAATATTGGGCACACTGAACCCTGATATCTTTGGGGAGTTATGGGCCTCTCTGGAGAAAGATACCAACTAAATGCTAGGCGCAGGCTGGTATTACCTCCACAGGGTTTGAATCTGGGCCTCCGTACAGTGCCTGCTCAACTGGATAGCCAGCTGTCGAGCCTTTTTCCTCTCTGATTTGAAAAAAGACATTTTTTTGTTTAGAGAAATTTTCCTCCATTTCATACTGGCTCTATAAATTGGATTTTGTTGAGTGGTTTCTGACAAGCAAGTTGAACAGGCATGTATGTAGAGGAAATGCAAGGCCCCCTCTGGGCACAGTGGTGGATCTGAGGCCTTGGGTTCTGCCAGTCACTGGCCGAGAGCTCGGCCCCTGGGCAGCTGCATCCTCGGGAGAGTTTGTGTCCTTGGGGAGGAAGATGGGCTTCTTCCCCAGGAAATTCTTTCCAGAGGTTTCCCAGAATCTTACCTTAGGGGAAAGGCCCCAATGGCAAATGGCGTGGCTACCTGCCCCACCTCAACAAGCAAAACTACACCCTGCATTGAGATTCATGGTGGAGGGGCAAGTCCCTGGGTCTCCTACCCCCAGCTCAGTGTCCTCCAGGATGATAGTTACCTGCCGTGAGGAGGATCACAGCTTGTCCACATCTTCAGCCACCCCAACAAGGGAAAGTTGATGTGGAAAAGCAGGAGCGATTTCAGGTAGACAGCAGGAAGAACTTCCTCCTGGCCAGGGTCATACATGGGCTGTACATGACCTTAGAAAGAGCACTAAACTAGGAATCAAGACAGCTTTGGCTCATGATTACTGTGGGACTTTAGGTCAGTACCTTAGTTTATCCTTCCCTTGGTTGAGTCGTTTATACAATGAGGGTTATAATTTCTATTCCTCACAGAGAATTTCAAATAAGATGGTGGGATAAGGCCTCAAAGCTAGTGGCAGGGGGCTGGATCAAATGACCTCCCTAGGTTCTTTTTTCCTCTCTTTTTTGGAAGGAATTCCCAGGGCCACGGGCCCAGCCTTAGGCCAAGGGACACAGTGGTGAAGTAGGTGTGTGTATATGAACATGTGTGTGCGTGCACATACGTGCATAGAACACTGGGGCAGAGAGTAGGTGCCAAATGAATGTTTGGTTTTCTCCCCCTTCTCTTGGGCCACTCTAATGCAGAAAGAACCTTGGGCAGATGTTAAGAAGCCTGAGTTCTAACTCTGGCCCCCAACCTGCTTTGACTTTGGCCCTGTCCCTTACCCAACTGAGTCTCAGTTTCTCCATCTGCACCATAAAAAGTTTGGACGGTTTCCAAGATCCCTTCTCTCCTGAAAGTGTGAAACCCGTGACTGACCCAGCGCAGTCTCACCCTTGCTCCCCCACCTCCCCTCTAGTCATTAGTTTCATATTCACTGAACTTCCTTTGCTTCTTCGAATTGGCCAGGGTCTTTCGAATGGTCTCAGGCCCATGTTACAAGTCATGGACTCTGGACATGTCACTTCCTCCCACCCCAGGGCCTTTGCTCAAACTCTCCTCTCTTGCCACAAGTTCACCTAATTAACTCCAACTTAGCCAGCAGCTCTCAGCTCAATTATCGCTTCTTGAAAACCTCTCCCAAAGATCATTCTCGTCCATGACTCACTCATGGAGGGTACTCTCCCGGGGTACTCACTGTCCTGCGGTACTGACTCTCCTGGGGTACTCCCCCATACCCCTTGGTAATACTTACCCACCTGCGCATCTCACATTTTTGTGATTTTCTTATTCATACCTGTTCTCCCCCAGACTGTGAGAACAGGGATTAGATCTGTCTTGGTCCCTGCTGTGTCCGTGATGCCCAGCACAGGGCCTGGAACAGAGTGGATGCTCAACAAATAGCTATTGAATAGAAGGATAGATGACTTCGCCATTCGCTGTCGGGAGATGAGCTACTGACATGCCCAACCATCAAGGGATGGGCTGGGGGTGTGTCGGAAGCCCCTGACGCTGTAAGCTGCTTGAAGCGCACACCCACATCCAGGCTCTTGTAGGGGCTCTCCCAGCTATCCTGAGAGCTCAAGGAAGGCAGTTACCATCAGCTCCATGTCGTAGACGAGGGAAGCAAGAGGCATGCTGGCTGGAGGAAGGTCATACTACAAATACGTGACAGGGCTGAGGCAGGATGCCAAGGATAAAAGAGCTGGTAGGGTTTTTTATTTTCTATTTGACAGAGATGGAGATTGAGGCGCAGAGGGAGAAGGGAGTGGCCCAAGGTTTTCCTGGCCAGTCGGCAGCAAGGTGGGGTTGAGAATTGTGGATCTTGAACTTGCAACTGTTGCTTCTGCTGGGCTGAGGAGGACGATCCCTGGGTTTGATCCCAGGATGACCTTGTGGCTTTGGATGATAAATAACACCACAGGGTCACCTCTGGGAGTGGAAGATGCTGGCAAGAAGCACCCTAAGAGTGTGGGTATTGGCACAGTACAAGGCTGCCTGGGTTTGAACCCCAGTTCTATCACTCATCAGCTATGTGACTTTGGATAGGTCACTATACCACTCTGTGCCTCAGTTTCCTCATCTGTAAGATGGAGAAAATCTAGGTTAACACATAAATAGAACAAAGCACTGAGAGCAGGAATAGTCCAGGACAATTTCTAGTACGTGTGAATTGTGGAGCTGGCCTGGCAGGAGGGAGTGATTCATTCCTTTCTACAAGGGACTGGGGCTAGGAAGTATCGGCTCCTGCTTCTTGCCCTTTGGTCCACTGGAGAAAAATGTGTAGAATGGCTTTACTAATCATATTGACCATTTTTTGAGCCCTCTGGTACTTTATAACTCACTGAGTCCTCATAACCACCCTAGGAAGCAGACTCCAACATTATCCCATTTTACAGATATGAAAATCAAGGCCTAGGCAAATGACTTGTCCAGGTCCTACAGCTTCTGAACTACAGAAGAGGATGTTCATACCCAGACCTACTGTGGTGATTGTTTCTCTCTGAAGGCGCCAGGGCCAAAGGATGCAGAAAGATGTCTTGGTCCGGGAAGTGGACTCCTAGAGGGAAGTCCTGGGCTCGGCCTTGAAGCCTGAGGAGAACTGGGCAGTGGGTGCTGGTGGAAGGTGCAGCTAGAGCCCTCATCTCTCTTGGGGTGGAATCCTGTGTGTGTCCTGCTTGGTAATCATACCATTTGTCTAGTGCCCACTGGGCAACCTCTGCGAAGCCAGGGATGAGTCTCTCATCCCCTCAGTCAGAGCACCCAGTCCAGGCCCGGGGCAGGCACTCAGTGAGTCCCAGGCACCCTGCTCTATGGTTGCCAGATCTTTTAATAATCACAAGCACCATTCTATAGGTGAGGAAACTGAGGCTCAGAGCAGGAAAGGGACTTGCCCTAGGCCACACAGGTCTGTTCGTATTTTTACTCTCCTCCAGGAACGTAAGCCCAGGGACCATGCTTCTCCTCCTCCAGCAGTCGGCACCTGCAACAGACCCCAGAAGGAAGGCAAGACTGAGGGGAGTGGGGTACATAAAGCATCTTGACCAAGTTCTCACCAGGCGTGAACGGAGCAAAGAAGGGCAGCTTCTCCATGGCTCCCAAAGCCCCCAAATGTGGAAACTTAAGGACCAGGTTAGGGTTCAAGGAGTCCAAGCTCCCCCTTTTACAGATAGAGAAACAGAAAAATGATAAGCCACATCCAGGGCCACCAAGCAGGTAAGGGACAGACTAAAACCCAGCAGAGCAAGTGCAAAGGCCCTGGAGGCTGGCACAAAATATAAACTAAGGCCACAGGATGAAGGGAGAAGAGGCTGGAGAGGTGGGCTAAGGCCAGGCCAGGCCAGGCAAGGAATTTGGACTCTAGGCCAGAACACTGGGAAGTCATTGGACTGGAAAGCTCTATCTACCATCGGGCTTCGCTTCTTAAGAGACCCATCTGGTGGCCAGGGACTAAATGACCTACAGAAGGATGGGATGGGATTCGGGAGACCTGCCTGGGAAAGGGGCTGACATGGTACCCAGCCTGCTCTCTGACTTCCAGACCTGCTTGCTCATCCATTGACTCCACCTCACCACTCAGATGGCTCAGGGCACTTCAGCAGAACGTGTCCAAGCCCGAGCTCCTGATTTCCAGCCCCAAGTCTGCTCTCCCGCTGCCTTCCTATCTCAGCAAACAGACACTGTATCCATTCTATTGCTCTAGTCAAAAACCTGGGAGTCATCCTTGCCGCCCCATACCTTTCTCTCACCCACTACACCTGATCCTTCAGCAAATCCCTTTGGCTCCACCTTCATGATATGACAGGAATATGACCACTTCTCACCACCCCGCTGCTGCCCCCTGGTCACCAGCAGGATGGTTGCACCAGCCTCTCCCTGCCCCCCACCCCTCATCCCCCCACCGCAGTATACCCTCCTTCCAGCAGCCGGAGGGAAACCACTAAAACACAAGCCAGATCCCATCCCTCCCCTGCTCTGAAGCCTCTTGTGGCTCCCCACCTCCCTCAGAGTAAAGTCCTGACTTCAGCCCTCGCTCTGGCCCTCTGGCTCCAGTCTCTCGCCCTCCCTCAGCTGCTGCTGCATACGCTCCTCCTTGCCCCAAGGCATTTGCACATACTGTTCCCTCTGCCTGGAATGCCCTTCCCCAGATGTCTGCAGGGCCAGCTCCATCACCTTTATCAGACGTCACCTTCTCAGGACGTCTCTCATGATCACCCTATTTAAAATGGTAAATCTCTTCTATCAAGCACGCAGCCCTTTCTCAGCTTCGTCTTCTCCATAATTGCATCTAATATACTATTTAGTTGGCCTGTTCATATTGTTTATTCTCAGCTCCTTCAGCTCCCCCACCCCCACATTAGACTTTCAGCTTCCTGAGGGCAAGAATCTTTGAATCTCCAGTGCCCAGAACAGTGCCTGGCACAGAGCTGTTAAACTTGATTCGCACTTGTGTGGCTCTAGCCACCGATGGAAGGCTGCCTTAGTCTCCTGTCACAGAGAAGGACACTGAGGCTCAGAGAGGGACTTGCTTGAGGTCACAAGGCTGTGGATTTGGACCTTGGCCCATGCCTCCCACCATGACCAGTTCTGGCTGAGCATGGGCTTGGAGCAGGACCTCTGAGCTGGCTCGTGGAGGGAGTGGAACAGCTCCTGCCAGCCCCCGCCCCCCTGCGGTCAGTGCCCTCCCCAAGGGGCTAGGGCAAGCCAGGCAGGGAGAAGGCTCCAGGGTGGTGGTGTAAGAGGGGCATTGGGAAAGGCCCAGGGGCACCAGGTCCATTCTACGGTTGCCCAGTCCTCCGAGCCCGAACGGCCATGGGTGAGAAAGGAAGTCAGCAGGATCCAAAATAGGTCTGTGTTTTGGGAAGTGAAACTGGGTGCTGGGGACACTCAGCCAGAGGAAGACCTGGGCCTCCTGGGCTGGGGCTGTCAGGGTAGGGGGTCTTCTCCTGCCTCCTCAGCCTGGGCAGGGCGGGTCTTGGGAATAGGCTCAGGCCTCTCTCACAAACCATGTGACCCTGGACATGTCACTCCGGTTCTCTGACCCTCAGTCGTCTCATCTGTAAAACGGGGCTAAAGGTAGTACCTACCTCACTGGGGACTGGGAAGGTATGGTAAGACCACGCCCTAACGCACAGAGCTGTTGCTTAAAAGATGGTAACAGTTACTGCTCATGTTTCAGATCCATCTTGGGTGCTTCCTCCTCCAGGAAGCCTCCCCAGATCCTTAAGTCAGAGTGAATCTCTCCTTCCTGGTGTCCCAGTCCTTCTCAACTTCTCTTTGTTTCTATTCACATGTGTCTTTTCCATTGGAGGAGGCTAGACTCCATCTGAGTACTCTTAGTGTGCCCCCTACCCAGGACAGAGCCTGACAGGTGGGAGATGGCACACACTGGGGCTGAATGAGGCAACCAAGGGCAGAGGCTGACGTATGCCCTGGAGGGTCTGAGGTTTACACCTGAGAGCCAGCTCCTCAGAATGGCCTGAGGGGGTTGTGGCAAGAGGAGGGTTCTGAAGGTAGGTAAGTTATGTTTCCTCTGAGCCTCAGTTTCCTCATCTAAAATGGGGACACTTAAAACATAGGACCCATGGCTTCCCTGTCCTAGATCAACGAAACATAGGCCACCCAAGATGCCACCCCAGACACTTCAGAGTGTGCCTGAGGCATGGCTGCCCCATGATGGGACTCTTCAGACCCAAGTGGCCCTGCATTCTACTTGCTCCAGCCCCTGTCCTGCCCTGATGACAAGCAGACCTCCAAAGCTGAAAATTTCTCAGGTATAGCTAGGGACTTGCCACCTAATAAAATCAGGAAACTCTAATAATAAAGTTATCAGTCTACAAGGTGTCTTTACATCATCTAGGTTTTGTAAATAAAGCCCAGAGAGGTTAGGCTGCTTGCCCAAGGTCACACAGCAAATTAGGGCAGAGCAGGTAGTGTGCCCCGCCCTCCTGACTCTCAGTCCCAGGGCCCTCTCAGCACATCTCACAGTCATCATATCTCCATGAAATGAAAATCAGGACACCCATCATACAGAAGAAGACCTCAGGCTTCAAGAAGAGAAGTATCTTTCCTAGGATCTTTCCTGTCCTCCAGAGACCCCACGCTTGGAGTTTCCCTTGAAGGCTGAGCCTTCAAACCCAGGGACTAAACTCACAGCTAAGGCTCCTCCAGGAAAGACCCCGTGTTCATCAGCCCTCTTGTCCTGCCTGGCTCACCCATGAGCCCACTCCCGGTGAGCATTTGGAAGTCCTACTGTGCATCCAAATAGGCCGATTCAGAATAACGAGAACAGACAACCTACATAGCATTTACTGGGTGCTAGGCTCTGCTCTGAGGGCTTTACCTACATCAACTCTTTTGAGTCACAATTACTCGGTGAGGTTTCACACACAGGAACACTTTTGTACATTTCAGGCTGAGCTCGACATCTTCGGAAAACCTGCTCCTCTCCCAGTTTCCAGCCTAGGCGGTGGCACCCGAAGTCCCCAGGAGACCTCGCTGAGAACAGGAGTCACTCCAGACACCTCGTACTGCCTCTTGGCCCCAACATCCTGTCAAATAAACCTATCTTGGCCACTAACCTGCTCTGTGAACCGAGACTAGTAACTGAACCTCTCTGGTCTTTATCTGTCAAACAGGAGAACAGCACAGGCACTTGAAGGATATGGCACAGTTATTATGATTCTCCATCACTGCCCAGCTGTGTAACCTGGGGCAGGAGAACCAACCTCTCTGGGCTGCAGTTTCCACATCTGTAAAGTGGAAATAATAATATCACTCATCTCCTAGGGATGTGAGGGTGATTCAATGACCCCCTTCCTCTGTCTTCCACAAAACATTGCTCTAGCAACCCTCCCCAACTCTTACACCTCATCAGTGTTTTCCTGTCTGACTGATCAACCCTAACAACATACAAACTGCGGATTTTTCTCTCCTCTTAAAAGAATGCTTCGCTGAGCCTACACTCCCTCCCCTGCTGTCCTGTTTCTCTCCTCCCCTGCACAGGAACTCCTCGAAAGCAAGCATGACTATCCTCCTCCTGTCCCCACCCCTCCCTGAATTTATTCCCCTCAAGGTTTTCATCTCCCCCTCCCAGAAAACCAAAGACCTCCACGTTGCTAAACTCAAAGCCGTCTCTCAGTCCTCGTCAGCAGCATTCGATGTAGTTACCTCTCCCTGCTCCTTCATCACCTTTCTTGGCTGTCACAACCTCCTGGTTTTCCTCTTACTTCTCCGGCTGCCCCTTCTGCCTCTTCTGCCATTTCATCCCACCTCTCAGGGTTGCCGCCCCCTCCCCTGCCCCGCCCTGGGCTCAGTCCCTGGTTCTCTGTGTCTTTCCATCTACCCTCCTCCCTGGCTGACTTTAAAAATGGTTTTTCTGTGGGTGACCCCACACCGACATCTCCCCTGAGCTCCAAAGCCTTGTGTCCACTGTCCTCCTCCACGGCCCCTCACGGCCTCTCCAGTTTATTTTATTCCAGCCTGATCTCCTGATATTTGCACAATAACCCTTTCCACCTTCAACCTTCCCTATCCTGGTGAATGACAACCCTATTCTTCCCATGGCCCATGCCAAAACACTGCTGCCATCCCGAACTCCTCCCTCTCTCTGATTCATTCTCTCTCTCTCTCATATTCCACATGGGAAGCATCAGCAAATCCTGCAGGCTCTAACTTCTAAATACATCTCAGTTTCCAGCACTCCTCACCATCCCCTCAGCCTCCCCCTGGACCAGCCTACATCATCTCTCGCCTGGATCTTTATCCCAGCTGCCTCCCTGTTCTCCAGGCTTCTGCCCCTGCTGTCTGCAGTCTATTCTCCACGCAGCAGCCAGAGGGACCCTATTCCAAGGAGAGTCGGACATAGCCTTGTGTGCTCACTACCCTGCAGTGGTCCCCCGTTGCTCAGAGAAGCCCTAGTCCTTATAAAGACCTTCGAACCCCTCCTGCTTCCCTCCTCCTCCTTAGGTTCACCCCACTCCAGCTTCTGCCTCGGGGTGTTTGCTTCCTAGAATGTTCTTCCCCTAACAGCACACACACACACACACACACACACACGCAGAAATCTCCTTCTGGGGAGGCCTTTCCTGGTGCCTATCCACAGTTTCAGTCTGCCACCTGACACTGCCTGTCCCCTTCCCCATTTTCCTTCTTTCCCCTTAGTACTTACAACACTCTCACATACTAGATAGTTTAGTTACTTATGTTTATAGTTGGTCCCTCCCAGGAGGGCGGGGATTTCTGTCCTAGGTTCATGTGTTCCTGCTGCCTCCCCTGGGCCTAGAATAGGGCCTGGCCAGCAGTCAGGGGCTCGGATGCACTTGGCGGATGAGTGAGTGGGAAGAGCACTGTATGGATGCTGGATGTGGGAACCTGGGCTCCGCTTATGATAAACATGGCTCAATTCCACGCTGGGGCCTACTCGAGGCCTTCCTGGTCTCTCAAGGCCCTTTCTGACTTCTCACTGTCTCTATGCCTCCCATCATCTGTCCCCTAGCCCCACTGTATTCTCGTTGATGGACACCAGAAGGGTTTTAAAAGCCTGGATCTAATCATGTCGTCCATTCCTCCAAGCTCTTCAGCAGGCGCCCAAGGCCCCCAGCATAATGTCTCAATTCCCTGCATGGCATGAAGACCCCCAAAGACCAACCCCAGCCACTACCTCTACCTCTTCCTCCCCTGCCAGCCCTCGCCAGCTCCCTGTGCCCATTGGAGGCTCCTCCTGGGGAGGGCTCACCAGGTGGCTCCCTCATACTCTAGCCAGTAGACCCCCGTGACGGTGGGTGTGCTTCCTGAGGGACCCATGCAAGAGGCTCTGCAGTGGTCTGTAGTCCTCCAACCACCCACCGTGACAATGCCAGACTTTATTAAGCACCTACTATGTGCTGGGTGCCAAGAATAGAGCAATAATGAAGACATTCCTCATCTTCACCTAGAGGAGATGCATTCTAGTGCCCCTGCCTTGCTTTCCCACAGATCCCTGAACTCTGCCTCTCTGCTTCTTCGGGTCCCTGCTTCAATGTCATCGTCTCCATGAGGCCCACCCCCCACCGATTCCCCAACACTTTTCCTCATTTCTTTGTCTTCGTCTGTCTCACCCACTAGAATGTGCCCCTGGTAAGGGTCGGCAGGGGTTGTCTGTTCTATTCTCTGCTCTATCCCAGCACGGAGGACAGTGCCGGGCACCAGGAAAATTTGTGGAGATAGACTAAAGGGATGCTAGTCAGCAGTGCTATAAGTATGTAAAGCACGGTGAAGAGATACAAAGTGAGGAGGAGGCTCTAAATTGACGGGTGGTCCAGGAGGCCTGTCTGAGGAGGTGGCATTGAGCGGAGACTCAAGGAAATGAAGACCAAATCTCAAGAAGAATGTTCCTGGTGGAAGAAGCAGTGAATCGCGAAGGTCCTGATATACGGCTGAGCTTGGGGTGCTACAAAACAGCAGGTGAGCAGAGCTGGCTGAATCAGAGGCAAAGTGGGTGGGTTGGGGCCAGGGGGAGAAGTCTTCCTAAGCCTTTTTCCTAGGCTCAGGGAAGTTAAATGACTTGCCGAAGGCCACAAAACAAGGAAGTAGCAGAGAGGGGACTGGACTCAGGCCTGCTAGGATGTGGGGCTAGAGACTTGGGGCTCCCCTCCCCAGGTGGGGCCCTCCCTGCCAGCCTCTGGGGCTCACCATGCTCTGCTCATTAATAGCTAACCCAGATGGGGCCCTACTGGGTCAGGAGCCTCCAGGTATTGGCTCAGCCCAGTGGCCTCCGGGGCAAAGCCCAGTGAGTGAGTGACTGAGGGGGCAAGGGGCCTACCGAGGAGTAGCTGGAGCCATTATCTCTTGTCCCCTTGAATTGAGCCATCACCATTTAGAGGCCCAATCATAGCCAAGGAATTAGAGACCATGCAGAAGTCGGACCAGGTGGCTCTGCTCAGAATCTTCCTGAGACAGGTGGGCCCATGAGGCACTGTGGGACTGTCTGCGGCTGGGACTCCAGCTTTCTCCCCTCCTCTGGCCTCTGTGCTCACACTCTGCCAGTTTCCTTGCTGCTCCCAGACAAGGTGCGCCACGCTCACTCGTTCCCCCCACGGGGCTTTTCCCCTTGCTGGTCCTCTACCAGGAGGGAACCCTCCTCCTCCAGTGCTGTGTGTCTGGTCCTTGCTCGGCCACGGGCCTCAGCTCAAATGTCGCCTTCCTCAGAGGCCTTCCCTGACCACCTGTCTAAAGAAGGTCAGCACCCACCACCTCTTACTCTCCATCAGAGAGTACTTTTAGGGCTTTCATGGCACTTAATAAAAATGACAACCTACGTGTTGTTTACCTGTCGGTTGTCAGTGTCCCTACTCCTCCATTGGGGTGTGAGCTACCCATGGATCTTGTCCTCTGCAGTCTCTTCAGGGCATCCCGCAGGGTCTGGCACACTGTATATGATCAATAAATATTTGTAGAATGAGAGCATGAGAGTCTATATCCTCATTATACATAGGCAGCAATTGAGGTTCAGAGAAGGTGAGTCACTTGCCCAAGGTCACACAGCAAACCGGAGGCAGAACCAAGGAAGTAGGCCAGCTCGGCTCACCTGACTGTGTCCAGTACTCTTCAGCCTGCACCATAGCTAGCACTCAGGGCTCAGCCGGTCCCTACCCAGCCTTTCAGATAGAACGCTACCCCTCACTATCTTTCAGCTCTTGGGAGAAGAAAGAAGTGGGTGAAAGTAGGGGAAGGAGACAAACAGGAGGATGAGCGTCAGAGATGAATGGGTCCTCAGAAGTCACCAGTCCCACCCAACAGGATCCAAAGAGGTCAGGTGCCTGGCCTAGGGCCTCTGGGCCCACAGTCCAGGCTTGCCCTTGCCTGCCTGAGCTAGAACGGGTTAAATTTCGTGCTTGGCTCCTGGCTCACTGTGGACTGTGGCTGGGACAGAACATCTGTCTGTTGCTATGGTTGCCGTACACTTGAAGGGGATGGCTGGATAATTATGGCAAACGCTACCGAGTGAGTGAGCAGTGCCCAGAAGTGGCTCAGGACCCTTGTCCATCTAGTGCAGTGGCAGGCCGCAGGCTTCTTGCCTGGCCAGTTCACTGTGGGCCCTGTCCCCAGGCTTCTGCTCCTGGACCAGATGAAGGGGAGTTAGCTGGAGCCACCTTGGCCTTTGCACGATGAATGGCCCTGCCCACGAGACTCCCGGGAACCCTGGAGCAGGGCAGATACTGGCAGCCTTGGGCATTGGAGCCTGAGGGCAGTGGGCCAGCTGGCATGGGTGGTAGACTCTGATAATACCCATTGCCTCTGTGCCCTCCCCTGGAGAGAAGCCCTGTCATCCGTCCCTGCCCCCATGGGTCCTGTGGAGCTCCTGAGGCAGTAGGCGGAGACTGGCTGCCTGAGTCCTGGCCTCTCTGCTCTGTCCGTTCACTGGGCAATGCAGGTGATCCACTGGCCCCCAAGTTCAGTCCTCATATGCCCCTACAGGATAAAAGTGCCTCCCTAGCAGAGCTGAAGGAGCTCTGTGTGGGACAAGGTCAGGACAGAGGTGGCTCTAGGGCAGAAAATGGTTGCCCCAACCTGGCTCATCAGGCAGCTGGTGAACCTCAAGCTGCTGTAGATCCATAAACTGCAGTGTGGTCCCGTAAAAGGGCTGGAGGCTGCTCAGCACAGTGGCCAATCACATGATTTGTCCTTGGATCCAACCCCTTTCAGCCCAGCTGTAGGCAGGGCAGAGGGTCTTGAGCCGAAGCGGGCCTCCCCTGCTTCCCTCCTGCCTCCCTGCCCCCACCCTGCCCAAGGCCAGGAACTCGGCTTCCTGAAGGCTCTGTGCAAACACACGGACCAGCAGACCCCAGAGGCCTGAGAGCTGCTTCCAACACCTTCTGCAATGGCCTGGAAACAGAGGCCAGGCGCCCTCCCCAAGGTCACCCTTACAGGTTCTCGGCTCTCCCCACGCCACTGTCCCTTTCTCTTGGCAACTTCTCTCCTCTCTTCCCATCTGCTTCTCTCACATAACAATTGCAATACAAATAACTATTGTTGTGCAGGTGCTGAGTTCTCTGTGCATTAGCTTATTTACTTCTTTCAACAACCTGTGAAGATGCCATTGTTGAAGCTGTTTTCAGATGGGGAATATTGAGGCACAGATCTTCCTAAATTCCCCTGGCTGCTAAGTAGTATAACCTAGAAGCTCAAAAGGGAGCCACTCTGGGTACCAACTCCTTTTCTGTCTCCCCTCCTTGTGAGGATGACTACCTCGATGTCAGAGACGGGTCTGGTTCTCCTGTTTCTCCAGCTCTGTGCACAGCGGAGGCATAGACACATGTTTCACTTTCCATTCATTCATTCATTCATGCCTGCATTCATTCATTCAGTATGCACTGAGCATCTCTTATGTGCCAGGCTCTGTGTTGGGTGAGGCAATGGATCCCCTTCCCCACATTGGCCAGCCCAGAGGTCCCTGAGGACAGCTGACCTTTGTGCAAAGAGATTGATTCAAATGAAGGATCAAAGTCATTCTGGCAGCCTGGATCCTCCCATTGGCCTGGGGCGGGGGTGGGGGGGTGGGGGACAAGGCAGTGGCCATGCCCTCATGTTACAGCTGAGAAAATGAAGTTCACAGAGATTAGGACACCTCTATGCCGCAGGTGGGCCAGCCCCTGGGACCCAGAGTTTTGCACCCCACAGAGCTATCAGTATGGGAGTGACTTTGGCCTTGATGGAGTGCTCACTGGTTGGTCACCTGCACTCTGGACCTCCTAGGTTCCACAGACCCAGGCTTTGGAGTCTGGCTGCCTGGTCTGAGAACCAGGCTCTCTCCCTTCCTGGGGGCATAAGCCTGAAAATGGGAAGGCCCCTCCAAGCCAGGATTCCTCCCTGCCCCACCCAGAGGCATGTGGGCTTGGCCCCAAGCTGCCTTAACAGGTCAGAGTCAACAGTTCTCTGCCAGAGGAGATACCAGTCCTGCCCAGTTCCTGTTCCTCAGGGAACACTGGCTACAGCAGGGAGGCCCAAGCCCTCCTTAAAGAGACAGGCACAGGCCACAGCCCAGCTCCGCATGTTTAATAGGCAGCTCTTGTGAGCCATGAATCAGCATCCCAGGGGCCCTCCTGGTGACACAGAAGCATTTTCTGAATCAGGCCCCTCCTGCAGCTGTTGGGTAAGTGGGGTGTGGTACAAGGAGGTCTGCAAGGAGGATCCTGTGGGCCCCAGAAGGCTGCTCCCCTCTCAGCTACAGGGCCTCCTTGGGGACTGACAGGTCTCTGGCAGGGCTTCCTGAAGACCCGCGAAAGGAGCTGCAGTGGGAGGCGTGGGAGCCCTCTGGTTCTAAGCCTGATCCTCTTACTTCCTGGCTATGTAACCTTGGATGGGGACCTGAGCCTCTCCTGGGCCTCAGTGTTCCTGGAGCAACAGTATCTGTCCTCTGTGACCTCTCTGGGCCCTTCCAGCATTGCTAAGATCTTCTAACTGAAACTGGACTTCCGATTCCCAGTGACGGCTGGTGGAATCCTGAACCTTTTGGTTCCTGGTTATCAACACTCAGGGGTCAATATGATAGATACTGAAGAACACAGAATAGAAGGATGGATGGATGGATGGATAGATGGATAGATGGATGGAACACAGAATAGGATGGATGGATGGATGGATGGATGGATGGATGGATGGATGGATGGATGGATAAATGAAGAAAGGGAATCCTGGGCCAGTGGACTCCTCAGTGCCCAACAAGGGTCCTGCCTGGCTCCACTTGGGAAGGGAAACTCAGTGGGCTCTTGACTTGTTCTTAGCCTCACATCCACTCCAACCTCAGGGCCATCTATTTCACCTCTAACTTTCTCTCTGTCTTCCCTGCTACCTCCTGGCTAAGGCCACTCCCCTTTAGCTTAGATGACCAAAAATACTCCTCTCCCTAGATTCCCTGATGCTTCCCTTACCCCACTTCAGATCATTCTCCAAGATCAGAAGTTAGGTGTCAATTAGTCCCCACTTTTCCCTCTCTCAAATCTCCCCCTGGCCCTGCTTACCCTGGTCCACAGTCCTCACACAATCGAGCCCCCAGTTATTGCTGAATCTCATCTCCTGCTCCTTTAACTCCCAATCTCTCTGTGCTCCTGACTGGTCTCCTCACCATACTGTCACCCACTTCAAAGGCTTGGGACACTCTTCCTCCACTACCCCCTACAGCCCCATGACCAATTCACCCATACTTTACTCACTCACCTCCAGCTTCCCTTCAGATCACAGCTCAGAGGCCGCTTCCTCATGGAAGCCCTCCTTGATTTGTACAAGGCAGTCCCATTATATGCTCTCATGGCCCTTGGACCTTTCTTTCATAGCTCTTCTTACTGCTGCAGGCATGTGATCTTGTGACTAATATCCTCTGTCCTCCTAGTGAACTGGACTTGCATGGACCAGGGTCCTATCCGTCTCATTCCATACTGGGTCCCCTGCACCCAGCACAGGATCTGGCACATAGTTGGGA
This sequence comes from Pteropus alecto, assembly GCF_000325575.1. NCBI lineage: Eukaryota > Metazoa > Chordata > Mammalia > Chiroptera > Pteropodidae > Pteropus > Pteropus alecto. Next base: position 19,582,300 of record NW_006442491.1, read on the forward strand.
CTCATTGAGTATCTGTTAAATGAGTGAATGAACAAATGAATAGATGGAAGGATGGATGGGAGGGTGAGGGATGAATGGATGAAAGCAGAAGAAGTAGCCAGACGGGAAAAGATGAGGTGACAACTATTTAAACAGGGTGGTTGGGGGCCAGGGGAGCCTGAGTAAGGTGAACACTTGAGATAGGTCGTGAAAGGGAAGGTGTATACCCAGGTAGAGGAAAGAATACTGCATAGACCTATGCGGGGCGGCGGGGGGCAGCAGGGGACAGCACACCTGGTATGTCCAAGGGACCGGGAAGAGAGAGAGGAGAGCACAGAGCCAGAGAGGACAGAGAGAGGTCAGGCAGGTCTGTGAACAAGTGAGATGGGAGTGGCCTTTCAAGGGCTCTGAGCAGAGCAGTGGCTTCTTCTGAATGGCACATATGCTCAGTGATGGCAGGCCCTGGTCTGCCTTGTTCCTGCTGTGTACACAGCACCTGGTGCCTGCTCACAGCAGGAAATAGGGGTTCAGGGAGTGGCTGACTAGTCCTTGGACAGGCACCTGAGGGGACATCTGCCATCCTTCTCCCTGGTACAGCCCATTTTCCACCCAGGCGGGCCATGTCCTCCCTCTGCTAAAATTCTCCTATGTCTTCCAGATCATTTGGGGTAAAAGCCAAAGGCCTTGCAACGGCCTACAGCGGGTCTTCTCCACCTTGCACTGGTGACAATTGGAGCCTGGTGACACTTTTTCTGGGGCTGTCCTGTGCACCTTAGGATGTCAGCAGCAGCAGCCCTGGGCTCTGCCCACTAAATGCCAGCAGCACCCCACCTCCCGTTGTGACAACCAAAACTCTCCAGACAGAGCCAAATGCCTGTCTCTTCATGGCAGGGTGTGGAGGGGGAGGGCGACAATCTTCCCTGGTGGGGGTGGGGAAGTAGAAACCGCTGCACTTCCCTACCAGATGTGCACTGTCCCCCCATCTCACCTAGGTCCGAGACCTTCTACTGAAAACAGCCCCGCCTCCAGCACTTTCCATTTCCACCTCCAGCTTTGTTTTCTCCAACATTTCTTTAGTTCACCTGTGTGTTTAGCTAGTCTGACTCCCCACCTGGACTGAGCTCCATAAACGTGGGCACTGGCTTGGATCTCCCATGCCCAGAACAGGGCACTCTATATATTTGATGAGTAGTTGTTTAAAAATACTGTTAATAGCCAGGAACCTTCTCATCATATTAGAATTCAAATCATCATTCTGTTTTATGGATGAGAAAGATGGATCAGAAAAAAAAAAAAAAAAAACCACACACAACTGGATCAGAGAAGTTTGGTGACTTACCCGAAGTCACTCGGTTAAGTCTGTGACACTACTAAGACTAGAACCTCTAAACTTAGATTTATTTAACTCTATCTGCGCCCTTGACAGCCAAGCCCGGGACAAGGGTGGGCAATGCAGAGGGAGGCAGAGTAGCTTGATTCCAGGAAACAAGATTCCACTAAGGCTCAAAACTGTGACCACCTAGCTATGAAGCAGAGATGTGATGGCCCCTCCAGGCATCATGGTGTGAGACGGAGGGAAAAGGGGCATCGCTGGGGGATGTGAGCAAAAATCTTCCGATGATTAATTCATCCTAATTGACAGGGTCTTATTGAATTCCCTAGGAGCCCCAGGCTGGGCATTTCTGAAAACATGGTTGCAGTGTCTCCCTGGGAAATGTCCTTCGACATCAGGCAAGCGAGCAGACACTTTTTAAGATAAAAGTTTGTTGAGTTTACCCAGTAAACAAACATTCCAGCTGGGCTGGGGGTGGGGGGTGGGGGGAGGTGATGCTGAGGAAAACGGGGTGTGATTTCCTGAAGAAGAGAACACGCTTTTTCATAAATTATCAGGAGGAAAATCGTGTGTGTCAGAATAAACTCTGTCAAGAAATATAGCAGGACTGCCGGATAGTTAATAATTCAGAGCTGCTCCCTAGCACGATGCAGGATTTAAAAAATATTTCTTTGGGATCATTGTTTAAAAATACTGTTAATGGCCAGGAACCTTCTCATCACATTAGATGACCATAATGGGCCAGCCTGGGTGGGGCTCCTGGTGAAGGCCAAGGGCAGTGACACAGTGATCCACTGTAGTGTGTGAGTAAAGCTGTGTTCCCCAGGAAAGCGCCATGGAGACCCATTTCATTTTCCTCACAGTCCTTGGGATGGGAGGTGAGGGCTATGGGCTCCCAGGGGACAAGGGCACAGCCCCAGACCGACCACACAACTAAAAACTGGAGGAGAGGCTGAGATGAGTGGGGTGGCCGAATTGCAATGACCCCACCCTGACTTTGAGCGAAGACTTCCCCTTCTCTGCGCTTTGGTTTCCTCATCTGTACAATGTGGATTTGTTTATTTGCTCAGACAACATGGACTTATGGAGCATCTGTTAAAATCTGGCGTTGGAGTGGAGTGTGACCAAGACAGATCCAGGGCTCACTTCCACGGGATTCAATCTGGTGGAAGGGTCAGACCATGAACAAATAAATATATCCCATCGCAAATGGTAATACGTACTATCAAGAAGAAGAAAGAGACAGGGTGGGAGGGTGGATATGTTAGTGAGGATAATCGGGGAGAGCCTCTCTCGGCAGGTGAGAGTTAAGTAGAGACCTGAAAAAAGAGAGGGCGCTTAGAAGATGTCCGAAGGAAGAGGACAGAGGAAACAGCAAGTGCAAAGGCCCTGGGGTGGAACTGTGCTTGCTGTATTGGAGGAGCAGTGAAGAGCCCCTCGTGGCTGCAGGGGAGTGAGCTGGCTCGAGAGAGGTGGAAGGCGAGGTCAGAAATGCCAGCAGTGGCCGGATCACGATGGACCCTGCAGAACTTTGAGTTTTATTGAGAACGCCGGGGACCCCCCAGAGGGCTAGTCTGCAGGAGAAGGACCAATTATAAGGTGTATTTTTTAAAAGACCCCCTGAAAATTCTCCAGATTAGATTGTCAAGTGAAACAGCACATGGCAGAACCATGTGCACAGTATGCTACTGTCTGCTTTAAAAAAAAAAAAAAAAAAAGGGAGATAAAGGTATGCATTGGCTTGTAAATGCATAAAATTATCTCTGGCACGAGAGATGAAAATAGAGGAAACACTGCTTGCTTCTGGGGAGGAGTTCTGGCTTGCTGGGGCTGGGTGGGAGGGCTACTTTCTTCTTCCTACATTTTTTCTAGCACTTTTTGAATTTTGAGCGGCGCATATTTGTTACCTATTCAAAAAATAAACAAACACTTCTTTGGAAGCAAAAGAAAAAAGGAGAAAAGAAAAAGGAAAAGAAGGCCCCTTGGCTGCCTTGTGGAAAATGGATTATATATGCACCCAGGTGACAGCCGGGAGGGAGATGGGGAGAGGTTGGGGCCTCTTGGTCGGTATTTTTAGCTCCAGTTTACAAATGAGACGGTAGGGCTCAGAGATTGCAAGGGCTGAGCCCCAAAGCACACAGCTAGGAAATGGAGAACGGGCTCAGATTAGAAACCAGGCCTGTCCGATTTCTCACTGCTTCCCTTCTCGTCTCTGCTCTGTGTCCTTGGATCATCTGCCCAGAGGTATTCTCCTCAAGGCCCAGGGGCGGGTTCCCAGGCTCTGGACCGACAGCAAGATTTTGCCCGCAGCATATGCTCGTGTTTGCTGAATGATGAATTCATTTACTCGTTCATTTGCTCATTCATTCATTCATTTATTCAATGATTGTATTGGGTGCTTCCTTTGTGCCAGGCACCGTCCTAAACTCCAGGATTTTGCCATGAACAAGACAAAGCCCCCACCTTTGTGGAGTTCACATTCTTGCGAGGCAAGGCATGGGGAGGCAGATGGGTACATGTGAACCGAAATACATATAAGTGCTAGGAAGAAAACTAAAGCCAAGTACAGAGGTAACTAGTGAGAGGAGAGGTGCCTTCCGATGGTCAGCGAGGGGTCCTCTGAGAAGGAGGCAGTAGAGTAGAAGCTTCAAGGAAGTATAAGAGTTTGCCCTGTGGGATCTAGAGGAAGAACATTGTAGGCAGAGGGAATAATAAATGCAAAATCGTGAGGCAGGATCCTGCTTGGGGTGTTTGAGGGACAGCAAAGTGTGGTACAGAGTGCTCCAGAGGGAGAGGCAGCCAGTCAGAGTCATGCAGGGCTGTCAGGCACTGGATTACTGCAGGGATGATAAGACACTTTGGAGGGCTCTGAGCACTGGCTTGACATGCTTCAAATGAGGTTTAAAATGAATGAAGCTACACGGTCTGTACTGTTTGTGGGACGGGGATGGTGGTGGCCTAAGCTGCACAGGTTGCCTTGCAAAAGATCTGGGAGGAGAAAAATCCCAGAATGGGGAGGCCAGAAGGGTCTGTCTCATCCTTCAAGGATCCTAGGGTGTGCTGGAGGGGACCTAGCCACATTGAAGCTGGTGTCTACTCCTAGGAAATCTGCTCTCTCTCTCTTGTCACAGAGAGACAAGGTCATGAATGGAGAAGGGCTCTCGAAGGCTGGCAACACTTAGCACCAAAGTCAACAGTGCAACTGCCACTGGTAGAGGCTGACCTAGGCAGCCGAGGCCCACCAAGAAGAAAAGAGGGTCTGGAGGCTGATGGAGCCCCCGGCTACCTCCATCGCCTGTCCCACTGCAGTCCTGGCTCTGGCTCCAGAGACCTAGGTTTGGCCTCCTGTGCTTTTGCCATCTGTGCACTGATGCCGGCCAGGCGTGCCCTGCTCTGGGGTGCCCATCTGGACGCCAAGCTGACAGCACATCCGGCTCAAGCAGGGCATCTTACAAGCAATTGTTCACAGATTCATCAAGCTTCAAGCAATTTTGTTTTATTTTGTTTTCTGGCCCATCTCCTTTCCCAGTTGCAGACAGAGAAAGGGAGGGGAGACAGGAGCCCACACTTCCTGACGACTCTGCAGGAACTGGACCGGCCTTCACATTCATATCTCATTCTATCCTATACCAATCCCCCTTTACAGGTGTGGAAACTAAGGCTCTGAGAAAATGGTGGCTCATCCAAGGCCACCTAAGTGTTAAGAAGTAAAGGGAGGATTTAAACCCAGCACTGGTGGATTCCAGATAGACACCAAATCCCAATTCCTGATGGCACCGGATGCCTGGAAAGGGAAGCGGCCAGGGGTCGGGGTTGACTATGCAATTCCTCATCCCAGGTTCTGGGCCAGGGAAGGCCTTGGGCCATGGTTTCCCCATGGCAGTGAGGAAGAAGGCCAGCTGCCAGGCTGTGTGGGAACATGGCTCCCTCCTCCCCATGGGGCGGCCATGACCCGGGCTCAGGTGACACAGCACCTGCAGCTTGAGCCACCCACTACCTGCCTGGCCTGCTGGCTACAATATTCCAGAGCAGCGGGCAGGCAGGCCAGAGGCCTCGGTTCACTGGTTCAGCCTCAGGAAGCCTAAAGATAGAGGTCAAAAATGTCCCTGCCAGGCTTCCAGAAGCCTCTCCAATTTCTGCATCCCAGCAAGTTCTGGAATGGACCCAGGGCAGCCAGACCCCTGCCCAGACACCCTCACAAATGCTAGCTCCCACATGCACACACACTGCCACCAAGAGTGATGCTATCTGCCCTTGGCTTGTTGGGGTCTGAGAGACTCTGGAGAAAACTCAGTGGTGCCACTGTGCCTGAAATGCCACCATCGGCCACCATCATTTTGGGTTAAGAATTGCCTTGCCCAGCTACTTTTTTATAATACACCTGTAATCTCACGAGGGAGAAAAGGCCAAGTCTTTAACAAATCAGTGAAATAATTACAGGCCAGAGGGGAGAAAGAGCATCAACTTCCTGTTACACTCATCCAACTTGAACTCTAATCATGATCCATGCCTCCACACAGTGGCTGCTCTCTGCTTCCTCTGGCTTCATATCTGCCTTTCAAGCCCTCTCAAAGGCATCCCTTCCTCTCCTTCCCCAGGCACTCCCTTGGAGTCAAAGCCCTAATCATCCTTTACCTGGACTGTCGTGGTAGCCTCCCAGCTGGACTTGGCCACTCCGTCTACCCTCCACAGAGGTCACAGAGTCTTCTCTCTTAAACTCAGCTCTACCCTCTCCCTCCCCCACTTCCAA
>NW_006442491.1:19588561-19608084 GCF_000325575.1 Pteropus alecto
CACAGCACCTGCAGCCTGAGCCCCCCACTCCCTGCCTGGCCTGCTGGCTACAATATTCCAGAGCAGCGGGCAGGCAGGCCAGAGGCCTCGGTTCACTGGTTCAGCCTCAGGAAGCCTAAAGACGGAGGTCAAAAATGTCCCTGCCAGGCTTCCAGAAGCCTCTCCAATTTCTGCATCCCAGCAAGTTCTGGAATGGACCCAGGGCAGCCAGACCCCTGCCCAGACACCCTCACAAATGCTAGCTCCCACATGCACACACACTGCCACCAAGAGTGATGCTATCTGCCCTTGGCTTGTTGGGGTCTGAGAGACTCTGGAGAAAACTCAGTGGTGCCACTGTGCCTGAAATGCCACCATCGGCCACCATCATTTTGGGTTAAGAATTGCCTTGCCCAGCTACTTTTTTATAATACACCTGTAATCTCACGAGGGAGAAAAGGCCAAGTCTTTAACAAATCAGTGAAATAATTACAGGCCAGAGGGGAGAAAGAGCATCAACTTCCTGTTACACTCATCCAACTTGAACTCTAATCATGATCCATGCCTCCACACAGTGGCTGCTCTCTGCTTCCTCTGGCTTCAATATCTGCCTTCAAGCCCTCTCAAAGGCATCCCTTCCTCTCCTTCCCCAGGCACTCCCTTGGAGTCAAAGCCCTAATCATCCTTTACCTGGACTGTCGTGGTAGCCTCCCAGCTGGACTTGGCCACTCCGTCTACCCTCCACAGAGGTCACAGAGTCTTCTCTCTTAAACTCAGCTCTACCCTCTCCCTCCCTCACTCGAAACTTAACTATGGCCCTCCAGCAACCCCCGGATTCGGTCCTGACACCTAAGCTTGGCCTTAGGGCCTTTCATGGCCCAGCTCCGACTGTCTGTCCAATCCCATCCCCAGGTGTTTGAGAGCATAGGCTCTATGGTTGCTGTGTGACCTTGGGCAAGTTACTTAACTTATCTGAACTTCAATTCTTCATTCATAAAGGTGAAAGAGGCCTCTGCTGCAAAGGGAGCACAGTTGACATTGTGTGATTCCAAGGAGATCATGCCTGTAGCACTGGGCTGGGCATACAGTCAGTGCTCAATAAAGGTAGCTATCCTTATTTATCACTGGCCCTATGAAATAACTAAAAAAAAAAAAGTCCGCCACCATGTTGTGCTATTTCCTGTCTCTGAGCCTGTGTAGGTGCTGTGTCTGCCTTGGCAGCCTGGTGAACTCCTACTGATCCTTCAATACCTGTCTCAGGCAGTGCCCTGACCAGTGTCAGCTCTCCTTCCTCAGAACATTTCTCCACGTTGGCCAAACAACCGATCTGGAATTTTTCCATTTACCTGTTGATCTTCCACCATTCGATGTGGGCTCCCATAGCAGCAGCTGATAGGCTGAACTGAACCAGCCAGGGAGGACTGGGGTGGTGGGGGAGGGGAAAAGGTGGAGGGAGAGGGGCTCTGTGGTTGGCCAATGCAGAATAAAACTTCCATTCATTTAATCACTCATTCATTCATTCATACATTCATTCGACAAGTACATATTGACCTCCTTCTCTACCCAAAGCCACTTGCTAACTTTCCACAGCTTTTAGAATCACATCCAAAAGCTCCTCCATGCCCACAAAGCCCTGGAGATCCAATCCTAGGAGACTTCACCCACTCGTCTCTCTGTCCCTCTGTTCCCCTCTGTGCTCTAGAACTCTGGCCTCCCTTAGGTTCCTCAAGCAACGCCACATTCTAGAATGTCCTTCTCCTGACCTTTCCAGGCCAACTCCCTCAAGAGGTTATCCTTGGTCACTCTGTGTAAATGGGGTCTCACTCTACTCGGCCCCAGTTGCATTTCAGCCCTGTGTTTGTCTTCTCCCTCAGTCTCACAGCCCACACCCCAGACACACACATGGGATTAGGTGATTAACACCATCCTCTTCACCCGGCTGTGAACTCCCCATCTTGCCCTCTCGACTAGCGCCTGCCAGAGAGGCCTCATCTTCTGCCTGGGAGCCCGGGGAGGCCAGGGCCGAAAGGGGCCTTGGTGAGTATCTAGGTCCACTTCCTCCTATTGTAACAACAATAACAAAAATAATCATAATTCCAACAATAACAACAGCTAACACTTCCCACATGTCAGGTGCTGCACGTGCCCTGTTTTCTTTAATCCTGTCGACAACCCTGTAAGGGAAGGTTCAATTATATCCCCATTTACAGAGGAACAAACTGAGGCTGGGAGAGGTTGACTCACTTCCCCTCAGGCCACAGAGCCTGCACTTAGCTAACCATTCAGCTACACTTCCAGGTGACAGAGGGACGGGAATAGCCACGCCAAACACCACATCAGTGGCAGGGCAGTGACAAGACTGAACTGAGTTGAGGCTCCACATTTTTAGCAATGTGACTTTAGACAGGTCACGTGACCTCTCTGGCCTCAGTTTCCCTATCTATAAAACAGAGATAAACACAATCCCCTTCAACATATTGAATTTTACACCAGGGAGCCTGACAGGGCCTCTACTATAGAGTGGAGGGGGGTTGGGTGCCATGAGGGCAGGGTTCTGGGAGTCCCCAAACACTGGGACCAGGCCTCCACGATAGGCAACCCTCCCACCCATAGCCAGTCCTGCCCAAGGCTACTCTTATGCCTGGCTCCAAGAGGACCCCAGGAGGGCCGGGCGAGTGGAGTCATAAACACCCTCTGAAAGCGCACCCGGCGACCACACGCTGCTCTCCGGAGGGGGAGGGCAACATCGCGGGTCCCGGAGTGTGTGGCAGGCAGTTGGGCGGGGGCACCAGCATGCCCCAAGTTGAGCCCTGAGCCACAGGGACTCCGAGTGCCCCTAGCCCTCCTGACACCTGCTCCCCCTTGCCCCACGGGCCCTGGCAGCGGGAATGGGGCGTCTGCTGGAGCCTCCCCTGGGCCATGCCAACCTCCCTGTGCCCAGACAAAGCCCCCACCCCCTGGCCTCTGGGGAGGGGGTGAGTGGGTGAGGAAGCTGACAAAGAGAGCCGATGGGGCTGCGCCTGGGGCTCGTGCCACCCCCTCCCCGACCTGCCCAGAGCGCCCACACCCCCTCCTGCCACTTGGCCGCTCTGCTGGGGCACTCGGCACCGTTGCTATGGCGGCAGCTCTGGGGAAGCTGCAGCTGGGTAATTATTGCGAACATCCATCCTGCCTCCTGCCCGCCCTGGAGAGCAGGGGAACGAGCAGCCAGGGCCAGGGCAGCCCCTCCTCACACGCCGGGTGGCCGCACCCTGGCCTGGCATGGTGCCCACCCGAGGTACGGAGGGGAGGAAAGCATGCAGGCAGCAAGAGCAGACAGGCCACCAGCTCCAGCAGAGGGCCAGGAGACCCTCAATTTCACTTCTACCCCCCGCCTCTGGCCCACCCTTGGAGCTGACCAACCAGCCCGGAACTTATTTTTTCTAGCTACAAACATACACACCACATACAAAAACAGCCAGAGAGGCCTCCTTTGTTCCAATAGAATCTTGCTTGTCCTTTTTTGGGGCAGTGAGAGCCAATAGTGACTGGTCTAGGCTATGGCCTCTCACACAGGGACTGGTCCCCTAGATGAGAAGATCCCCCTGGGGCCCCAGTGTGGGCCTCGCTACCTCCTCGGCCCCAGAAACTCACCCTGGCATCTAAATATAGCTCAGTCTGGCTGAGTTTGAGGTCACTCGCACTTCCAACCGCCCAGGGTGGCCATGCGGAGCTCAGCGAGCGACGTCCATTTGTTCAGGCGTCCGGCAGGCATGCTGGGAGCCTCTGTTGCTGCCAGACACTGAGCAGAATCCTAGCAGAGAAGCAGGTGTGCCTCTGCCTTCCATGGGCTCAGGGGCCCCTTAGGGGGTCACAGTGCTATGACACGAGGAGCTCACTCCATGGAGGGGACACAAGAAAGGGTCACCTCAAGCAGACTGGAGGCGGCATGGGAAGAAGGGCCTGAGTGAGGCCTCACTGAGTAAAGAGATGTCAGGACTGAGGTCGGGGAGCGGGTGTCCAGGCGGAGGGGAGGGGGAGCAGGCATGAGCTGGGCCTGGGACAACTTCGTGTGTGGGTAGGAGCATGGGGTACATCTCAGGCAGGACACAGGGTTCGAGAGCAGTGGGAGGCCACTCTAGCAGACCACAGAGCACAGAGACATTCTTTCCCCGCCCTTTGGCCCCTGCTACCTCTGGGGCTCTGCTCAGGCTGACACTTGGCAGGGGGTACCTGAGGGTACTCAGCAGGAGAGATCTGCTGGATACTTGAGTTCCAAATTTCCATGGTGGCCAGGGTAGAAATGGCAGGGGCACAAGGGAGGTGGAAAACTGGCTATGGGTGAGGCAAGGCCCCCCCCGGATCATCAGGTTAGAGGTGGAAAGGGAGAAGAAGAGGCAGGACTGGGGGCCGAGAGAGTGGGAGCACTTGGCTTGCCTGGGGTTCAGGCTGCCTGGGCTCCCTCTCTAGACCTCAGTCATCTAGGCACTGACCAGGGCCCTGAATGGAGACAAACATATTAAAATAAGAGGAGACGTGTTCATCGAAAGCAAGCCCAGCCCCGCGGTGCCACCAGATGTGAGGACCTCTGGGAGAAGGCTGTCTGCTCCTCAACCACTGATATAGGGAGAGCAGTCTGGGCTCCAGCACAGCCTTCTGGGTAGGAGCCATGCAGCCTTGATGGCATTGAGACCTCACACTTACAAATATGGCAATAAATCTTCCCAATGGGCCAAGAGTTTTCACCTACAGAGCTCCTTCTCATCCCGCATCTTCCATTGACTTCAAACAGCCCTACGTAGTGCTAGGCCAGGCAGGGAGGAGACTGAGGCTCGGAGGAGTGAGTTGATTTGCCCAAGTAGGGAGAGGGGAGGAGGGGGTCACAATTTGAAGTACCCACTATGTAGTAGGTATGTCACTCGAGCTGCAACTAGAATGTGTCAGGAGCAGAACTTGAACTTGCAGCTGACCCACTGGCCCAGGGGTGCCCTGTCCTCCTGAGACAAAGTCTACCACTCCCTTTAACATGTTTCTGAGACTAGAAGCCAGAGGCGCAGGGGGACCAAGACAAACAGAAATGCCCTTGGGAATTATCCAGTATGACTGTGACCACTTTTATCTTACAGATGAGGAAACTGAGGCTCTGGGCCGGCCCAGACCCAAGAAGCCTGCTGTTTCCCAGATCCTGGAGTAGCTCTGTTGGATCCAGCTGTCCTGGCAGAATGTGGGGTTTTTGGAAAGTAGAAGAAATAACTCTGGATGCAAATTCAGGAGAGAGGGTTCTGGGCCAGCCCTGCAGCTAATGTCAGCCCTGGGGACTCTCAGGTCTCTGGGTTAAAGTGACTTGGATCAGGATGAATGAAGAGGGGCATGCCACAGCCCGCAGCAGCTATCTGCAAGAATCTCAATAGTGAAAGCGACAATGATGGTGCATGATGGCCGCCATTAATGAGAAAATAAAAATGAGATCCTCTAAAGCAGCGGCCTCCAACCTTTTTGGCACCAGGGACCGGTGCTCCTATGAGAATCTAATGCCTGATGATCTGAGGTGGAGCTGAGGCCATGATGCTAGTACTGGGGAGCGGCTGCAAATACGCGTGAAGCTACACTGGCTTGCCTGCGACTCACCTCCTGCCGTGCAGTCTGATTCCTAACAGGCCAGGGACTTACTGGTCCAGAGTCCCAGGGTTGGGGATTCCTGCTCTGAAGAGTGCTTGGCCTGTGATAAGGCTGCAGGACACACTCTTCAGGATTTTTCCCTCTACACCAGGTTTCTGTCCTGGGGTTTTTTCACTTCATCCTCAAAAGACTGTGAGGGAGGCTCTAGTATTATCCCCATTTTAGATACTAAGAAATGGAAGCAAAGAGACATCCATCCATCCATCATCCATCCATCTTCCTTCCTTCCTTCCTTCCTTCCTTCCTTCCTTCCTTCCATACTCCTGTAGGACAGCCTCAGTGCTAGGTACAGTGCATATACAAGTGAGAAAGCAGCCCTGATCCCTCCCCCATGGGGCTCCCAGCCTAGTCAGTTTCCTCATCTGTGAAATGGACATCACGGAGTCCATCTCCTGGAGTTGTTGGAAGAATAAGCTCACGTGTGTGGAAGGCCAGAGAAATTGCAGATGGAGATGTTGTTGACCGTAGATAATAACGAGGGTGGTACCTAGTTGTGACCTAATCTCCCACCAGGCATCACAGCCCACAGCTTCCAGCTCTGCACATTGCACCATGACCCAACTCTGGCTTCCCCGCAATCAATATGCCAGGTTCACGCCCACCCCAGACTTTTGTTTAGGCTGTTCCACCCACCTGGAAGGCCTCCAATTCCACCCATCTCTCCAGATCTCTGCTCTTCACCAATACGCACACACCTCTCCAGCTTTCATTTATCTCAGGATCTCCAGGGAGTCAACACGACCTTCTAGCACAAGCCTTAGCTTCTTGTGGTTACTGGGCCCAGGTCTGGGGCTGTATAGGCCTGAGTTCAAATCCTGACTCCTCCTCCCTCTGATCCTCCATTCCTCACTTGCAGGGTGAAGGTAATTATAGCACCCAGTGCAGGGTGTGTGCCTCAGGCTCGGTGGGGTGCCAGGTGCACCGGAGGCACTTTGTAAGAAATAGGCTGTTATTATGGTTCTCTTTCTCTTGGCCTCCTGTGCTTTCCACCTCCTGAGCTCACCCTTCCTTGCTCCATGCTGCCTGTGTTGTGGGAAGTCTTAGGTAAAAGGGCTCCCAAAGGGGACAGGGTCTTCACCAAACTACCCACCTCATGGAGGAATTTCAGGAGAGGTGGCCTTTAGATGGTGGAGAAATCTGGGAACTGGGAGGGTTACCCCCTTCTCCCTGAAGTCACCCAGGCAGGAGGCCACTCACCAGAAGGGTAAGCCAAAATGGCTGGAAAGTTTTCTGTGGCCTGGATTTCAAAGCCAACCCAATGGAGTGATTGGAGGCGTGAGGAGTAAGGATTATGCTTACTCTGTGAGAGATGCTAGGTGGGAGATTAGGTCACAACTAGTTACCACCCTCGTTATTATCTACGGTCAACAACATCTCCATCTGCAATTTCTCTGGCCTTCCACACACGTGAGCTTATTCTTCCAACAACTCCAGGAGATGGACTCCGTGATGTCCATTTCACAGATAAGGGAGAGATGGCCTAATGCAAAAAATATGACACATTAGACAGCTCAGTGTTGGCGATGTGAAGAGAAACAAGCGGCCCATGCCCTTGTGGGGAGCGCGGCTTAGCTCAGACTTTCTGGAGCAAAATTTGTTCGTGCCCATCACAAATTCGGTACCCATTGCCTTCCGTAGTGTCAGTGGGTTAGCCAGGTCTCTATCCTACTCGAGAGCACTGTGAGGCTTGCCCAGGGCTATTTGTGGAAGGGAAACAATGGAAACAATTTAAATGTTCATCAGGAGGGGATTGGACCAAGAAATGTCCGGCCAGCTCAGGTTACGGAAGGAGGTGGTTGTACATGTACTGACACAATGTCCATGATACATCAGACAGAATGTTACCATCTAAATGAGAAACACACTTAAATTCTACACACACATCTAATACATAGTTATAATTATATAAATGATATGGATATAGATATAGGTATAAGTATAGATAGAGGTATAGATACGGATATAGATATAGGAATAGATATACATGTGACAATAAAATGTTCAAAAAGATACCCAATAACTGACAAGCATGTTTGAGTGGAATGCGGTTCAGGAAGGGCAGGGGAATTACTTGGGCTTTTCTTCACTACGTTTTGTTACTGTTTGAGACTTTACAATGAGAATATTTTCCTGAAACGTGTGTGTGGTGCTAAAAATAAAAAGAGACAAGAGCCTGGCCACATGGCAGGGAGCTCGAGGCAGGGCTGGGCTGGGAGCTCACGGGAGCCAGGGTCTGTGAGGTCAGGCCTCCTGGTAGACTCAAGCTGTGCCTGGAGTCTCCTTCTCAGCCAGCTGTGGCTCCTTCTCTCCGAGGCCAGAGGCAGAGAGGAGCGGCTTTGGCGACGGCAGCAGCAGCATACACAGATTCCCAAGTCTGGAGGTATGTGAAACCACATACTCTGTGAGGTGGACTCACTTCCATCCTGAGAGGCAGGGCAGGCCCTCAGAGCCTGGCAGAGGGCAACCTTGGACATGCAGGCAGAGGAGTGGGTGAGGGACCCCGGGAACCCCCAGGCCTGCAAAGGGATGACTTGTGGAGACTGCAGGTGTCTTCCCAGAACTGCACTTGCACTTGAGCCTGACAAACAGCATCAGTGGACGAAGAAGTCCACCTGTGCCCTGCCCCCTGTTCTCCCAGCCCAGTGGTCAACTAGGTTGTGGGTAGGAGAGGGGAGAAAGTCATTCATGGAGCACTTCCTGGGTGCTGGCCCCTGAGCTAGGTACATTTCCTACTCTGTCATTTGGGCCTTTTAATTTGTTCGGAGGGGTTGAGAGGTTTTCCAGCCAGATTGTGAAAACAAAGAGTTAAAATAATGCAAAAGGATATAGAATGAAAAGCAAGCCTTCTTTTCACCTTTCCTCCCAGCCACCCAGTTTCTTCCCCAGAGCGTCTATGCACGCATGAGCATGCACGTGTCTATTCACATCTCTCTTCTGACACTAGCGGAAGCATAGCACACTAAATGTTCTGTATCTTTCCTTTTTCACTAAAAATATGTATATCACAGAGCTTCTTCCATAGCAGTACATCCAAACTGGCTCATTCTGTTTCATGCCTGGATTTCCATGGCACACAGAATTCTTTAATATTCATGGACCCAGATCTAGAATTCTTTTCCCGTGGTTTCCTGCCTTTCCGTTTGCTTACTTCTCCTCTGCACAACAGGCCTGGGAAGCAGGCTGTTCCCCATGTTACATATGAGGAAACTAGGATGACCAACCATCCTCGTTTGCCCAATAAGGTCCGGTTTTAGTGCTGAGAGTCCCACATTCTGAGAAAACTCTCATTCCCAGGCAAACCAGGGGACTTGGTGACCCTACAGGAACCTGAAAATCAGAAGAGTTAAGGACATTCTCCAAGACCCTGTGGTTGGGCAGTGCAGGCCTGAGGCTGCAACTAAAGTCCATCTGATGAGGATGACACCGTAGGAGGACGATGAGAGCAGCTACTGCTTAGTGAGCGTGTCCTGTGTGCCAACACCCCATCTCGTCCTCAAAGCAGCCCCAGGACATGGACTGCAGGACATCATAAACCAGCAAACCTGGGTTTGATCTCCACCACAGGGCTTGCTGCATGTGTCACTGTGGTGGTCAGCTCCTCTCTTGTCCTGGGCCCAGGACGGACACTCAGCAAGTGTTTGTTAAGTGAAATAATAATACGAATAAGAAGAAGAATGAATGAACGAATGAATGAAGTACAAAGATTAATTAACCCCACTTCGACACTCAGCAAGTGTTTGTTAAGTGAAATAAAAATAAGAATAAGAAGAAGAATGAATGAATGAATGAATGAATGAAGTACAAAGATTAATTAACCCCACTTTATGGATGGAAAAACTGAGGCACAGAGACGCTAAGTCACCAGTTTGGGTCACACTGTTCAGAGCAGTGGAATCTGGATTGGAACCCAGACATGGGCTCTAGAGCCCGTGACACTTTTCCCTCTCCTGGAATGTGTTATCTGCATTACCCATTTGTGCCTCCTTCCTCTGAGTCCTAAGATCAGCCCCCCAGCCAGGGCCTCCTTCACTGCCCTGCCCTGGGGTCCCTGGTCCCAGCCTCCCTTCACAGAACCTTTGCCTTCCTTGCTCCCTACTCTTGGATCAGGGGTCCTGCTCTGCACCCCACTGTGTCTCCTCGGACTGGATGCTCACCTGGAGCCCGGCATGTGAGCTTCAGCCTTCCCTCTGGACTCTGTTTCATTTGTTCGCTCATTTGTCCGACTCCTCACTCCTTTGCTCGACAAACATTTACTGAAACTGAAATGAGCCGGCTCAGCCCCTGGTGCTGGAAATTCAAAGATGAATCCAGCCTAGACCTTGTCCTCAGGGGACAAAGAAAACCAGACAAAGAAACAGCACTGGTAGCCCAGCAAGACAGAGGCTCTGATGGAGGCGGCCCAGGCACAGCTGCAGAGCGGGTCGGAGTGGGGGGCTTCCAGCCTGGGGGCTCTGGAAAAGAACCCTGGAGAAGGCTGTGCTGGAGTCTGGAAAGGTGAGGAAGTTAGAGAGGAGAGAGGGTTGGGGAGTGGGGACTGTAACACTGGACAGACTGGCCTGGAGGTGGGAGACAGCGTGAGGCATTCAGAAAGTGCAAGTTGTTCCTTTCAGCTGGGCCCCAGGCTGTCCTCAGGTGGGGACATGTGGTCCTGGGAAACCCATCCCCTCTCCCAGTTACCCAGCCAGCTCTGTACCCAGCAGGGCTTCCAAGAATCTCATGTCCAGGAATTGATCAGAAAGAAACATGGGATTATGCGTGTATGAGGATGTTTATCATGTGTCTTTGTTATAGCAAACAAGCGGAAACAGCCTTGGTGCCCAGCCACGAGAATGGCCACTTTAGCCACGAGTCCACCACTGGCTGGAGTCATCCGGAGGGCTTAGAAATCAGGTTTCAGAGACTATTTAATGGCTCTGGAAAATGGGTCTATGTAATTTGAAGCAAAAAACAGCAAGAGGCACACAATTTTATTAATCTAAGTTAGGATACATATATGCATATGCGTGTGTATATATATGAAGATATTAGGAAGAAATGTATCAGATGCTTCGTAGTGGTTATCTCTGGTGATGAGCTAACCTAGGAGCTGTATTTCCTTTCTGAAAATAATTTCCTGTGTTCTCTGATTTTGCAACAGTAAGCCAGTCTCACTTTTATTTTCAGAGACCGATTCCAGGAGGCAAGCTCTATGAGGCCATGCCTTCCCTCTCCAGGCCCTCCGATCCATAGATCCCAGCCCACCAAGATCCCTCCACTGAGCCATGCAGAACAACCTGTTGCCCCTGCATCCCTGTACCTCTAGCCTCTGTGCTTTTGCCTCTGCTGTTCCTCCGTCTGAATGCCCTTCCCTTTTTCTCTCCATCTGGCAAAACTTCCCCAGCCTCCCAGGCCTGCCTCGGGGACCTTCCTCTGAGGACCTCGCACACATCGAGCACCCATGTCTTTGGAGGATGCGTTTACACACCCAGCTTCCTCACTGGACCCTGAGCTGCTGGAGGAAAGAACCCTGCCTTATCTCTACCCTCTCCCAGATGCTTCACAGGAGGCCCAGAATTTATTTTTATTTGTTCTCGCACCAACATTTTATTTTGAAAATGTCTAAGCCTACAGAAAATAGTACAATGAAAGCCCATACGCTCTTCATTTAGATTCTCTACTATTTGCTTTCTCTCTCTCTCTTGCTCTGTCTTGCTGACCAAGTACTGACCAAGTCCTCAGGGCTGGGGACTTGGAAGGTGCTCCGTGCCCGCTGGAATGAAGAAAAGAAGGAATGAGGACATGGTGTTGCTCCCCTCTCCATCCTCTGACTCAGAGAAGAACCTTGCACAGCGAAGCATTACTCTTTCTAAAACGCAGATGCAGTCAGGTCGCTCATTTACTTGGATGCTGGCTGCCCACAGTATATGCAGCCCCTTAAGGGACGCCCAAGGCTGTCATCCCTTCCCACCTCATCACCCCAAGAAGACAGCCTTATCCCCACACTGACCTGCACTCCCCTACACACACGCACACACGCTCTTGCACTGGGGCCTTGAAGCATCTGCCCTGCTTGCTTACCTGGCGAGGGCACACGGCCTCCCCGTTACACCCTCATAAATATCCGATCCTCAGAGAAGTGGAAGCCTTTGCTGACCGTTCCTCAGCCCCTTGGCACCAAGGTCATTCTCTGTGAGGGTGACCGCTCATCCTGGCTTGCCCAGGACTTTCTGGTTTAGCACTGAATGTCCTATACCTTGGGAACTGGGCGATTGCAATGGTTGGTGCCCAGCTTCCGATGTTTCCTCCAGGGTGAGGGGGATGTGTTTTTGCTCCACTGCTGAGAGACACCTGCCCATGATCCACTATGGGCAAGTCTACCTCCCCACATCCTGCCAAAGCCACAGAAAAGGCCTAAGGAAATGTTTGCTGACACTGGCTGACTGCCTGGAGGAATGAATGAATGACTAAGTGAATGAACGAACTCACCTCCTTTGAATTTTTGTTCAAATGTCCCTTTCTCCATGGGGCCTCCCCTGGTCACCCTGTTTCAATGACAACCATTCCCCCTCACCCACCATACACGTTTCCCAAGCATCTATCGTTACCTGACATTCTCTATATGTCAGTATTCATTGCCTTTGGAGTCTCTCTCTCCCACTTGTCAGCTCTACTAGGGCCAAGATTTTCTGTTTTGCTCACTTCAGTATCCCCAGTGCCTAGAACAGTAGGAACTCAGAAGGTATGAGTTGAATAAGTGAATGAATGAGTGAATGAATGAACCCTGCATTTTTCTGCAAAAGGTGGAGCCTCGTGGCCCTACGCTCATGCATTTGGTCTTTCGTTTGATTTGTTCACCAGACATCAGCACCTCCTTTGTCAATGGGTTGGGAAGGGAGCGTGCAAAGCAGAGTGTCCAATCCAATGGCCTGATGGCGGGAGGGGCAGGGACCAGGATAAGGACCCTAACAGCCAGGACGCCTGGTTGTGTGTGAAGCTAAGGACCTGGCATTTGGGGGTGGGGCCTCTGGGGCAAGACCCTGTGCACTACAACGACCCTACAAGGACAGGATCATAGTAACCACGCTAACCTATAATGAACACTTGCTAGGTTCTCCTGCACTGTTCTGAGTGCTTTTCTTGTATTTTCTCAGTTAATTCTCAAATCTCTGAGGTGCAGCCGTCGTCCTCATTTTGCAGATGAGGAGACCGACGCTAGGGAGGCTGAGTTACTTTCTCAGGGGGCCACGATGCGTAAGCAGAGTTAGACTCAGACTCTGAAACTGAGAAGACACAAGTGCTCAAAGAGGCGAAGTCACTTGCCAAAGGTCACAGAGCTGGCCAGAGGTGGAGCTGGGATTCATAACAAGCTTCACAGGACTCTAAAGGCAGCCCAGGTCCCACCAGGTAGCCAGCCTGGAGTCGGTACTGAGGGTGACCAAAGGGAGGGGCAGGAGGCAGGGGAGGAGCACAGAGACCCAGGGCCAGGTGGGTTGGGATCTGTGTTCAAGGCATGCAGAGCAGCTGCCCGAAATGGGGACAGGAGGAATCTGGCCTGGCATAGGATGTGGGGGCAGACTTCTCGGTGGAGATGTTTCCCCCTCCCTCTTCTCTCCTGATAAATGAGTATGAAAACTATGGGTGACTCATCTCCAGCCCTCCACCTGAACTGGCTGCCCATCTCCTGGGCCTGGAGAGAAGCATGCAAAAATCAGAGTGGGCAGTGACCTCTCTCCCGGGACACTCCTGCTGGGCTCCCTGCTCCACCCACCTGACTCACCCTGGTAACAGCAAAGCTTATCCCATGTCAGGAGTTGTGCCGAGCCACTCAAAATGCTCTAACTTACTTAATTCTCACACCACCTATTACAGACAGCTCACACGGTGAGGTAACTTTCTAAGTCACCAGCAGAGGGGAGATCCCGACTGTCTAAGTCCAGAGCCAGTGCACTAACCCTTACAAAGGATGACATGATGCCCTGACCCAGCCTAGCTCCCACCTTGCCAGCCCACCCAGCCCAGGATGCAGACATGGCATTCAGCATCTGCTGTGTCCCCACAGCCCAGCGGAGGGCTCAGCCCACACACGAACACAGTGACTTTCCCTTTTAGACACCCGCTCCAGGTCTGGGGAATAACAACACAATCCTTCGCTTGGACAGGACACAAGCCTTTTCAAAGTTGTCCCTTCCTTGGAGCACAGAGAAGTGGCAAGAACAGTGGTTTTCAACTGGCAAACCTGGAAATGAGCCCCAGCTCCACCCTCAGCTGTTTGCAAAGGGCAAGTGTCTGCACTACCCCAAGCCTGACTCCAGAGACCCCAAGCCTGACTCCAGAGACTCTTTGTCATACAGGGTCAATAATGGTCATTGAGAGAAGACGACATGAGCCCGTGCCAGGCACACAGTAGGTGCTCAGGAAGGGTGGTTTCTTTCCACTGAAGTTCGCAACCACCTCAAGGACTCTCCCAGGGTCTGTTCCGGGCAGCTCCCCCTCACCCACCTACTTTTTAACTGTGAGATCATGGTGTGTTTGAAACACGGAGAACAGTACAGAAATGAACTGATCTTGGTTGGAGTTCTCAACGCTGCCATCAGAACAGGTCCTCCAATAATTTCAGAGTGTCTTCCTGGGCCCGGGGTCTGTACCAGGTGCTACAGCTGTGCGACCTCCTTCTTCTTGTCCTCACCTTCTGAAGATGGGTGCTTCAGTTACCTCCGCCCACACACAAATGGACAGACCAAGAGGCAAGGTGGCTTACCCAAGGTCCACAGGCAGTGAGTGGTGAAGTAGGATTTGGTTTTTATGTAGAGGTATGTTTATTGACATGGAAAGATATTTACAACATATTATTAAATAAAAATTTAATAGGGCAACAGGGTATAATCGGGGAGAGTATCATGAAAATGTAACAGCGGTTATCTCTAGGTGATAGGATGATAGACCTCACGATTTTTTTTCTTTTTTGCTTTCTGCTTCTCTGTATTTCCTAATTTTTTATAGCAGCTTTATGAAGATATTATTCACGTATCATACAATTTGCTCATTTAGTGTCCATTCTCATGGTTTTTAACATATTCACAGAGTTGCACAAACATCACCACTACTTTTGAACGGTATCATCACAAAAGGACCGTATCCATTATCAGTCACTCCCTATTTCTCTGAACCTCCCTCCCAGCCCTAAGCAACCACCTTCTGCCTCTACAGATTCGCCTCTCCTGGACATTCCATACACATGGAGTCATACGATATGGGGTCTTCGTGTCTGGCTTCTTTCACTTAATATGTCTCCAAGTTTTGTCTGCGTCGTAGCATGTATCAGTACTTTGTTCCTTTTTATGGCCAAATAATATTCCACATTATATGTATCAATTCATCAGTTAAAAAATATTAAGGTTATTTCCACTCTTGGCTGTTACGAATCGTGCTGCTGTTAACATCTGTGTAATTTTTGTGCGGACATGTGTTCTCAATTCTCTTGGGTATGTACCTAGGAGTGGACTTGCTGAACCACATGGTAATTCTATGTTGAACCTTTGAAGGAATTGCCAGACTGTTTTTCAAAATGATCGCACCATTTTATATTCCCACCAGCCGTGCATGAGGGTTCCAATTTCTCCACATCCTCACCAACATTTATTATGTCTTTTTAATTAGAGCCATCCTAGTGGGTATGAAGTGGAATCTCGTTGTAACTTTGATTTGCATTTCCTTGATGGCTAATGATGTTGAGCATCTTTTCATGAGCTTACTGGCCATTTGTATATTGTCTTTGGAGAAATGTCTATTCTTTGTCCATTTTAAAAATTGGTTGTGTCTTTATCCTTAAGTTATTAGGAGTAGGATTTGAACCCAGGTCCAGTTTGACCATCGGCAGTGGATCCTGCACATGCACGTGTGCACCCCTGCCTCTAGAAGATCTAGAAGCATCCTTGAGTCTTACCCACCCATAGGCGGGTGAGGACCCCATAGCTGCTGCAGAAACGAGCCCAGCTTGGTGCCCAGTTACTGCCTACAAATATACAGACGGTGAACAACTCTCTCTAGGAACTGGTGAGCCAAAGGGGAAGAAGAAACACCCAGAACAAAAAGTCCACACCCCAGAAGGAGAAAACAACTGAGGCTCTGCTCCAGGAGGTAGAGATAAAGCCCTGAGTGGCCGAGAGGCCACCATGACAAATGTTCCTTGGGTCTTCAGTGGTGGTGACCTATCTGATTGTTTTTATGCTACTTACTGTTGGCCTATGTGAGGCTGGGAAGGGGAGGCTTGGGAGATTAGCAGGCAGCCCAAGAGCATATCTGTCAGGGAGGGGAGGGGGGCAGGCAACCACAATGGGTCTGTAGGGGTGGCAGCTAGTCAGAGGAGAGCAGGGCCCTGGTGGGGTGTGGCCCAACAGCTGTCCCACTACCCTGGCCAAAGAAACCCACAGCTTCATCGCCAAGGGCACCCGTGTGTTGAACACCCAGTCCTGGAGTCCAACTGCCCAGGTTCAAATATTGGCTTCACCATCTCCTCACTTTATGACTGTGGGCAAGTTACTTCCCCGCTCTGAAACTTGGTTCCCTTTTGAGCCTCTCCTGTGGAATGGAGACTACCTGGGTGAGGATGAAATGAGACCATAACACAGCCTCTTGGAGGGACCAGGCTGCTGGTGGGGAAGCTGTGGACAGCAGGACTCACCCAGGGGGCACCCCCAGGCCCTGGACTCAGAGTTGGAGGACTGTCAAAAATGGAAGCCACAGGCCCTCCTGAGAACACATGAGACCAGCCACTTGCATGAAACTTCGCCTTCAGACAGGAGCTTAAGTGTGTGGCTGCCGAGCAGGCCAGCTTTGCACACCTCCATGGTGAAGGCAGGCTGTGCAGCCCCATGAGGGCAGCACCTCACTCAGGCAGCTTGGTTTCAAACCTCAGCGCTACTAACCAGCTGTGAACCTTGGGCAAGAACTATCTCTCTGTGCCTCAGTTTATCCTTTGGAAAATGGAGAGGACAACAGTGCTTACTTTACAGCAAGGGTCTCCAATCCCCCGGCCACGTAAGGGTACCAGTCGGTGGTCTGTTAAGAACTGGGCCACACGGTAGGAGGTGAGCAGTGTGTGAGCGAGCGAAGCTTCATCTGTATTTGCAGCCGCTCCCCGGAGCTAGCATCACTACCTCAGCTCCATCTCAGATCATCAGGTGTTAGATCTCATAGGAGCACCAATCCCTGGCGCCAAAAAAAATTGGGGACCGCTGCTCTACAGGGTGGTTGTGAAGATTAAATGCATTAGTACAGGTAAAATATGAAGTAAAGTCTTAGCTTTAAAATAAAGGCTACAGCATCTTCTGAATCCTATAAATTTATTTAAACCCCATCTTACCCCAGAGTCCCCAAGATTCCTCCAGCTGTGGTATGTAGAGGAGGGGGAAAAGTGTTCAATCTCTATTTTGGCATTTCACAAAGTGGGTTCTATAGCCCTTTAAACTCACAAGGTGGTCCAGGACAATTGGAAAGGACACATCAGATAGGGACTGGCTGCTGGTGTCCGTGGAGCTGCTGCCTCTTAGAACTTCACACATGCACAAGGCTCTGAGAAGCCCTGCAGAGAAGAACCCTGTCAGATGTTTAAGTTGGTGTTTCCCAAATTTATTTGACCATGAACGAACACCCTTTTCTGCCCAATACCAATTTAACATCCTCCTGGAAAAACACTGATGGTCAAGGTCATTTCTAGCTTGTAGTTTCTGCCTCACAGAAAAGACAAAAGGTTTTCTAAAAATCATCATCTCTGCCTTTGAACAAACCTCCTTCCAGTTTTTCAAGCACTTTCACACTAGCCCACGGGAAAGCGCCAGCCCGTGCAATGTGCTCTCGGCCCTGCTCCAGGGGTCAGAGAGGATCGGAGCAGGAAGGACCCCTCGGGGACATCCAGTGAGGACTGGCCCAGCTCCTTTCCAGCCCCGGCAGCCGCCTCCGGCTCCCACAGACCAGACGAAACACCCAGAACATTGTCAGGACAGAAGGCAGTGTCTTCCAGGAGTCTCCTAGAAAAAGGAGATGCCAAAAAGAAGCTTTTGAGGGTTGAGCCAGCCCGGCGTCAGGCAAGGGAGCTGTGTGCAGGATCAGGAGTCTCCTGGCACCTGCAGAGGCCCTGTGACCACCAGGTCCCATGAGTAGGACCAGTGCCACTTGCATATACTCTCTCCCACCTCCCTGCAAATGTTTCAGAAATTCTAACATTTGGCAATCAAAGCACATCTCCCAGACAGCTGCATGAACACAAGATAAGTTCCAAAGTTTGTCTCTAGGCCCTGTGGGGTTTGGAAAATGAGATTAATCAGCTAGTCAATGAAGAAGAGTGACTGGCACCCCTTATGTATCATGCAGTATGTCAGAAGCCCTATCTTTAAGATGAGATCTCAATTCTGATGATAACCCTGTTTTACAGATGGGAACACTGAGGCTCATGGTGGTGAGTTAACATGCCCAGGGACATAGCAGAGCTGGGATTCAAACCCAAGCCCGGTGTTGTCTCCCCTGTCCCAGCCCTCTCCACTCCACTGTCCTATTCTGCTGCAGCCTGGCAGAGACACCAACAAATAAAGCCCTAAGACTCCGTTCCCTACTTAGCCCCCCAGATCCCATTCTCAGCACTAATCCAAGTTCTCAGGGCCTGGGCCGTGATGGGAGTGCGATGCGCGGCTAATGCAGTCTGGCTGGAAAAAACTGGCATTTGGGTTTGTCTCCATGTCCAGGAGAATCTGGTTGTTTCGACCCCAATAATCTGATCATCCTTGGGGAGGGAGGAGGGGGCAGGTAGATAAATCAGTTTTCTGAGCCTGCTGAGCTGAAGGCCAGCCCACCACCCCGAGATGATGTTGCCCATGAGAAGACTCTCCCGGAACCCAGCCTGAGCCAGCACCTGGGCTGGGCTGCTTATCTCTGTGTCACTCCTGCCTGCTCCTGGCTGCGGCCCCCTTCCCTGGCCCTGCCCCACCTGCCCACCTGCCTTGCAGGGTCCCGGCACTCAGCCTGAGGGTGAGCATGAGGGACTGGGCCCATTACCTTTGGAAATTCCTTTTCCCTCTTCTGACTCTGCAGAATTCCTGGGTCAGCAGTATGGCTGTGCGCTGGGTAGGAGGTGGAGGCAGGGGAGGGGGTTCCACTCCTCCCTCTTCTGGGAGGCCCCTCACCTGCTCTGGAAGCACAGTTGCAGGGAAGGAAGGCCCCACCCCGAGCTCCGGGCCCCTGAAACACCCACCTAGCAGCACCCTTCCTCCCGCTCATCACAGGAAGTGGTCACTGGGGAGGGCCAGTCCCGAGCACCGCTCTGCACCAGAGGCCTCTCCCACGGCTCTGGCTCATGGTCAAGCTGTCTGAGAGGCGGGCTTCCTCTTCTCCATCCTGGTTGGGCACCCAGATCACAGGCAAAACAATGATTCACCCAAGGCCATGTAGCTAGGCAGTGGTGGGCCTCATTCCTAGGTCTGGCTGACTCCAGATGTGGGGTCCTTTCTCCCAGGACAGTGCGGTGGTCAGGGGTGTGGGTTCTGGAGTGAGAGGGCCAGACTTAAGTTCTTCAACCTCCTTGCTGGGTCACCCAGGGCTGTTACTCAAACTCTCTCTGCCTCAGTGTCCTCATCTCTATGATGCTGCTAGAGAGTCCCTGAGTCCAAAGTCCGTGTTAGCTGTGTGGCTTTGGGTGAGTGACTTAACTTGTCTGTGCCTCAGTTTACTCTGATTTAAAACAGAGAGCTTGATATACATACGGCTAGCATTGGTCGATTAAGAGACAACCATACACCTAGGACTTGCCAGCAGGTGGTGCCCTGGGGCCCACTGATTGTTTACCGGTGACGTGGCCAAGGTGCTGCCATCTAGACCAGAAAGATGCACAAGAAACGGGTCCCAGAGGGTACCTCTGT